>NC_134353.1:566320449-567016508 GCF_048569485.1 Anomaloglossus baeobatrachus | reverse complement strand
ATCCCCCCCTACGTGGTGGTGATTGGGACAGGATCATTCTCCAGAAGGAATGCTTCTGGATTTATACTCTGGGTACCATGGTACCAGCTGGTTTAAACGAATCACTCTCCTTCTCCCCTTTTCTAGGAGCACCTTAGAAATAGGGGCTTCATGTAGAAGGGAGAGTCGACGCCCGAGTGGGGGCACCAATGGGGCGTGGGTTTTAATAGGGTGCCGACCCCCACATGTTAGGTAGGGTGCATCTATACCTAGGGTCAGTGATCAGTGTGCACCTTAGTCTAGTCCCCCCCCCCCCCCCAGATGAAAAAATATGTATAGCTGATCCTGCCCCAATTTGTATCACACACTAACAACAAACAAACGATATATACTTGAATATCCCCCAAAAACCCCCTGATCGTTGCCGCTTAGCCTTAGCCCTCTCTCTGGGGGTCCCACGGTTTACTGATTGACCTAATTGTGTTTTCCTGGTAATGCTCCGGTTTAGGGCATTGGCCGAAGAAGCCCTTTGTTTTCTTGTAATCTCTATGTATTTTTCTCTGCTTCACATTGCTTTGGCCGTCCCGGCCTAGTGCGTTCTATTTTAACTTAATATGAGCATAAACCTGACCTGTGATATTGCTAATATACATCGGCATTCTTGGGGACTTGTGCCCAGTGCCGCACAATCAGAAACACAGCCTCGGTCCTGTGAACCGAGGTTGCTAGGCAGCGCCAACACATGCACCTTTCATTGGGGCTGTTTGCGTTCCACCCACCCGGATATGACGTTATCGGGTGAGGAGGATGACGCTTTCCAAGCGACGCCGCCTTGAATGACGCGCACTTCCGGTTCGGAGGCATGATGGGAGGTGCGCGTCATCATTTCAACCAATCCGCGCATGCGCGGTGCTATATTTGGAGCGTACTCCAAATGCAAAGCGCGGCAATCTTGAACTAGGTTGGACATACACCTGGATGCGGTGAGTTAACCATGGGACATGATAAACGGAGCCTATATGGCAGTTCCCAGGGCATTTTTTGACATGTATTTATTGCTATTATAGTGAACCGGGCATCTGTGGAGGGTCATGTTAAAGCAAGACTTAATGACGCCCACAGCTGATATCCCACTTGGACTCCCCTGATGATCCATTGTGAAACGTTGGGAGTGGGAACCACTGAAATTGCCTGACTGAGGTTATCTGGCCAAATGGGATTTGAAGTGCTGGGAGACAGCCCCCCTGTTTTTGGAGCCGGTAACTTGCTACTAATGCCTGCCTAACATCTTGGGATTTGGTAAGACCATTCCTTATTGAGAGAGAGAAACTCAGCTTTGTTTCTCAATATAAATAATCTGCCTACTATACATGTTAAGATAGGTTCTCTATTTAGGATCTTTGGCGAAACCTCTTATGTATTTTTTACAGCTGAAGTAAGTGTATTTGTTTCTTGACACTTAATTATGTAAGATTGAAGTCAGCTGCGGCAGTTCGTTTATCTTTGATCCTAATTGTGGATATTTGGGATCTGGTTAATCGTCCCATTACAGGTACGATTGTGAATCCTGGTTTTAACTTATGACTTGAACGATTGTTCAATTTTATACATTGAATATTAAAAGTTATGTTTTAGGTTTAATCCTTCTATTGGCTTATGTTATTGTTACAAAGCTATTGGTCCAGCTATTTATGATACTTCTACTGTGGATCTAGTCCTGTATATTGCTAAAATCCTCCATTATTCCAACATAATAACAACTCCAAACACAACTCCAAGACCACTGCTTTGTTAAAAAAAAACTGAGGGTAAAGGTGCTGGATTGGCCAAGCATGTCTCCAGACCTAAATCCTATTGAGCCTCTGGGGCATCTTCAAATGGAAGGGGAGGAGCACAAGGTATCTAACACCCACCAGCTCTGTGATGTTATCATGAAGGAGTGGAAAAGGATTTCAGTGGCAAACTATGAAGCTCTAGGTAACTGAATGCCAAAGAGAGTTAAGGCAGTGCTTGAAATTGAGGGTTGCCACACAAAATATTTACACTTTGGGCAAAATTTAGCCATTTTCACTTAGAAGTGTACTGTCTTTTGTTGCAAATGGTTTGGACATAAATGACAGTGTGTTTAGTTGTTTAGAGAACAAAGCAAATATACACTCTTTTACAAGCTGTACACTGACTACTTTACATTTTTATCAAACTATCATATCTTCAGTGTTGTCCCATGAATAGATAGAATAAAATATATGCAAAAATGCAATGTGGTGTGCTCACTCTTGTGATATACTGTTCCATCATACTAGTCATAACATATAATGCTGCAAAAAGTGCCCAACAGTCATCAAATTTAAAGGAATCTGTCAGCAGATTTTTGCAGTGTAATCGGAAGGACAACATGCTATATGGGTTAACAGATAGAATTTAGTGATGCTTCCATTATCAAGGTCCAATGTGTTGTTTACTTGCAGTGATGATTATAACACCAGGACCTTATCATTTCTGGAATACAATGCTTTTTGCACAGAAGTCCGGCACATCTACTCCTGTGATTGGCAGTTCACTGTCTGTAGACAATGTACATAGAGAGCCTGGTGTGTGCAGGGTTAGCTCTCAGCTCTGCTGCATTGCTAAATCTAAAACCTCTGATTTTGTCAGAAACACTGCATCCAGTAAACACACTACATTTTTGTACTCAGGATCCCTATACATACATCATGTTGCTCTCAGGTGAGGTAGCAAAAACCTACTGACAGATTTCCTTTAGGCCTCCGACACACTCACGTGAAAATCACGCACGTGCCAAGAGACACGTATTTCCCCTGCGTGTTGCGTGCAGGTAAGTACGTGTCTCTGGTACAAGCGGGCCATGTGTGTTCTCCGCATGCTATCCGTGATAACATACAGAGAACAGGTTATTTACATACTCACGTGGTCCTTCCTGCTATCCGTGGTGCTGATCTTCGGTCTCCAGCCCTGCCGTCTCCCCGCTACTGCTGCTTCCGGCCGCAGTGAAGTGAATATTAAATGAGAATAATGAGCGGCGGTCGGCAGCAAGTGGCAGCAGCGGCAGAGACAGGAGGGCTGGAGAAGCTGAGTTAAGTTTTTTTTTTTCACTGACATGTGTGTTTTCTCCGGCGCGTGTCACACAGGACCGCATCCACACTACACCCGTGTGGTACAGGTGCGGGCCGTGTGATACCCGTGCTGCCGGAGAAAACACTAACATGTCAGCGTGTAGAAAAACGCACACACGTACAAACGCACATGGACACACGTTCCGTGTGGTTTTACGTGTGTGTGCCTGCTACAATAGGGTAGCATTGCTGGACATGTCTCCGTGCCAACGGTACGTGCAAAAAATGGCAAACACGTACCGGCGGCACGGATGTGTGTCGCAGGCCTTAAGTGCCATTCACTAAAGTTGCAATGATCAAGGTGTCTTCACATAGCACAGCCTATAGACCAGTGTTTCTCAACTATAGTTGTCAAGACCCACCAACAGATCATGTTTTCAGGTTTTCCATCACCTGTGCAACATCAAGGAAATCCTGAGAACCTGATGGAGGAAAACCTGAAAACATGATCTGTTGGTGTGTCTTAAAGACTGGAGTTGAGAAACACTGCTATAGACTGAAACCCACTGAATACAAGATGACAACCCCGCAATATGGTGACTTTACCCGAATGGGGGTTTAACTTTCTCAAAGATTAGTTAGCAATGTTATAAAATAGCAGTTAACTTCGATATTTCTCTGCCCCATATATTTTAAATATAACAAATGTGGACCATTCACAATACTATGAATTTATCAGTAAATGCTGTTCATATTAGCTCTTTATCGAGAGAAACAAGTAAGGTTTTTCCATTATTTTATTTAAAATTTCTATTCAAATATATGACATTTCAAATTTTTAAAACATATACTCCTATTCCTTTAAGGCTTTAGAATAATTCTTCCAAAGAACATTAACCAGACAGAAAAGCTTTCAGCAGAATTCCTAATGAAACTCTTTTATACCACAGTGAATATGAGGTAGATGAACAATTTCAGTGACAATCAATCCACTAAGCTAAAGAGCTTCAAAAAGATTGGTATCAACAATGATTAGCATGTAAACACAGCTTGTCTCAAATTCAGTTACGCAGTAATTTGCCCTCGAGGTCCTATCGAGGTAATATTTGTAAATATATACTGTGCAGATTTGTTACAGTAATTAGATTTGTAATTTCACTATGTAAATACATGCCTGTCAGAGTGACTGTAAGAAGGAATGGAGACAGAAAATATTCTCTCCTGAGGTGTATTGTGTGTAAGGGCTGTCCATGACCACCAGCGCTGCCCTTCTACTGGAGGGGCTTCATGTATGTTATTATACATACAATGTTTATCATACAATAGCTGAGCATTGTTTGGACCCAAAACAAAATGATTCAATATCAACTGGCTTGTATCAACTAAAGGCTGCTTTACACGCTGCAATCTCGCTAGTGAGCGTACCGCCCCCGTTGGTTGTGCGTCACGGGCAAATCGCTGCCCGTAGCGCACAGCCACACAACATCGCTCGGACCCCGTCACACGTACTTACCTGCCTAGCGGCGTCGCTGTTGGGGGCGGTTCGTGCGGTATCACAGTGACATCACTAAGCGGGCGCCCAATAGAAGTGGAGGGGCGGAGATGAGCGGGAATGAACATCCAGCCCACCTCTTTCCTTCCTCAATGCGGGCGGCCGCAGGTACGTGATGTTCCTCGTTCCTGCGGTGTCACACATAGCGATGTGTGCTGCTGCAGGAACGAGGAACATCACCGTACCTGCAGCAGCAACGATATTTGGGAATGGAGGAGGGTGTCAACGAGCAACGATAAGGTGAGTATTTTTGCTTGTTAGCGGTCGCTCATACGTGTCACACGCAACAACGTCGCTAACGAGGCCGGATGTGCGTCACGAATTCTGTGACCCCCATCGACATCACATTAGCGATGTCGTTGGATGTAAAGCGGCCTTTAGTAAGTAACAACCTATCCATTGAATAGGTGATACCTTACTTATCACTATGGGCACAACTGATGCAAGCCCAAATGTAGAACTGGTGTAGGAAGGTTGAACTAGATGGACCTAGGTCTTTTTTCAACCTAAGTAACTATGTAACTACAGTGCCTACAAGTAGAGATGAGCGAACCGGTCCCGGTTCGGCTCGAGGCCGGTTCGCCGAACGGGGGTCCCGTTCGAGTTCGGTTCGTCGAACGTTCGACGAACCGAACTCGAACGTATAGGCTATAATGGGAGGCAATCACAAACACATAAAAATGCATTATAAATGTACACAAACAGTTAATAAACATTGCCATAACACTTACCGGTCCTCGCGATCCCTTCTGCACTCTGTCTCCTGCCGCTATTCCATCCGATGATCGCTGAATCCTCCCGGTGACCTGCACTGCCAGCAGAGATGCAGGACCTATCGTGACGTCAAAATAGCCATGTGACCAGTCACGTGGCTATTATCTCATTGGCTACAGACTGGTCACATGACTATGACACATCATGTAGGACCTGCGAGTGCATCTCTCCGGTACCCGGTGCACATATGTGTATCGCCATGTACCGGCGACATGCTCTAGCACACGGTCGACTCCCCGTTCCGTTAGGGACCGGCTGACACAGCCGGTCATTAACGGAGATCACCATTGCCATAGCAACGCAGTTAGCGGTGACGTCACCGCTAACCGCGGCTCCGAGAGCACCGTTGCTATGGTAACGCGTCTGTCAGCGTTACCGCTAGCAGCCAGCACTGATCACTCACAGAGTGAAGGCTGCACGCTGCTTCCCGATTGTAGTGATGATTGTAGTGAGGATGGAGGTTCCCCAGCCCCAAGTGATGAGATGGTGAATCTCATCCTTCCTCACTACAATCGTCACTACTACTACACTAGTGATGATTGTAGTGAGGATGGAGGTTCCCCACCCCCAAGTGATGAGCTGGTGAATCTCATCCTCACTACAATCGTCACTACTACTACACTAGAAAGAAAGAAGACAGGAGAGCAGGATCGTGGAGGGCTGACAGGGGGTAATAAAGATGGAGTCTCTAATGTGTCTGTGTATTTATTTCTATTAAAGTATTTTTTCTCTGTGTGGTGTCTTTTTTTTAACCCTTTATTGGAGATTCTTAATGGCCGGGTCAAACATGCCTGACATTAAGAATCTCTGGCTTAATACTGGCTGGTAAAACAAAGCCAGTATTAACTCATGATTACCCAACAAGCCACCCGGCTCCAGGGCTGTTGGAAGAGTTGGATACAGCGCCAGATGATGGCGCTTCTATGAGAGCGCCATTTTCTGGGACGGCTGCGGACTGAAATCCGCAGCAGAGGCGCCCACAAACCTCGGGCTAACCTGTGCTGCGGATTCCAATCCCCAGCTGCCTAGTTGTACCCGGCTGGACACAAAAATAGGGCGAAGCCCACGTCATTTGTTTTTTAATTATTTCATGAAATAAGTGAAATAATTAAAAAAAACGGGCTTCCCTATATTTTTGGTTCCCAGCCGGGTACAAATAGGCAACTGGGGGTTGGAGGCAGCCCGTGGCTGCCAGCTGTACCTGGCTAGCATACAAAAATATGGCGAAGCCCACGTCAATTTTTTGGTGGGCAAAAAAATTCTGCATACAGTCCTGGATGGAGTATGCTGAGCCTTGTAGTTCTGCAGCTGCTGTCTGCTCTTCTCCATACAGACAGACAGCAGCTGCAGAAATACAAGGCTCAGCATACTCCATCCAGGACTGTATGCAGAAGTTTTTTGCCCCCTGAAAAAATTATGTGGGCTTCGCCATATTTTTGTATGCTAGCCAGGTACAGCAGGCAGGTACGGCTGCCCCCAACCCCCAGTTGCCTATTTGTACCCGGCTGGGAACCAAAAATTAAGGGAAGCCCTTTTTTTATTCTTTCATGAATTTCATGAAATAATTAGAAAACAAATGACGTAGGCTTCGCCCCATTTTTGTGTCCAGCCAGGTACAACTAGGCAGCTGGGGATTGGAATCCGCAGCACAGGTTGGCCTGAGCTTTCTGGGCCCCACTGCTGCGAATTGCAGTCTGCAGCCGCCTCAGAAAATGGCATTTTCATAGAAGCGCCATATTCTGGCGCTGTATCCAACTCTTCCAGCACCTGCCTGCTATACCTGGCTAGCATACAAAAATATGGCGAAGCTCACGTCCTTTTTTTGTAGTTTTTTGGCAAAAAAAATAAAATATGCTTCCCTGGATTTTCCATTGCCAGTGAAGGTAACACCAAGCAGTGGGGGTTAGCAGCCAGTAGCTGCTTGGATTACCCTTAGCTAGCAATACAAAAAATGCAGCGGGAGCCCATATTTATTTTTTTTAATTATTTATATAAATAACTAAAAATAAAATGGGCTTCCCTGTATTTTGATTGCTGGACATCACAGTGCTGTAAAAATAAATCTTTAAAAAAATGACGTAGCGCTCCGCGGTATTTTTGATTCTCAGCGCAGATAAAGCAGACAGCTATGGGTTGCCACCCCTATCTGCCTGCCGTTACCTTGGTTTGCAATCAAAATACAGGGAAGCCCATTAATTTTTTCTATTTAAAAAATAGTTAAAAAAAAAAAATGACGTTGGGTCCCCCCATTTTTGATAGCCAGCTAGGGTAAAGCAGACGGCTGTAGCCTGAAAACCACAGTTGGCAGCTTTACCGTGGTTGGGGATCCAATGTGGAGGTCCCCTCAGGCTCTTTTTTATAATTATTTTATAAATATTAATAATTACACAAAAAAAGTAGGGTCCCCTCCAAATTGGATCACCAGCCAAGGTAAAGCGGACAGCTGTGGTCTGGTATTCTCAGGGTGGGAAGGTCCATAGTTATTGGGCCTTCACAGCCTAAAAATAGCAGGCCGCAGGCACCCCAGATGTGGCGCATCCACTAGATGCGCCAATCCTGGCGCTTCACCCCAGCTCATCCCGTGCCCTGGTGCAGTGGCAAATGGGGTAATAAATCGGGCTGATACTAGCTGTAAAGTCACCTGAGATCAAGCCCAGCAGTTTGTGATGTCATGGCGTCTATTAGATACCCAACATCATAAACTGTCAGTACTAACAAAAACAAAAAATCGACAAAAGAAATTTATTTGAAAAAACAGTCCCCAAAACATTTCCTCTTTCACCAATTTATTGTAAGAAAAAAAATAAAGGGGTCCCACGACGACTCTGGACCATCTAGAATATGGGGGGGAGACACTCAGGGAACGTATCCCCCATTTTCTAGGAGTGCGGACCCTTCATGTGAGGAGTGTGGGTGCAATGAATCTGCACTCACTCTCCCCGGGTCCACAGCAGCAGAGTCCATGTCGTAATGGTTGCTACCAAAGCTGCAATGCCCTGCTCATGAGGTAAGGGCATGCCTAATCAGGAGAACTACTGTAGAGGAAGCTCTGCTCACTGGTATATAGGTGCTCAGAGGTAATAATAGATAAAATTAGTGAGTAACCTCGGCACTCTAAATCTCCCAGACTAAGTCAGTAAGTCCCAATGGATAGTAATGCAAAATCACTCTTTATTGGTCCGTATTAAGAACATTTTTTTTTTCATAAGCATATATGTTTTTGTCCAAAACAAGTTACAATTGACGTTTCGGCCTGAGCCTTCGTCAGATTGGACTTATCTGCATGTAATCATGAAAAATGACAATAATCAGTATCACATAAGAGTGAGAGAACAATAACATAAACTCGAACAATGTAGAGGTACAATTGGGATGCAGCAAAAAAACTGCAACACAGCAAGAAATGAAACACATGATACAAATGTCATAATACAGTACAAGGACAATATAGTAATGACAAATATGGGGTCAGAGTAGACTTAGACAGCTCTGGTACGAAAGAGATGTCAATCATAAAGTAACATGTGCAGTAGGTGTAGAGCTACAGTATGCATGGCAGAGCTAATGGGTAGACCGACCATAGAAAAAGAACGGAGAAAAAGTGGAGAATAAATGGAGAAAAAGTGGAGAAAAAAATGGAGAAAAAGTGGAGAAAAAGTGGAGAAAAAGTGGAGAAAAAGTGGAGAAAAAAATGGAAAAAAGTGGAGAAAAAGTGGAGAATAAGTGGAGAAAAAGTGGAGAATAAGTGGAGAAAAAGTGGAGAAAAAGTGGAGAGAAAAAGTGGAGAAAAAAATGGAGAAAAAGTGGAGAAAAAGTGGAGAAAAAGTGGAGAAAAAGTGGAGAATAAGTGGAGAAAAAGTGGAGAAAAAAATGGAGAAAAAGTGGAGAAAAAGTGGAGGAAAAAATGGAGAATAAGTGGAGAAAAAGTGGAGAAAAAAATGGAGAAAAAGTGGAGAAAAAGTGGAGAAAAAGTGGAGAAAAAAATGGAGAAAAAGTGGAGAAAACGTGGAGAATAAATGGAGAAAAAGTGGAGAAAAAGTGGAGAAAAAAAATGGAGAAAAAGTGAAGAAAAAGTGGAGAAAAAGTGGAGAAAAAGTGGAGAATAAGTGGAGAATAAGTGGAGAAAAAGTGGAGAAAAAGTGGAGAAAAAGTGGAGAAAAAGTGGAGAATAAGTGGAGAAAAAGTGGAGAAAAAGTGGAGAAAAAAATGGAGAAAAAGTGGAGAAAAAAATGGAGAAAAAGTGGAGAAAAAGTGGAGAATAAATGGAGAAAAAGTGGAGAAAAAGTGGAGAAAAAAATTGAGAAAAAGTGGAGAAAAAGTGGAGAAAAAGTGGAGAAAAAGTGGAGAAAAAAATGGAGAAAAAGTGGAGAAAAAGTGGAGAATAAGTGGAGAAAAAATGGAGAAAAAGTGGAGAAAAAAATGGAGAAAAAGTGGAGAAAAAAATGGAGAAAAAGTGGAGAAAAAGTGGAGAATAAATGGAGAAAAAGTGGAGAAAAAGTGGAGAAAAAAATGGAGAAAAAGTGGAGAAAAAGTGGAGAATAAGTGGAGAAAAAGTGGAGAAAAAGTGGACAAAAAGTGGAGAAAAAAATGGAGAAAAAGTGGAGAAAAAAATGGAGAAAAAGTGGAGAAAAAGTGGAGAATAAATGGAGAAAAAGTGGAGAAAAAGTGGAGAAAAAGTGGAGAAAAAGTGGAGAAAAAGTGGAGAAAAAAATGGAGAAAAAATGGAGAAAAAGTGGAGAAAAAGTGGAGAAAAAGTGGAGAAAAAATGGAGAAAAAGTGGAGAAAAAGTGGAGAATAAATGGAGAAAAAGTGGAGAAAAAGTGGAGAAAAAAATGGAGAAAAAGTGGAGAAAAAGTGGAGAAAAAGTGGAGAATAAGTGGAGAATAAGTGGAGAAAAAGTGGAGAAAAAGTGGAGAATAAGTGGAGAAAAAGTGGAGAAAAAAATGGAGAAAAAGTGGAGAAAAAGTGGAGAAAAAGTGGAGAAAAGGTGGAGAATAAGTGGAGAAAAAGTGGAGAAAAAGTGGAGAAAAAAATGGAGAAAAAGTGGAGAAAAAGTGGAGAATAAATGGAGAAAAAGTGGAGAAAAAGTGGAGAATAAGTGGAGAAAAAAATGGAGAAAAAGTGGAGAAAAAGTGGAGAAAAAGTGGAGAATAAGTGGAGAAAAAGTGGAGAAAAAGTGGAGATAAAGTGGAGAAAAAGTGGAGAAAAAGTGGAGAAAAAAATGGAGAAAAAGTGGAGAAAAAGTGGAGAATAAATGGAGAAAAAGTGGAGAAAAAGTGGAGAAAAAAAATGGAGAAAAAGTGGAGAAAAAGTGGAGAAAAAAATGGAGAAAAAGTGGAGAAAAAGTGGAGAAAAAAATTCTTCACTTTTTCTCTATTTTTTCTTCACTTTTTCTCCACTTTTTCTCCACTTTTTCTCCATTTTTTTCTCCACTTTTTCTCCATTTTTTCTCCATTTTTTTCTCCACTTTTTCTCCATTTTTTCTCCACTTTTTCTCCACTTTTTCTCCACTTTTTCTCCACTTTTTCTCCACTTATTCTCCACTTATTCTCCACTTATTCTCCACTTATTCTCCATAAGTGGAGAAAAAGTGGAGAAAAAAGTGGAGAAAAAAGTGGAGAAAAAGTGGAGAAAAAGTGGAGAAAAAGTGGAGAAAAAGTGGAGCACCCTTTGGTGCCTTTCATGTGGCACTAAGGGGTGCTTAGATTTGTATTTAGCCAAAAAAATGAAAAAAAAAAAATGACGTAGGGTTCCCCCTAGTTTTGTAGCCAGCTAGGGTAAAGCAGACGGCTGCAGCCTGCAGACCACAGCTGGCAACCTCACCTTGGCTGGTAATCCAAAACTGAGGGCACCCCACGCTGTTATTTTAAATTAAATAAATAATTTAAAAAAAAAAAAACACGTAGGGGTCCCCCAAAATTGGATCACCAGCCAAGGTAAAGCAGACAGCTGGGGCCTGATATTCTCAGACTAGGGAGGTCCATGGTTATTGGACTCTCCCAAGCCTAAAAATAGCAGGCCGCAGCCGCCCCAGAAGTGGCGCATCCATTAGATGCGCCAATCCTGGTGCTTCGCCCCAGCTCATCCCGCGTCCTGGTGCGGTGGCAAACGGGGTAATATATGGGGTTAATACCAGATGTGTAATGTCACCTGGCATCAAGCCCCGGGGTTGGTGAGGTCAGGCGTCTATCAGATACCCGACATCACCAACCCAGTCAGTAATAAAAAAAAATAGACGACAAACACATTTTTATTTGAAAAAACACTCCCCAAAACATTCCCTCTTTAACCAATTTATTAGAATGAAAAACAAATCCAGGTCTGGTGTAATCCAAGGGGTTGCCATGACGATCCACACTGTCCCAGTCAATGAAGAGCAGGATGTTCCCCATTGGCTGGGAGAGCAATGCAGTGACCTGAGCTAACATCAATGGGTCAGCCCAGGTCACTGCAGAGCATGACAAGTGCTGCTGTCAGCGAGGTACATTACCTGCGCTGATCTCCAGCACACTGACAGCCCCTGTCACTGAGGTCAATGACCGGCGCCTTCACATCAAGTATCGCGAGAGGTCCGTGACGTCTAGGGTGGGAAGCGAGAGGTGATGTGACAAGCGGCGGCCATGGAGGACAGTGACAGCGCTGAGGTCGGGATGGCGGGACTTCATCACCGCAGGTAAGCCGAGCGGGGGGGGGAGGGGGGGTGCGTGTGTGAGAGTGTGTGTGTGTGTGTATATGTATGTATACATGCCGCGGGCAGGAGGGGGCGGAGTGAGCTGAGCGGGAAGTGTGGGCTTCCTGCACGTAACTAAGATAAACATCGGGTTACTAACCAAAGCGCTTTGCTTGGATACCCGATGTTTATCTTGGTTACCAGCTTGTGGCAGGCTGCCAGCGATGGCTCCTGCACACTGTAGCTGGGGGGGGAGGGGTGCGTGTGTGAGAGTGTGTGTGTGTGTGTGTGTACGTGTGTACATGCTGCGGGCAGGAGGGGGCGGAGTGAGCTGAGCGGGAAGTGTGGGCTTCCTGCACGTAACTAAGATAAACATCGGGTTACTAACCAAGCGCTTTGCTTGGATACCCGATGTTTATCTTGATTACCAGCTTGTGGCAGGCTGCCAGCGATGGCTCCTGCACACTGTAGCTGTAAAAAGCCCTGCTTTTTGCTGCTAGAACCGTTCTCGAACGTATCTAGAACTATCGAGCTTTTGCAAAAAGCTCGAGTTCTAGTTCGATCTCGAACAGCCCCGAAAATCACTCGAGCTTAGAACTGGAGAACCGCGAACCGCGCTCAACTCTACCTACAAGTAGTATTCAATCCCCTGCAGATTTAGCAGGTTTACACATTCGGAATTAACTGGGCATTGTGACATTTGGACTGTAGATCAGCCTGGAAGTGTGAAATGCACTGCAGCAAAAAAGAATGGTATTTCTTTTTTTTTTTTTTTTAAATTGAGAGAAGTTTATTCAGAGGGTCATTTATTATTCAACCCCTCAAACCACCAGAATTCTGTTTAATTCCCCTAAAGTATTAAGAAGTATTTCAGGCACAAAGAACAATGAGCTTCACATGTTTGGATTAATTATCTCTTTTTCCAGCCTTTTCAGACTAATTAAGATCCTCCCCAAACTTGTGAACAGCACTCATACTTGGTCAACATGGGAAAGACAAAGGAGCATTCCAAGGCCATCAGAGACAAGATCATGGAGGGTCACAAGGCTGGCAAGGGGTACAAAACCCTTTCCAAGGAGTTAGGCCTACCTGTCTCCACTGTGGGGAGCATCATCCGGAAGTGGAAGGCTTATGGAACTACTGTTAGCCTTCCACGGCCTGGACAGCCTTTGAAAGTTTCCTCCCGTGCCGAGGCCAGGCTTGTCCAAAGAGTCAAGGCTAACTCAAGGACAACAAGGAAGGAGATCCGGGAAGATCTCATGGCAGTGGGGACATTGGTTTCAGTCAATACCATAAGTAACGTACTCCACCGCAATAGTCTCCGTTCCAGACGAGCCCGTAAGGTACCTTTACTTTCAAAGCATCATGTCAAGGCTCGTCTACAGTTTGCTCATGATCACTTGGAGGACTCTGAGACAGACTGGTTCAAGGTTCTCTGGTCTGATGAGACCAAGATCGAGATCTTTGGTGCCAACCACACACGTGACGTTTGGAGACTGGATGGCACTGCATACGACCCCAAGAATACCATCCCTACAGTCAAGCATGGTGGTGGCAGCATCATGCTGTGGGGCTGTTTCTCAGCCAAGGGGCCTGGCCATCTGGTCCGCATCCATGGGAAGATGGATAGCACGGCCTACCTGGAGATTTTGGCCAAGAACCTCCGCTCCTCCATCAAGGATCTTAAGATGGGTCGTCATTTCATTTTCCAACAAGACAACGACCCAAAGCACACAGCCAAGAAAACCAAGGCCTGGTTCAAGAGGGGAAAAATCAAGGTGTTGCAGTAGCCTAGTCAGTCTCCTGACCTTAACCCAATTGAAAACTTGTGGAAGGAGCTCAAGATTAAAGTCCACATGAGACACCCAAAGAACCTAGATAACTTGGAGAAGATCTGCATGGAGGAGTGGGCCAAGATAACCCCAGAGACCTGTGCCGGCCTGATCAGGTCTTATAAAAGACGATTATTAGCTGTTATTGCAAACAAGGGTTATTCCACAAAAAATTAAACCTAGGGGTTGAATAATAATTGACCCACACTTTTATGTTGAAAATTTATTAAAATTTAGCTGAGCAACATGACTTGTTGGTTTGTAAGAATTATGCATCTGTTAATAAATCCTGCTCTTGTTTGAAGTTTGAAGGCTCTAACTTATTTGCATCTTATCAAACCTGCTAAATCCGCAGGGGGTTGAATACTACTTGTAGGCACTGTATGTAACTATCCTAGGAATTGAGCACTGTCTGAATGTACACTTTGGCTCCAACCATTGTATATGTATGTATGTAGAGCAATGCCCAGTTATTTCCATCAGTTCCATAAACAATGAATGGAGAGGGTCTGTACTTACTCCTAAATTGCTGCTTTTTTTGGTGATGGTCATAACAGTTGGACAATCCGTAAATTATTACCTAGGCTATGACTAGCATAAAATGTATCAACTTAGTGCCACCCCTTCAAATCAATGCTCTATGGATTTTTTTTTTCAAATTTTGACTTTACCCACTCCCCAACCTCCAGAAAAGTTATTTTAAATGTCCTAATATTACCAGAAATATTGCTTGATGAGCATACTGTTTTAATGACCCACATAGGCTAATGCATCCAGGTGCCTACAGGGAACTTGAGAGAAGTGTCCAGAGTTCTTTGCTGTAAATCTCAAACCCCCACCACTATGCTTTTGATTGCTGATAAGACTGCACATTATGGCAGAGAACTCTGGATCAAATGGGATGGTGCATGGTTTACAGCAGATAGCTCAGTCCAATAATAAACACCGCACAGACTCTTGATATCTCATTACCATGCTGCACGTTTTCAGTTATCCAAGCAGTATGAGTGGCAACATTAATATTTGTAAACCCTTAAAGGGAACCTTCTCAAATTAACATGCAAATATAGCATTTATGTGCAGGTCAATAGCCTTACAAAGGTACCTAGCTACTGTGCTAAAAGGACAGCTCCTGGGAGGAAATTAACTTTATTCTTCCAAGGATCCACCGGTTTTTAGTCATAGAGGCTTTCTGGCCTTGTTACAGTCTCCACTCGCAGTAGTGTGAGTGACGGGTGAAAGCAGCTTCTGGCACTTTGACAGCCGACTCTGTACTGTGCTTTCACTACTTAAGATGGGCACCTATCTAATTTTAAAGGGTGCTTTACACGTTGCGACATCGCTACCGATATATCGTCAGGGTCACGTTGTTAGTGACGCACATCTGGCGCCAGTAGCAACATCGCAGCGTGTGACACCAAGGAGCGAAAATCAATGATCGCAAAATCGTCCAAAAATGGTGATCGTTGACATATCGTTCCTTTCCTTAATATCGCTGCTGCCACAGATACGATGTTGTTTGTCGTTCCTGCGGCAGCACATATTGCTATCTGTGACACCACAGGAACGACGAACATCTCCTTACCTGCGTCCACCGGCAATGCGAAAGGAAGGAGGTGGGAGGGATATTACAACCCACTCATCTCCGTCGCTCCACTTTTATTGGACAGCCGCTTAGTGACGTCGCTGTGATGCTGAACGCACTCCCCCTTGAAGGAGAGATTGTTCGGCGGTCACAGTGATGTCGCACAGCAGGTATGTGCGTGTGACGCTGCCGTAGCGATAATGTTCGCTATTGCAGCGATCAGAAAATGTTGCAAGTACGACAGGGGCGGGTGCTATCACGCTCGGTATCGCTAGCAATCGCTAGCAATGTCGCAGCGTGTAAAGCACCCTTAAGAGCAACAGTATTCTTATTTTTTCATAGACACAGCTGAATCTGGGCTTTATTCTTTTCAGAATGAGTTGTTTTTGTCATTCGTAGCATTTAGGGGTACATATAAGTTTTTACCTAACTTTTATTAACTCTATGGGGAGAACAAAACTGCAGTTCTGCTATTGTTTTTGGATGTTTTAATTTTTCTATAATTTATGTGTTGCAGCAATAAGGTATTTGTGTGAAATTAACAATGTTTCAAAACCAATGCATCTTTAGGGGTTTTTTTCTATAAATAAAGTTATGTCACAGCTTATTTCTTGCAGGACAGTCTTTAGTTTTTACTGCTGCTAATAGTAGCTGCATACAATTTTTTTTATCACTATTTATTTTGTTTATGTGAGTCTGAATGAGCAAAATCCAGCAATTTTGGTATTGTTTTTCAGAATTATTTCTTACTTCATGAGATAAATAATGCTATACTTTAATAGTATGGGTCAATACGACTACAGTGATTTTTAACTTGTATCATTTTATACATTTCCTACGTTTGAGCAAGAAAAATGCTGTTTAACTAAAATATTATTTTTTTTTTATTTGTATGATGCTTTTAGAGCCATTTGATGTTTAGGGTTTTTATGGAGTAATAAGCGGTAGTACCTTGTTTGAACACATAAAAGGCAGGATGAATAAAATTAGTATGTGACCACTGATGAGCTGCAGAACCCAAAGTTATGAATGACGGAATTCCATCTGACAAAAGGCTCCAGCCTGACAGCAGCTTAACAATGTTACGTGGCTGCCTGGGAACACAGCAAAAACATTGCTGGAACATCATTAGTCAGAGTAAATATGAGTTGCTTCTATTTTTTTTGGGGCAATAAACTATTTAAGAAAGTTTGAGTCAGAGTCGAATTTCCTGAAACTCCACATAAAATCGAACACTCTTAAGGCCGCTTTACACACAGTGATATCACTAGCGATCTCACCACTCCCAGTCGTTTGTGCGTCACGGGGCAAATCGCTGCCCGTGGCGTACAATATCGCTAGTACGCGTCACACAGACTTACCTTCCTAACGATGTCGCTGTGGCCGTCGAACAAACTCTTTTCTAAGGGGGAGGTTTGTGCGGCATTACATCAATGTCACACAGTGGGCCACCAATAGAAGCGGAGGGGCGGAGAGCAGCCTCATTACCGTCACGCCCACCTCGTTGCCGGAGGACGCATGAACGCTGTTGTTCGTCATTCCCGGGGTGTCACACGTAGTGATGTGTGGTGCCTCAGGAACGACGAACAATCTGCGTACCAAACGAGCAACGATATTTGGGAAATGAACGTCCTGTCAATAATCAATGATTTTGGTAAGTATTCGGATCATTAGCGGTCGTTCGTAGGTGTCACACGCAACAACGTCGCTAACGAGGCCGGATGTGCGTCACGAATTCCATGACCCCAGCGATATCTCATTAGCGATGTCGTTGCGTGTAACGGGGCCTTTAGATTTGAGTAGCTGTTCTCAAAAAAGAACTTGTCTGACTCCTTTTCCAACACTACTGAAGCATCAGAGAGTGGGATTATGTGTTTTTGCCTGACTGATTCTTCATAATGCCCTGTAGGTTTGACATCTAGTGGATTATCATATCTTAGACAGTGATGGTCAGTACTTGGACTATCACTGATTAGCTACTCCCAGTGATGCATAGTTTGTACAGCAAAGTAATTTTCTATCTGCAGAGTCACTCACTGAGTCTACAGTATATTAATTGTAGAGTGTGGTCTCTTACGGTCAGTGGAGCTCTCTCTCTACAGTAGTTTGTAAGCTCTTGTACTAAGCAAGGTCCTCTCTCTCTCTCTTGTAGAGTGTAAGCTCTTATAGACAGCGGGGTCATTTCTCTTTCTCTCCTGTAAAGTGTAAGCTCTTATCATCAGCAGGGTCCTCTCCCTCCTGTAGAGTGTTTTCTTTTGTGGTAAGCAAGGTCCTCTCTCCCTATCGCCTGTAGAGCGTAAACTCTTATAAACAGCAGAGTCCTCTCTCTTTCTCTCGATCGGTGTCTCTCTCTCTCTTGTAGAGTGTAAACTCTTATGGTTAGTGGGGCCTTCTCTCTCCTGTAGAGTGTCAGCTCATGTGGTTAGCAGCCTCTCTCCCTCCTCAACAGTGTAAGATCTTATGGTCAGTGGGGTCCTCTCTCTCTCTCCAGTAGTGTATGAGCTCTTATGGTCAGCGGTGTCCTCTCTCTTTTTCCTTTCACCCACCTGTATTTTCTGAGAAATAACAAGCTTTCCAACATTGAGAACTGAGGAAATTTTTTTGCCGCTAATCATATTTCTTGGTGACATTTTGGCAAAGCCGGCAAATAGAATTGTAAAATATCTGCTCATCTCTACATTTAAGAAAGGCTACTTCCGTACATTGTCACACCGTGCACTACACAATTTAAACACAGTAATAAATAGTATGTGGATTTGGGCAGTAAACATTGTGCTCCAATATGGCTAATATATACCATTTTGCTATAGTTCTTTTATGTAGCATCATAAACTCTAGCCTTTATAGAGTAGGGTCCAAGCTTCTAATGCAGCCCTTATACCCTACACAGTCACATCACTGATGCAATGTGATATTACAGAAACACAGAAGAAGAAGCAGACTTGTTCTCAGGATATTATATTATGCTAGTTTGTGCATTATTGTGTACTTTCCAGACTAGATGTTCTTTAGCTTAGAGTTGTAAAAAGTCAGGAAAGATTTGTGTAGATAATCAGGTTTCTATAGCTGACATGACAAATTACAACAATCAGATCTTTATTAGGAAACTCCATTCCGTCTCAATTCTCACAGGGTATTAAGTGAGGATTAAAAAAAATGTCACGAAATGCAAAGAAGCTGCTTGAAAATATAGTTTATGAAACCAGCTAAATTGAGTTTATCGGTTATTGGTAGAATAGAAGTTGTAATGGAAAAGCAGGGAAAGAGATATCTAGTGCGTTCCGTGACCCAGTTTAATTCCCTTTCTCTCTCTACATACACGGAGTGAATCAATGTTCTCTGAATTAGTACAGACTTGTGCTCTCATCCAGCCTTGATGTCTCCAGTCATTCTTCCCTGGAGAGGTAGACGAGAGACTTAAGCTGGACTGTACATACCTGCTGGTGCAGTGCAGTTGCTCTTCTTCATTCCCTGCAGCCACTGTCATCTTGTCTCTTAACCTTTGCTAGGACAGGAGGAAATTAACGGTCTCTTAAGGATTTCTCAGAGTTGTCCGTTAGATTTATAGGTGTATGCCGAATGGATTGAACATAAGGAATATTTAGCTGGGAGCTACAACGTATATCTGTCCTTTGTCAGCCAGAAAACAGTTATGCTTAAAATGATTTATTTTTATCTCCTCTAACCAAAATAGCTCCATGAATCGGCCATGTTCGGTGTCATGTACAGAAGTGCCGCAGCTCACACCTATGGGTATTTCGGCTGGTGAATAATGCTAAGTTTGAACCTTGTGCCTCTCATCAGTGACTCCCTTCAACCTTACATTCATTGAGAGCACAAACCAAGCAGAATTTTTTCTTCATTGGAGAATAGCTGAGAAGAAACTTTCAAGCAGATAAATGTGGTAATTATAGGATTGTTATACAGTATGACAGTAGCTTGTATGTACGGAAGATATCTATATATCAAGTCACTGGAATGTAATGAAAATGAGAAGCCATACTCAAACAAATGGAAGGAATATGCAGGGAGCACCTTATTTCTCTTATGGCATCATAAAGTATAAAAAGAGTGACAGTTATTCCTGCATTTTAGGGAAACAGTGGTAAGTTATTGGGATGCCTGCCGCAAAACTTTAAATTTATGGGATAGGATGCCAGAAGTTTACTTGGCCTACCATATTTTCCCTCTCAGCTTAGATATATCATTACCATGTAATAAAACATATGAGACAAGAGGATTTCATGGTTTTTTTTCAAATATGACCTATGAAAGTCTGTCCTAGATCAACATGACATAATTTCTTTATGAAACTTATGTAGCCATTTTTGGTTTCTTGCATTTCCATTTTTTTACTTCTTGTATTACATAAGATAACTTTTTTAGACATATGAAGGATTATTTTTATTGGACAAGCTATATTTTTTTAAAGAGAACAATACGAACTCCAGCAGAAGAAATGCAGGAAAAGTCCTTTGCGTCATGTGAAATTTTTATTTCTTTATTTAGTATTTCATTAAAAATTCATAAATCTACAGGTCTGGGGCAAAAGTAGTATACATGGGGGTAGTAGTCCCACCGGACTACAAGTTTCGACGTGTATTTATGCCTTCCTCATGGTCCAACATAACTGGTTATATTGGACCATGAGGAAGGCGTAAATACACGTCGAAACATGTAGTCCAGTGGGACTACTGCCCTCATTACACTACTTTTGCCCCAGACCTGTGAATTTATGAATTTTTAATGGAATCCTAAATAAAGAAAAAAAAATTTACGTGAAGCAAAGGACTTTTCCTGGATTTGTTCCACTGGAGTTTGTATTGTTCTCTTTGGATTGTGTGGTCGGCTCCTGCCCTGCTTCCTTGTGGATTGAAACCCTGGATTGAAAAGCATTCCACAGGCATCAGAGTATACCGGTAGGCGGGCAAAAAAGAAGTATTTTTTTGTTTTAACGAAAACATCTAATTTTCCTTGTATGCATTGAAATGTGGAAAAAAATCCTTGAGGATTGAATTGAAAAGTAAACTATTTCACTATCAATGTAGGGATTATTTTTCACTGTGACATAAAAAGACGTTAGAGGAAATCTGTCATGAGGTCATTGCTATCACATCTGAGAGAAGCATGATGTAGAGACAGAGACCCTTATTCCAGCAATGTGTCATTTACTGTGCTGCTTGCTACAGTTTTTACAAAATCAGTGTTTTACTTGTTGCTGATCCACCAGTTCTCTGGATGCTGAGATCTATGTAACCTAACAGTAAGAAACTCAAAAATCATTGTGTTGACCCCATCAAAAATAGTCTGGGTGAAATGGTGGAGGAGGATAAAGGAAAGGCCAATCTGCTAAACTTTTTTTTACAGTGTTTATACAAGAAAATCCCATGGCAGATGACATTATCAAGGATACCATAAATTCCCCATTAAATGTCACCTGCTTAACCCTGCAGGAAGTACGGTGCTGCCTTAAAATCAATAATGTAGATAAATCCCCAGGTCCGGATGGCATACACCCCCAGAGAAGAGCAATATGGAAGAGCAAAAGGAATACGGGATATGCAGTTCAAAGACAGGTGATTAAACTTGGGGATGTTCAGTTTGGAAAAACAAAGGCTTAGGAGAAATCTTACTACAATGTACAAATATATGCGGGGACAGTACAGAGCTATCTTCTAATGATCTTTTTACACACAGGCCTGGAACAGGGACAAGGGGGCATCTACTATGGTTACAGGAAAGGAGGTTTAATCATAATTACAGATGAAGATTCTTTACTGTAAAGGCCCCGTCACACTAAGCAACATCGCTAGCAACATCGCTGCTAACGAACAACTTTTGTGACGTTGCTAGCGATGTTGCTGTGTGTGATATCCAGCAACAACCTGGCCCCTGCTGTGAGGTCGTTGGTTGTTGCTGAATGTCCTGGGCCATTTTTTAGTTGTTGCTGTCCTGCTGTGAAGCGCAGATCGCTGTGTGTGACAGCGAGACAGCAACAACTAAATGTGCAGGCAGCAGGAACCGGCTTCTGCGGAGGCTGGTAACCAATGTAAACATCGGGTAACCAAGAAGCCCTGTCCTTGGATACCCGATATTTACCTTTGTTACCAGCCTCCGCCGCTCTCACTGCCTGTGCTGCCGGCTCCTGCTCTGTGCACATGTAGCTGCAGGACACATCGGGTTAATTAACCCGATGTGTGCTGTAGCTAGGAGAGCAGGGAGCCAGCGCTAAGCATTGTGCGCTGCTCCCTGCTCTGTGCACATGTAGCTGCAGCACGCATCGGGTAATTAACCCGATGTGTGCTGTAACTAGGAGAGCAGGGAGCCAGCGCTCAGTGTGCGCTGCTCCCTGCTCTCTGCACGTGTAGCTCCGTGCGCTGGTAACCAAGGTAAATATCGGGTTGGTTACCCGATATTTACCTTAGTTACCAAGCGCAGCATCTTCCACGCGGCGCTGGGGGCTGGGGGCTGGTCACTGGTTGCTGGTGAGCTCACCAGCAACTCGTGTAGCCACGCTCCAGCGATCCCTGCCAGGTCAGGTTGCTGGTGGGATTGCTGGAGCGTCGCAGTGTGACATCTCACCAGCAACCTCCTAGCAACTTACCAGCGATCCCTATCGTTGTTGGGATCGCTGGTAAGTTGCTTAGTGTGACTGGACCTTTAGAGCAATGAGACTATGGAACTCTCTGCTACATAATGTTGTAATGGCCTAGATGCCTTTCTTGAAAAAAATAATATTACTGGTTATGTGCACTAGATTCTGTGATGGGGTGTTGATCCAGGGAACCAGTATGATTGCATTATGTGCAGTCGGGAAGGAATTTTTTCCCCCAATGAGGCTCTTAGGTTAGGTCATGGGTTGAAGTCGATGGACTTAAGTCTACCTTCAATCTTAAACACTATAAAACTGTGACAGCTTTCTGTGAACAATGTGAATAGGCAGAAAACTGTCTATAAGTGGTGGGGGCACAGTTTCTCAGAGCTCAAGAATATTGAGGACTATGTGGCAGCAGGTTTCAAGGTTCTATATAGATAATCTACATATCATAAAAGGGATTTTATCAGAACCACAGCAAGCAGCCCAGTAAATGTCACAACACTGAAATCAGGATCTGTGTCTAAGGGTACAGTTCCACTTGCGTTTTGCACAGACGATTGCAATCCGATAAAACATTGGATTTCTCTCATTCTAGTGCAAAATTATGGGGCAGTGTCCATCTACGATTGATTTCTTTTGCCATATCGGCATGTGAAATGAATCGCTGAAGGCTGCGCATGGCAGCGAGTCTCAGCTCACACACCCCCATACAAGTCTATGGATGCGTGTGAAATAGCGCACTACATTTGCATGTCATCTGACCACAGTGTAATGTATGTAGAGACAGGCCAGGGAGGAGATAGGGAGAAAGTGCTCCCCCCTTCTTCTGCAGAGCTGTGACCCGATCAGAGTCACATGACCCTCGGCTAACGATTGCAGCAGAGGGTCAATAGCATATACTGTAGATTCCGATGCTCTCACATCAAAAGCTATACACAAGTGGAACCGAGCCCTTAACATGAAGCTGCTCTCAGATCAGGTGTAAAAAGCAACTGACAAATTCCCTTTAACTTTGTTTTAAAGCTACGTATAGTTCTGGTAATATCAAATATGTTTAGTAATTTTATTTTCTATTACTATCTATATATATAATTGCCTTATTCTGTCTGTCTGTCTAGCTCCAAAATTCTGTCGTTACCGCGACAAGCGTCTCATTGGCCGCTCGCCTCGGCTCCGCCCCCCGCACGGATTGGCCGCTCGCCCAGGCTCCGCCCCCCCATGGATTGGCCTCTCGCCCCGGCCCCCTGCACGCATTGGCAACTCGGCCACGCCCCCCTCACACATTGCACGCTCGCCCTGGCCCCACCCCCCGCACGCATTCCCCGAACCGACACGGAGCCCCGACTCCTAGGTGAGTGCTGTACCCCCGGGAGCCCACACCAGCGTACGCCGGCAACCCAGCCGACACATACCCTCGCATTGCTGGGGTTGCCGGCGTACGATGGTGTGGGCTCCTGTGCGTGCGGGGGGTGGGGTAGGCTGGTAACCATGGTACACATCGGGTAATATTGTGTAGCATGGTTACCAGCGTACACCGGCTCCCGGTACACATGTGCTAATACAGAAAAAGGGAAAAAACGGGTTTTAGCTGCGCTAAAAAACCACTAATGTTGAGTTGATTAAAATTTCTTTTTATTTCAGCATTTCCAACGCGTTTCCGAGACAAAGTCCGTCTCCTTCCTCAGGGAAAAAAGAAATCAAGCAGCTGTCTGCAGTCCAATGCTTTAAAAGAGGATACAAACTGCCACGTTGACAGCTATGACGTCAATCACCCACTGAGCTCATGACTCATAGACACGTGGAGAAAACACAATGAAAAAACACATTTTGATATATCAGACATTATAAAAAACACATATAACATTATGAAATACCAGTTGAATAAAACTAAAATAAAAGTTAATTAAAATGATCTATTTGTGGTTTATTTTTATCTAGTTTAAAGTTATGGGTTTGGAAACATGATTTTAATGAAGGATTTAAAAGAAATTGAAAGGGTGCAAACCTGTGAATTAGTGATAGTATGCAAGGGAATCAAGCACACCTACCATTACTCTAAGTGCATCTCATTGGATTTAGTGGAGACCAGAATACACCACATACATATATATATATATGTACGCGAAATATCGGCATAATTAGTATTAACATTAATATTATTATTAAAACATATATTAATATTTAGTATTATAAAGAGTGTAATGTGATGTAAGGTGCAGTGATATGAAAATAAATTGGTACACATGTGCAGAACAGAGAAGACAGAAGAAAGAAGACCCCCAATCATACTCACCAGAAGAAGAACCGGGAGCATGTGAGCGCATCAAGGTCCTGCAGCGGCGGAACACACACACACACACACACACACGCACACACATAAGAACAGATACTCACACACACACACACACATCAGATCACACTCACTCTCACACACACCTCACACACACATCAGATCGCATCCACACACTCACAACATCCAGTGATATCGCTTGCTTCTCAGCGGCGGTACTGTGCGTGCAGTGACCTTCCAGCACCTGCCGGAGGATCACATGGCCGGAAGCATGTGGTATCTCCGGATGTTGTGAGTGTGAGCGCGTATGTGCGATATCGTCAATGTGTGTGTGCGTGCATGCGATCGTGTGTGTGCGTGTATGCGATCGTGTGTGTGCGTGCGTGTATGCGATCGGATGTGTGCGTGTATGCGATCGGATGTGGGCGTGTATGCGATCGGATGTGTGCGTGTATGTGTTCGGATGTGTGCGTGTCGGCAGAAGGCAGAGGAGCACTGCGTGCAGCACAGCTGCTGGGACCGCCCACCGGAGGGCACTGGCAGAAGTGGGGTGTGAGTGTATGCGATCAGATGTGTGCGTGTATACTGTCTGATGTTGACTGTGGAGCATGATGGTGAGTGCGCAACATGGGTGATGAAGCACGATGGGGAGTGCGCAGCATGGGGGATGGGGAGTGCGCAGCATGGGGGATGGAGCACGATGGGGAGTGCGCAGCATGGGGGATGGAGCACGATGGGGAGTGCGCAGCATGGGGGATGGAGCACGATGGGGAGTGCGCAGCATGGGGGATGGAGCACGATGGGGAGTGCGCAGCATGGGGGATGGAGCACGATGGGGAGTGCGCAGCATGGGGGATGGAGTACGATGGGGAGTGCGCAGCATGGGGAATGGAGTACGATGGGGGTACGCAGCATGGGGGATGGAGCACGATGGTGAGTGTGCAGCATGGGGGATGGAGCACGATGGGGGGTGCGCAGCATGGGGGATGGAGCACGATGGGGGGTGCGCAGCATGGGGGATGGAGCACGATGGGGAGTGCGCAGAATGGGGGATGGAGCACGATGGGGAGTGCACAGCATGGGGGATGGAGCACGATGGGGGGTGCACAGCATGGGGGATGGAGCACGATGGGGGGTGCACAGCATTGGGGATGGAGCACGATAGGGAGTGTGCAGCATGGGGGATGGAGCACGATGGGGGGGTGTGCAGCATGGGGGATGGAGCATGATATGGGGGTGCGCAGCATGGGGATGGAGCACGATGAAGGATGCTCAGCATGGGGGATGGAGCACGATGGGGGGTGCGCAGCATGGGGGATGAAGCACGATGGGGGGTGCGCAGCATGGGGGATGGAGGACGATGGGGAGTGCGCAGCATGGGGGATGGAGCACGATGGGGGATGCGCAGCATGGGGGTTGGAGCATGATGGGGGTGCACACCTCCCCCCAAAACACACACACACACTGCCACACGCGCCCCGCACAACACACCACACACACACTGGGAACCACAAACACCACCCTACACAGACACCCACACACACAGACAACGCCGCACACACACAACACCCAACACACAAACACCGCAGCATACACAAAGATACGCACATACCGCGCAACACACATACATTGCACAAAACATACATCCCCCCAAAACACACACACGCACCCCCCACCCACACCCACACAAACCGCGCAACACACACAGCACCACACACAGACAACACTGCAGACACATAGCGCTCCACAAACAACACAACACACACACAGCGCTCCACACAAACAACACCGCTCTCACACACCCCCACCCAGACAACACCCAGAACATTTACAGCCCCTACACAAACACTTGGCAACTACACACAACAACATCTATATATATATAACAAAAATCATACATTAACTACACAATAAATTCTAGAATACCCGATGCGGTAGAATCGGGCCACCTTCTAGTTGTACTATAAAAACTTTAAAAAATGTGGTGTGTCTCCATATTTTGAGAGCCATAACTATATATATATATATATATATATACTGTATATATACTGTATATATATCTCAATCAGTATATGTCTGAACACTTATTTTTTGGAGAACAAGCTGTTGTTTGTACAACCCCTGGCAAAAATTATGGAATCACCTGGCTCTGAGGATGTTCATTCAGCTGTTTACTTTTGTTTAAAAAAAACAGATCAAGTAATTTCAAATGATAACTTTCTGGCTATAAGAAACACTAAAAAATATCATGAAAACATAATGTGCTAGTTGTAACGGTTACTTTTCAAGACTAGTGATGAGCGAGCATGCTTGTCACTACTCGGTACTCGCACGAGTATCGCTGTACTCGGGCTGCTCGGCGGGGACCGAGTAATCTCGCGATACTCGTGCTGTACTCGTGGTCTTCATTTCTGCATGTTGGTGCTCTTTTGAGAGCCAGCCCTCATGCAGGGATTGGCTGGCAGACCACTGCAATGCCACAGCCCTGTTAGTTGTGGAATTGCAGTGATTGGCCGGCCTGCACAGCGTGACCGAGCCTTTATATCGGCCGGCGCGCTGTGCTGTGCTCACAGCTATCCAGACTGTCAGTGCAGGGAGAGTGTCGCTGATTCAGGGAAAGCTTTGCGGCCCTTTATAGCTTTTTCAGTTGCAGGGCTGCAAACAGTGTGACCAAAAGTCCTTCTCAGGACTATTCTAGTTGTATACAGGCAGGCAGGGTATAGCCAGGTCGGAGTACAGTAGCAGAGTCCTTCTCAGGACTATTGTTGCTATATACAGGCAGGGTATAGCCAGGTCTGAATACAGGCTAGTGACCAAAAGAGTCCATGTCAGGACTATTGTACCAGTATACAGGCAGGCAGGCAGGCAGGGTAGTGGTGACCGTATACCAGCCTTCATCATATCTGGGGCTGGTGTACACAGTGTAAAACAATCCAGATAGTGTCTGACTTGTCTGTAATTGTCGCTCCCCAAAAAAACCTGTTAGGTTCTTATTGCGTCCGTGCTTGGTTTTTAAAACCGCACGTGTGTGCCTGTTGGTGGCAGCGTACAGGTGCACTTGTGTGCAATTTCCAGAAACTTTGATATAACGCACAAGTAGTGAATATACACGTCAGCAGTGCACAGTATTGCAAAATGCGCAAGGGCATTGGCAAGGAACAAGGAAGTGGACGTGATGGTGGTGCAGGCAGAGGCCGAGGTCGTGGGCAAGCTCTAATTTCGCCACAACAAAGGGCCACATCTAGTCGCTCGCACGTCCTGTCCCAAATTCTTGGGGACCGCAGCAGTACACCGCTCTTGAACCAAGACCAGTGTCAACAGGTTGTTAGTTGGATAGCAGATAATGCTTCCAGTCAGATTGGCACCACCACAAACACTCTGTCTTCCACACGGTCAAGTGTCAGTAGCCGTGATACTGCACCGCACATTTCTGAACCTGATCCTCCTTCCTACCACCAGGCTGAGTACACGTCCTCCTCGGACATTAATGATCCCACACTTGGACACTCGGAAGAGCTGTTCACGTTTCCATTCACACATTCTGGCCTCTCGCCAGCTCATATTGAAGTGGGTCATGAGGAGATCGTCTGTACAGATAGCCAAATATTTGAGCAGCCACGTTCTCACGAAGTTGGCAACGTTTCCCAACAAGTGGTGGACGATGATGAGACACAATTGTCAGGAAGTCAGGAGGAGGAGCAGGGTGCGGAAGAGGAAGACGACGTGGTGGATGATCCAGTAACTGACCCAACCTGGCAGGAGGATATGCAGAGCGAGGACAGCAGTGCACAGGGGGAGGGAGGCGTAGCATCACAACAGGCAGTAAGAAGCAGGGTGGTGGCCCCAGGCAGAAGTCAGGCAACCGTTCCCCGGAACAACACGACGACACAAGGTGCCTGTACAAATGTTAGGTCTTCCCGAGTCTGGCAGTTTTTTAAGTTGGATCCAGATGATTCAAAAAAGGCCATTTGCAACACCTGCCGTGCCAGCATCAGCAGGGGTACCAAAACTAGCAGCCTGACCACCACCAGCATGATCAGGCACATGTCAGCCAAGCACCCGACTTTGTGGGAAGTACAACAGAGTCGAGGAGCAGTGCTTGCTGATGTCACTGCTACGTCTTCGCTGGTTGTGCATGCGAGCCAATCCTCTGTCCATTCTGCCTGCGAACAAGCCTCCTCCACTCCTGCACCTGCAGTTGCCTACGCAGAAAGAACACCATCATCAAGCACGTCCTTGTCCCAGCGCAGCATTCAGTTATCCATTCAGCAAACCTTTGAACGCAGGCGCAAATACACTGCCAACACCCCACATGCCACAGTTCTAAATGCTAACATTTCGCGACTGCTTGCGCTGGAAATGTTGCCTTTTAGGCTGGTGGAGACAGAAGCATTCCGTGACCTGATGGCGGCAGCTGTCCCACGTTACTCGGTCCCCAGCCGCCACTATTTCTCCCGGTGTGCCGTCCCCGCGTTGCATAACCACGTGTCACAAAACATCACACGTGCCCTGAACAACGCTGTTTCACCCAAGGTCCACCTAACCACAGACACTTGGACAAGTGCTTGTGGGCAAGGCCGCTACATCTCGTTGACGGCACACTGGGTTAATATTGTGGAAGCTGGGACCCAGTCTGAGCGAGGGACGGAACACGTCCTTCCCACACCAAGGTTTGCAGGCCCTACCTCAGTCAGTGTTTCACCCACACTCTACAGCTCCGGAATGTCATGCTCTTCAGCCTCCTCCTCCTCCTGCGCATCCTCATCCACTGTGCCCTCCACACCACTCACAAGCTGGAAGCACTGCAGCACTGCCTCGGCGAAGCGGCAACAGGCTGTGCTGAAGCTAATCTGCATAGGTGACAAACCCCACAATGCAGAAGAGCTGTGGACAGCTCTGAAACAGCAGGCAGATCACTGGCTCACACCTCTGAACCTAAAGCCAGGAAAGGTCGTGTGTGACAATGGCCGGAACCTGGTGGCGGCTTTGAGGCGAGGCCAGCTGACACATGTTCCATGCGTGGCCCATGTGCTCAACCTCGTGGTTCAGCGGTTTATAAAGTCATACCCAGAGCTGTCTGATCTGCTGGTAAAAGTTCGCCGCCTGTCTGCACATTTTCGAAAGTCACCTACTGCTTCAGCCGGCCTTGCCGGCTTTCAGCGCCGTTTGCATCTTCCGGCTCACAGACTGGTGTGTGATGTCCCCACGCGTTGGAATTCAACTCTGCACATGTTGGTCAGGATATGTGAGCAGAAGAGGGCAGTTGTTGAGTACCTGCATCACCTAAGCCGTCGGGAAATGGGTCAAACTCCACACATAACACCTGAGGAGTGGAGATGGATGTCAGACCTATGTACCATCCTCCAAAACTTTGAGGACTCCACCAAGATGGTGAGTGGTGATGACGCCATTATTAGCGTCACCATACCGCTACTCTGCCTTCTAAAACGGTCTCTGCTGAAAAACAAACATGATGCATTGCAGGCGGAGCGCGATGAGTTGCAGCAAGAAACAGTAGTGGGTGTGGGTGATAACACACAGCCCAGCCTCGTCTCATCACAACGTGCAGTGGAGGACTATGACGAGGAGGAGGATGAAGACATGGAGCAACTCTCCGGCCAAATTGAGGATATGACATGCACACCAGTCATATCCTCGGTTCAGCGTGGCTGGCCAGAGGACAGGGTAGATGAGGAGGAGGAGGAGGAGGAGGAGGAGGAGGAGGACAGCATGTTCAGTCATCTTGTTGGTCAGGCTACTGAAGTCCTGGCTGTTAAGAGTCTGGCGCACATGGCTGACTTTATGGTAAGCTGCCTGTCTCGTGACCCTCGCGTTAAGAACATCTTGGCCGACAATCATTACTGGTTGGTAACACTGTTAGACCCACGCTACAAGGAGAACTTTTTGTCTCTTATTCCCGTGGAGGAGAGGTCAACCAAAATGCAGCAGTTCCGGAAGGCCATACTCACGGAAGTAGGCAAAGCATTCCCCTCACAAAACGCTAGCGGCATAGGTCAGGAATCAGTGGACAACCGAGGCGTACAGCCGAGAGAGGCACAAGTCCAATCCGCCAGAGGTAGGGGAACAGTCTTTAAGATGTGGGACAGTTTTCTCAGCCCCTCACGTACCACAGCCCCTGAGGTGCGGGGTAGTGCCACAAGAAATCCTAAGTTTGCCCAGATGCTGAAGGAGTACCTTGCAGATCGAACAACTGTACTCCGACATTCCTCTGTGCCTTACAATTATTGGGTATCCAAGCTGGACACGTGGCATGAATTGGCTCTCTACGCCTTGGAAGTCCTGGCCTGCCCTGCTGCTAGCATTTTGTCAGAGCGTGTTTTTAGTGCCGCAGGTGGAATCATTACAGATAAACGCACCCGCCTGTCAACTGAAAATGCTGACAGGCTGACTCTGATCAAGATGAACAAGGGTTGGATTGGGACAGACTTCACCACACCACCAGCAAATGAGAGCGGAATTTAAAGTTTGCCATGTACCTCCACTCACCCATGGGTACACACTTCTGGACTTTGGATAATCGCTGGACTGCTCCTCCTTCTCCTCATGCGCCACCATGATGATGACCGTTACAAATTGCAATACTTAGGCCTTTGTTTCAGGTATACCCCCAGTGGTAAATTTTTTCGCCCATTCTTTGCAGAATGGACATTACAACGACAGGAGACCCGCTCCTTTGCAATGGGAACAATGTTTTGAGGCCCTCATGCACGTCTCTACCCAGGGACAACGTGGAGCCTCCCAATTTTTGGCTGCCCTGCCTAAGGGCTATACTATAATACACCCACTTCCTTAAAATGGACACTTAATGTTTTGAGGCCCTCATGCACGTCTCTATCCAGGGACAATGTGGAGCCTCCCAATTTTTGGCTGCCCTGGCAAAGGGCTATACTGAAATAGACCCACTTCCTTACAATGGGCACTTCAGGTTTACAGGCCCTCATGCACGTCTCTATCCAGGGACAATGTGGAGCCTCCCAATTTTTGGCTGCCCTGGCAAAGGGCTATACTGAAATAGACCCACTTCCTTACAATGGGCACTTCAGGTTTACAGGCCATCATGCACGTCTCTATCCAGGGACAATGTGGAGCCTCCCAATTTTTGGCTGCCCTGGCAAAGGGCTATACTGAAATAGACCCACTTCCTTACAATGGGCACTTCAGGTTTACAGGCCATCATGCACGTCTCTATCCAGGGACAATGTGGAGCCTCCCAATTTTTGGCTGCCCTGGCAAAGGGCTATACTGAAATAGACCCACTTCCTTACAATGGGAACTTCAGGTTTACAGGCCATCATGCACGTCTCTATCCAGGGACAATGTGGAGCCTCCCAATATTTGGCTGCCCTGGCAAAAGGCTATACTGAAATAGACCCACTTCCTTACAATGGGCACTTCAGGTTTACAGGCCATCATGCACGTCTCTATCCAGGGACAATGTGGAGCCTCCCAATTTTTGGCTGCCCTGGCAAAGGGCTATACTGAAATAGACCCACTTCCTTACAATGGGAACTTCAGGTTTACAGGCCCTCATGCACGTCTGTATGCAGGGGCATTGGTGAACCTCACAATTTTGGACTGCCCTGGCAAAGGAAAATACTACAAAGACTCACTTCCTCAAAATGGGCACATTAGACTCAAGAGGCCTTCATGTACGTCTCTTCTCAGGGACATCGGAGTGCCACACAATGTTTTCACGTAAAATCTTTCATGTATTAATCTCAAAAAGTAACATACACCAGCTCTATCTCACTATTGGGTATCTGCCCTTAACATTTCCGCCATGAAAAATCATTTTGGGGTCATTTTGGAAGGTTTTCTGGTGAGTCCGTAAAAATGGCGTAAAACGCGGACAAAATTGTTCACAGCTGTGACTTTTCAGTGATAAATGCTTCAAGGGGTCTTCCCCATGCTGTTGCCATGTCATTTGAGCACTCTTCTGAGACTTTTGTGCCATTTTTAGGGTTTCTCCATGCTGCCGGGGGGTCATTTCACAAAAATACTCGGGTCTCCCATAGGATAACATTGGGCTCGTTGCTCGGCCCGAGTACACGAGTATCTTGGGAGGCTCGGCCCGAGCTTCGAGCACTCGAGCTTTTTAGTACTCGCTCATCACTATTCAAGACCAAACAGGGGCAAAAATTATGGAATCACTCAATTATGAGGAAAAAATTATGGAATCACCCTGTAAATTTTCATTCCCAAAACTAACACCTGCATCAAATAAGATCTGCTCGTTAGTCTGCATCTAAAAAGGAGTGATCACACATTGGAGATCTGTTGCACCAAGTGGACTGACATGAATCATGGCTCCAACACGAGAGATGTCAATTGAAACAAAGGAGAGGATTATAAAACTCTTAAAAGAGGGTAAATCATCACGCAATATTGCAAAAGATCTTGGTTGTTCACAGTCAGCTGTGTCTAATATCTGGACGAAATACAAACAACATGAGAAGGTTGTTTAAGGCAAACATACTCGTAGACCAAGGAAGACATCAAAGCAGCAAGACAGGAAACTTAAAGCAATATGTCTCCAAAACAGGAAATGCACAACAAAACAAATGAGAAACGAATGGGAGGAAACTGGAGTCAATGTCTGTGACCAAACTGTAAGAAACCGCCTAAAGGTAATGAAAACAGAAAAGCTAAACAATGAAAAGATGACTGCCTAAAGATAACATGTAAATTTCAACAGTCATTGATAATAGGGGGCTGCATATCAGGTAAAGGCACTAGGGAGATGGCTGTCATTACATCTTCAATAAATGCCCAAGCTTACATTGAAATTTTGGACACTTTTCTTATCCCATCAATTGAAAGGATGTTTGGGGATGATGAAATCATTTATCAAGATGATAATGCATCCTGCCATAGAGCAAAAACTGTGAAAACATTCCTTGAAAGAAGACACATAAGGTCAATGACATGGCCTGAAAATAGTCCGGATCTCAATCCAATTGAAAATCTTTGGTGGAAGTTGAACAAAATGGTCCATGACAAGGCTCCAACCTGCAAAGCTGATCTGGCAACAGGAATCAGAGAAAGTTGGAGCCAGATGGTTGAAGAGACTGTTTGTCACTCATTAACTCTATGCCTCAGAGACTGCAAGCTGATATAAAAGCCAGAGGTGGTGCAATAAAATACTAGTGATGTATTGGAGTGTTATTTTATTTGTTTGTTTTTCATTATTCCATAATTCTTTCCTCATAGTTGAGCAATTCCATAATTTTTCCCCCTGTTTGGTCTTGAAAAGTAACCGTGGCTAGCACATTACGTTTTCATGATTTTTTTAGTGTTTCTTAAAGCCAGAAAGTTGCCATTTGAAATGACTTTAGTTTTGTGCCATGTCTGTGATCTGCCTTTTTTAAACAAAAGTAAACAACTGAATGAACATCCTCAGAGCCAGGTGATTCCATAATTTTTGCCAGGGGTTGTATTAGTACCAATATTAGATGATAATTTTCAACTTTGTGGGGTGAGATAAATTAAAAAAAACATTAATTCTAGCAGTTTAACTCCTTTTACCATAAAGAATCTAGCTTTCAGAAGCAATATTTTAATAATTTGTAATTTGTAAAGGCTTATGTTGAAGAACTTGAATGGTCTTAGATACACTCCTAGGAAACATGAGAATGTCATACACATCTTTTCAAAACAAGTGGACTCTTTGCAGTATTGGCAATTCACGATGGGTCAATTTTCTGCAATTCAAATTTTTGGGAAACATTTTGACAAAGCTAGTTAATTTGAACTTTAAAAGATTTGCTCATCTCTAAAATGTAGAATAATGTCCACTAATGCACGAGCAAACACCCCAGAAAGTCCTACAGCTTAACTAGCATCTATCTGCATTTTAAATTTAATTTGCGGGTGTAAAACCTACAGAGTATTCTCAATTAGTATTCTGTGAATTTAACAAGCCTTATTAAAATGCTACAAAAAAAGTCTGTAAATTGATATGTGATGTGTTTTCTAAAGCTTGTCACATATAAATTTGTGTTGTGGGCTGATTGGTGATTTATTGCTGATTTTGCTCATTGAATTCAATTCAAAAATGAATCTCTACATCACCCCTTTTTTTTGCAGATATTGCTTTTGCTTACTTCCAAATCCATTGCAAAATGCCCAAGTATTATTTTTCGCATAGTTGAAAATTTAATGAAAACCCTCTCTGTATTCAATAGACAATAGATCGACTGCCAGTTTCTAAATAACACAGCCCATGTAATAAATGCAGACGGCAAACAGGATGAGAAAAGATATGATCATACGACTTTGCACAAACCTGGTCCATGTTCCAGGTCAGTAGCCATGGATTCCAGAGTTGGATTTTCATTAACCAGGCTGGTGAGACGTCACCTGTGCACATGTGATACCATCAACGTCAGCCAGCATGGCTAATAGTAAGTCAAAGGTGGGATCCCAGAGGGTAAGGATTTGCCACTGAAAATGTCCCCCTGGTTACTTACAGAATTCCTCTATAGGAAAATAACTTAATGTGTAACAAATATGTGAAGACAAGAAAGATAAGATGATGGTTGTATATTGAAAGAAAGAAGACTTTGTAAAGCAGCAGACAAATGACTTTTAGGGTTAATACATATACATGTATTACGGGACTCTAATAGTTAAATAACATGGAGCTGTAATATGGCACCATCAGAAGACTATTCTGACCTTGCTGCACCTCAAAACGAATCTGACTTCATAGAGCGATATATTTTATATTATTCTCCTATTCAACTTATTCTGACAAATACAAAATCATATTCGATTGAATGCCATATTATGGAGGATTGCAGTCAACTTTTCTTTAAATGGTTATTCATTGTTACTGTCCTGTAACAAATTAGACCTAGTAGAAATTCACTCGGATACTACAAGAAAAATGTACAATAGAAGTGAAGAAAAAGTGCCTGATCAACTTTTGGATAAGTGAAGTGTAAATTACTCATCTTCACATTTCAAGCTACTGGGAATTTAGGTTGTTGTTTGATTTATACCTCATGACTTCCCTGTAATAAAATACCGTAACAGCGTGAAAAATCATTCACAAGAACAATTCACTTCAGAAAAAAATGATAAGTAGGTGTTACATTTAACCCATTTCAGCATAAAAGAACTGGAGCAAGATAGTCTTCCAGTAGAGGATGTATTTACAGATAATGCCTAGTGAAAAAGAATATGCACTCATGTGCACTTTATTGAGGATAGCAGTTTATATCCAGCAAGAAACACAATAAGATAATTATACAACTATAAAATATGAATATATATATTGTAAATAAAGTCTACTTACAGATTTGTAAATTTAGGAAAATTAACGTAGAGTTTTTTGCTCATTTGAGGTGGCAAGAAAGGGTGTACCAACAAACTGATGAATAGGGTAATAGAAATAATGAATTTATCAGGTGCAGGTACTTTCCAGTGTTGTCCATACGGAGTAGAACCTTTTGTTAAGAACTAGGGATGATCGAACACTACCATGCTTGGGTGCTTAGTACTGGTAATGAGCAGTTGGATGCTCGGATGGGTACGACTCGAGTACCCAAGTAAAATGGAAGTCAAAGGGGGACTAAAGCATTTTTCTTTGAAATCTACTAGAAAAATGCTGAAGTTCACCATTGACTTCAAATATACTCAGTACACTAGTCAAGCATATCAGAGCATCCAACTGCATTTTACGAGTACCGAGCAGCCAAGCATGGTAGTGCTTGCTTATTACTTTTAAGGACTAGTTCCAACAGTACAAAAATAGTGTGCAAATTTTGTGTATTTTTTAAGCAATCTGTGATTATACAAACTAGCTAAATATGGTAGAAAATAATTTGCTTAGCTAAACACTGTTTCAGACACCTTATTGCAAGGGAAGAAAATGTGTTGGTTGCAAAACATTAATGCCATGTAACATCAAGATAGTAGAATATTCTAAGACTGCTCATTTACAGAGTTTGTTAAAAAACATTTGGTTCCTATCATAACAGTGATAACAATTTTAAGCCTAGCATTAAGGTTATTGTTGACGGTTCTGTTTTAAAAAAATACCAGCAATAACTGGATAGTGGCAGAATAAATTGTAGTAGTAGTCAATAGATCATAAGACATTGGTGTGCCTTAATAGCATGTATGAACTAAGTTTCCAATACTGATAAAACTCATTTGAGGATCTCTTTTAGAGCTAAAGAGTGTAAGTCTATTCAATCCCTTTCTGCCAGGAAAATTATGTAACACCCCCATGCACATTAGACAAATGGCAGCCAACCACACCAACATTAGTAGTCTTAAGGGTACTTTGCACGTTGCAACATCGCTAGCATCGTCTATCAATGCCGAGCGCGATAGTACCCACCCCCGTCGCACATGCAATATCTTGTGATAGCTGTCGTAGCGAACATTATCGCTATGGCAGCTTCACACACACTTACCTGCCCTGCGACGTTGCTCTGGCTGGCGACCCGCCTCCTTCCTAAGGGGGCGGGTCATGCGGCGTCACAGTGACGTCACATGGCAGGCGGCCAATAGAAGCGGAGGGACGTAGATGAGTGGGACATAAACATCCCGCCCACCTCCTTCCTTCCGCATAGCCGGTGGAGGCAGGTAAGGAGATGTTCCTCGCTCCTGCGGCTTCACACACAGCGATGTGTGCTGCCGCAGGAACGAGGAACCACATCGTATCTCCTATTGGTGCGACATTATGAAAATGACCGACGCTACGCAGATCACCGATTTTTGACACTTTTGCGATCGTTTATCGGCGCATCTAGGCTTTGCACGTTGCGACGTTGTTACTGGCGCTGGATGTGCGTCACTTTCGATTTTACCCCGACGATATCGCAGTAGCGATGTCGCAGCGTGAAAAGCACCCCTCAGCCAATATCCTATTGTGCATGATGGTCAAAGGCTCTCTGGACATATGAAGTTGGTAGAGAGAATCATATCTGATATTGGACTGCTAATCCTTTCATTTTCAGAGCAATAAGTCACTGCGAGAGGAGTCTGGCAGTGCCTTTCTTGTAACTGCTGTGAATGAATGTATCGGAAGAGGTGGCCATAGGTCAAATGATCGGCCAACCAACAGAAATTTATTCTGTTCCAGTTTTTTAACTTCTAATTAGGAAGGAGCTTCTGTCTTATGCAACAATTTAATGATCTTTCCTCAATGACTATTGTTTTTAATGCAATCATGCTGTTCAACAAATACTGTTGAGTGATATAAAGGATCTCACATTTATTTTAATTTCTCTAGGGAAATACATGGCAAGGGAAATAGACAGCTCCAACAAGGATGAGCACAGGATACCTTTTTATATACATAAATACGGGCCAAAACGCTCCCTGAAGAAGTTCTTACGAAACGTACGTTGGAAGCGTGGGTGTGTGACAGAGGTAAATTTATGCTACTTATATGCCTTCTACTCCTTTCCTCATTGCGCTAAGAATTACAATCTGCTTGCTCGCTCCATTCAGCGTTCTCCAGCTTTTCTCTGCACTGTTTGCACATTCTAATACTTTTTTACTATTGTTATGGCTCACTTGCATTTCACTTGAATCTTATATGTAATTGTTAATTGAGCCTTTTTCTGCTGGTTTTTGCTGCTAGAGCCTGCATTTTGCACTTTGATTCTTAGGATTTTATTTGGGATAGAACAGCTCTGTATATTTATCCAGGATATTTTATGGCACTATGCACTTTCATATGTATTTGTATTTATTGATTTTGGATGTATTTATTGGACCCCCTCTATCCCAAATATTTATTACATTTTTCCTCTGTCCTCCCCCATATCTGTTGGCACCTTGTTCCTGATGTTTTTAATGTGATTATAAATTACTCAATAAAATTGACATTTTTGTGGCCTTATACTGTGTGGTTTCGTTCTTCATCAGCTCCAACAAGGAGTAATGTTTCTTGTGCTGATGTGTGCACTAGAAAACATCCATATCTTACCAAAATATTCTATTAGAATAATTCAAAAGTAATTATTCCATCAATGCTGGCAAGCTGTTCTGGAGCAAAACAGCTAAACAGACCCAAAAACATGATGCTACCATCTTGTTCCACAAATAGTATTGGGGATTTTATGCTTTGATTCAGGGTTTTTCCTTCTAAAAATATAATGTTTTTAATTTAAACCAAAAAGCTCCTTTTTTTGTTTAATCTGACCACAAAACAATGTTCCAATAGCTTTCTGGTTTGTAAACTGCAAATCAGCAGCAACAATTTTTTGGAGAGCAGAGAGTTTCTCATTGGAACTATGAGTGGATCCATTGAGACTCGGTTTGCTGGCAGCAAATGAGCCTAGCTCCACAGGCTACAGGCTCAAGCTTGACCCGAACCCCGGATCAAGTCACTGATTGGCAGTTTGAATCTCCTCCCACATACATCCAGCCATAAGCAGATCACTTCCAGGGGAGGCTGGGTGGGCTTTTTAAACTTTTTTTTTGATGCACACTACATGTGATCATGTTTTTGTTACCCCCAGTGTGCGCTATGCAAACACTGCAAGCAGCTCACACAGGGCTGAGCACCAAGCGTACCTGAGCACAGCTTTGCTCGCGTGAGTTTTGTTCACACAGAAAGCACCCGAACCCTGAACCCGAACCTTGATTTTTAAAATTGGTGTTCGGTTCAAAAACCAAACCTTAGGTTCACGCATCTTTAATTGCAACCTTGTCATGCACACCATTGTTGTTCAGTGTTCTCTTGAAGGTGGACTCATAAACATTAAAACCAGTTAACATGAGAAAAGCCTTTAGTTGCTTAGAGTCACTTTGGGTTTTTCGTGACCTTGCGGATTATATTATTTTTTGCTCTTGGACTTATTTTTGTTGGTTAACCACTCTGGGTGAGAATAATAATGGTCTTGAATTTAATTTATTTGTTGACAGGCTGTCTGCCTGTGAATTGGTGTAGGCCAAAACCTTTAGGCCCTGTGCGCACTGGAAAACGGAATTTTCTTAAGAATATTCCGCAGGGTCTGAAAGATTACCGCACTCGCGGTAAAAAAACGCGGCAAACCGCACCCGAAAACTGCATGTGGTTTGCCGCGGTTTGCTGCGGTTTTACCGCGGTATTGTTCGCGGTATTCCCGCGGTTTTGCCGCGTGCGGGTTGGTACATGTGTTTTAATGCATTCAATGCAATAAAGCACATTGAAAAAAAAAAAGTGTAATTTCCTTCTGAGGTAGATAGTAGATAAATAGACAGAAAATAGACAGATAGAGTGATAGATAGAGGGATAGATAGAGGGAAAGATAGATAGAGTCCCTGTGAGCACACACTGCATTTCTCACAGTTGGTAGTGTGTTCACATTACAGGCCGTGGGAAATGACCTGTGGTTACCTCTGCTGTCTCGTTGCAAGGCTGCATTCAGCAGTGTGTCAGTTGCGGCTGGATGCAAGCATCGCAGGACGTGGATTACGCCAGAGCTGTGTGTTTCGTGGGGGGGAGGAGAATAAAGGGGTGAAACAGGGTTTTTTTGTGTTTTATTTAAAATAAAGGATTTTTTGGTGTGTGTGTTTTTTCACTTTACCTACGGGTAAATCATATCAACTGTCACATAGACGCTGCCATGATCAAGACTGGACTTAAATGGCAGCAATCCACTGTCATTTAACTCAATATTACCTGGATTGCCACTGCATCACAGCATCTGGAAGAGCCGGGGACACTCCAGGACTGCCGCATAATGGATGCGACAGTCACGGGACAGCTGCGGGCTGATATTCTCGGCTGCAGGAGGGGGGCATTAACCCTGGCCCTTGCCCTCCCCAGTCTGAGAATACCGGGCCGCCGCTATGTGCTTACCTCAGCTGGAAGGTAAAAATACGGTGGAGCCCACGTGTTTTTTTTCTATATGTCCGTTTGATTTCTATGTGTATTCTATATGTCTGTGTGTGAGTGCGATGTGTGTGTATTCTATGTCTGTGTGTGTCTGTGATGTGTGTGTGTTTACTCTGTGCTCCGCTTCCTCTTCCTGTCATAATGACATCACTTCCCTTCAAAACGCAGGCAGTGATGTACATTATGTCCCCAAACCGCGAAATACCGGAGGGAATAACGCAGGAAAACACAATGAACTGCACAGAATTTGCTGCCTGCATTATTCCCTGCGGGATTTCACAATTACATTGCAGTCAATGGAGTCAAATGCCGCAGCGACGTGCGGAAAAGAAGTGACATGCAATTGTTTTTGCTGCAGGAATCCCGCAGCAAAATATGCAGCTGTCAAAATCCGCATAGTGCGCACAGCATTTTTTTTCCCATAGGTTTTGCTGGTGAATCACTGCAGAGATGTTATGAACATAACATGCAGCAAAACATGCAGCAAAACCGCAGGAAATCCACGGCAAAAACTGGCAAGGGCCTAAAAGATGATTTTATATAATTTTTCAGCCTAACAGGCATCAACAACTCTTCTTCTAAAGTTCTCAGTAATCTCCTTTGTTTGTGTCAGGTATCATATACATCCAGAAACTTATAAAGATCATGATTTGGAAGGTTCAAATTCTTTAGAAGAAAACAAACAGGTTGCCTACTCACACCTGATTGTCATTCCATTGATTGAAAACACCAGTATGTAACTTTACCTTCAAATTATCTGCTAATCCTAAAGGTTCACATACTTTTGCCACAACTATACATGTAATATGATATAATTTTCCTCATTTTAAAACCTTACAAATTCTAATATTTTTGGTTCATTTATTTGTGTAACGCCTGCCTGGATCAACAGACTCAGGTGGGATGTAATGGACAGACTAGAGGGAAGCCACTCACCAAGCAGGACCCCCAGAACCCTGAAACCCTTTAACCGCTATACAGGGATTTGGAATTACACAGGGCCCTGGAGATCACTACCTGTGGAAGGCTGCAGTCCGATGAGAGTAGTCGTCAGGCAGGATCAAACCAGGAATAGCAGAACAGGGACAGAATCGACAGACAAGGATGTAATCAAAAAACGTAGCAGAGGTCAAATCCGGATCGGGTAGCGAGGTACAAAAACAGCAGGCAGAAGGGTAGTCAGCACACAGGAATCACAAAACAGAATAGGGCAGACCAGGAGCCAGGAAATCAGAACTATCTCTGGCAGAGGTGAGCAGATAGGAGGGGAGCTAAGAAGGGTGTGGTGTCTTCCCATTGGCTGTAGCTGAACGGTGGCAACTTCAGCTGGAAGACACACGCCACCCACAGTCAGCCAGTGGTACTGCAGATCCCAAGATAACCCAGCCCAGTGGATGATCGGAGCCTGTGCCCACCGGTGCCGCTGGCATCGACTCCTCTCCCATCACTAGCACCATCCACGGCAGCAACACGGCATCGCCTGGCGATCGGAGCAGAAGTCGCTGGAGCGGACTCCGGTGGTGACGTAACAATTTGGTTCTCTATTTAAGAACTTGTATGCCAAGCTGATGTAGTTTCAGCTTAAATTTCTTCAGAAAATAGAAAATTCTGAAAGTTCGAAAATTTTCAAACATCATTGTTAATTCATATAAAGATCACTAAGCATATTTAGATGTTGTTGACCATGGAATTTGAAATCAAATGTTCTGCCTTTACAAGGGATGTTACATGATTATCATTTTTCATTTGTCTCTTAGGTCATATACATTTTATAGCTTTCTCATAAAAAGTTTCATATGTTATCTAGTAACTCAAATAAAATTACACTTCCAAAGTAGGGCCATACACCTTCTCTGCTAATGCATGAGCCATTCCATTAAACTAATGTATGAATAGCATATCTGGAGCAAAAACTGCTGCCATAGACCTTTATTTACACTGGCATTATGGGTATATGGGTATCTGTACTGGATCTATTACAGAAACATGACAGAATAGAACCAAGCATCTTTCATATTTATAATGCCAATTATTAAATTTAACATTAAATTTTGAGACATTTTACAAACATTTTATGTTTTAGCAGCAATTTTTTATAAATATTTTAAACCAACTATTTTGTCTTTATTTAGTAAAACAAAGAATACTGAGCAAAGCGGTTTTCTGATAATTACTGCTCTGCCAAATTTTTATAGTGGAAACAAAGACACAGAAAATGAACCCTGATAACTCTATATACACCTTCATCTGTAATTCTAAGTGTGGACATATATAGCATATTATATTGTCTGCTGTTATGTCTTTACTGTGCCTGTACCTTCCATCGCATGGGATAACATTTCTCCCTGCACAAATGCCATTTTTTTGAACTGCAAACCCTTTCAGTTTTTCGCTAAGGTGCATTTAGCTGACAGGAAAGTGATGTCACTAAAAGGATTTTACAATGTGCTTCAGCAGTTTTGTGAGTTGTAAATGGCTTTTTATGTTTTTACACAGCATGCACTCTGCGAGGTTAGATAGCATTTGACTTGTATGAATTCTGTATGTATGATGTAAAACCATGTAACCATGTTAAATATATATATAAAATAAAATAAAAAATAAAATATGAAATATAAAAATACAGAACAATGATGAATACAATGTGTGTGTGTATATACAGTATACCTCTTTTAATTACCATAAATTGGAAAGGGGCAGAAGAAATCAAAGATCATACGCTACTGTCTCTTTAAGATACTGGTTGGGCTTTGCCCAAGGTTTAGCAGTGGAGCCATGTTTAGTTTTATTTGTTGTTCAAATCATTGACCCATGTGATGTCACTTCAGAGCTCTCTAGAGCTTTGTTATAATCTATTTTTGGGTGGTTCTTGAAGTATTTTTGGAGGTCATTATCCTGCAGGAAGACTCAGGATGCAAATCCTGCTTTCTGATTGGACTTAACATTGTGACCCAAAATCCTTTGGTAATCTTCAGATTTATGATACCACTCACAACGTTAAGGCACCCAGTGCAAGAGTCAGCAAAACAACCCCAAAGCATCTTTAAGCATCCGCTATGTTTGACTGTAGGTAATGTGATCTTTTCTTTGTAGGCCTCATTCCGTTTTTGGCAAACAGTAGAATTAGTGTCAGCAAGAACTATCCTTTGACATTTGAATGAAATGGAATGCTATGGCAGGAGAACCAGGAGGAAGCTAGACTGCAGTTTGCCAAAATGTACGTAAGTCAAAATCCTTCTTTGAAAGTGTATTGTGTGTAGATGACATCCGAGGGCAGTTTGATATTTTGCACCCACCTATAGTCTTGAATATGTGCATGCCGCACAATATATGCTGCCAATTGCAGCATGCAGTGATTTTAATTTTTTCCATATCAATTCAGCATGAGAAAAAAGTGCTGGTTGGGGGTTGCCACTGCCCCATAGTATAACAGTGGGCCAAGTGCTATCTGATAAAACTTCAGAGATCTCTTGGCCATTTTTTACACATATATCAGCGAGCCCTACAATGCTGCTTGCTTTATATATATATATATAAATATATATATATATATATATATACATACTTACACCAGGCAATAACCATAAGCACACGGCAAAATAAAAAGAAGTAGCTTCAGAACAACTCTGTGACCATGTTTGTCTGGCCCTGCCAGAACCCTGACCGAATTGAGCATCTCTGGAGAGACCTGATAATGGCTGTCCTCCTTCACCATCCAACCTGACGGAATTGGAGCGGATCTGCAAGGAAGAATGGTAGAGGACTCCAAATTCAGGTGTGAAAAACTTGTTGCATCATTCCCATGAAGACTCATGGCTGTACTAGCTCAAAAGGGTGCTTCTACACAATACTGAGCAAAGGGTCTGAATACTTATGACATTGTGATATTTCACTTTTTCTTGTTTAATACATTTGCAAAAATTTCTACATTTTGTTTTTTTTCTGTAAACATGGGGTGCAGAGTGTACATTAATGAGAAAAAAATGAACTGTTTGAATTTACCAAATAGTTGCAATGAAACAGAGTGAAAAATTTAAAGGGGTCTGAATACTTTCCCTACCCACTGTATATTATAGGAACTAATAGACAATGCTTATGATCACCAGAGTCTGATGGAAGTCGAAAATCCAATAGAAAAAAACAGACTCTTTACAGAGGTTATGAGACTCTCCACCTGGCTATAAAGAGACATAGCCAATCTTTGCTGAAATTTATTTTATTGTATCCAGCAGAGATCTGCTTTCCTGGCCAATTCCCTGCCAGAAGGGGACTTATTAGGCAGTTCCTCCCGCCGCTCTGGTTTTTGACTTTTTACTTAGTCACTTATTGTTTGCTTGTCTGTTATGTTCTGTTCTGTCTATCCACCCTTTCTGTACTACATCACATCCAGTATGCTTCATCTTGCCTTATTCCACCTTGACTAACCTCCAGTTTGTTCTTGACATCTCTCTAGTCCTCGTCTGTTTCCTTTAGCTTTGCTGTTTGTCCCATCCTCACATTGTCTCCCCGTGTCTCTTGAGTTCTGCCTTATGTTTCTTGACCCTGACTCTCTGGTCAGCTTCTGCAAGCCTGGGGAAAGCCCTGGCGTTGTACCTGGTGACTGCCTGTAGCCCAGGCTGTGAGTGCAGTATATATAATAGGAGGCTATAAATGCAGTATATTATAGGAGGCTGTGACTGCTGGACATATTATATAGAAGGCTGTGACTACAGGATATATATATTATAAGATTCTTCTTTGGTCAACCATGGCAAGTTCTGTTCTCTGTGGCACTTGTCCTGTTAAACCGCTCTATGATCTTGGACAACATTCTGCAGCTCAATATCATGGTGTTGGCAATCTTCTTATAGTCTAGGCCATCCTTATATAGAGCAACAATTCTTTTTTTGAGGTCCTCAGAGAATTCTTTGCCATGTGGGGCAATGTTGTACGGTATGTGAGCAACAACACCAAATTTAATATATCTGCTCCTTATTAACACCTGAGACCTTATAACACTAATGAGCCAAATGACACATGGGAGAGAAAATGGCCAATTGGGCACAATTTTGCCATTTTCTTTTATGGTTATGCTCCCTTCTGTTGCCAGCTGTTTTGACATTAAACACTTTGTGTTGAGTTATTTAGAGGGCACACCAAATTTATACTGTATTACAAGCTATATACTGACTACTTTACATTGCATCAAAGTGTCATATCTTCAGTGTTGTTCCATGAAAAAATATGATAAAATATTTACAAAAATTTGAAGGGTGTGCTTACTTTTGTGTTTACTGTATTTAAGGATACTGTGACTGCTGGATATATTATAGGAGTCTGGAACTGCTGGATATATTATAGGAGGTTGTGACTGCTGTATATACATTACAGGAGGCTGTGACTGCTGTATATACATTCCATATATTCCAAGGTTTCTGGAATTTTTAGTCAAATAATCTTTACTCAATGGATGTTTGATATAATCTATTTTGAGCAAGAGGAAGTAAATACCATTAGTGAATGCAGAGAATGAATATTGCTTCATCTCTAACCATATATCTTTCACTACAAATGCACATTATTTTAGTTTTCATAACCTTTTTCTTAATAAAGGAAGCTAACCTATTTCTCTCCAAAACCACCGAACAAGGTGAGTTGACCTGTCATGTTTCTTCTGAATGTTTGCATGTTTTTAAAATTACAGTGAAACCAACAATGTAATGTGCAAATAATACAACACTGGACAATTGTGCCTACAATTACTATTGTCAGCTTTTATTCTCCCTTGAAATGGGCTTCTACTAACAAGCAACCAACAGTTACTATATGCCTTTGACTCGTCTTTGTGAGGCAAAGTCATTGTATTTGCTACTGCATGTATCACTAATAAAAGAAATACCCATGCTTTGCAAGGAAAAGGAGACTGTTCCTCAATATACAGGAATGAAAAATGCAGCTTCTATTTCATCTATTTAAGTCATCGCACTACATGAATTGAAAATATATTTCTGGCTTAAGAGGTATTTTTTTCCTGTGTTTAGATATATAAAATATTAAGCGCACAGAAAAATCTCTTTTGGGAATATATGTTAACAATGCAAATATAAACACACATTGTGACCCTTAAGAAAATATTGGAACATTGATGGTTGAGTCTTGTTTTCACTGTTGATTCCATACAAAGTCAAGCCTTTTCACTTTATTTTCCAAGACTGTGCACCTTAACTTGAGAGTTCAAGATGTCTTTCAACATATTCAATGTTTAGTGCAGCAGTCAAAAAGACAGAAAAAAATCAACAAAGAAAAATGTTCAAGTGCAAGCAATATCAGTAGTAAAGTGCTAAAAGGCAGCATTTTATTGAAAAAAAAAAAAAAGCTAGTGCATGGATATACTGATTTTCAGAACAGAAAAATGAAACTACAGGTATATCTTGAAGCTCTTGGTGTAAAACAGATACCACATGCCATCTACTATTTTACTTTATGGCATTTTTATATGGTAAAGGGTCCTTTGGGTTTCCTGAAGCACCATGGTCCTAGTATGATCATTATTTTTATATACTATCCATAGCTCAAACCCCTTTGCCCTGGTCACAGATTCTTACACTTAAAGGCCACAATTTATCAAAACCAGCATTTCTATCACCAGTCTTGATAAGGGGGTAAGATAGAGTCAGAGGCACCTGATTCACTAAAAAGTGCTTGTGTCTTAATGAGTTAGGGTAAGAACACACATCCTGCTTTTCTGCCGTTTGTCAGATCCGGTGCGCTCCCATACAGTCTATACAGTACAGTGGCTGCGCTGCAACTTCCTGGTCACATGCTCCGGTCACATGACAGCACATGACCGGAGCTTGTCGCACAGCCACTGTACTGTATAGACTGTACGAGAGCGCGCTGGATCCGACAAACGGTAGAAAATCCAGATGTGTGTTCTTACCCTTAGGGGTACTTTGCACGCTGCGACATCGCTAGCCGATGCTAGCGATGCCGAGCACGATAGTACCTGCCCCCGTCGCACATGCGATATCTTGTGATAGCTGCCATAGTGAACATTATTGCTACGACAGCTTCACACGCACTTACCTGCCCTGCGACGTCGCTCTGGCCGGAGACCCGCCTCCTTCCTAAGGGGGCGGGTCATGCAGCGTCACATCGACAGCACACGGCAGGCAGGCAATAGAAGCGGAGGGGCAGAGATAAGCGGGACGTAAACATCCCGCCCACCTCCTTGCCGGTGGAGGCAGGTAAGGAGATGTTCCTCGCTCCTGCAGCTTCACACACAGTGATGTGTGCTGCCGCAGGAATGAGGAACAACATCGTATCTCCTATTGGTGCGACATTATGAAAATGTCCGACGCTACACAGATCACCGATTTACGACGCTTTTGCGATCATTTATCAGCGCATCTAGGCTTTACACGTTGAAATGTCGTTACCGGCGCCGGATGTGCGTCACTTTCGATTTGACCCCGACGATATCGTAGTAACGATGTCGCAGCATGTAAAGTACCCCTAAAGCAGGCTTTACACACTACGACATCAAGTGATCTTGTTGGGGTCACAGAATTTGTGACCCACATCTGGTCGCTTTAGCGATGCCGTTGCGTGTGTTACACCTTTGAGCGATTTTGCATCGTCGCAAAAACGTGCAAAATCGCTCATCGGTGACATGGGGTCCATTCTCAAATATCGTTACTGCAGCAGTAACAAAGTGGTTCCTCGTTCCTGCGGCAGCACACATCGCTATGTGTGACACCTCAGGAACGAGGAAGCTCTCCTTACCTGCCTCCTGGCCACAATGCGGAAGGAAGGAGGTGGGCGGGATGTTCGTCCCGCTCATCTCCACCCCTCTGCTTCTATTGGGCGGCAGTTCAGTGACGCTGCTGTGACGTCGCTGTGACGCTGAACGAACCGCCCCCTTAGAAAGGAGGCGGTTCGCCGGTCACAGTGACGTCGGTTATGATCTGGAACCATGGAAGTACACCACAATCATTGGCAAAAGGTGACAAGAGCATTGGCAACTAATCTGACCGCCATCCCCTTACTAACCATCACAACTAGAAGTAGCCGAGGGGTGAACTAACATCCTGAGCACCGCGAACCCAGCCGGAGAACTAACTATCCTAAAGGTAGGAAAGATGAATAACTCTCTGCCTCAGAAAATAGACAAGAATAGCTAGCCCCCCACATTCAAAGACTGCGGTGATATAGGAAAAACACAATACACAGGTAGATGACAGGATTAGCAAAAGGTCAGGCCCCCGCTGACTAAAATAGGAAAGGACAGGAAAGGGACTGATGGTGGCCAGAGAAAAACCCTGTAAAATACCAACTTCCTGATAGTACAAAAAGGCCCTCAGATCGCACGATCTGAACTCCGTCCTATACCAGGTGACCTTGTCATACCAATGAACAGAAAACAAGAATCATAACAAAGTCAACAAGCCACAAACACATGGACCCAAAGGAGCTATACTCCACACAGAACTGCAGGGAGTTCCCCAACAAGCCACTGAGGGGAAAAAATGCCTGCAAGCGAATAAACTGAAAATAACCACAGCAAATGACAAACCCAGATAAACAAAAGAACCAGACAATAAATAAAGAGCAAGCACTTATCTGGGGAAGATGTAGTGTAGAGCAGGATTAAGCAGGCTGGAGATACAAAGAACAACTGACATCCGGCAACAGCCTGCAATCAGACCAGGATTTAAATAAGCAGAGAGTTAGCAAAGGAAACACCCACTGCACAACACACCTGGTCCAAGTCCAAACCATTCCTGGCCACCAGAGGGAGCCTCCCAGCAGCCAAAACATAACTAACATTCACAACAGACGTCGCAGGGAAGGTAAGTCCGTGTGACGGGTCCGGGTGATGTTGTGCAACACGGGCAGCGATTTGCCCATGTCCCACAACTGATGGGGCGGGTACGCATGCTGGCGATATCGGTACCGATATCGCAGTGTGTAAAATAGCCTTTAGTCGCATATGAAAATTGGTGTATGCCTCCATGACCCTCACTAGACATCTTAAGGCCCCGTCACAAACAGACATAAATCTTTGGCAGATCTGTGGTTGTAGTGAAATCATGGACATATTGTTCCATTTGTACACAGCCACAAACCTGGCACTGATTGTCCACAATTTCACTGCAACCACAGATCTGCTGCAGATTTAACTCTGTGTGTGACAGGGCCTTTACTCTAGTCAAGGAATGGAGTAACATTTCTGGCATAAGTTACACCACAGCTCATCATGAATTAGAAGAACTGTTTCATCCCTCCCCAGTTCCTCCTCCATCCCACCCCAGTTCAGCAAATTTTGGTAATGCTGGGTGAAATTTTTGAGCAAACAAGTCACATTTTGATGAATTTTGTATCTTAATGTATTTTAAGTCTGATTTCTGATGAACACTCTTTGGTGAATCAAAGCCAAAGTCTGTGTTCTGTTGGATTTTATATAACCCAAATTATTTTAATTAACTTTCACCTTTAAAGATGATTGGCTGAGCAAGATTTCCTGTGTGTCGAGACGAGACCGGAAGAAAAGATCGGAACAGAAAGAAGTAAACCACTCTGAATCTTTTACCAGAAGTGCTTCCCCAATGGACAACCTTTTTAGCTACTTCATGTATATTGCAAAAAAAAAAACCTCTTAATATCTGAATGTTTTCGTCATGTATGAAAAGTGCTACTTCCAAAATATTACTATAATAATGAATTTTACCTACTGATTTAATGGGAATTTTTTTTTATCGGTATTATTAATGGCACCTAAGCACTATGACTGAGTTATACACTTGTAGGGTTATAATATGTTTAGAAATGATCAATACACAGTAATGATTGTTTTCTAAAATCTGTTAAAAACATTCGTTTTATTGTGATATCTGTGATGGAAATGAAAATGTAGAGTCCCTATGGGTGAGAATACTTGAAGAGAAAAACAATAATAAAGCACTGAGATGGGTTTTTGTAAAGCTCTGAATAAAGCAGCAGGAAAATAGGATATTATGCCAAACAGCAAAAGAGATTCTCAACTACAGAGCCGCTAATTTTAATCATATAATGGATATTCTTAAAGTGTGCTTGAAAAAATAAAATTCCATTTTCTGTTCTAGGTCTGTATTACACTGCCTTGAAAAAATATTCATCCCTTTGAACTTTTCCACATTTTTTCATGAACTTAAATGTATTTTATTGGGATTGTATGTGATATATGCCAACACTAAATAGCAAGTATTTGTGAAGTGTAAAGGAATTTATACATGATTTTCTAACTATTTTTAAAATATTAATCTGAAAATTGTAACATGCATTTGTATTCAGCCCCCTGTAGTCCGATAGCCCTAAATGAAATCTTGAGTGATCAAATGCCTACAGAAGTCACCTAATTAGTAAATTCAATCCGCCTGTCTGTAATTTATTCTTAGTATAACTACAGCTGTTCTGTGAAGACCTCAGAGGTTTGTTTGAGAACACCATCATGCAAACTATGGGGTATGAATACTTTTTCCAGGCAGCAATAAAATGGGAAAGTAAATTGCAGATTTTTTAACGTGACAAAAAATTATAACTGTGCTTTACCAATTGTGCAATAATTCAGAAATATTTTCCAGTGGATTCTAACAGACCACCATTGACATACTGAGGGCCCATTAGGTCTATGTTAGCTCTCTGCTACATATAATAGCAGAAACCCTGATGGGAAGTACATAGCACAGCCTTAGATACAAGATGCTTCATGGCATTAACAGAAAGCTTGCAGCCAGTAAAAGGGGAACTATGTGTTAGTAGAAGATGTTTAAAATGATATGTAATAGTAAGTCATATCTACTGCAAATTATTGCAAAAGTCCATACAGCATTATGTATACCCTAGGCTTACAAACTAAGACAATAAGCTTTTAGTGATTCCAGATCAAAACACAAGTACATTGGCTCATTTGGGGTCTATTTAACAAATAATAAAGATTTCCCTAAGTACACAACATTTTTTAAAGGGAATCTGTCAGCAGGTTTTTGCTACCTCATCCGATAGTAGCATGGTATAGGCAAAGAGATTCTGAATCCAACAATGTATCACTTAGATTACTGGATGCAGCCGTTCTGACACAGTCAAAGATTTTTGTTATACCATGTAGCGAAGTACAACAAGATGCCTTCACCCACACCAGAATTTCAGTGTACATTTCCATAAAGAGAAGCTGCTTATCACAGAAGGGGCAGAGTCAGACTTGAGCTCACGCGCTCCTCAGTCCACTCATGATAAATCTACTGAAGCTTAAACTAAGGGTGGTGTCACACACAGCGACGACGACAACGACGTTGCTGCTATGTCACCATTTTCTGTGATGTTACAGCGATGTCCCGTCGCTGTCGCTGTGTGTGACATCCAGCAATGAGCTGGCCCCTGCTGTGAGGTCGTTGCTCGTTGCTGAATGTCCAGCTTCATTTTTTGGTCGTCGCTCTCCCGCTGTAAAGCACACATTGCTGTGTGTGACAGCGAGAGAGCGACGAAATGAAGCGAGCAGGGAGCAGGAGCCGGCATCTGGCAGCTGCGGTAAGCTGTTATCATGGTAAACATCAGGTAACCAAGGGAAGACCTTTCCCTGGTTACCCGATATTTACCTTCTTTACCAGCGTTCGCCGCTCTCACTGCCAGTGCCGGCTCCCTGCTCTGTGCACATGTAGCTGCAGTACACATCGGGTAATTAACCCAATGTATACTGTAGCTAGGAATGCAGGGAGCCAGCGCTAAGCAGTGTGCGTGGCTCCCTGCTCTCTGCACATGTTGCTGCAGTACACATCGGGTAATTAACCCGATGTGTACTGGAGCTAGGAGTGCAGGGAGCCAGCGCTAAGCGGTGTGCGCGGCTCCCTGCTCTGTGCACATGTAGCTGTAGTACTCATCGGGTAGTTAACCCGATGTGTACTGCAGCTAGGAGTGCAGGGAGCCAGCGCTAAGCGCGGATCCCTACTCTCTGCACATGCAGCACAGCGACGCATGTCATTATGATCGCTGCTGCTTCTGCTGTGTTTGAAAGCTAAGCAGCGATCATAACAGCGACTTACAAGGTCGCTGTTACGTCACAGAAAATGGTGACGTAACAGCGACGTCGTTGTCGCTGTCGCTATGTGTGAACCCAGCTTTACATTGCAGGTAAACAAAAACACACTTTATGATAAGAGACACATGGCTGAAATATCTGTATCAAAACCCCTGCAGCATGCTGTCTTCAGATTACATAGCAAAAACCTGCTGACAGGTTCCCTTAAGGGCAACCTAGTCAATTGAATTCCTGACTTGTAATACTATATTTCCCTTATAGTCACCACTGAAAGTAAATAAAATGCTTATTTTTGAATTCTCATAGCAAAATCAACTTATTGCTGGAGTTTAGAGAAGCCAAACCAATGGCGATTAGCTGATCACTACATAAGCTTCTTATTAAAATGTAATTGTCCCCATGAGACAACCTCTTTAACAATTGATGCCTATTATTAAGACACGTTTTAGTTGGAATAGGTTATGATAAATGACATAGACTGATAGTGCTCATAATATTCTATATTACAATAATGTTATAAAAAGAAAAAAGGAGCCAAAAACACACAAGACGTTTGTTACTAAGCACTATAGCCATACCCAATTCTGCCTTGCAAATTGTCACGGAAAGAGGCATACAATCATCTAAAGATAGTGATGAAGTAATATCAATGTTTCTGTTGTTTGTCATGTCTTGTTGGAACCAATATTTCCATGAATATTCCCTTTTTGTTGCTCCCTCCGTATTTACCTATATAGAACTCCTAACAAGTCTAAGATTTAATATTCGCCAAAATTGCAGCGATCCAAGAAAATCTCGATGTATTTACCCCAAATTGAGACATGAAAGAGATGTGGAATTTGTTTTTTATAACAAAGCAAATTGCAGTCAGACAATAAAGTATTTCGCCCATCTCATAATGAAGTTATATATTTTAGATGGGTAGAGTGAAGAAAGTAACTCATGGCAAAAGCTACTGACTGTCAATATGATTGTCAATACATTGATCAGGTAAAGGCCATGAGCTCATATAGAGAACAGTAATCAATATAATCTAAACTTAGTACAGCAGTTTAATCAATGCTGTTTATCAATTTGTTGCTAAGATGTAGCACAAGTATGAAGCTACACCAAAATTAAATTAAAATGGGATTACCTCTTAACCACCAGCAACAGTAAGTTTATCATCAACTATAGCCTTACTATTCTGCCAAGTATCTCTATTATTAGTACTTTTTTATAGCCAATAATTATTTTCAAATTTGTATATTTTTAATTTTGATAATAATTTCACATACTACATGAACTCCAAATCCACAGTGAATATTTTATATACATAGTGTGTCATCATTTGTTGTACTGTAAAAAAATACCAAAAAGCAAAAATCATCTGACTGCAGGCTTCTTGGTCAGATAACCCTTGCATAGGGAAGTTTTTCACAAACTTCTCAATCTGGTACTTCTGCTTTATTTGTTTTATAGATGAAGTTATTAAAAAAATGAATGCTTTTGTTAAAATTATATAAAATGTAACCATAATAGAAAACATTGCCCAAACTGTTACTAATCCACATACTGTCCCCCAAAGTACAACCTAGTATAGAATAGCAATAACTAATGAGAGGTCTCTGGGGGTTCATTGGCAGCAAGTCCTGTCCTATTTCTCAACCTAAACCTCTCTGTTGACTGTAGGCAAGTTTCACACTCTAAGGGTATGTGACAAAAATTGGGAACCACTGCGTCCTAGACATGGCGGGTCCTGATCTGCGGGGCCACGAGTCTCCTCCACAGGAAACTGCAGCTGCTTGCACCTACAATCAAGGTTCGGGACGCTGCAGTCTCTCGCTTGTGTTCTCCCTACAGAGGACACTGGAGGCTCTGAAGCAAACAATTGACATGCTGTGGCTCAGAGAGCCGCACCGCAGGTCAGTTTTCGCTCTGCAAACACTGATTGTGGGCACGTCCCCTTAAAGGAACATCTCACACTACCCTTCAAATTAATGATTGTGGTTCTCCTAAGGAAGAGGTCAGATTGAGCTGGAAACAGTTCTAGAATAAACTGCAATTGATTCTCATACATTGGCCTAATAAGGAGACCAGTATACAGGGACAAACATGAGGCATATCTCAGTCACATTTTTTACACCTTGGTATCCCAGAAGAAATATCTGAAAACAATTATTACATTTGAAATCTAATGTAGTTTTATCAATAAAAACATGAAAATCTGAGAATGTGGAAAAAGAATGACGATTTGAGACCATGGCTATCATCGTGGTACATTCAGGTTGTACTGCTTCCAGGTGCTCAGGCAAAAAAAATAGCTCAGACATACCTAACGTCTGATATCCATTCATACTATATGGAATCTACTATGTTTCTAATATGAAATGAAAGGACTCCACCTTGTAAAACCTCAATTTTGTAACAGTGTAAATGCATACTTCCCCAAAAAGTATTTTGTCCCTCAATTGGGCCACTATAAATAAAGTATGGGCCTGATAGATTACATATATATAATATTATTATTAGTTAGTGGGTCACGATTCTTAAAATGAACTATAATAGTCTATTTTACACTAATGGGACACAAGATGGAGGTTAATGACCTTCTTATGCACTGGATCCATGTATTTCTGAATGTCTTTGGATTAGCCTATAAGCGCAAAATGTACTAAAAAAATCAAAGATATATATAACGCAGTATTTTGAAACCTTATCAGTATAACAGCCCATGACTGAACATTCTCTTTACTCACTAACTAAATAGATCGTACAATAAAATTGACCTATTCATTGTTGCATTAACCTCTTTATGACCTAGGATGTACCTATGCATCCTAGTTTGTATCTGTCCCTTTAATGGAGACATATGCAGCTAACAGGCGAGAGTGGATCAGAACCTGACAGAGAGATCTACTGCACTCCGGTGGGTATCGCAACGCTATCTGCCGCCATCGATGCCCTGTGATGAGACAACGGGTTGCCAATGGATTGTCATGACAGCGTGGGGTCCAGTTGATGACCACTTTTGCTGACATGACTCACTTCCTGTGAATGACGTCATTCACAGGAGAACAGCAGGCTTCAAGTCCCCTAATTGGACTAATGAAATCAATAAAAAAAATAAAAAAAATAGCTTTTTATAAATATGATAAAACCCCTAAAACTTCAAATCACCCCCTTTTTCCCTATTGAAAATCAAACACTAATAAAAAAATTCACATATTTGGCATCACCGAGTTCAGAAATGGCTGATCTATAAAAATAAAAAATCAATAAATCTGATCAGTAAAGGGTGTAGAGAAAAAAATATTAAAACGCTAGATAATATTGTTTCTTTTTGTTGCCACAACATTGCATTAAGATGTGATAACAGGCAATCAAAATTACATCTACCCAAAAATGGTATGATTAAAAATGCCAGCTCATGATGAAAAAAATAAGCAGCTACCACTGAGCACCAGATTCCGAAAAATGAGATTGCTACGGGTTTTGAAAAATGGCAACAAAGGTGCAAATCTTTTTATTGTCAAATTTCTGATTTTTTTTCACCCTTTAGATAGAAGTAAAACTATACATGTTTGGTATCTACAAACTCGTACTGACTTGAGTTATCATATTTCAAGGTCAGATTTACCATATAGTGAACACGGTAACTTTACCCACCCAAAAAGAAAAAATTGTTTAATTGTAATTTTTTTTGCAATTTCACCGCACTTGGAATTTTTTTTTTGTTTCCCAATACAAAATGTGGCAGAATAAATGGTGTCAATCAAAAGTACAACTCATACACAAAAAACAAGCCCTCATCTGGCTATATTGAAAGTAAAATAAAAATATATGGTTCTTTGATGAAGAGGAAGAAAAAACGAAAAGCGGAAAACTGCTAGGTGGTGAAGAGTTAAATATTTTGGCAAAAGAATAGTATACAAATATAAGAAAAAAATCAAACTTTACACAGATGGCAAAGTCTTCAACAATGTAACCCAAAGCTTTGGAACTGACAATGAGTATTAATAAACACTAGAACTCTTTGCCCATATCAATTTTATGGCCTACGCTTTAAATCTGAAAAACGCCATATGGATTTATATAGCACATTGGCAACGTCTCTGGGGATATATTCATGCTTGCTAATGGAGCAGCATGATTATAACTTTTTAAGTATCCATTATACACAAAATTATTGGTATGTTTATAGGTGTAGGATCAGATTAACAAAGGCGCTATTTTGCATTTTATCGTAGACAATAACACTTTACTCTATGAAAAAAATCATGAAAACATTGCAAAATTTTATTTGAGCCTTATATAATATACTAGAAGGTGGCCCGAATCTACGCATCGGGTATTCTAGAATTTACGTATTGTGTAGTTCATGTATGATTTTTGTTTTATATATATATATATATATATATATATATATAGATGTTGTTGTGTGTAGTTACCAAGTGTTTGTGTAGGGCGCTGTACACGTTCTGGGTGTTGTCTGGGTGTGATGGGGGGTGAGAGCGGTGTTGTATGTGTGTTGCATTGCTTGTGGAGCGCTGTGTGTCTGTAGCGTTGTGTGTGTGTGTGTTGCGCGGTTTGTGTGTGTGTGGTGTGTTTTGGGGGGAGGTATATTTTGTGCAATGTGTGTGTTGTGCGGTATGTGCGTATATTTGTGTGTGCCGTGGTGTTTGTGTGTTGGGTGTTGTGTGTGTGCAGCGTTGTCTGTGTGTGTGGGTGTCTGTATAGGGCAGTTGTTTGTGGTTCCCAGTGTCTGTGTGTGGTGTGTTGTGTAGTGCGTGCGCGTGTGTGTGTTGGGGGGAGGTGTGCACTTCCCATCGTGCTCCATCCCCCATGCAGCGCACTCCCCATTGTGCTCCATCCCCCATGCAGCGCACTCCCCATCATGCTCCATCCCCTATGCTGCGCACCCCCCATCGTGCTCCATCTCCCATGCTGCGCACTCCCAAACGTGCTCCATCCACCATGCTGCACACTCCCAGACGTGCTCCATCCGCCATGCTGCGCACTTCCAAACATGCTCCATCCACCATACTCCGCACTCCCCATCGTGCTCCATCCCCCATGCAGCGCACTCCCCATCGTGATCCATCCCCTATGCTGCGCACCCCCCATCGTGCTCCATATCCCATGCTGCGCACTCCCAATTGTGCTCCATCCGCCATGCTGCGCACTCCCAAACGTGGTCCATCCACCATGCTGCGCACTCCCAAACGTGCTCCATCCGCAATACTACGCACTCCCCATCGTGCTGCATCCCCCATGCTGCGCACTCCCAAACGTGCTCCCTCCGCCATGCTGCGCACTCCCAAACGTGCTCCATCCGCCATTCTGCGCACTCCCAAACGTGCTCCATCCGCCATGCTGCGCACTCCCAAACATGCTCCATCCGCCATGCTGCGCACTCCCAAACGTGCTCCATCTGCCATGCTGCGCACTCCCAAACGTTCTCCATCCGCCATGCTGCGCACTCCCAAACGTGCTCCATCCGCCATGCTGCGCACTCCCAAACGTGCTCCATCCGCCATGCTGCGCACTCCCAAACGTGCTCCATCCTCCATGCTGCGCACCCCCCATCATGCTCCATCCCCCATGCTACACCAGCATCAGCCTCTCTACCCGCAGCATCAGCCTCTCTACCCGCAGCATCAGCCTCTCTCCTCCCAGCATCAGCCTCTCTGTCCCCAGCATCAGCCTCTCTCCTCCCAGCATCAGCCTTTGCTGTCCCCAGCATCAGCCTCTCTCCTCCCAGTGTGACGCCCTGGGCAAGCCAGGGGTCACAGGTCACAACATCACATGCACCCCACATTCCCGGCAGGTACACCTAGGCTAACTTAAAATCCTTGTTGCCTTCCTCCAGGGGCTGATGTCCACACCAAGGGGTGGGCCAGGTGGTTGGCTCCACCCACCGAGGAGTTCACAGCCCTGGAGGCGGGAAAACCAGGCAGTCAAGCTAGGGAAGTGAAGGAGTAAACAGTGAAGTGGTAAAGGAGGACAGTAAGAGTGGTGACAGAAAAGAAACAGTTAAGAAAGCCTCAAGTTGGTCCGGGTGTGTGCCCCGGACTGAGACAGCAAAGTCAGCAGACGGCAGTGATAGTCTGCAGGGGGACTGCTTGGAGGTTGCTGGAAGGACCGCTGACGGGTGGTGGCCCGGCGGTACCGGAGCAGTAAGTATACGAAGAACAGTCAGCTCCAGGGCAGGGGCCTTTCGGATCTCGGCAAGGCTAGGAGTCGCCATAATTTGCCAAATCCGTCAGTGAAGGGGACCTCTGTCTCCTAACAACCAAGTCCCGATTGAAGGCAACAGTCCGACCATTAAGGGGAGACACCGCCACCGCCAAGTCACCAGTTTCCCAGGGCCAGCGCCTGCGGGCAAGAGAGAGGCTCCTCCAGCTCATGTCCAGGTCGGGGAGTGGGTAACCGGTGGGAACACATCGCTACCAAAAAGACTTTACATACGTGCAGGGAAGAGACTGTCACCGCTAACTGCAGGGAACATCAGCACCGTAACCGTCCGAGAGACCTGTCCAACCAGCCGTTTGTTTACCGAGAACTGTGTCGTGTTTACTGGCTGAGTGAGTACCTCCGTGCCGTGCAGCACAGCGCTGCCCCTGCGCCCCTGCACCTCCACAGGCCTTATACCCGCCTGTCCACCATACCAACCCCATCACTGGGCCCCGGGACCACCAAAACCCCTACCCACGGAGGGGCAAACTAACAACTGGCTGCTCCATACCATCACTCCCGGGTTCCCCAGAAAGAGCAGTGGTGGTGTCCACTTAATCACCACAGCCGTGGGTGGCGTCACGGACAATAAACTATCCCAAAACCCAATCCCCTTTCACTCACGGGCGAGGAGCGCCGCTCGAGTCCCCGGGATCCAGCCCATCGCTCAAGCCACCGAGCAGCAGCAGCAGCAGGCCGCAGCAGCCGCAGCGGCAGCTGGACCCGAGCAGTGGGAGAGCACGGCGTCTCCTCCTCCGCCCGCAACACCAGCATCAGCCTTTTCTGTCCCTAGCATCAGCCTCTCTCCTCCCAGCATCAGCCTCTCTCCTCCCAGCATCAGCCTTTCTCCTCCCAGCCTACCCCAGCCTCAGCCTCCCCCAGCATCAGCCTCTCTCCTCCCAGCATCAGCCTCTCTCCTCCCAGCATCAGCCTCTCTCCTCCCAGCATCAGCCTTTTCTGTCCCCAGCATCAGCCTCTCTCCTCCCAGCCTACCCCAGCCTCAGCCTCCCCCAGCATCAGCCTCCCCCAGCATCAGCCTCTCTCCTCCCAGCATCAGCCTCTCTCTTCCCAGCATCAGCCTCTCTCCTCCCAGCCTATCCCAGCCTCAGCCTCCCCCAGCATCAGCCTCTCTCCTCCCAGCTTCAGCCTCTCTCCTCCCAGCCTACCCCAGCCTCAGCCTCCCCCAGCATCAGCCTCTCTCCTCCCAGCATCAGCCTTTTCGGTCCCCAGCATCAGCCTCTCTCCTCCCAGCCTACCCCAGCCTCAGCCTCCCCCAGCATCAGCCTCTCTTCTCTCAGCCTCCCCATCCCAGCCTTCCCCAGGATCAGCCTCTCTCCTCCCAGCCTCCTCCAGCACGCCGTGCTCCTCTGCCGACACTCACAGATCCGATCGCATACACTCACACACACCCACATTCGATTGCATACACTCACACACACCCGATCGCATACACTCACACACACCCGATCGCATACACTTGCGCACACACACATTGACGATATTGCACATACGCGCTCACACTCACAACATCCGGAGATACCACATGCTTCTGGCCATGTGATCCTCCGGCTGGTCCTGGAAGCTCACAGCACAGTATCGCCGCCGAGAAGCAAGCGATATCCCAGGATGTTGTGAGTGTGTGGATGCGATGTGATGTGTGTGTGAGGTGTGTGTGAGAGTGAGTGTGATCTCATGTGTGTGTGTGTGTCTGCTGTTATGTGTGTGCGTGTGTGTATGTTCCGCCGCTGCAGGACCTTGATGCGCTGGTAACTATGCTACCATGGTTACCAGCGTATCTCGTCCCCCGCTCGCACGGGAGCCCACACCAGCATACGCCGGCCAGCCCCAGCAATGCGAGGGTATGTGTCGGCTGGTTTGGCGGCGTACGCTGATGTGGGCTCCCGGGGGTACAGTACTCACCTGTGAGTCGTGGGTCCGTGACCGTGTCGGTTCAGGGAACGCGTGGGGGGGCGGGGCCAGAGCTAGCCTGCATTGCGTGAGGGGGCGGGGCGTGGCCGAGTTGCCAATGCCTGCAGGGTGCCGGGGCGAGAGGCCAATCGGTGGGGGGGGCAGAGCCTGGGCGAGCGGCCGGCCAATCCGTGTGGGGGCGCAGCCTGGGCGAGCGGCCAATCCGTGCGGGGGGCGGGGCCATGGCGAGCCCAGCGGCCAATCAGCTTTGTGTCACCGTAAGGACACAATTTTGGAGCAAGACAGACAGACAGACAGACAGACAGACAGAATAAGGCAATTATATATATAGATAAGCCAACAGTTAGGCATTATCACTTTATACGCTTTTAAGGGAGTTAAGATACTAGATAGGTAAACTGTCTAAAAACATGGGGGGAGATTTTAGGATTTTTGTAGGATGCAATAACGCAATTAACTATAAAGTAAATCCTGTGGAAAACAGATATCCAGCTTTATCAGGTTTATAATAGTTTTAAAGGCTTTCTTTTATCTTTCATTTCATATTCATATATTGATCTGTGATCTTTTCAATTCTATTAGACTCTGATATTCAGCTGTTTTTTAATTTATGCAAAGAGATGCAAGAGCTTCACAAAACATAATACACTAGTAATTTCATTGTGAACCTGCATTCATCAAATATCACTAATGCATCTGCGCTTGTTCTCTAATAATAAATCAAATCCCAGTATATTCAAAGGTTTCTATGTGGAATTACATTCAAGAGCTAATATAGCTAATATAGCTTTTGAGGTACAGATGTACAACTTTGCATTGAAAAGGAAACTTTATTTATTTTTTAAGATCAAGCTATTGCTCCAAAATTGTGAAACTGATATTAGCTCTGATTTTTTGAAAAGCGGTAACACAACATAAGTACAATCCAAACTGTTCTGAGTACCTGCTAAAGAAACTACCAGTAGACATCTTTGATAATTGAATATCCTGTGCCTCTTGAAAATTGGCACTTTAATAACATGTTTTTGGATATATAATTAATTTACAAACTTGAAGATTTGGACAGTCTTTAGGTATAATTTACCTTAAAATATTAAATATCAAAACTTACAGAATATAGGAGAAACAATTCATTAGGTTACACTCATCACTGTACTGTTTCCCTGTGCTAAACAATTTGCAAATAACTTTATAGTTGTTTTACAACTAACAAAAGTCTCTCTAAAGTCGTGGACGCTAAGTTTCTTACTTCTGTCTAACTTCTGTTGTCAAATGTTATATGTCCCTAGCAACTGAGATGCAAAGATGGATTATAGAAAGTGTGTCTTAGCCCCCCGTCACACACAGCAAGATCGATAGCGAGAGCGCTGAAACATCACAGGTTTTGTGACGTATCAGCGACCTCGCTAACGATATCGCTGTGTGTGAAAAGCAGCAGCGAGCGGGCCCCTGCTGGGAGGTCGCTGATTGTGACAAAATGATCAGGACCATTTTTTGCTCGTTGGTCTCCCGCTGTGCTACACACATCGGCGTGTTTGACGGCAGGAGACTAACGAGTGCCCAGCGTTGGGCTGGCTACTGGATGAACCTCCACTAATTCCCGACCTGGATTCAGTTACCTGCATTGCACTCTGTAGCTCTCACCTGAGCTCCGAAGTGCAGCCTAGACTGCATCGCAAGCGCCAAGTGATTGATTGCCCGGCGATTGCGGTTCAGTTCATGACAGCTGAAGACATGTCAGGCTGATCTCCGGTGCTCTCACCTGAACTCCGGATTGCACCCCGGCCTCTCCGCAGCTGTTATGAACTGAACCGCAATCGCTGGGGAATTAATCACTCGGCGTCCGTGGTGCAGTCCTGCAAACTCTGAGATCAGACCAGGCTGCAGCTGAGAGCTCCGAGTGCAATGCAGGTAACTGAATCCAGGCCTGGCATTACAGGAGCTTCCTCTGGTAGCCACTGGGAGCCATCGTTACACGGGTTGCTGGTGGCTGGTGGCTGATCTCTGATCGCTGTGGAGATCTGCCTAATTGACAGCTCACCAGCGACCATGTAGCGACATACCAGCGATCCCTGCCAGGTCGGATTGCTGGTCAGTTCACAGGTGCATCGCTATGTGTATCAGGATTCTTAGTCACTCCTAAACTACATCCAGGGGAAATGGGACTAACACAGACAATAGTTATTTGTGTAATCCACTAAATGCAAAAAACCCTGTAAGCTAAGTGAAGAAAGGGCTCCTCCTGGAACTGCAAAACAGAAAAAAGTTCTCTCTATGTGGTCTTTATCCAGCTAATTTATCGAATCATTAGCTTGAAAAAGAATGTAGTATTTGAAGCATTCTGTTATGGAACAATAAAGAACTTTTTTTAACTTTTGAATTTCTGGAAGAGTGTTGTTCTTACTTTACTTATATGCTGCTCCTGCTCTCCTAGAAATGAGCGAACCTTTGGAGGTTCAGTTCACTTGCAGCACACGAGCCTAGCTCCACAGGCTTGAGCTTGACTCGAATGCCGGAGCAAGTCACTGATTGGCATTTTGAGTCTCTGCTTATATACAGCCAGCCATATGCAGATCATTTTTCTGGGGTAGAGCAGTTGAGCTTTTTCAATCTTTTTTTGGGGTGCACAATACATGTGATCACATTGTTGTTACCCTCAGTGTGCTCCATTCAAACACTGCAAGCGGCTCGCACAAGGCTGAGCACCAAGCATACCTGAGCACAGCTTTGCTTGTGTGAGTTTAGTTCACTTGTAAAGCATCCGATCCCTGAACTCGAACCTTGTTTTTTAAAGTCGGTGTTCGGTTCGAAAACTTAACTTCAGCTTCGTTCATCTCTATACCTGTCTCACAACATGCAAGCAAGCATAACAGAGAGGTGGTCTTTCAGTCAAAGCAGTTTAAAGCAACTCAGTTTTAATCACTCTCATATTTTTGGGATACATTTGCTAATTACATTCTTTTTAATGTCATATAGCAAACTACCATTCATAAAGACTAGTGTTGTACACGTCAATCTTAATGAAGCTAAAAGTTGGAGTACAATGGTATCATGCCTATTAGTAAGAACATTGTCCGAAACGCGTAAGCCGTAACTTACCTCACATTGGGGATGTGATGGATCTTTTACTTCAGTTTTAATGATTCATTAATGAATAGTTTGGCTTTTTTACAGTGCTGGATCATTCATCCCCCCTTCCCCTATTCTATCGATGGAGTAAAATGTGCCTAATGCATTACATGGTGCATGCCAATGATGAATTAGGTGAATCTGTTATCTGGCAAGCATGCCAACCAGAAATGGGCTCAAGTCAAAGACTAAAGTGGCATAATTTATCATGGACTTGGCTGGTGTAGCCACGCCCTGACTGGTAACCTGTTGATTTCCCTTTAGCCGCTATCAACGCTACTAAGAATTTCCTGTTGCTGCAAATAGGATTTGTACAATGTTAAGGAAGACTTTAAGATTAATCCTCCTTTCAAATGTGTTTCAGATTAAGAATATTTCTGATATGACTTGCATAACCAGTCCCATTCAAATAATGCTACAGATACAAGATATCACAACGACCAGGTTTATGTCTTACAATTCGAAAAACATAAATAGTACCATGATCCTTTAGTAAATTTACATTTGCACTTAGGTCAATACATTGTTGTATCACCAAATGTCTTTTCAAATTGAGGTCAAAGACTGCTGTCTTTAGGCCCTCCTGTAAAATATTTACTATACCTTTGAAATATTTGTTCCCCCCAATGTGCACAAGATATTCAAGCACTGACACAGCAATTAAATCTTACTTGGGAATAACCAGGTTTTGTGTGCTTTTATTCAATGGTAAAATCGCTCTTGGTTTGAAGTTGGCAAGTTTTTTTTAACATGTTGGAAATACTATGTAAAAATCAGTCAATCTTTGCATTATACGAATTACTATGGTCATATTATTTGTTGTCTTTATTTTTAATCTGTATAATGTGCTAAAGATGCACTCCCACTAACTTTTTTATTCATTAAATGTGTGCATATACAGTTTGCATGTAATGTAGTGTGTATGTATTAATAGATTCACCTGTCGCTGCTCTATCCAGTGTCCAGTGCTGGACTTCTCCTCTTCTCCATGACATCACATCTGTAGAATGTCTAGGTAAGGCCTCTTTTCCACTTGTGTACAGCTTCCGATGTGAGAGCATCGGAAGCAATATGCTAATGACCTTCTGCTGCGGGCGTCAGCCGAGGGTCATGCAATTGTGATGCTATCTTGAGATCGCATCACATCGCATTACAGGAGCGGAGAAGATGGCGGGAGCACTTTCTCCCATCTCCTCCATTTTCTTTCTCTGCGTGCACCGCACTACAGTCGCATAACATGCCAGTGCAGTGCGATTTTACACACACGTGAGCCAAGGCTCCATGAACAACACAGCATTCTGTGATTGCACCGAGTGCCCGATTCGTGTGGAGAAAAAACAGGACAGAGGAAACTGTCTCATTGATTAACACTGGTGCGAGTGTAATCCGATTTTTTATTGGATCGCACTCGCACCAGGACATCGCAAGTGGAAAAGAGCCCTAATACTGGGCTCTGCATTCCATAGGCTTACATTGTAAAAGATACTTCCGGCTAACGTGACTGGAGTGGGTTGCCTAGTCCTAATTGCAATGATATCACTAAGAGGCAGAGAAGACCGGCACTGGACACCGGCAGTAGGTGAATATATTAATGCACTCACAATACATTACAATGCCATACACACATATTTAATGAATTAAAACTTAGTGGGAGTGCTTGTTTAGTATTTGAGATAAGCAAATGCATTTGAGTAGCATTGAATTTTACTCAAATTTTACAGACATCCATATTTGCCAAAATGCTGATTTTTTTTATAATTTGTTTCCATGCAGATCCTGTGTATTAAGACATAAAGAGGCATCAAATGGTTAAAAAAAATCTTTATACTCCCCTCTCTGGCCCTTCTGCTACCCTGTCTAGTCCACATTGCATCTCTTAACACCACGCCCTTCATTCTAGAATCCCTACCAGTTTTTGGAGGCCTGCGAGGGTTATGTGCATGCACACTAAAGGTCACAGCATGCGTCATATCATCATTACATTATGGTCTTCTGCATATTTATATATAACTATGCTCAAGCATCAATAAATCAGAAGATGTGGCGACAACCGGATTGGTGGAGCTGAATAACAGAGGCAACGTTTTGATGAGCAGTAAGGAGAGTGTAAGAAATTTCATATTATTTTACATATTAAGTTTAGTCTTCTCTGCAAATTGTATTTCTTGGGAAAATTCTGTGAACAGGCCAATTGGAGTTTTGTCTGATCTCCTCATCTTGATATAAGTACCTCAGAATAAAAATAATATCATGTTACATGTAAAACGCAAGAAATGTCTGATATGGGGTTAAAAAGAGTTGTGAAAAAATACTTTTTTTTGAGACTTTTCTTACATTTCTGATTAATAAACATACAATAATGAGTAAGTTAAATCCACGATGACGGGTCCAATAGTGGCTGCGTGGCATGCCGTCATTGGTAGTATACCAATGTATATATACATATTTAAAGTGCTCTATGTGACTATAAACTGTCTACACTGATGGAAAACTTGGAAAATTGCTCTAAGGCTATATATACAGAATGTTTCCTGTTTCTTATGGCAGCCAGTTGCAAGAAGAGCAAATACAGGTGAAATTACACCACAATTTACTGTCCATAAGGACAATAACGGCACTACTGAACATTGTGAATAAAACCTACTGAGGATATTGTCTAATGGACCATAATTTAAACTTTTATGATCCGTTAGGGATCAGTATACAAAGAAACATATTTGTCATAGGGTCAATAGAGTCTTATAAAATCATAAGTTTTGACAAATCTGGTGCAATTATTTTCCAATAACCATGCCAGAATATTGCACTTTCAGGACATTTTCCACATAATAGTCAACTAAAGATTTCCTTGATGCAACAATCTGAATGAACTTTATATTTTTTTACAAGACAACAAACATTTGTTTATTTTAAAGTAATCTGGGGAAATAAATGCGATTGATCTGCAATGTGTGCGATCAGTCAGCGATGTATGTGTGCGAAATGTACTTTTTCACTGAGGATAAATCATATATATTAAGCAAACTCAAGAAGATACTAATACAAAAAAATCAAGAGTAGATTTTCATATATGACAACCATTAGCTTTAACTAATCTCACCCGCTTTTTTATTAGATTAGCATGCGACTAATAGTCATTTTATATTTTCTTTTAGGGTGCTTACAGAATGTTAAATTTAAGTAAGTATTTTGCATCAGTCTTTGTAGATCAAAACCACGAATGAATCCAAACACACAGAAAAATTATAATGGAAAGTAGTCCATACATAGTTTTAGCTTACAAAGTCGGAAGCAAAATACCAACCATGATACCACTAAGTAACAGTCTCCTTATAGAGGACTTTTCACAAATTTTGACTTTATAAACTACTTTCCTGCATATAGTATACCAGGAGATAAGGGATTAATTCTGTACCGCCAATGAACTAGACCAGGATAGATAAATAAGTTTATTAGTCGAAACATGAGGATTCCTCAGGACTTTAAACTATAAAAGCATTTGTAGCTTTATGTCTTAAAGAAGAAGTCTAATGCTTAGGGGTACTTCTCACATAGCGAGATCGCTAGTGAGATCACCACTGAGTCACAGGTTTTGTGACGTACCAGTGACCTCATCTCGCTGTGTGTGACACTAAGCAGCGATGCGGCCCCTGCTGTGAAATCGCTGATCATTACACACAGTGCTGGTTCATTTTTTGCTCATTGCTCTCCCGCTGTGAAGCACACATCGCTGTGTTTGACAGCAAGAGAGCAACAATCTGAATGTGCAGGGAGCAGGGAGCCGGCGTCTGGAAGCTGCGGATGCTGGTAACCAAGGTACACATCAGGTAACCAAGTAAAGCACTTTGCTTGGTTACCCGATATTTACCTTGGTTACTAGCGTACGCCACTCTCAGGCTGCCAGTGCTGGCTCCCTGCACACGTAGCCAGAGTACTCATCGGGTAACTAAGTGAAGCGCTTTGCTTAGTAACCCGATGTGTACCCTGGCTATGTGTGCAGGGAGCCAGCGCTAAGCAGTGTGCGCTGGTAACCAGAGTAAATATTGGGTAACCAAGCAAAGCATTTTGCATAGTTACCCAATATTTACCTTGGTGACCAAGCGCAGCATCGTTTCCACGAGTCGCTGCTGGCTGGTCACTAGTCGCTGATGAGATCTGCCTGATTGACAGCTCACCAGCAACCATGTAGCGACACACCAGTGATCCTGACCAGGTCATATCGTGGTCGGAATCGCTGGTACGTAGTTTAGTGAGATGGTACTCTTAAAGTCCAGCCACACTAAGCAACTTACCAGCGATCCCAACAACGATACGGATCGCTGGTAAGTTGCTAGGAGGTTGCTGGTGAGATGTCACACTGCGACGCTCCAGCGATCCCACTAGCAACCTGACCTGGCAGGGATCGCTGGAGCGTCGCTACACGAGTTGCTGGTGAGCTCACCAGCAACCAGTGACCAGCCCCCAGCACCGCGTGGAAGATGCTGCGCTTGGTAACTAAGGTAAATATCGGGTAACCAACCCGATATTTACCTTGGTTACCAGCGCACGGAGCTACACGTGCAGAGAGCAGGGAGCAGCGCACACTGAGCGCTGGCTCCCTGCTCTCCTAGTTACAGCACACATCGGGTTAATTACCCGATGTGTGCTGCAGCTACATGTGCACAGAGCAGGGAGCAGTGCACACCGCTTAGCGCTGGCTCCTTGCTCTCCTAGTTACAGCACACATCGGGTTAATTAACCCGATGTGTCCTGCAGCTACATGTGCACAGAGCAGGAGCCGGCACTGACAGTGAGAGCGGCGGAGGCTGGTAACAAAGGTAAATATCGGGTAACCAAGGACAGGGCTTCTTGGTTACCCGATGTTTACATTGGTTACCAGCCTCCGCAGAAGCCGGCTCCTGCTGCCTGCACATTTAGTTGTTGCTGTCTCGCTGTCACACACAGCGATCTGTGCTTCACAGCGGGACAGCAACAACTAAAAAATGGCCCAGGACATTCAGCAACAACCAACGACCTCACAGCAGGGGCCAGGTTGTTGCTGGATGTCACACACAGCAACATCGCTAGCAACGTCACAAAAGTTGTTCGTTAGCAGCGATGTTGCTAGCGATGTTGCTTAGTGTGATGGGGCCTTAAGTCTAATAAACTACTTACTTATCTATCCTGGTCTACTCCATTGTTAGCACAGAATTAATCCATTATCTCCTGGTATACTGTCCTTCATTCTGCTGGTGCACAGCAGCCTTTTTATGTGTCTGATCCATTGTTGTGCTCATCAGGTGAGCACATAGATTTTTAGAATCTGCGGATTTTCTGGATTTTCCAGAAAAATCCGCAGGTTTCAGCATGTACAGATACTCCCTATGTTATCCTATGGGACATGGGGAGGGCTGTGTCCATGCTGCGGATACGTGCGGCTGTGGAACATGCTGCGAATGTCTCGCAGCCACTTGTAATTGCATGTCAATTCTTTCTGCGGAATTACCTGCGGAAATCCCGGCCCTCCACTATGGAGATAGGGTCGGGACTTCCACAGGTAATCCTCAGGAATGTCCGCAGGTTTACCGCAGCTATTTCGCTGTACTACCACAGCTAAAAATAGCTGCAGATTTAGATAAGCAGCTGCGGGAAACCTGCGGCCGTACCTGCACATATATCCGCAGGTACAAACTCCCGTGAGCACATAGCCTAAAGGCTGCTTTACACCAGACAATCTATCGTGCAATAGATCGTCGAGGTCACGGTTTTTGTGACGCACATCCGGCATCGCTGGCGATGCCGGCCTGTGTGACACCTCCTAGCGACGCAGTATCGCTCAGAAATCGTGAGTCATGTACTGCTCGCTAGGTTCCATAATATCGTTTAATTTAGTTGTTCATCATTTCCGGGGTAGCACACGCCGCTCCGTGTGACACCACGGGAATGATGAACAGCAGCTCACCTGCGTCACGCGGCCGCCGCCGGCTATGTGAAGGAAGGAGGTGGGAGGGATGTTTACGTCCCGCTCATCTCCGCCCCTCCGCTTCCATTGGCCGGCGGCCGTGTGACGTCGCTGTGACGCCGAACGTCCCTCCCACTCCAGGAAGTGGACGTTCGCCGCCCACAGAGAGGTCGCACGAGAGGTAAGTATGTGTGACGGGGGTTACTGACTTTGTGCGACACGGGCAGCGATTTGCCCGTGACGCAAAAAGGACGGGGGCGGGTACGATCGATTGTGAAATTGCACAATCGGTCGTACCATGTAAAGCAGCCTTTAGAATCCTTTTAAATTAATACTAGACTTTGTGTACTTCTATCCAAATACACAGTGTATTATATAATATAATATAGATTGGATCAAGAGGGACATGATCAAAATACAAAAAAATAATTCTTAAGTAAAGTCAGTTGTGTAACATCCATGTGCGTCCTCGCTCCTTCTCCTTCTGTTTAGTATTCTAGGACCTGTAGCACAGTCCAGTTGAGGAGTTTATGGGTTAGTGGGATACATTGGTGACTAACTTCCTGCACTGTGCTTTGGGTGGGATCTTAATCTATTTAATCCCATAAATGCCAGCTTCCTTGCCAGTTGTTCGTTTTACTTACACTGGTTTGTTTACTTACATATAGTTTTACTTGCACTTTTACTTACTTACTGGGTTCACACATAGCGACAGCGACAACAAAGTCGCTGTTACGTCACCATTTTCTGTGACGCAACAGCGACCTTGTATGTCGCTGTTATGATAGCTGCTTAGCTGTCAAACACAGCGACGCAGCAGCGATCATAACGTCGCTACATGTGCAGAGAGCAGGGAGCCGCGCACACTGCTTAGCGCTGGCTCCCTCCTCTCCTAGCTACAGTACACATCGGGTTAATTACCCGATGTGTACTGCAGCTACATGTGCAGGGAGCAGCGCACACTGCTTAGCGCTGGCTCCCTGCACTCCTAGCTACAGTACACATCGGGTTAATTAACCCGATGTGTACTGCAGCTACATGTGCAGAGAGCAGGGAGCCGGCAGCACAGGCAGCGTGAGAGCGGCGGAGGCTGCTAATGAAGGTAAATATCGGGTACCCACCTTGGTTACCCGATGTTTACCCTGGTTACAAATTTCTGAAAATATAAGAAGATATATATGCCCCATGCACAGCAATAGGGAATGCATGATGTTGACTGCAAATTACAATACGCTCAAAACAAGAATCCCATTTCTTGACTTTAATCTTTAGATTTATATAGTAATTTTGGATATTTACAGGGAACTCTGTTTTGTTTCCTACTCTGTTTGGATGTCAACCAGTCATTGATAAAATATGCAAGGCCACTTTTTATTTTGTGGCATTTAAAATGTTCTGAATACCAAAAGTTGAATTAAATGCAATAATAGAGGCTCTGAAATTTGTTTAACTGTTATTTCAGTAAATAGTAGATCAAATTACCTTCAATTTACTTCTTGGATCACAATCAGGTCTAGCAGAGGGTGCAGTGAATGCTAATTGTTTATCTTGCAGCAATTACTAGAGCCAAGCTAAAATACAGTTCTAAAACCCTCAGCAGATTTCCTAATGCAGTTTGCATGATCAAATAATTCCCATTAAGAATGTGAGATTCTCATTAAATGAATAACCAGGCACCTTTTTCTAGATTAAAAAATACAGAAATTGTTTCTATCTATCTAATATCCATCCCTCTATCTGTCTGTCTATCTATCTATCTGTCTATCTATCTATGTATCTATCTATCTATCTTTCCCTCTATCTATCCATCTATCTATCTATCCTATCTATCTATCCCTCTATCTATCTATCTATCTATCTATCTACTGTATCTATCTATCTATCTTATATCCATCACTCTATCTATCTATCTATCTATCTATCTATCTGTCTGTCTGTCTATCTATCTATCCCTCTATCTATGTAGCTATCTATCTATCTATCAATCAAATATCCATCCCTCTATCTATCTATCTATCTGTCTGTCTGTCTGTCTCTCTGTCTGTCGGTCTGTCTATCTGTCTGTCTATCTATCTGTCTAGATGTCTATCTATATGTCTAGATGTCTATCTATAGTGGGGAAAATAAGTATTTGATACACTGCCAATTTTGCAAGTTTTCCCACCTACAAAGAATTGAGAGGTCTGTAATTTTAATTGTCGGTACACCAACTGTGACAGACAGAATCCCCCAAAAATCCATTAAATCACATTGTATGATTTTTAAATATTTAATTTGCATTTTATTGCATGTAGAGAAAGTTAATATTTGGTACAGAAGCCTTTGTTTGCAATTACAGAGGTAGGATGTTTTCTGTAGTTCTTGACGAAGTTTGCACAATCTGTAGCAGGGATTTTGTCCTTCTGCTCCTTAGAGATGTTATACAGATTTTTCCGTTTTCCGGGCTGTCATTAGGCACCATATAGATTCAGCTCGTTTCAAAGATTTTCTATAGAGTTCGGGTCTGAAGACTGGCTAGGCCCCTCCAGAACCTTGAAATGCTTCTTACAGAATCACTCCTTTGTTGCCCTTACTATTTGTTTTGGGTCACTGTCATGTTGGAAAACCCAGTCACAACCCATCTTCAATGCTCCTACTGAGCAAAGGAAGTTGTTTGCCAAAATATTGCTTTCCCCTTTACAGAAAAGTCCCCCAAAGTATCGTGTTTCCACCCCACACTTCACGGTTGGGACTGTTCTTGAGGTTACATAGTTACATAGGCTGAAAAAAGACCTAGGTCCATCTAGTTTAAACTTCCTCCAAAAATTATACATTTTGTCATTAAGTCATTTATATCCGACAATGTTGTGTGTACTCATTCTTCATCTTCTTCCAAACACGGCAAGTTGAGTTCATACCAAAAAGCTCTATTTTGATTTCATCTGACCTCAAGGCCTCCCCATGCCTCCTCTAGATTATGCAGATAGTCAATGGAGAACTTAAAATGGGCATGGACATGTGCTGGCATAAGAAGTTGGACCTTGCGTGCCCTGCAGGATTTTAATCCATGATGGCGCAGTGTGTTACTAATAGTAATCTTTGAGACTGTGGTCCCAGCTATCTTCAGGTCATTGGCTAGCTCCTCTCATGTAGTTCTTGGCTGATTTCTGACTTTTCTTGGAGTCCTCCTTACCCCACAAGGCAATAACTTGCATAGAGCCCCAGACCGAGGAAGATTGAAAGTCATCTTGTGTTTCTTCCATTTTCTAATAATTGAGCTAAAAGCTGTTGCCTTTTCACCAAGCTGTTTGTCTATTCTACTGTAGCCCTTCCCAGACTTGTGCAGGTCTACAATTTTGTCCCAGGTATCCTTAGACAGCTCTTTGGTCTTGGCCATGGTGGAGAGGTTAGAGTGTGATTGATTGCGTGGACAGGAGTCTTTCATACAGGTAAGGAATTCAAAAAGGTTCAATTAATACAGGTAATGAGTGCAGAGTAGGAGGGCTTCTTAAAAAAAAATAATACGTGTGTGATGATGATGCAGGGTCACTTTAACTCAGGTTATGGCACAGTGCTGAGCTCTTTCAGGGTGTCAGCACAAGCTCCACTGCCCTCCCTCACACAAACTTATCTGATCTGTCTTCCTGGTCTACAATGACTTCTCAGTGCTTGGTCAGTTACTGGCTTGGCACACAGCTCCCCTGCCCTGTGTACACAACCCCATCCCCCCCTGCTCTGTGCATTAGCTCCTCTGATGTCATTTAGCTCCTGCTCTGCTAAGTAATATGGCACTTCTCAGCTGCTTCCTCCTGTGTTGTTTTTGACAGTGATAGAATTTCAACCAACGTGCCTCAGCACACTGAAGAAATGTATTATGCATTACACAGTACAACTCTGCTAACATTGGAGCCAGATATGATTTAGATAGATATCTATATACTTATCTATTTATAGCTATCTATCTTATCTTATCTATCTATAAATCTATCATATCTATCTATAATCTATCTATGTACCTATTTATCTACTGCTTTTTTTCTATCTGTAGGTATATTAAATTTACCTATCTAATATTTAACTCATCCATCTATCTATCTGAAACATAGATAAAATATAAACAGAGAGAAATAGGGATAGATAGAAATATGAGATACAGTATGTACAGTGTATGTACTGCATATCTATCTATGTATATATATATATATATATATATATATATATATATATATATATATATATATATATATATATGATACATTGATACATACACCACAGTTCAAAAGTTTAGGGTCACTTAGATAAGTCCTTATTTTTAAAAGAAAAGCAAATTTTTTTCAATGAAGCTAACATTAAATTACACAGAAATACACTCTATACATTGTTAATGTGGTAAATGACTTTTCTAGCTACAAACGTCTGGTTTTGAATGCAATATCTACATAGGTGTATAGAGGCCCATTTCCAAAAGCCACCACTCCAGTGTTCTAATGGTATATTGTTTGCTAATTGTGTTAGAAGGCTAGTGGATGTTTAGAAATCCCTTGAAAACCCTTGTGCAAGCATGTTAGCACAGTCGAAAACAATTTTGCTGATTAGAGAAGCTATAAAACTGACTTTCCTTTGAGCTAGTTGAGAATCTGGAGCATTACATTTGTTGGTTCCATTAAACTCTCAAAATGGCTAGAAAAAAGAGAAAAATAGAACTTTCATGTGAAACTCGACAGTCTATTCTTGTTCTTAGAAATGAAGGATATACCATGCGAGACATTGCCAAGAAACTTAAGATTTCCTACAACGATGTGTACTACTCCCTTCAGAGGAAAGCACAAACAGGCTCTAACCAGAGTAGAAAGAGGGCGGCCCCGCTGCACAACTGAGCAACACGACAAGTACATTAGAGTCTCTAGTTTGAGAAATCAACGCCTCACAGGCCCTCAACTGGCAGCTTCATTAAATAGTACTCGCAAAACGCCAGTGTCAACATCTACAGTGAAGAGGCGACTTCGGGATCCTGGCCTTCAGGGCAGAGTGGCAAAGAAAAAGCCATATCTGAGACTGTCTAATAAAAGGAACAGATTAATATGGGCAAAAGAACACAGATATTGAACAGATGAAGATTAGAAAATAGTGTTATGGATAGACAAATCAAAGTTTGAGATGTTTGGATCACACAGAAGAACATTTGTGAGATGCAGAAAAACTGAAAAGATTCTGGAAGAGTGCCTAACGTCATCTGTCAAGCATGGTGGAGGTAATGTGATGTTCTGGGGTTGCTTTGGTGCTGGTAAAGTTGGAGATTTGTATAAGGTAAAGGGATTTTGAATATGGAAGGCTGTCACTCTATTTTGTAACGCCATGCCATACCCTGTGGACAGCGCTTGATTGGAGTCAATTTCATCCTACAACAGGACAATGACCCAAAGCACACCTCCAAATTATGCATGAACTATTTAGGGAGGAAGTAGGCAGCTGGTATTCTATCTGTAATGAAATGACCAGCCCAGTCACCAAATCTCAACCCTATTGAGCTGTTGTGGGAGCAGCTTGACCGTATGGTATGCAAAAAGTGCCCATCAATCCAATCCAACTTGTGGGAAAGGCTTCTGGAAGCATGGGGTGAAATATCTCCAGATTACCGCCGCAAGTTAAGAGCTAGAATGCCAAAGGTCTGCAAAGATGGAATTGCTGCAAAGGAGCATGATGTGATGAAAGCAAAATTTGAAGGAGAAAATTATTATTTCAAGTAAAAATCATTATTTCTAACCTAGTCAATGTCTGGACTATATATTCTATTCATTATGCAACTCATTTGATAAATAAAAGTATGATTTTTCATGGATAAGACAAAATTGTCTGGGTGACCTCAAACTTTTGAACTGTAGTGTATGTATATATACTGTATGTATATATATATATATATATACACATATATATATATATATATACTTATATATATATATACACATATATATATATATATATATATATATATATATATATATATATATATATATATATATTATATAAAAAGCTGAATTTATGTGTGTATGTTTGTATGCATGTATGTATGTGTGTGTGTGTGTGTGTGTGTCTGTGTGTGTCTGTGTGTGTGTGTGTGTGTGTGTGTATGTCCGCTAAAGGAATCCTCACCGTCGCAATTACAATCACGAAATTTTGCACAGATGCCTCATGTGACTCTGGAAGTTAGTCTCCAAAATCCTGCCTCCATTAATCTGAATGGAGGTGGGAGATACGAGCTATTAATAGCAACTGTCAGTGGTTGCTATTGGAACAAAATAAATTGTTAGTATAAGAAGCTTATGTGTGAGGTAATAAGATGCCGCATGGGCAAAGAGACAAACGGACAAAGAGACAGATGGGCAAAGAGACAGACGGGCAAAGAGACAGACCTGGAAAGAGACAGACGACAAAGAGACAGCCCTGGAAAGAGACAGCCCAGGAAAGAGACATCCCTGGAAAGAGACAGCCAGGCAAAGAGACAGCCCTGGAAAGAGACAGACTGGGAAAGAGATAGACTGGGAAAGAGACAGACCTTGAAAGAGACAGCCCTGGAAGGAGACAGCCGGGCAAAGAGAAAGCCGGGCAAAGAGACAGACTGGGAAAGAGAAAGACTGGGAAAGAGACAGAAGGGGGAAGAGACAGCCTTGGGAAGAGACAGCCCTGGAAAGAGACAGCCTTGGAAAGAGACAGCCCTGGAAAGAGACAGCCCTGGAAAGAGACAGACTGGGATAGAGACAGACTGGGAAAGAGACAGACTGGGGAAAGAGACAAAAGGGGAAAGAGACAGAAGGGGAAAAAGACAGACGGGGAAAGAGACAGATGGGAAAAAGAAAGACCTGGAAAGAGACAGACCTGGAAAGAGACAGCCGGGAAAAGAGATGGCCCTAGAAAGAGACAGCCCTGGAAAGAGACAGCCCTGGAAAGAGACAGACAGGCAAAGAGACAGTTGGGGAAAGAGACAGCCCTAGAAAGAGACAGCCCTGGAAGGAGACAGACGGGGAACGAGACAGACAGATAGAGAGAGACAGACACAGACAGACACAGAGAAAGGGAGAGATACAGAGATAGAGACATGGAGATAGAGAGCGACAGATAGAGAGACTGATACAGACAGAGACAGACACACAGAGACAGACAGAGACAGTCAGAAACTCGAAGAGAGATAGTTTACTTTATAAATATATATAAAGAGAGAGATAGAGAGAGAAAGAGATAGCTATAGAGGGGTAGATAGAATATAGATATAAGTAAAAGATACATATGGGTTAGGATAATATATATATATATATATATATAGCGAGAGAGAGAGAAAGAAAGAGAGAGAGAAGACAATGCATTATGGAAGGTAAGGGAAGCTGCGTAACTAAGGACTACTGACAACGCCCACACAGCCCTCAAAGGTAGTTTTTAAAGGAGCACGAAAAAATAGAGAAAATAAGTCATATGGCCAAAAAAAACATAACCTTTGCTGCCATATAACCCATCACTAACAACCAGTATAGTCTTGTTTTTTTTTGTTTTGTTGTTTGTTTTTTTTCAACAAAATAACATTTATACTTTAAGTGAATATACCGTCATCACCCACAATTACTGGTGGATTGTTTGCCTAAAACCCCAATTCTACATAATAATATAGCCACAGAGCGAATAGGCTTGTTTTTCAGGACACTTACAGTAAATGATTACTTATACAGCAGTTGGTTATCAATTCAATATGCAAGTTTTACTTAAAAGCAAAGAGTACAAAGAGATAATAATATATAGGTAGGTCAGCACAGATTTTTCTTCTTTGTGTTGAAACTAGGTCATGAGGAATTGCTGAGGAATACATGTCTTTAACTAATATTACACCTTTCCGAGATCCTGAAATTGAATACCTAAAGCTGTTTAACATTTAGCAAGCAGTAAAATGCAGATAAAACTGTTAGATTAAAAATATATTTCCTTGAAAACATTCTTTTAGTACTTTTGTGCTGAAAAGGACGGATGAAATTACCATTGAATATCTGATGTACATTTTGTTTGAATCCTTTTTTAAATAGCATTATATTTATCATTCTCTACTTATCATCTCTTGAGGGTCACCAGTCACAGGATTCATAATTTGCTGGGCTTCACTTATGGTAATGCAGACTTGCTTTTCATGGACGCCCTGTCATAATGGATTTATATGATGTTACCTGGCATTATAAGACGCTGCCTTTTATAAAGTCTAATCACAGCAGGAGAAGTCAGGCACTGCGCTAAGATTTTAGATTATGATGATATGTTTGAAATCTTTTTTTAGTGACCTTCTGTATCAGTGGGAAGAAATATGCTCCATTCCCTTCCTTCCATTACTAGTGTGCTAGATATTAAATGTGCAAGCTTTGTGTTTTCGGATCAGCTGTGCTATTTTAATGTCTGGCTGCAATGTGGACGCCTAAGGTGGTATGGGGATAGTTGTATCATACACATAAGGAAAGGATATTGAAGATGCAGCCCGGGGCAGCAATACTAGATTATGAATGGCTCTGTTACTCAAATATGTCCTGAGAGTTTAGTTTTTTCTCTTCAACAACAACGTGTTCGGTACCATAGAATGGAAAAAAATGTCTATCTGCCTATTAAAGAGTCTTTGGTTTGCATTTTTTTTTCATTTTAGTCATCTCTTAGGTAGGCAGAGATCATTTCATTATTAATTAAAACAATCCTTGACATAAAAAGTGGCCTTGAAAAAATCAAGTGATGTAATTAATACGTAGCCGGGTTTATTATATATACCAATGTTTTAATGAACTGTGTATTATTGCGCTATAATCTGGGTATATATTATCTTATATTGTTTTTGTACTGTGTTAAATGCATATTATGTTTATATTCATGGCTTGATATAAATTACTGTAAATATATTGTGAAATAAATTTCATGTGATTGAAACGTTTCGCTTCAACCTTGAGGGAAATTGGTCCTTCTCAAGTCCATTAGCTACTGGATCAGGGTACATTCACCATATATGACATACATGAAACAGCTACAGTGCTGGCCAAAAGTATTGGCACCCCTGCAATTCTGTCAGAGAATACTCCGTTTCTTCTTGAAAATGATTGCAATCACAAATTCTTTGGTATTATTATCTTCATTTATTTTGCTTGCAATGAAAAAACACAAAAGAGAATGAAACAAAAATTAAATCATTGATCGTTTCACACATTTCACACAAAACTCCAAAAATGGGTCAGACAAAAGTATTGACACCCTTAGTCTTGCATAACCTTTAGCCAAAATAACTGCGAACAACCGCTTCCGGTAACCATCAATGAGTTTCTTAGGGGTACTTCGCACACTACGACATCGCAGATGCGATGTCGGTGGGGTCAAATAGAAAGTGACGCACATCCGGCGTCGCTGTTGATATCGTAGAGTGTAAATCCTTTTTGATACGATTAACGAGGACAAATGCGTCATAATCGTATCATCAGTGTAGTGTCCGATATTTTCATAATTTTGCTGCAGTGACAGTACGATGTTGTTCCTCGTTCCTGCAGCAGCACACATTGCTGTGTGAGAAGCCGCAGGAGCGAGGAACATCAGCTTACCTGCGTCACCGCGGCTCACGCCGGCTATGCGGAAGGACGGAGGTGGGCGGGATGTTTATGTCCCGCTCATCTCCGCCCCTCCGCTTCTATTGGCTGCCTGCCGTGTGACATCGCTGTGTCGCCGCACAACCCGCCTCCTTAGGAAGGAGGCGGGTCGCCGGCCAGAGCGACGTAGCAGGGCAGGTAAGTGCATGTGAAGCTGCCATAGCGATAATGTTCGCTACGGCAGCTATCACAAGATATCACTGCTGCAACGGGGGAGGGGACTATTGCGCTCGGCATCGCAAGCATTGGCTTGCGATGTCGTAGTGTGCAAAGTACCCCTTACAATGCTCTGCTGGAATTTTAGACCATTCTTCTTTGGCAAACTGCTCCAGGTCCCTGAGATTTGAAGGGTGCCTTCTCCAAACTGCCATTTTGAGATCTCTCCACAGGTGTTCTATTTAGTAGTCTCCAGTGCTTTCTATCAAACCATTTTCTAGTGCTTTTTGAAGTGTGTTTTGGGTCATTGTCCTGCTGGAAGACCCATGACCTCTGAGGAAGACCCAGCTTTCTCACACTGGGTCCAACATTATGCTGCAAAATTTGTTGGTAGTCTTCAGACTTCATAATGCCATGCACACGGTCAAGCAGTCCAGTGCCAGAGGCAGCAAAGCAACCCCAAAACATCAAGGAATCTCCGCCATGTTTGACTGTAGGGACCATGTTCTTTTCTTTGAATGCCTCTTTTTTTTCCTGTAAACTCTATGTCGATGGCTTTTCCCAAAAAACTCTACTTTTGTCTCATCTGACCAGAGAACATTCTTCCAAAACGTTTTAGGCTTTCTCAGGTAAGTTTTGGCAAACTCCAGCCTGGCTTTTTTATGTCTCGGGGTAAGAAGTGGGGACTTCATGGGTATCCTACCATACAGTCCCTTTTCATTCAGACGCCGACGGATAGTATGGGTTGACACTGGTATACCCTTGGACTGCAGGGCAGCTTGAACTTGTTTGGATGTTAGTCGAGGTTCTTTATCCACCATTCGCACACTCTTGCGTTGAAATCTCTCGTCAATTTTTCTTTTCCTTCCACATCTAGGGAGGTTAGCCACAGTGCCATGGGTTTTAAACTTCTTGATGACACTGCGCACTGTAGACACAGGAACTTTCAGGTCTTTGGAGATGGACTTGTAGCCTTGAGATTGCTCATGCTTCCTCACAATTTGGATTCTGAAGTCCTCAGACAGTTCTTTGGTCTTCTTTTTTTTCTCCATGCTCAATGTGGTACACACAAGGACACAGGACAGAGGTTGAGTCAACTTTAATCCATGTCAACTGGCTGCAAGTGTGATTTAGTTATTGCCAACACCTGTAGGTGCCACAGGTAAGTTACAGGTGCTGTTAATTACACAAATTAGAGAAGCATCACATGATTTTTCAAACAGTGCCAATACTTTTGTCCACCCCTTTTTATGTTTGGTGTGGAATTATATCCAATTTGGCTTTATGACAAATTGTTATTTTTTTTTTCATTGGAGACAAATTAAATTAAGAATACCAAAGAATTTGTGATTGCTGTAATCATTTTCAAGAAGAAACTGAGAATTATGTGACAGAATTGCAGGGGTGCCAATACTTTTGGCCAGCACTGTAGGTGAAGATTAAATTAAGTAACACCTAAACATTAGCTTTCATAATATGTATTCCAATTAAATCACAAAATTAGTGACCTAAAAAAACAAACAACTAGTGTCTTAATCGGGTACTTCACACTATCATTGTTACCAACATGAATTTCTGTACCTTCTTCATGCAACATCAAAATGACCATTAATTAACATTAGAGGTTAATAATCAAAAATGCCTCATAGATGTATATCGTAAGTAGAAAAGGAACAATCTCACCCATTTATGAAGGAGTCCCTTCCCTTCTACGTTGCTGTCTCTGGAGTGTCTGGTATATATAGCAGAAAAAATTTGTCATCAAACTATGACTCAGGATTAGGGATGATCGAATACCTCAAATATTCGGCTTCGCGAATATCCAACAAATAGGTCGATGTTATGCGAATATTCGATGCACAATGTAAGTCTATGGGAAGCCCGAATGGTTCCGAAAAGTTGTTATTCGGGTTTCCCATAGACTTACATTGCGCATCGAATAATCGCGAATAGTCGAATAGCGGCGACCTATTCGACAAATATTCGAGGTATTTGATCATTCCTACTCAGGATCCCCAAAAATTCACTGGTTTCTCCACATCATATGCCTTCTCCCAATGCGTTTCCACATGATATTATCATGGGAGCGTCTCAGGAAGCTCTATGGTCAATAATGTCCATACAGGGCAACCAACACACTGTGTTTGGTAACAGCGGGCGTGTGTGATCGCTTGGTCATTCTCATCCAAATCACACAAAGCTGTTTGAGGCTATGGTTAGATTTGATTTTGAGGCATATTAATGTGGTCCCCCATCACTGTATCACAATACCCATATCATCTACAGACCGATCGGAGGGCTGAAGCTGAGGGCGCCTTCCCCCACATGGAGCAATGACAGCACTCCATTGTGCCATCTTATTAGGGAAAATAAGGGGAAAGAAGAAGCTGCTCACTGTGGAAGCAGGGACAGGTGAAAGGAATCACTTTCATTTAATTTTTAATTAATGGAGGACATTATTACTTTATAAGGGTAGAATGGAGGACTTTACGGACAATATTATTGCATGAGGGACAGAATGGTGACATTATTACTTATAGGGGCCAATATAAAGTTGTTATTACTATAATAGGCAACAATGTTACTGTATGAGTACCAGTATTGGAAATATTATTACAGTATGGGAGCCAGAATGGGGTACAATGTTACTATATTTTGGGCCACAATGAGAAACAAAAGTAACCCTTTCACACCCTGGCAATTTTCCATTTCTGTTTTTTCATTCCCTTCTTCCAAGAGCCAAAACATTTATATTTTTTCATCAATATAGTCATATTAGGGCTTGTTTTTTGCAGGACAAGTTGTACTTTTGAATGACACTATTCATTCTGCCATATAATGTACTAGAAAGTAGGAAAAAAATTCCAAGTGAGGTGAAACTGCAAAAAATTGCAATTCCACAATATTCTTTTTTATTTACCCTATTTACTATATGGTAAAAGTGACATGGCAATGTGTTTTCCCAGGTCAGTATAAGTATGTATATACCCTACATGTATTATCTTTGTTTAAGTGGTGAAAAAATGAGAAATTTGTAAAAAAAAAAAAGATTTTTGCTTTTCTCACCATTTTCTATTTTCATTTTTCGGGATCTTTGGCTGTGTGCTGGTATAGTTTTTGTGCCCTAAGTTGACTTTTTACTGATACTATTTTGGGATAGATGCACTGTATTGATCGCCTCGTATTGCATTTTATTGCAATGCTGTGGCACCTAAAAAACGTAACTGGCATATTTTATTATTTCCAGTTACACCATTTACTGATCAGATTCATTTATTTTATATTTTGATAGATCTGACATTTCTAGATGTGACAAACGTGATGATCCCAAATATGTGTATTTTTCTTTTATTCTAGATTAAATGGGGCAAAATGAGGGTGATTTAAACTTTTATGTTCTTTCTATATTTTTGAAAACATTTACTTTTTACAATATTTAATAGTCCCTTTAGGGGACTTAAAAGTGGGATTGTCTGAGCGCCATGCTATACAGAGCAGTGCATTTGCATTGTAGTGCAAAAATCATAATCTCTTATGAATGTTATCTTACAGATGGTATTATTACAGAAAAATGAACCATTAATTATGTTTGATTTTCTGTAATAATTGTCCTGAAGAAGAAGGCTGCGTCCTCCAAAACGCATAGAGCTGATTGAATAAAAGAGAAATTAATCAAATTCTGGATGTTTGATGTCAGTGCGGCGTATCCTGGTTTCCTTCTTCCACACGTCACTCCGGGGCTACAACAGACGCCATTTTATGCTTATGTAGGAGTTGTGACTGGCACAGCTTCTACAGGTGAGTACCATACCTGTTGTCTTGTCAAATCCCACCAGATAAGACCCTATCTGAGCTTTTTACCCACAGCATACCTTTATATTTTGTCTTTTATCTGATCATCAAGAACACTACTTTATTGACTACTTTACATTGTATCAAAGTATCATATATTCAGTGGTGGCCCATGAAACTATATAATAAAATATGTACAAAAATGTGAGGAGTGTACTTATTTTTGTGATATATTATAGACAGTGGCAGAGATGCTTTAACTACAAACCACCTCAACTCTACATCACACTTGTGATAAGAGCACAGTAGAGAGCCATCTGAATTTTATAGTCAACATTTTGCTCTAATGGGATAATGCCTAAGTATGTACATGTAGTGTGGTCTCCCAGAGTCATTTCTGCTGGTGGACTCTATGCATCGCAGTCTGACACTGACTATAGCCATAATAGAATGATAACTTTGTTTTTTTAGTAATATATCACATTTGAAGAATAATAGTGATCTTTTATATTTTATGCAGTTACTGCAGTTGAACAATACCGGGATGGGGAGGCGGTGGGTAGGGGTGGGTATTATACCTCCTCAGGACATAGGAGTACTTTGCACACTACGACATCGCAGCTGCGATGTCGGTGGGGTCAAATCGAAAGTGACGCACATCCGGTGTCATATCGCTGTTGATGTCATATCGCTGTTGATATCGGAGTGTGTAAATCGTTTTTGATATGATTAACGAGCGCAAAAGCATCGAAATCGTATCATCGGTGTAGCGTCGGTCATTTCCATAATTTCAGAAGGACCGATGTTACGATGTTGTTCCTCGCTCCTGCGGCAGCACACATCACTGTGTATGAAGCCGCAGGAGTGAGGAACATCTCCTACCTGCATCCTGCAGCTCACGCCGGCTATGCGGAAGGAAGGAGGTGGGCGGGATGTTTACATCCTGCTCATCTCCGCCCCTCCGCTTCTATTGGCCGCCTCCCGTGTGACGTCGCTGTGACGCTGCACGACCCGCCCCCTTAGTAAGGACGCGGTTTGCCGGCCAGAGCAACGTCGCAGGGCAGGTAAGTGTATGTGAAGCTGCCGTAGCGATAATGTTCACTACAGCAGCTATAACACAATATCGTATGTGTGACGGGGCGGGTACTATCGCGCTCGGCATCGTAAGCATCAGCTTGTGATATCGTAGTGTGCAAAGTACCCCATAGCCTCCATCTGCTGAAGGATTTAATGCCCACAGAATTCGTGACTTTTTATAGCTGTTTTAAACTGACATTTTAAGGTGTGTTGCCATGTCTATTAATATTCTGACTTGCTAATGCTAAATTTACTGTAAATGTTCCAAGTGATAGTACAGTATGTATTACAGAGACTTTTCTGCTCTGTACTTGTTGCCAGCGTGTTACAATTGAAATCCTTGCTTTTTGTATTAATGCAATTCCCTTATTCATTTTCTCATCTCCAGTCATTGTGGTTTAAGTCAGGTCACTGTCTAGGAGAAAAAATGCATATAGTTATAATAATGTAGGCTGTTATACAAATAGACAAGTTTTAACTAAAGGACAGTAATTAATTTCAATGAAGTAAGCAGGTGTGCTTCATCTTGGGGGTTTGGAAGAAATGCAATGTTCTTTTCAAATTACAGAATTTGCATAATATTGTCTCATGTCCTTACTGTACCTCTACAGAGAATTATCATTTAAATACATATTGAGTAAATTCTACAACTGACAGAGGTCTATGGCTCATTTTCCCATTTACTATTTCATCAGGATAACTTTACAAATTCGACAAATTTCAATCTTGGAAAAGGCAACTTTAAGACAAGAAACAAATGTATCTGCATTTTATATTTTTATATATAAAATACATATGTACATGTATATATATATATATATATATATATATATATATATATATTTATATATATATAAATATATATACTGTATATATATATATATATATATAAAATTTATTTATTTATGGAGCACCATGGTGCTGTGCAGTAACAGGGGTTACATTGGATACACATATATAAATTGCAGGCTAACAGTGACATACTGGAACAGATGGGAGAGGGCCCTGTCTATGTATGTTTAAATTCTACAGGATAAAGGGGAGGAGACAGAAGGTAGGGGGGTTACCAGCAGTAGTGGTGTGTCGGCTGCAGTGCTGGTGATAAAGCAGCTTTAGTGGTGATGAGGTGGCAAGGAGTCATTGCAGGCTGTAAGCTTTCTTTAAGAGATTATGATTCCAAGTTCCATCTGAAGGATCCAAATGTGGAAGATAGTTGGGCGGCTTGGGGTAACAAATTTTAGAGAATAGGGGATACTCTGGAGAAATCTTGAAGGTGATTGGGTGAGGAACAAATAAGTGTGGAGGAGAGAAGGAGGTCTTGGGAGGACTGGAGATCATGTAGTGATGGTAGAGATTACTCTGGAGATTAATGGAGGAGGCAGGTTATGAATGGCCTTGTAAGTCAGTTATATATACATATATACTGTTGGACAAAGGTCAGTTCCTGACCGAAACGTCCTGTGTTATGGGCTATTAAAGAAAGACAAACCTGAAGAAAAATGGAGTGCTGCCGCCTGATTTTTTTAATATATTGAATGGACGGCAGGATGCTACTTGTGAAGGATTTTTGCACCAGATTATAAACTCTCGGTGCTGCTTTAAAAAATGTATATTATATGTACAGTATATATATATATATATATATATATATATATACAGTCAGGGCCAGAAATATTTGGACAGTGACACAAGTTTTGTTATTTTAGCTGTTTACAAAAACATGTTCAGAAATACAATTATATATATAATATGGGCTGAAAGTGCACACTCCCAGCTGCAATATGAGAGTTTTCACATCCAAATCGGAGAAAGGGTTTAGGAATCATAGCTTTGTAATGCATAGCCTCCTCTTTTTCAAGGGACCAAAAGTAATTGGACAAGGGACTCTAAGGGCTGCAATTAACTCTGAAGGTGTCTCCCTCGTTAACCTGTAATCAATTAAGTAGTTAAAAGGTCTGGGGTTGATTACAGGTGTGTGGTTTTGCATTTGGAAGCTGTTGCTGTGACCAGACAACATGCGGTCTAAGGAACTCTCAATTGAGGTGAAGCAGAACATCCTGAGGCTGAAAAAAAAGAAAAAATCCATCAGAGAGATAGCAGACATGCTTGGAGTAGCAAAATCAACAGTCGGGTACATTCTGAGAAAAAAGGAATTGACTGGTGAGCTTGGGAACTCAAAAAGGCCTGGGCATCCACGGATGACAACAGTGGTGGATGATCGCCGCATACTTTCTTTGGTGAAGAAGAACCCGTTCACAACATTAACTGAAGTCCAGAACACTCTCAGTGAAGTAGGTGTATCTGTCTCTAAGTCAACAGTAAAGAGAAGACTCCATGAAAGTAAATACAAAGGGTTCACATCTAGATGCAAACCATTCATCAATTCCAAAAATAGACAGGCCAGAGTTAAATTTGCTGAAAAACACCTCATGAAGCCAGCTCAGTTCTGGAAAAGTATTCTATGGACAGATGAGACAAAGATCAACCTGTACCAGAATGATGGGAAGAAAAAAGTTTGGAGAAGAAAGGGAACGGCACATGATCCAAGGCACACCACATCCTCTGTAAAACATGGTGGAGGCAACGTGATGGCATTGGCATGCATGGCTTTCAATGGCACTGGGTCACTTGTGTTTATTGATGACATAACAGCAGACAAGAGTAGCCGGATGAATTCTGAAGTGTACCGGGATATACTTTCAGCCCAGATTCAGCCAAATGCCGCAGAGTTGATCGGACGGCACTTTATAGTACAGATGGACAATGACCCCAAGCATACAGCCAAAGCTACCCAGGAGTTCATGAGTGCAAAAAAGTGGAACATTCTGCAATGGCCAAGTCAATCACCAGATCTTAACCCAATTGAGCATGCATTTCACTTGCTCAAATCCAGACTTAAGACGGAAAGACCAACAAACAAGCAAGACCTGAAGGCTGCGGCTGTAAAGGCCTGGCAAAGCATTAAGAAGGAGGAAACCCAGCGTTTGGTGATGTCGATGGGTTCCAGACTTGAGGCAGTGATTGCCTCCAAAGGATTCGCAACAAAATATTGAAAATAAAAATATTTTGTTTGGGTTTGGTTTATTTGTCCAATTACTTTTGACCTCCTAAAATGTGGAGTGTTTGTAAAGAAATGTGTACAATTTCTACAATTTCTATCAGATATTTTTGTTCAAACCTTCAAATTAAACGTTACAATCTGCACCTAAAATTCTGTTGTAGAGGTTTCATTTCAAATCAAATGTGGTGGCATGCAGAGCCCAACTCGCGAAAATTGTGTCACTGTCCAAATATTTCTGAACCTAACTGTGTATATATATATATATATATATATATATATATATAAATATATATGTATATATATATATATATATATATATATATATATATATATATATATATATATATATATATATATATATATATATATATACATATATATATATATATATATATTTATTACTGCAGCTTACATTTATACACTCCAGAACAATAAAATGACTTCATCATCATCATGAGGGAAAAGTCCTTTCATTGATATGAAAATAATGAAGAGTTGGGCACAAAATTTTTTAAACATCTTCATTTGCTCTAGATTGAGTATGAGAATGAGCATCATAAGCTGAAATATCCAATTGCATGCCTTAGCATGGTATCAGTGGGGCTGTTAGTGGTAGTCTGGGGAATATTCTGCACCTCTCAAAACACTTGGGCATGCAAATCATCAGGATCCGCTGCTGGCAGCTACCTTTGTGTTTGTCATCAAATGTCGTTCCATGTATGCACAATGGGAGACATGGCCAGAGGCACAGCAGGCTGCTCACAGAAGCATGAGCAACATACGGCCTGACATTGTTGAATTTAAAAATTGTCTCTTAGGACAGTTTGGGCAAATTACCATGCCACTAGTTTCACAATTGATCCATGTCTTACATCAATCCAAAGGAATCAAATAGTGTGCACACAAACAACCAGAAGGCATATGGATGATATTGGGCTACGAGACAAATATCCAACTGCAGCTGTTTTATTGACCTCACACGACCAATATCAATGACTTATAAAGTGAAGAACAAGATGGCAAAGGAGGTCTCATGTTGCACGTGCTACTATGAAAAGATTGCGTGGCCTAAATTTATTACGATGACATGTGGCATCCTATACAGTGTAATATAGGCACTAGAAATCACATGATGATTTGTATCTGTATTAAGCAATTTCTCTGCCAAGCAGTTCCTTCTGCAAAAGCATGTGGATTGGTAAGAGGGGAGAATGTTCACCTCTCTTATCAGTGGTTCTTGTCTCCAGCAAGTCTGCTGCACTAAAGCTATTATTCCTAATTTCACTAATCAATTATTGTGAATTTGGATAGTTACCATATTTTTTTGATTATAAGACGCACTTTTCCACCCAAAAATTTGGAAGGAAAATTAGGGGTGCGTCTTAAAATCCGGAAATAGCTTACCGGGTGGTGGAGAATTGGCAGGGGGCTGTCTGTGTGGCTCTCTGTGCGGGCAGCCAGGTGCCTGTCTGTGCATACAGCCAGTAGCCTGTTGGTGCATGTGGGCAACTGCCTCTTTGTGCCAGCGGCCGGCTGAGTCTCTGTGCTGACGGCCAGCTGCCTCTTTGTGTGGGTGAGCAGGCAGCCTGCTGGCTGCCACTCTGCGCCAGCTGCCGGCTGGCTGTGCAGACTGCAGTGGATGTTCTGGCAGCAGAAGCTGTGGTGGCTGTGTGCGAGTGTCCCAGATGGTCTGTCTGCGGTCCAGGCTTCAAATGATGGCACCCGGAGTCAGCACGTGCGCAGATGGAGCTCTTGGATGAGAGCTCTATCTGCGCACATGTTGCTCTGGGCGCCATTTCTTTAAAGCCCGAACCGCCGACAGAGCATCTGGGACACTCGCCGCACCAGCCTACTCCACCACACAACCACCGCAGCTTCCGCTGCCAGCACTGATCCATCACCGCCGCTGCCAGCACTGACCTGCTACCACCGCCACTGCCAGCACTGACCCGCCGCCACTGCCAGCACTGACCCATCGCTGCTGCCAGCACTGACCCCTTGCTGCTGCCACCAGCATAGATCCGCTAATGATGCCAACACAGACTCACCCCCACTGCTAGCACAGCCTCTGCCTCCTGTGACACCGCTCCACAACCCATGCCACCCCCCTTCAGTAAGTTAACACTGGAGTATAAGACGGACCCATTTTTTTTTATTTTTATTTTCTTTATATCTAAACTTGGGGTGCGTCTTATAAAATGATAAATATGGTATATTGACATTTATATGTAGATTGCAGTTGGGAAAAGCACTCTGCCCTTAAATGGAAGCATTGTCTATTACAAATACCATATATATACACACACACACACATATATATATATATATATATATATATATATATATATATATATTATAAACAGCAATTCTATCAATGCTCTACTCGGATAAATTAGTTTTAGTCTTTAGAAACTTTTTCAGCGATTTTGTAATAAATTCCACTAACAGAAGAAAGGGTCATGATGATATGGTAATCTACTTACAAAAGCAGATAGATGGTAGCTCATAAACTGTGAACGGTAGACTATAAGCATTGTTTGTAGAAAAGTTATCCTTCAGTAATATATTTGATTTGAAATTGATGAAGTTATAATAAAACAGAACTTAATTAAAGATAAGAGAATATTAAAGTAGAATTTAGTTAAAGGGACAGGTTTTTATTTCTTTAATTAAAGTCTCCTCTCGTCACGATAATAATCTAATTAAACAATTTAGAAAGTGTCTTTGTTTTACTTTTATTTGTGATTATTTTTGTTCCTATTTAATTACATAATCTCAACCAACATAGTTTTAGCTTCCTCTCTTGATCATTGTTGATTTAGAATACACTGCTAGAACTTTTAATAGCATTTGAAATCTGCTCTAATTACAATACCCAATTTTGCGGCTTAATCTTTCTGTATAAATGTGCAGTACTTGACTACACAACAGATTTATCGCAATTTCATATTTATTTTAAGAGTATGTTGAAAACTTTTCGTTCTGGATATAGCACCTAACAAATTATCAAACTATGTAAAAATTAAAGAGAACTTCACTATAACTTAATAGGGTTTTCTGTGATTGGCAAAATTAGACTAAAGGGCTAATTACATAAGTGACCATTAAACATTACATATATCATGGCCATCCATATCTGATTTTGTGTGCCTCAATTTAAAAAAAACCTTTTGATAAAATGACATCAGTTTTCATCTAGCTTTATCAACTAACTTCTAGTGCAAATAAATAAGCTGGATTAATAACGCAACATGTAGTGTTTTCCTATACAGAACTTTGACGAAGGCTCTTCCGCCGAAACGGCCGTCGGGTGGACGCTGCTATTCGGTCTCCCGGATTTTTGTGGTATGTAAGCCTCATGATGGGCATCCGTCCCTTGGACTTCACTTGACTTACTGCATAAGGGGTATCTCTTACACCAGCCACTAGCCACCATTGGTCCCCATGATATAATATTCCATTCATCTACCATTGGGAATTATATGTGTGATCTTCTTGGCTAATATTTCTTATAATGGATGGTTATGACTATTTAGTCTTTATTAGTTACAGTTGCAATGCTTGTATACTGTGTATATTCTTGTATCCATCCTTATAGGATTAGTGAACTATCATCTTCTATACTGTGTATATGATATACCCTTGTTCATGTTTATACCAATAGTGCATTGTCACTCTTTCCCTGGGAAACCCTGTGTCAGCGTCCTTCTTGCTACGTATGCCGCTCACCATTACCTAATAAAGATTCACTGTTTGCAATTGGGCTCTTTGGTCGTTTTCCTTCCTCTTATGTATATGTGTTTTGTTACGACTGCCCTAGTCCTCTCCTACTCCATTATTGACTTTGTCTTCTTATTTTTAACATCTTTATGGAGCGATGTTTTGGTTGATTAATCTGTCTATTTAGAACTTTGGAGTGTGCAGTGCAATAATTGTAAAATGGATCCCATCGTAAACTATGGAATCCATTTTTTCAGCAGTTTTCACTACAATACTGGACAGAAAAAAAAGTGATTGCCTTAATATAGAAACCTGGGCTTAAAGAGTTATTCCTATTGCCAGGATCCTATCCCTATATGTAGTAGGTGTAATATTAATAATATTAACAAATAACTCAAATTAGAAATGTAGTATAGTTCTTCTGATTAGCCATGTCTCTTACCTCATTTGCAGGGTATTACATCTTAGGAATCCATGATTACGTCCACTCATATAGTGACAGTTTGTTAGTTGCTCGTGGTCATAACCATAGATACCTAAGCTGCAATGTCCTGCACATGAGGTAAGAAACATAGCGGTTTCAGAGAACTATTCTACATTTATATTTTGAGGTATTTGCTATTATTATTATTATTACTACACTTAGTACATATTGGGATAGAATCTTGGAGATGGAAATACCCCTTTAAGTCCTTGGCTGCAGTGGTAACTTATTAGTACCCCACAATTGCATTGTAGGGGTAGTGGGGCTGACAAAGGGGGATGATCCCTTCTGTCTATCCACTTAGTTTGTAAACTTATAATTACCCTTTGAATTTTAAGGGGTTAAAATAAAGCTAACCGAGATAGCTACTACGGTAGCTTCATTTGTGTGTTGATTGTATAGTTCATCTCCTGAGCCTGCACAAAATTCCCTGCACTCAAATAGCATTATATGGTCAGGAAGGGGATAAAAGGGATGGCTGCTGCATAGCATAGACTCACAATAATGGATTGCAGTGGTCCACCTTTTAGTATTCTTGTCGAATTACTGTACAAAGAGGCTACTGCACTTCAGCACACATTGTGCGCTCTTCATTGTTTATCAGTTTTATGCTTTTAGTACTTTTCATTCAAGTAATATAGAACTTATCTGCAATATGGAGCACAAACTCTATCACATTGTTGTACAGAAATCAGTATACACAATGAGAAATTGTAATGCTTGCTGAAGTCCTGTGGCCACTTCAATCAGCTGATAAATGGTGATGCTCACAATCGGACCATCATCGGTGTGATATTGATGATCTATCCTAGGCTTAGGTCATCAATTTTCATAAACTTGTAATATCCCTTTATGCACCAATTCCACAGTATACTGTAATAAATTTGGTTTAAAAGTAGCGATGAGCAAGCGCTACCATGCTGGGTGCTCGATATTCAGAAAGTTGGAAGCTCGGATGGGTGCGATTCGAGTGCTAAGTAAAATGGAAGTCAATTAAGAACTTGAGCAATTTTCCGGGAAATCTTCAAGAACAATCCTCAAGTCCCACATTGAATTCCATTATACTTGGTACACAAGTGGCACCCATCTGAGCACCCAACTTCTTCTTACGAGTACCGAGCACCTAGCATGATAGTGCTCGCTCATTACTATGTAGAACATCGTTTAACAAAAAACTTTCATCTCTATAAAGTTCCTGTCTTTAAAGGGAACCTGTCAGCAGAAATTTCGCAATAAACCTAAAAAATTCCCCCTCTGCAGCTCCTGGGCTGCATTCTAGCAAGGTTCCTGTTGTTATTGTGCCCCCTTTGAGACCAAAATAAAGACTTTATAAAGTCTTATCTTTTTTTGTATGCTAATCTTTTTTATGTACACATGGGCGGGCTCTCTTGCGTCTATTAGTCGCCCTCCTGCCGCTTTACACCGTCCCTCATCACTCATTTCCATAACTGAGGACGCCGCCCAGTGCTTCCGAGGTCTCGCGCATGCATGGTGCCACTCTAGCGGGACTGAGCACTGTGCACAGTGTGACCGCTGGTGACGTGATTGTGCAGGCGTGAGATTATGGGCGGCGCTGTGATTGTCATCAGCAAGTACCCGCCCATAATCTCGTGCCCGCGCTTTCCCCTCTGCCTCCACGGTTCTGCGCAAGTGCTGGCCAGATGAACCCACGTCACCTCTTACCCATCTTTCCCTGGAGCAGGAAATAGATGGGAGGGGCGGAGCAGCATAACAGTGGAGGCAGAGTGAAAAGCGCGGGCACGAGATTATGGACGGGTACTTGCTGATGACAATCACAGCACCACCCATAATCTCACGCCTGCACAATCACGTCACCAGCGTTCACACTGCACAGTGCTCACTCCCGAGAGAGTAGCATGGCGCATGTGCAAGACCTCGGGAGCACTGGGCAGCATCCTTAGTTATAGAAATGAGCGATGGGGGACGGCGTAAAGTGGCAGGAGGGCGACTAACGGACACAAGAGAGCCCGCCCCTGTGTACATGAAAAAAGATTAGCATACAAAAAGGTAAGACTTTATAAAGTCTTTATTTTGGTCTCAAAATGGGCACAATAGCAACAGGAACCTTGCTAGAATGCAGCCCACGAGCTGCAGAAGTGGAATCTTTTAGGTTTATTGCAAAATTTCTGCTGACAGGTTGCCTTTAAGAAAGTTAATTAAACATATCCATTTACCTTTAAATTAAATAAGATACTATATATTATTTTCTCATCTTGACTCATTTGTGCATGATTGGAAGTAAAAGTTTGTCTGTGAAGAAGCTTTCTCTTTAATGCTTCATTGCAGCACACGTACAAAGCTTTAAATAGTGAGATGATTTATTACCAAGATTGTGTTCAGTGACCTAGATGCTTTATATATCTTCAACTGCAAATATTCAAATCATGCAAAGGCATAAAAATGTTTTATAGAATGTTTTATATAATGCAAGTTACAAAATTGGAGTACAGAGCTGGCATTATATCAAGTGATTACTGTATTTCAGATTTAGCTGGGTGAAAATGTTCTGCTGTGCCCCTCGAGTATCAGTAATGCCACCGGTTCTAGAAGTGTGCCTCAAGCAGGCCCAATGACATTACATATTAGGAAACCTAATTGTGCACCTATAGCCATTACTCTGGAATGCCATGAATTCTGTTTCAAAGTATGTAAATAAATAATGTGCATTATTATAGGCTTCCAATATGACTTACTCCAAAAATAAAGGTGTCACATGCAGTAACACATTGCTACACATTTTTCAGACGTAACCTAGAGTGACTAAGTAAAGAATAATAAACAAAAACACAAAAGGTACACAAAATAAAGCATCTTTTTAATTTGATGACATTATGAGATAGAGCTAGAACTTTGAGAAAACTCTATTGATCTTCATTCTTATTACAAGTTGAAAGGAATGCCAAAAATACTCTTAGTTTATGGCCACCAGGATGACATAAGAGACTCAAAGGACATAGCTGTCACTGAACAGTAAGATTAAAAAGGGCAATTAACAAAAGTACAGATGTAGCAAAGGTTATTTTGACTCACATAAGGTTATCTCACTTAAAAAGAAAAAGATAGCTTAACTGTCACGCAACACACGTGGTGAGTACTTTCCGGATGACCAAGGTCTGACGCACAAAAAAATCACATATAAAAGACACCACAGACAAGGGGGGAACTCAGGGAACACAATAACAATGGTGGGCCCTGGGACTAGTGAGAAGGAAGATGGACATGTCCTAACCTCACCTGAGCTGTCCCTACTCTCCTAGCCAGTCCGTATACAGTCTCCGCAACTGCACCACCCTGGATCCCTGAGAAAACACTATAGATGCCTTGACTAGTGAGAGGCAGGTGAGGTTCACTAGACCCCCCACTGTACTAAAGAGACAAGAGGGTAAGAGAGACAAACAGGGGATAAATAAAAATAGATAGTATACGACTCATGAAGACTCTACAGCAGCTTCCTTCCACCAAGGCGGCTTCCTTACAAATGGCTTTGTATAGTCAGCAAAGCTTGCTGGTAGGCCTAGCTATTTAAGCACAAGGGGGTGTGACCACAAAGCAGGTGCAGCTGATCTTAACTGCAATAGAGGTGCTGGCAGAAAAACTAACACTTAACTACTTCAGTGCCAAAGGAAATTAAACAACATTTAAATGCAGAGTCCCAGATATATATAAGGGGCTCCAGTCTTCAAAGTGCCACTAGTCTACAAAAACAAGGCGACAACCATGACATTAACGCTGTACAAGTCTTTGACCAATGTCAACTTAGGAGTCAAATTTCACTTTTTTCGTGACATGATATCCTATTGCTGTGTTATCTGAGTCAAGGTAACCTTTGCAAGATCTGTATAATCATTAGTCAGGATCACTACAACATAAGTAATGGGTAACAATGATAAACATGGAAGCTCTGGGATTGTCTAAAATATGCTCCATAAGTTATTAAGCTAGTGCAAACAAGATTGAAATGCAGAAATGATCGCAAAAATAAAAGCAACATTTAAGCATTATCAAAAAAGGACATAAAGATTACAATGTAATGGAATATTGTACTGTACTGTATCAGTGTCTCCCATTTGATGCTGCTTATCTGCCTTTTATTATACATGCACAGCTTAGAATTTGCTTCAATGGTATTCGTGTGCATAGTAATAAGATTTGATGAATAAAATGTGCACAAAGCCAGTTTGCAGCTATTTAGCTGTCTCTCAGTGCTTGTCTCGCCAGAAGCTGGCGTAGCGAAAAATGCACCTGCTAATGATGCCAGTCTCTGCTGGCATAGAAACAAAAATGAATTGATCACATTTTACCTTCCTTAAAACAATGTGGATCACATTATAATAGATTGGGAAAAACCAAGGTCAAAAAAGTTTTAGAAAGTTTGGTAAGTAGGTCAACAAAGGCAACTGCAAAAGAATAAAAAAATCCCTCCTTTAATGAAACAGTGATGAAGCCATATTTTACCGGTGCTTATGGCTGACACTTCAGATGATAATTTTAGATAAAGATTCCCAAATTGCACCATTCAGTGGAGATTAGGTAATGATTTGTAATGAAAACTGCCAACATTTATCAAGCCTTTGTGCTAATTGCCCCTCTGGAACGTAAAGCTCAGTGCAGTAGAATGTGACAAATTTATGAAGAATAGCACAACTCTTTATACATTTGTTCTTGGCTGTGTCAGAAGATGATGTCTACTCGAGATATAAACCATGCCTCCTTCTAAACACCACCCCATTTTAGAAACATACAACACAACAAACATGCTAATTTTTTGCAAAAGTATGTCTACATGTTCGGCTTTATTGTTGGACAATAAACATGTGAATGACATTTAGCCAATATATACCAACATACAATATACTGTATAAGGTGAGCCAAAGTCAGTATATAGTTAAATCAATGAGATTCTCTGAGATTTTATGGTTACACCAATACACTCACACACAGCAATGGGATTGACCACTCTTTTATTGCAGATTTACTCATAAACAGCCCAGACAATAGAGTTCTTCTTGGCATTTATAAAAACTGATATAGAAATTATATTGTACTGAATGTCGCAATGTATGGGACAAGATCGATGAATGTTGTAATTTTAATGGAACAGTGTTAAACAAGTGTAAAAATAATAAAAAAGTGTAATAAAATACTATTTTTTGTTGTTTGTCAATATGTACCTATCAAATCTGCTGTGATTAATTTCTTTAAATCAACTGTAAACCTACTTTGGACCATGTATATTTAAAAATTTACAACAAAACAAATATAATTAAGGTAAAAAAATCTAGTGTTTATTCACCATTAACCTCTTTTGACATAGAGCATAATAGTACCTCCTATATATGGAGGCTCAGAAGCACCATATGTGGTAAATGCCACCTGTGTTATACAGATGGCATTTAGACTAACAGCAGCAACCAGAACTTTTTGACAGCGGCATTTAAAAAACTAGGACATATCCCATAAGCTTGTAGCAATTGCCATGTCAGTCAGAGGCCTGCGGATGGCCCTCATGGCAGCCATCTTGAAAGTCTAGTAAAGCCCATCCACAGGCAAAGCTTCAAAAGAGCTTTTTTCTAGATACTAAAATTATAATATTGTAGTCTTGCTCTGATAAAAAGGTCTGATTTGTCAAATTTCAAATTATTTAATTTCTTAACTTTATTAATAAATGCAAATAACATAAAGCAAATATGTAACAATGAAGGTAATTCAAGCCCAATAGAAAGTAAATGAAGAACTTTCTAGTTCAAAACCACCAAGCAAGATTAGGAAATAATACAAAGAAAATATAATGAAGGAAATAAAAAGGAACCTGTAAGCATGATTTTATAACGTATAGTAAAGACATGGCTAAAATGGTGCTGTAATACTGATAAAATTCATATCTTTGGTGACAAAATCCCCTTTGTGGTTCTACTTTAATCTCTATCTGAAGTTTTCTGCTGATCAGATTTCAGTGCATAGGGATTGGACTGTACATTGGTTGTTCTCCTCCCTATCTGTGATTCTCTGGCACCCTCTGCCTTCCTTTGACCAATTTAATTGTATCTAAACTCATGCTATGCAACTTGTAGTGGGCAACTACTATAGTAATCATTATTACAAATACAGTGTTATAGAACCTTTCATTAAGAAGGTTCATGCTATTGCAAGAACCAAGCAAAAAGAATCTTGGTCCTAGAGATATATGGATCTGACAAAATTCAAATTCGACAATTCACTCAGATTATGTCTTCAGACTACAGAGAAAAAATAAACATAAGATGCAAAAAATAGTGATGAGCAAGCACTACCATTCTCGGGTGCACGGTACTCGTAACAAGCAGTTTGATGCTCGGTTGAGCCTGATTAAGTACCAAGTATAATGGGAGTCATTAACACTAGAAGTCCCAGAAATTTCGATCTCCATAGGGTTCCAATGGTAGAAATGTTAAATGACCCCTCTCTGGGACTTCTAGTGTTAAGGAACTTGAGCGTTTTTCAGGTAGAGTTCACGGAAAAATGCTTGAGTTCCCCATTGACTTCCATTATACTTGGGTATTTGAGTTGTGCCCATCTGAGCATCTAACTGTTCGTTATGAGTACCGAGCACCCAAGCATGGTAGTGCTCGCTTATCACTAGTAAAAACAGAAAATATATACTCATCTCACCACTCACAAATCCAGCCTTTGCTCTTTGTCCAATCCTCAGATCATCTTTCTCCCTCCTCTGCAAGCCTCATCTACCAGTCTGTTCACTCTAGGCTAGGATTTCCAACTACAAACAAGCCTCAGAGGTCACTGCATGTTAGATGGTGGGATGTCTTGATGTGTGATGTGCAGTGAACCAAGCCGAGCATGAACAAGCCAACGCTATGAGAGCCGAAAAACAAAAAGTCCCTGAGGACTAGATACTCGCTCTTTGGTCCTCTTCATTCTGCTGTTACATTTTTGATATGTTCGCTCTAGGCCACAACCTTTGACTGTGATCAGGCCTCCAAGATCACTGCACTTTGCATACTCATGACATCATTACAAAAACATGGCAAATGCAATATTTTGGTGACAGTTATATATTTAGAAGCACATTTTATGTTGCTTCATTAAAGAAAGATAGATATAGCTGTATAGAAAAATTACAAATTAAAATGTAGTTTAGGTACACCTTGTCGTAGTCAGATGGCTTTTATGCTACTTTGATCAAAACGGTGTCAACTAAGTACCCTGCATTATTTATATGTATTATTACCATTCATTTTCTTATTTACTTACCACAGGGTATTTGCTCATTGTTTTTATCCCAGATTTTCTTTTTTAACTACCACACTGTGGACATGTAGCTACACACAGCACTAATACCAACAAGTTTGTTGGTTTATTGTTTTACTATTTTCTTTAGCTTATTTGTACATACTGTAGCGTGGCTCCACCTTTCTGGGCTATGCATTACAGTTATATAGCTTTCCACCAATATGTGCAAAAATGGTCAGACTTAGGTCCTACTCTGCCCCCAGATTTGGGGCCTATAAGCTACGGCCACCTCCAGTGGGCTCTTATATACAGCATTCTAACATGCTGTATATAAGAGCCAAGGACGCTGTGCAGAACGTAAAATTTACTTTACAATACTTACCTAAATGGTCGAGGCAGTGAAGTTGGGTCATATGGGCGTCTCTGTTCACCGGTTCCGGCGCCTCCTCTTTCGGCCATTTTTGTCGTCCTTCGTCTGAAGTCGGGGTGCATGACGCGTCCTATGTCATCCACACTCGCCGGCATTGAGGTCATGCACAGGTGCACTTTGTTCTACCCTTATCAGGGCAGATCAAAGTATTGTATTGCACCTGCGCGGGACCAGTGAGTGTGTATGACATAGGACGTGTCATGAACACAAGCTTCAAAAGGAAGATGAAGATGTCCGAAAAAGGAGGCGTCGGCACCGGAGAACGGAGATGCCCATTTGACCCAACTCCACCGCAGCGACCATTTAGATGAGTATTATAAAGTGATTTTTATGTTATACACAGTGGCCTGGGCTCTTATATACAGCAGGTTAGAATGCTGTATATAAGAGACCACTGGTGGTGGCTGCAGCTTATAGTCACCAAATCTGGTGACAGGTTCCCTTTAAGGCATGCTGGCACTTCGAGAGGTAAATCATTTAAAGTTAGGGTCCATCCTGATTAGGTACACCTTGTTGCTGTATGAAAGATTTTATGCTTTTTTTGATCAAAATAGTGCCAACTAAAAACCCTGTGTTATTTACATGAACTATTACTATTTTCTTATTTTCTTACAGCAGGGTACTTGCTCATTGTTTTTACCCCAGGTTTTGTTTGTTAATGGCCATATTGTGCACTACACACAGCCCTAATACCATTAAGTGTGCCGGCCTTTTTTTTTCCAATTTTTTTTTGTTTTATATTTAGCAACATATATTGTATTTGCATTTGCCAGAGTTGTAGCAAATGTAAAACAATGAAGTACAAGAAAATAATATGTTAAAATTCTAATCACTGGTCAGTTCTAGAGTAGTTCTCATATAATATTGTTACTCGTAACTGGATTTTAAGAAAATCAATGGCTTACAATAAGAGTGATTTAATAGAAAGTACATGGCAAGGCTGAATTTTATTGAAAAGCATTATTCAAATGTTTCATTAATACTGTGAGAAAAGTTACAACATATGTCTGAGCATAAAAGCAAATTCTGCTTATCTATAAAAATTGAGAGTAGATGCAGGTTTTTATTACTTAGTGCAGTGGCTATAGGTCTTCTATTTTTTCTGGCAGCCTCATTTTGTCTAATAGCACAAGCAAATACAATTCCCAGCTACAAAAAAAAAGTAATTATCCGGCTATGCCATAACTCAAACATGGAAATAGATCACATTACATCATATTTTCAAAACAGAACAGGAGCGGAGTGATACATTGCAGTTCACGGCTGCCACTTATTGGTGAGCAAACTCAATTGTGCAGATTACATTTTAAACACAGTTTTAAATGAACTAAGTAAAGCTCGGCTGCACATATTTCCAAAGCTCACTGCTGGATTGTAAGGACATTTTTCACTGTCACATAAATGGAATAGCATTTGTTTAATGCTTTCTTTAGCTAAAACTTAATGGGGAATGCTAATATGCAGTAAACTAGAGGTGAGTTTTACATCTTCTTATTGAAGAAAGCTTTATTACACTTCATTCTCCCCATTTACACCATGTAAATAATCACTTAGAGCTATGTTTTCTAAACCTGTCCTCAAAGAAAGCCCAAAAGACCATGTTTAGAAGTAGCGAAATCATTGAATTACCCACGCAACACTAAACTTGTTAAACAACATATAAAAAATAAAAAAAATTGCTACCAGAGTGTTAATAATGGTAATAAAAACAAAATACATGGGAAGAGGTGGGATACACTTTTTCTTTTAAATATATATATATATATATATATATATATATATATAAAAATATATATATATATATATATATACACACTTTATATATATATATATATATATATATATATATATATATATATATATATATATATATATATATATATATATACACAGGGTGGTCCAAAAGTAGGTGAACAGTATGTGTAATAGGGTTGTCAAGCATAGTGTAAAGTGAAACTGACTCAGTTGCCCTTAACAACCAATCAGATTCCACCTTTCATTTTCCAAAGAATCCAGAATCTGTTCAGAATGAAAAGTGGAACCTGATTGGTTGCTAAGGGCAACTGAGTCAGTTTCACTTTACACCAATTTCCCTATTACACATACTGTCCACCTACTTTTGGATCACCCTGTATATATATATATATATATATATATATAGGCTGTATATATATATACATATATATATATATATATATATATATATATATATATATATATATATATATATATATATATATATATATATATATATAGTGGGGGTTTTAGATAAAACTCAAAACTCAAACAAAATGAGAAGTTTCACTTTTTTTGCATAATATGCAGTTGTGCCAAAACATTGAGATTTTTTCACATCAGTTTGAAGCAGCTCTACCAATATGGACAGAGATGGGAAGGAGCTGGGAGAAATGGGGTATGGCTACTATGCCCTCCTTTCAATTCAACAACACTGTCAGCGTTTCTTACTCTAGAAGTTCTACTTCAGGGACTAACTGGAGTAACATTTCTGGTGGGGCATACTGAAGCACAGAAAACTGAGAAAATGCACCACATGTGTCACTTATGGAATTTGATGTTTTGTACACCAGTGAGTCGTTCATTAAGAGTGGCATCTGCAACCTGAATGTTAATGAACTTGCTGCAAAAGTTCACCTAGATCAAAGTTCTCCAGCACCAGTTCTCAAGAGCCACCAATAGAGCATGTTTTCAGGGTTTCCTTAGTGGAAATTTAATCATCCGCATAGGTGATGATTTCACCACTTGTGCAATACAAAAGAAAAACCTGAAAACATATTTATGGCTCTTGAGGACTGGAGTTGGGAAAACTGACCTAGATTATCCAATCCAAACCAATGATAACCTTCCCATGGTATTGTTGTTCCGCAATCAGTGGATGCAGTGGTCACATGACAAACTATTGGCATTATGGCTCCTTTACTGATTGGTACAACAGTATTGAACATGACCACTGTGACCACTCATTAGCTGATGTGGTCATGTGGTAGCCACAGTAAAGAAAACATCAGCATTACAAAAAACCCAGGATTGGTTTGATAGGGAAAAAAGGTAAATAATGTGTAATTTGTATTATTAATATTTCAACAGGTAGACATGAAGGCATGAATGGGAATTAATGACATAAACTGACGTATATCATGCCTCAAGTAAAAAATTAAGACATAAAGGATGGGGGATTATGCAATGATCACTGAGCTTCAACTGCCAAGACCCTCACAAATCCAAAGAACATGCTCTGCAGAGACCCATTTCAAGATAGCAGAGGTCGATTTTGTGCACCTCTGCTTCATTCAGGACCCCTAGAAATCAGAAGAATGAACACAGTGCTCAATATATATATATATATATATATATATATATATATATATATATATATATATATATGGCAGTCTGCACCTGAGCTTCATTCAGACAGTGCTCTGTAGAGCCCCATTTTCTGGATTGGTCTAAGTAGCCAGTCTTTCAGCGATTAGTAAATTATGCTCTATTCTATGGTTAAGGTATAGATTTCAACCTTGGTAAAACCTTACGGTCTGTGCTCCTAAATTGTTGAGCATTATTGGCTCCGGTGACGCCCCAGGGGCTGTGGGGTACTTGGTCCCGGGCATGCGGTGCGAAGTAGAAAACAGTCTTGGTCGCAGCCGTGGCCTGGTAGCGTGGCCCTTAGGGTGCCAGCCCTCAGAAAAAGGGGTGAAAAATAAAACTAAAAGGGAAAGTAAAAATAAAAGAGTTCTTGACTATGCCACTTGCGGTGTTCAGCCAAGTTATTGGCGACCCCGCTGCAGGGTTCTTCTGGGGCTGATGGAGTAGTGCAGGTTAGGTGTTTTGGGACCTCCGCAAGCAGGGACAGGCCTCAGCAGTGAATGCTGGGGATTGTAGTGGGGAACCTTCTGCGTAAGTGAACGGGGCGATAAGGAAACAGTTCTCACCAGTATTGCAGTTTCAACTTGCCTTGCTTTACTTTTAGCTGGTACCTGAACTTGCGGGTGTCGGTTACAGGTGTATCCGATCCCCTTGTTCTCTGTGCCAGCTGTGACCTGGGTTGGCTGTCCACCATGCACACTCATTGTGGATATGCTCCCGTGGCCTAGAGCTGCTTGGGAGTCTCTTCTCTTCAGTCTTGGTCCTATTGCAGGCAGCCTGGACTATTTAAGGGGTTAAATCCTTGGTCCCCTCTTTGCTGCTGGTGCTTCAGACTCTTTGGTTGGTGATTGACCCTGGAGATCTTCTCGCCTGGCTTATTTAACAGTTGAGCATAAAGTGTCCCGCTGTCCTAGGGTCTGCACCTCACCTTCTGCTGAGTCCTGTGAGCCTTGGTTCCAGACTTCCACAGGTGTCCTGCGGTTCCTGAAGTCTTACACTTCCACAGGTAACCCACAGTTCCTGGAGTCCTGGTTCCGTACTCTACAGTCCCTCCCTCCTATTGCAGCACTCCGTTGTTACTTCAGGCCTTTCTGTACTTTCACTTTCAACTCCTCTACTTTTTCCTTCACACTCTGTAGACTTCTCTAAACTTTCTACTTCCTCCCGCCAACTTCCCAACTGACCATTGGCCCCTCCCCCTCGCTGGGTCTCTCCCTACAGATTGGGTGGTGACTATCCAATCAGTGCCCATCCCTTTTATCTGTTGCTAGGCAGTCTCCCTTTCTGGTGTTGAGGTAGTGTATGTGGCCTGAAGGTGTTGGGGTACTGACTGGCATGGATATTCTGGGGTTTGGGTTTCCACATTCACATTTTGTGGCACCTGTTACCGCAGGGGTGCTACATTTCTGTAGAGCCCCATTTTTTGGATTGGTCTAAGTAGCCAGACTTTTGCAATTAGTAAATTATGCTCTATTCTATGGATAAGGTATAGCTTTCAACCTTGGTAAAACCTTACTGTCTGTGCTCTTAAATTGTTGAGCATTATTGGCTCCAAATGTCCGTGTCTTCAGTTTCTTACACATGAAGCAGCTACTTCCTGGCATAGCACTAATATTTAGGTGTTCCTGATAACCTTGTGCCAGAATGTAAAGTTTTTCCTCTCCATTCCTTTTTCAGTTTTCTCTGAGAAACAATCGCTTTAAAAAATGTTGGTAACAATGAGTTGGCATCTAAACAGTAATCACTTAAGCAAGTGGTGTTGAATGAGCGCATGGAGACAAACTCTATCCATTGGGACTGTACCAGCTGCATTTAAACATACATTAAAAATAAAAAAACCAAGGATACAAGGATGGTACATCTATGAGGATGTATTTTTAAAAAGAGATATACAAAAATATCATATTTGGAAGAACAGGGACTTAAAAAGTGTTTCATTGATTTAAACATTGATGTCTCTTGTTAGATAGGTCAATAAAGTGCAATTGTGTGGTTCACCAATAATCACATTGTGCATCAATTTGTTAATTTAAAGGGAATCTGTTCACAGAAACTTCATAATGCCAAACTATACATGTGAAAATAAGTGAGAAATCAGTGTTTGTATCTATATGTAAATAAAGCTAAAGATCTTAAATCTCTGTCACACCAGCTCTATTTCCTTTTGTGCTCTGTGCTCTATTCTGTGCCTTCAGGCAAAGTAGCCGTCAGTCAAGAAGGAGGAGGCTGAGAATAGAGCTGGAGTGACAGAGGCTTCAGATCCTTAAGTACTTTTGCATCTCAATTAGAATAATTTCTCAGGAATGGAGGAAAGGACTTGTCTGTGAAACAACTACATACACATATAAATAGTTTGGGAGATAAAATCCTGCTGACAGATTCTCTTTAAAGGCAGCTGTGCCTGTTATTGCATTTCATTTCATTCATTCGTTGTAATAGGACCAAATGAAGCTGCAGCACCAGCACAGGTTCCTAATAAAAGGTAAAAACTGTCACAGTTAACAAATAATAAAATGGAATGGAAAAATAATGAGATAAAATATAAAGAAAGAAACTTCATGTTAACAAATCATACAGCAATTTTAACAGTTCATGTAATGAAATACTCCCAAACATACAAAGATAGAATTAGGGAATAAAGACATAATTGTATTTCATACAGCAATCATTTTCAGTGCTGTAATATGGGTCTTTTAAGTAAAGACCTTTAACCTAGAGGTGATGCACAAATATAGATCTCAAGCTTCACAGAAATATCAAACTTCATGTTACATAGTACATACTTTGTTCTACTTTAAACCATTTTATCCCATTTGATCCTTGGATTACTTTTATATTCAAAACTGTCTTATATAGCACCGATATTTTTAGATATACCTATATAGCATCTGCAGAATCTACTGCGCAATTGCCTTTTCAATAGCTCAATCATAAGTACTCACTATTTTTATATATATATATATATATATATATATATATATATATATATATATATATATATATATATATATACAGTTAGGTCCAGAAATATTTGGACAGTGACACACGTTTTGTTATTTTAGCTGTTTACAAAAACATGTTCAGAAATACAATTATATATATAATATGGGCTGAAAGTGCACACTCCCAGCTGCAATATGAGAGTTTTCACATCCAAATCGGAGAAAGGGTTTAGGAATCATAGCTCTGTAATGCATAGCCTCCTCTTTTTCAAGGGACCAAAAGTAATTGGACAAGGGACTCTAAGGGCTGCAATTAACTCTGAAGGTGTCTCCCTCGTTAACCTGTAATCAATGAAGTAGTAAAAAGGTCTGGGGTTGATTACAGGTGTGTGGTTTTGCATTTGGAAGCTGTTGCTGTGACCAGACAACATGCGGTCTAAGGAACTCTCAATTGAGGTGAAGCAGAACATCCTGAGGCTGAAAAAAAAGAAAAAATCCATCAGAGAGATAGCAGACATGCTTGGAGTAGCAAAATCAACAGTCGGGTACATTCTGAGAAAAAAGGAATTGACTGGTGAGCTTGGGAACTCAAAAAGGCCTGGGCGTCCACGGATGACAACAGTGGTGGATGATCGCCGCATACTTTCTTTGGTGAAGAAGAACCCGTTCACAACATCAACTGAAGTCCAGAACACTCTCAGTGAAGTAGGTGTATCTGTCTCTAAGTCAACAGTAAAGAGAAGACTCCATGAAAGTAAATACAAAGGGTTCACATCTAGATGCAAACCATTCATCAATTCCAAAAATAGACAGGCCAGAGTTAAATTTGCCGAAAAACACCTCATGAAGCCAGCTCAGTTCTGGAAAAGTATTCTATGGACAGATGAGACAAAGATCAACCTGTACCAGAATGATGGGAAGAAAAAAGTTTGGAGAAGAAAGGGAACGGCACATGATCCAAGGCACACCACATCTTCTGTAAAACATGGTGGAGGCAACGTGATGGCACGGGCATGCATGGCTTTCAATGGCACTGGGTCACTTGTGTTTATTGATGACATAACAGCAGACAAGAGTAGCCGGATGAATTTTGAAGTGTACCGGGATATACTTTCAGCCCAGATTCAGTCAAATGCCGCAAAGTTGATCGGACGGCGCTTCATAGTACAGATGGACAATGACCTCAATCATACAGCCAAAGCTACCCAGGAGTTCATGAGTGCAAAAAAGTGGAACATTTTGCAATGGCCAAGTCAATCACCAGATCTTAACCCAATTGAGCATGCATTTCACTTGCTCAAATCCAGACTGAAGACGGAAAGACCCATAAACAAGGAAGACCTGAAGGCTGCGGCTGTAAAGGCCTGGCAAAGCATTAAGAAGGAGGAAACCCAGCGTTTGGTGATGTCCATGGGTTCCAGACTTAAGGGAGTGATTGCCTCCAAAGGATTCACAACAAAATATTGAAAATAAAAATATTTTGTTTGGGTTTTGTTTATTTGTCCAATTACTTTTGACCTCCTAAAATGTGGAGTGTTTGTAAAGAAATGTGTACAATTCCTACAATTTCTATCAGATATTTTTGTTCAAACCTTCAAATTAAACGTTACAATCTGCACTTGAATTCTGTTGTAGAAGTTTCATTTCAAATCCAATGTGGTGGCATGCAGAGCCCAACTCGCGAAAATTGTGTCACTGTCCAAATATTTCTGGACCTAACTGTATATATATAATACATATATCACAAAAGTGAGAACACCCCAAAGTGTCTTAAATTTGGTGGTATCGCTTACACACTCTCTCATACTGGTTACTGGAAGTTCAATATGGCAAAGAATTCTATGATGATGTGAAAAAAAAGAAATGTTGTTCTACATAAAGATGGACTATGCTATAAGAAGACAACACCCTGAAAATGAGGTTCAAAAAGTTTGCCAAGGCCATAGAGTAGTTTAACAAAAGAAGTTCCACTCAGAACAGCAGACCAATGAAGATGAGTGCATATACTCAGCATCTTATCCAGAGGTTCTTTATTCAAAATATACATATGAGTGCTGCCAGCATTGCTATAGAGGTTAATGGAGTGAGGGGTCAGCATGTCAGTGCTCAGACCATATGCCGCATATGGCATCAAATTGGTCTACATGACTATATTTCCAAATGGAGACTTCTTCTAAAGATGATTCACAAGAAAGTCCACAGTTTTCTGAAGATGAGTAGACTACGGACATGAATTACTGGAACAATGTCCTGTGGTCTGATGAGAACAAGATACATTTATTTGGTTCAGATAATACCAAGCATGTATTGTGGCACCAGGTGAGGAGTACAAAGCTAACTGTGTCGTGCCTACAGTCAAGCATGGTGGTGAAAGTGTCATGGTTTTGGGCTGTATGAGTGCTGCTGGCTTTGGGGAGTTACAATTCATTGAGGTAACCATGAATGCCAATATGTTTTGTGATATACTGAAGCATAGCAGAATCCCTTCCTTCGGAAACTGGCTACAGGGCAGTATTTTAACATGATAACAACCCCAAACAAACCTCCAAGTTGATTACTGGCTTGCTAAAGAAATTGAGGGTAAAGGTGCTGGACTGAAAAAAAAACCTTGCATAAGATAGTCTCCCCAGGGTAATAAATATTAAAACAGAACAATACACCCAAAGAATTATAAGATATAACTTTTATTAGTTTTATTATCTTGTCAGAGTTAAGCTTGATCAAGGTGTCCATAAGTGTCAGAAATAATTCCCAGTGTCAATGGCTCCTACTTTGGGCCACAAATGTGGATTAGTAGAATTCACCATTAGTCATATAGTCATGATAGTATTCCCTCCTATTGCTTAAAGGTTTCTTTGTCAGTCTCTAAGGTACACCAGATCTGTTATGTCCTCACAGATACATTGAAGAGGATTCCAATGACGACCTAAAGCTTCAGTGAATTCCATGCACATGATTTCAGGAAAATGGTGCAGATTGAGATGTCTGCTCTCTGTTATCTAGATGCGCCATTTTCCTGAAGTCCATTGCTCTTGGCACTGGGAGATCAATGGTTACTGTCTTGTACCACTGCAACACTGCCTCATCCCAGCTCAGGGCCCACATTATTGCCCCAATTGTGCCACTACCATCTTCCTGTGTCACTGCTCCACTGTCCCCATGCTCCCACGGTAAGCTATATTCAAATTATAAAATGCACCCCGATTTTTCCCCAATTTTATGGGGGGGAAAGTGCACCTTATAATCCAAAATATAGAATATTTACATTGATTTTTCTGGCTAACAATGTAACACATTATAATATTTTATTGTACATCAGTCATCTCAACTGCTGTAAAGTAGTACCCAATCTGACCACCTATCTGGCAGAGATTTTCTCTATGTTACCCTTTAAAAAGTGCTGTGAAATTATTCCACATTATCCACAAGTGTTTTTTCCTTTCAGGCTTGCACTTACAATTCAGCTTTTTGCTGGCATACCCTTTAATGTAGTATTTAGTGATGTGCGGGCACTACCATGCTTGGGTGCTTGATACTTTAAACAAGCAGGCTGGACGCTTTGATGGTCTTGACTCGAGTATCGAGATCTTGTGGAAAAATGCTTGAGTTCCCCATTGATTATTCTCGGTACTCAAGTCGTGCACATCCAAGCATCCAACTTGCTTGTTTAGAGTACCAAGCACCCGAGCATGGAAGTGATCTCTCATCACCAGTTGCAATTAATGGTGCAAAGGACCCTTGAAAATACTCCCCTTTTTTACAATTTTACAATAGGCTTTATATTTGTGCCGCCCCACTTTTCGCTTCCCTGTACCATCTTTTCCATTGCTTTTTCATCTTTTGTGAAGGCTACAGTTACTTTTCATCAGTCACTTTAATTTAGTCTCCTTTCCACGGCATATATGAGAGTATAATATCAGAAAAATGGTTGAAAGACAACAGATATTCAAAGTTAAGGCCTTTTAAAATATTTACCATGGTTAAAGTATAATATATATTTGTGTAGGCAGGTATTCCTGCTTAGAATAAGATAACCGCCATAAAAAGAGTCAGCCAATAATAATTATTTTTTGTGTACCATATCGTGAGATCATAAAATTTTTATAAAAGAATTATAATACATATTAAAATACCGCACTAAAGCCCGCTTTACACGCTGCAATGTATCTTACGATGTGTCGGCGGGGTCACGTTGTAAGTGATGCACATCCGGCATCGTAAGGTACATTGCAGTGTGTGACAGGTACGTGGAATTGCAATTGAACGGTAAAACGTTAATCGCACGCACATCGTTCATTTCTCTAGAATTGAACGTCAGATTGTTCATCGTACCCGGGGTAGCACACATCGCAGTGTGTGACCCCCCGGGAACAATGAACAGATCTTACCTGCGTCCTGCGGCTCCCAGCCAGCAATGCAGAAGGAAGGAGGTGGGCGGGATGTTTACGTCCCGCTCAGCTCCGCATCTCCGCTTCTATTGGCCGGCTGCCGCGTGATGTCGCTGTGACGCCGAACGTCCCTCCCACTCCAGGAAGTGGACATTCGCCGCCCACAGCGAGGTCATATGGACGAGTAAGTACGTGTGATGGGGGTTAATCGTTTGTGTGGCACGTTCAACAAATTGAACGTGCCGCAGATACGATGGGGGCGTTGCAAATCGCATACGATATCGTATGCGAAATTGCAACGTGTAAAGCAGGCTTAAGGATGGATACTAAATTCCTACTGGTTTTAATTAAAGAAAATAGTTACAGTTTGGGAAACAAGTATTTGATCCCTTGCTAATTTTGTATGTTTGTTCACTGACAAAGACATGAACAGTCTATAATTTTAAAGGTAGGTTAAGTTTAACAGTGAGAGATAGAATATCCAAAAAAAAATCCAGAAAATCACATTATATAAATTTTATAAATATATTTGCATTATAATAAGTATTTTATTCCCTACCAACTATTAAGAGTTATGGCTCCTACATACCACTTAGATGCTCCTAATCAACTCGTTACCTGCATTAAAGACAACTGTCTTAAATTGTCACCTGTCTAAAACACTCCTGTCCACAGACTCAATTAATCAGTCAGAATCTAACCTTTACAACATGGGCAAGACCAAAGAGCTTTTTAAGGATTTCAGGGACAAGTTCATAGACCTGCACAAGGTTGGAATGGGCTACAAAACCATAAGTATCACTCTGGTTGAGAAGGAGACAACTGTTGTTGCAATAATAAGAAAATGGACGAAATCCAAAATTACTGCCAATTCGCATCGATCTGGGGCTCCATGCAAAATCTCCTTGTGGGATATCCAGGATCATGAGGAAAGTGAGAGATCAGCCTTAATCTACAGGCTGAGGGGAACTTAGTAAGGATCTCAAGGCAGCTGGGACCACTCACCACCAAGAAAAACATTAGTAACACATTACACCATAATGGATTAAAATCCTGCAGTGCCCACAAAGTCCCACTGCTCAAGAAAGCACATATGCAGGCCCATCTGAAGTTTCCCAATGAACACCTGGATGATTCTGAGAGTGATTGGGAGAACGTGCTGTGGTCATATGAGACAAATATTGAGCTCTTTGGCATTAACTCAACTTGCCATATTTGGAGGAAGAGAATTGCTGCTTCTGACCCAAAGAACACCATCCCCCTGTCAAGCATGGAGGTGGAAGCATTATGTTTTGGAGGTTTTTCTCTGCAGAGGAATACTTCACCGCATCAATGGGACAATGGATGAAGCCATGTACCGTAAAATCCTATGTGACAATCTCCTTCCCTCTGCCAGTACATTAAAAATGTGTTGTGGCTGGGTTTTCCAGCATGACAATGATCCAAAACATAAAGCCAAGGCAACAAAGGAGTGGCTCAAAAAGAAGCACATTAAGGTCATGGAGTGGCCTAGCCAGTCTCCAGACCTTAATCACATAGAAAAGTTATGGAGAGAGCTGAAGCTCCGAGTTTAGAAGCGACAGCCTCAAAATGTTAATGATTTAGAGATGATCTGCAAAAAGGAGTGGACCAAAATTCCTCCTGACATGTGCAAACCTCATCATCAACTACAAAAAATCTCTGACTGCTGCGCTTGCCAAGGGTTTTGCTACTAAGTAATAAGTCTTGTTTACCAGAGGGATCAAATACTTATTTCTCTCTGCAAAATTCAAATAAATTCATATAATTTATACAATGTGATTTTTCTGGATTTTATTTTGGATATTTTATCTCTTACTGTTAAAATTAACCTACCCTTAAAATTCTAGACTGGTCATGTCTTTGTCAATGGGCAAACTTACAAATTCAGCAAGGGATCAAATACTTATTTCCCCAACTATATAATGGGCTAAGTGTTTTACTAGACAAAGTAGGACCTTGCTTGAATATGTCTAAGGCTGGAATACGGTGGTTTTCCTAGACAAAGGTATACCCAAAAGTTATTACTGGCAATTTAATACTTTAACCCCTCACACTATAGCCATTTTCCATTTTTTTGTTTTCATTTTTTCCTTCCCTTCTAAGAGTCATAACTTTTTACTTTTCCTCCAAAATAGTCATTTGACAGCTTTTCTTTGTGTAAGACAAGCTGCGCTTTTGAATGACATCATTTATTCTACCATATAGTGTACTGAAAAACAGGGAAAAAATTCCAAGTGCATTAAAATTGCATGAAAAGTGCAAATGTACAATTGTTTTTGGGTTCATTATTTGCCATAGTCACTATAAATTAAAACCGACCTGGTAGTATGGTTCTCCAAGTCAGTGTGAGTTTGCAATGGGTTTTTAAAATAGAGAAAAAAATTGGAAATTTGTTAAAAGTGGTATCAGTAATAACATCTGCTCAGGGCACAAATAGAAAGCCATCACATTGCCTCAGATTAAAAAAAAAGAAAAAAAAATAGAATGTTATTAGTATTGGAAAATGGTGGCAAAAGTGACTTTTTTTGACAAATTTCAGAATTTTTATCACCAATTGAATAAAAAAACTATACATGTTTAGTATCTGCGTAATCATATTGACCTGGAGAATCATATTGCCATTTTACCATATAGAGAAGATGGTAAATTAAAAAAAAAACAAAAAACATTGCAGAATTGCACTTTTTTGCACTTTCACCACATTTAGAATATTTTCCCTCCTTACCATGCAGAATTAATGGTGTCAATCAAAAGTACAACTCATTCTGCAAAAAAGGCCATTATATGGCTAAATATGTAAAACTAAAAAAGTCATGGCTCTTGGAAGAATTGGAGGGAAAACAAAAGCTCAAAAACAGAAAATCACAAGTTTTTATAAGGGTAAAATGGACCACGATTTAGGACAAATGACCTACATAAAATTGTTTTAAACATACAACTAATCTGCCCACTTTAATCCTGTATAAACTTAAAACTAAGAAAGCAAGAGCAACAAAGTAGACGCATAGCAATATTTCCTTATTAGTCTATGGATGGCATAGGAATTCAGTAAGCTGGTTGGAATCGCCAATGTGCAGTTTGCATTTCTTCTTCTGAATGACCTTGTAATGACCTTTATTGTGGCGCTATTATCAGATATCTCTACATGTAGCCAGCATTAACCAATTGGCCCTGGAGGCTTCATTGAGGCTTCACATGCTACATTTCATGTAGTTTAGAAGTGAAATCCAATTTTATTGATTTAGTGATCAATGAGATCTCTTTAAGATGCTTTTATTCAAGATGTCATATCATTGTGCTAGTTTTTCTTTGGAATTCATATTTGCACCTGCCATACAAAAATCTTTTTTTAATACATTACTACTTGGATTGCCCCTGACCTTGCAACTATGAGTAAATTAAAACTTTACAACAGTCTTAGGATACTTTGACATTTACACCATTGTCTGGCATTTCAAAACTTTATTTCTAACTGGCCGTACTAACCGACTTCGCCCGGGTTAATAACTGCTGTTAACAAAATAGAATGTATTAACAAAAATGTATTCTGCACACAAAAACCACAAAACAAATAGAAATGTATTTATTAAAAGGCAAAAACTAAGTTAATAGAAGCATTTCACAACATATATTTCAACACCACAGATATTCCAAACAGATTTAACTAAATTGGCCAAGTAATGTGCTCCGTCTGTCTCTTTCCAGGTCTGTCTCTTTCCAGGTCTGTCTCTTTCCCCGTCTGTCTCTTTCCCCGTCAGTCTCTTTCCCCCTCTGTCTCTTTCCCCGTCTGCCTGTCTCTGTCTGTCTCTTTCTTTGTCTGTCTCTATCTCTGTTTCTTTCCCCATCTGTCTCTTTTTTAGGTCTGTCTCTTTCCCAGGTCTGTCTCTTTATCCGTCTGTCTCCCAGTCTCTTTGTCTGTATCTTTTCCTTTCTGTCTCTTTCCTTGTCTGTCTCTTTTTCTCTGTCTCTTTCCCCGTCTGTCTCTATCAAGGTCTGTGTCTTTCCCCATCTATCTTTGTCTGTCTCTCTGGCTGTCTCCTCCTTCCCTGTCTGCCTGTCTCTGTCCCTATGTGTGTCTCTGACTGTCTCTGTCTCTTTCTCTGTCTGTCGCAATCTGTTTCCCTGTCTGTCTATCTATCTCTTTCCCTGTCTGTCTATCTATCTCTGTCACTTTCCCTGTCTGTCTCTTTCGCTCTCTTTCCCTCTCTTTCCCTGTCTGTCTCTTTCCCTCTCTTTCCCTGTCTCTCTCTTTCCCTCTTTCCCTCTGTCTCTTTCTCTGTGTCTGTTTCTTTGTCTGTCTCTTTACCTATCTTTGTTTGTCTCTTACCCTGTCTGTCTCTTTCCCTTTCTTTCCCTGTCTGTCTGTTTCCCTGTGTCTGTCTCTGTCTCTTTGTCTGTGTCTATCTCTTTACCTGTCTGTGTCTGTCTCTTAACCTGTCTCTCTCTTTCCCTCTCTTTCCCTCTGTCTCTTTCCCTGTCAGTCTGTCTCTTTGTCTGTGTCTGTCTCTTTGTGTCTGTCTCTTACCCTGTCTATGTCTGTTTCTTACCCTGTCTGTGTCTGCCTCTTTTCCTGTCTGTGTCTGTCTCTTTCCCTGGCTGCATTGTGACACGCCAACATTCCATTTAAGGGTGTGGCTGCACATTCTTCTGAAGTTCTGGCTGCACTGTGGCTCCCAGCTCCATTTGCTTTAATGGAGGCAGGTTTTTTGGTGAATAACTGTAAAGCGCAGGGTTAAAATTTCCCCTCAAAACATAGCCTATGACGCTCTCGGGGTCCAGAAGTGTGAGTGTGCAAAATTTTGTGGCTGTAGCTGTGACGGTGCAGATGCCAATCCCGGACATACATACACACACACACACACACACACACACACACATACATACATACACACATTCAGCTTTATGTATTAGATTAATCTCATCTATAGTCATAGTGCAGAGGGAACTACCCTGCTCAAGGAAGTACAAGAAGCAATGGGATGATACTAAAAGGAAGGAGATTCAGATTAGACATTAGGAAAAACTTTCTGATAGTGAGGGCAGTCAGGGAGTGGAACAGGCTACAACGGGAGGTGGTGAGCTCTCCATCAATGGAAAACTTCAAGCAGAAGCTGCATAAACATAAAGCTGGGATGATTTAGAAAATTGAGCAGGAGGAAAAGAAAAAAAGTGGATCTAGCACCAAACGATTATGTATAAAAATAGAAAAAAAGATGTATTACTAATTCTTTAAAATGTGGCATTTTGTAATATAATATCAGGCATACAAGACACCTTATGCATTTCGGACAAAACATTAAAAACGTCTTTAGTCATAAGTTGACCTATGACTAAGGACTGTCCGAAACTTGTTTGGTGCTGGATCCACTTTTTCTCTTTTCCTCCTGCTCAATTGCTATACCAGACCTGGCCGGTCTGGAGGTTTTTCCATGCACCGTCTCTGAAGTCCTGAGGCCCCCACTTCAGGTAAGCTGAAAACTTTTTCTTTTTCACATTACATGATTTAGGGCAGACTGCACTTGAAGGGGGTTGGACTTGATGGCCCTTGAGGTCCCTTCCAACTCTACCATTCTATAATTCTACTTGCTTCCTGTTCAGTCCAGAGTCTAATTTGGAACGGATCATTTCAGATATCCACCAATAGGTGACAACTAGTTCCTCCATTACTGTTCTTCACAATATGAAATTTTCTAAAATTCTAATAGAATGCTGTAATACTTTGGCAATCATAAAGAGTCTAAACAAATGGCAAAAAGGGTTGTATACTGCTGAAAAAAAACATGACTGCTTTCTTTGCTGATTTACCAGGTAAGAAAGATCAGCTCTATTAAAGTCAATGGAGCTGAACTAAAACAACACTTGAAGGCTGTTGTAAAATTATTTTTGTAAAAAAACAGCTAGTTTTTGAAATCCTGACTAGAGATGAGTGGACCCGTGAAAATTTGAGTTTGGCTGGTTCAACCAGTGTTTAGATAAAGTTCCGTTTAGGACCTGGACTTGACCTGAACTTGATCCCGGAGCCCAAAACTTATTGGAAGTCAATGATTGGGCAACTTGCCTTTTCCTCCTTATAAAGCCAGCTATAAACAGCATTTCCTGGGAAATAAGAGAGGATTGCTATTTTTTTAGACACAACATTTGAAAATGTTGTTTTTACCCCCCTGTATTGCAAATATAAAAATGTCTATTTTGAGTTCATAGATTATGATTTTATGATTCTATGATTATGTTAAACTAAAACATAATGTTGATTCATACAGACAATGGTTCATTGTTATAAAAACCTTGTGCATTCTTAAGGGTTTCTGTGTGTTTATATACAGACAATGTGTTGTGTTGATTCTTGGTAAATTTGAATTGTGTGGGTTTGTTGTCCCATTGTCTGATGTGTGTTGCATCTCTGATTCATCTAGACCCAAAGACTGGCCATTGGGGGACATAGGCAAATTAGACGTACAACATATTAACTTTAAGGCTTGTGTAATATTTGTGCAAACCACTATGTAAGATCAGAGAAATATGGCAATGACAGAAGCTTTTTGGTATCCGTGGGATGCCCGGTTACCTCCAGGAGATCTCTATCATTGTCATGCTTCTCTGACTGATGTTCCAGACAGATGATGTTCAAAAGCTTCTTGGTGATGTAAGTACATAACCTTTGTATGTTGAATGTACAAAAGTGTATGCAATATTATATATTTCCTTTAAGTTTGTATTTCACATTAACCGTTATAATAAAATTACTTAATTGCCTTCTTTAAAGTCGTATCTGAATCTTAGTATTAAAAACTTGGCAAAACAACACCCCCCCCGGCAGAGTCATTAAAAGACTGTAAGTGGCTTTCACTGGGCTGAGCACCAGAGCACCGAGCATACCCAAGCACCCTAATTCTTGGTCAAGTGGTTAGCATACGTACAGCACCCATCCGAACTCGGACACAGAGTTTCTTTAAAAATTCGTATTCGGTACAAACTTAGAACAGTTCAGAGTCGCTCCTAATGTATTCCTTTAAAATGAATTTGCATATATTTTTCCCTTTAAAAATCCTCATTAATATTTGGAAAATGCATTAATAAGCCTTAAGCTATTTTTACATAATGTCACCTTGTAAAGGAAAAGCAGAAAACAGCAACTAAAGAGCGTAAATATATAACTGTGTACATGCAAATGTCAAAGTTCAAATGATTTTCTCATCTATTAAACCTGATGACACAACATTATGCCACACTTTACTATGGATTCAAGTTGTATAACTCTAATTGCTATAAATTGTAATTTGTAAGCATTTTTGGATGGTAGACTAAACAGTTTTTCTAAAAACAGATTAAAATAAATCAATGGAAAATTACCCTTTACTGACAAACTACTGCTTGTTACAAGCAAAATGATCAATTGTGAGAGCCAAACAGCTGGCTATAGCAACAGAGGCAACATAAATATAACCATGTTTCCATTTTAGAAGAGTATTTTACGAGTTTCCCACAAAATGTATATATGTGTTCCTGCCTATATTGGCAAGTTTACAAATTCCTACATCTTTTTCTGATTTTTAAATTAGTACTCTGCTGAATATACACTGTAATGTATATTGGGAGTCAAGCACAAGAAAAGAAGAAATGAATGAGATTACTGTAAATCCTCGACTGTGCTTGTTCAGATGGCAAAAAAAAAACAATTTCATGCTGCCTTGAAGCCTAAATATTCTTCGATACCTGCATTTTGCATACCCACGTAATATAAATGTATTAGAACGAACGTGAAAAAAATAAAATTGAGTCCAAATGATAATGATTTACGGAAAGTGATATGTTATACAACAGCAGCCACATCCACCACGGCCCACTCAGAGAGAAAAGTGAAATAATTCAATTTTTTTTCCAATTGTTGATATATTATTTTTAATCTTCGATATGTATGGTAATTTAAACAAGTGCTTGAAATTAGTTTTACATTTTTTATATATATTGTTATAAAAAATGAGCTAATTTAATCTATTTACAGAAATAATAGTATTTTTGTGAAATGCATCTAATTTTTTATCAGTTAATTTTATTCTTCATGACTTAGGTGTTGTTTGATTTTTTAACATATAATATAACTTGTACTTTGACTTTTCCTTGGTTATTTTTACTTTTTTTTCTATCTATGTTGTGACCACTGTTATTGACCACTGTATCCATTGATACATTTCAGCAACCAGTTCTCAGTTGCCTCAAAAGGTATTTAAATAAAATAACAAATGTAAAATTTTGTTGTATGACAGAATCTTCAGCACAGTGCATGGTTGGCCGGTTGGCCAGTTGGCCCAAGTGCTGAAATAACCCAAAAGAAAAATACAAGCTCATATAGTAAAAATATGAAATTTTATTTTGAGTCATTTTAAATTTTAAGAAAATAGGGAAGAGACCCCAAACACATAGTAAGTAAAAAACAAAAAAGGAAAATAGGCGGACATCTGACATGTAATAAATAGGTGAAAAGAATTTTGATTGTATAAGTATATAAGGCTAAATAAATATATGGTATGTACAGTATAATAACAATAAATATTTTCAACGTTTTTGCCTAAAGATAACAGTATGTATACAAAGATGTTCGTTCTCTCATAAAAACAACAGTTCTAGAATATGGAACCACTAAAAAGTAATCTGAGGACAGCAGGCTAGGTGCTTCTGATTCAGGGTGCTGATGCATCAGAAGCACCTAGCCTACTGTCCTCAGATTGGTTCCATATTCTAGAACTGTTATTTTTATGAGAGAACAAACATATTTGTATAAATATCTATCTATGAGTATCTAAAGAGATCACATATTCTAAAGATAACAGTACATAACACACCTTTTTATAAAGCAGGAGGATATCCAAAGACATGCATATCCCCTTAATTCAATATATATTCAAGACACATGTGCATAAATATACAGAAAGCCACACCATATATTTAAAACCCACTCAATTGAAGTGCATCACCTAAGATAAGTAAATGAAGTCTCAGGTTTGCATCTCACCCGATGCCCGTTTTGCACCAAAATACTTCGTCTTGGAGAAGTACTGAAATAACAATATGACCTTATGGTCTTTTTATTACTATCTGGAGTTGACCTTGGAGCCAATTTTCAGACTGAGCAAGAATAATCTTTACAGATGAAGTTTTGACCTTCAGAATAATTTCCTTCATCTAGCCCAGATGTATGCATATTACCTTTTCTTAGTCTATGTACTTCTAAAATATTAGCAGCGAAAAGAAATCAAACAAATTTTGTTTATCAATATTTCTTAGCATGAAGTGCTAGATGTTGTCAAAAAATAACAATGAGCACAAAATTGTAAGGTTCTACAGAAAATTAGGTCATCTTCCAGAGAATCATTTGCTACTTTTTCATTATTTTCTAAAATGTGGGAGTTTTATTGATGGTAATAATGGTCTTTCATGGTAATAATGGTCTCGGCACTGCCACACAGTTGTTTGGCTAAAATGAAGCAAACATTAATGAATAAAGCATGTTTTCTTCCATAAATAATAACTTTACTTATGTAGTAAATTGCCCATTTTCATCCCATGACTTTCCTTACTCTAGAATTTCATATCTTCTTTCTTGTAACTACTAATGGGTTTTATGTCAACATCTAATTTTACAGATCCAGGATGAACTTTAAAGGCTTTTTAAGGCAAATCTCCAGCATTGCCCAAGTCAGAGCTTCTGTTCTTGACATTTATGTTTTGCCATTTGTAACAATTTTCATTTCATTCACTGTATAAAGATCTGCAGGGTATCGCATTATGTTGCAATTTGGTTTAGTTACCTATGGGACCCATGCTATGACAATGGAAAAAGTCTTAGTACTCACCAAATGTGTGTGCTCTACAATAATTTCTACATTCACTAACACAATTTCCTTGTTCAGGATTATTACATTTTTCCACCAATTGATAATGTATTTAAACTAATTCAACATAAAATTGCAGATGTTATTTAATTTTATGAGTGATATATTACATGACATTCTAAGTAGTGAATAACTACAATGAAAAATCTTTTAGTTGATTCATGTATAGGATAGTTTTTTTACTTACTTTCCTTACTGTGTTCATGTTTATATATGATAGATGTAGTAAAAGAAACACATGATTAAAGCATGATTTATAGATAAAGGGGCATAATTGCCAGTGATGTCTAAGTTTATAGACTTTACAAAATTAGACTAAAAGGTTTTAAAATGCACTGGATTAATAAAAATGGTTCATGGTGTTAAATAAATGTAGCACATCTTTAGATTGTATAGTCTAGGTTCACATCACCTACTAGATGCTTTCTTCTGTGCTATAAATTAATACCAAAATTCTTGAACATTCTCATGAAAAGAGTTTTTTTGGTGCAAATTGTTGTTCTAAGCTCACGGGTCACTTGGGGTCCCCCAATGATGTATTCAGCTACCTCATGAGCAAAGAATAGTGTGATGGCATGCATGGAAGGTCATCACTATATTCATAAACAGCACTCCAGAGCTTCAGAACTACCCTGAAAACAGCTCTATTTGAATAGAATCATGGGCACACCATAACTTAACTATTTAACAATGGGGTTGCTAGAGATCATGGAGTACAATACTGTAAAACACTACTACCAAACTAGTGCACATGCATATCTATTTCTTTTCTCAAACAGGACTCTCCAGAACAACATTCTCAGGACCCACTTTTACCAGCAAATTAACACCCTTCCTGTGGATAGGTGATAACTTGCATTCTTGGAACAAACCCCTTTATTAAGTGATTTTTACTTACGCAACTCCTCCTACAACAAGAAGTCTGTTGTCAATGAATAGATTGCAGAACAATTATATAGTATGGGCATAAAACATTGCAAACGTCCCATTGAAATTACTTAGTCATCAGTGTAATGCCCTCTAAACCATGCCTGACATAGAGACTCATTCTAAATCTCTATGGTTGCCAGAAGTAAAATAATAACACTTATTCTCATCTTTGGTGACATTTCTGAGATTTTGACACTGCCTCTCCTGGGGATCATATGATATTTTGATGTCACATGATCCCTACAGCCAATCAGAGAAGGCTTTACACTTTCAGACAATCAAACAACTGCTGTCTTACTTCCCCTAAATGTCAAATACATCCATTGGAAAGCAAAGTGAAGCCCACACTAATTGCTGTCACATGATCCCCAGGAGAGGTAGTGCTGACACCACTGGAAAAGTGCTAGAACCAAAGGCTTGAATAAGTGTCATTATTTTACTAAGAGTAAACATAGGGTTTGAGCAGTTGCTGTTTGAGTAGTGGACCACTCCTTCAAAATGGCCCTCCACTCTGAATTTAAAAGGGGAGTTACAAGTGAAAAACTCCTTTCCAGGACATCTGCCATATCTAGATGTACATTTTTAAATCTAGAAAGGTGAGATAAACCATTAATGTGGTCACAAATGCTGTTTTAAAGGTGTTTAGGCAGGAATAACAGACCAGGCCCACATATTGATTAACAAAAAATTAGATTAAATGCTATTCCCTAATGTATTTCAATTGTTAACAGGTCAGACGTACAAAAACAAGTGATTAGATTCTAGGTCTGAAAAAGTGAATCTGTGAGTCCAATGAGAACTGGAAATGATGAATGATCTTGTATAGGCCTTGTGCTATAAAAATAGTAGGAAATAACTAAAAAATCTAACACAGAAAGTCAATTGGTCTATAGATAGATACATAGATAGATAGAAAGACAAGAAGACAGACAGAGAGATAGATTGGTCAATCAATTGATCGATCAATCGATCGATAAATAATAGATTGATGATGGATAGATAGTTAGATAGAGTGATAGATAGAAAGATATAGATGATAGATAGATAGATAGATAGATACAGACAGATAGATAGAGAGAGACAGACGGACTGAGAGACAGACAGATAGATATAATCTATATAAAACAATAGGAAATCAAATCACCATTAGCTGCTTTTATAATGCTCACAAATAATAGTGTGATAACATTCAATTACAATGTTAAAAAATGTAGTCTGTGAGAACTCATTACTAATTTAGTATGTTGGCATTTTGTTTTTAAAACAAACACCTCGTCAAGAAATCATTGACATTTTGTCTTTTTCGTAATGTCTGCCCTTTAATGCCTTACATAAAGAATGGTTTACTAATCTTCTGTGTTATATTTGTACTTTATCAGTCCCAACAGAGTTAGTTTAGTGTTGTAAGCATTGTTTTTTCCTCATTTATTCTTATCTATTATTAATAAATGTTAAGCATTATTGATTGTTTTCATTTACACCTACAGGCAGTAAAGCAGCAGTTTTTTTTATTATTGTGTAAGAAATATCCAATATGACATTACACCTGTTCATAAACATTAATGGTTGGTAAATGTGGGGGGGGGGGGGGTTCGGTTAAAACTGCAGTAAAATAAAATAAAGAGTAAAATACATTTATATAAAATGATATGAACATATACATAAGGTATAAGATAAATATTAGATATGGACAAATTTATTAGAGTAATACTGAATTATACTGAAATTTTACAAAATTCCATAATCTGGACAATATTAATATTTTGTAGTTCACTTCCATCTTTGTGAACAGTAGAAGGCTGGTTAAAGAGTAAAAAAAAGAAAAAAAAACATACTCACCTTCTTCTCTACTTCCGATACATTTCTTTGCACCACTTTTGCTTTGCATCTCTAGCCCGGTGCCCACAGTGGGCTGGGACTTCCGGTTGCGAGCAAGCCATGGGAGACCACTAAACCAGAGACGGGATGCAATAGAGTCATGGAGAACTGGACAGTGGGCAGGGAACTGAGGACGAGTCAGGTGAGCATTGAGATGAATACTAGTTTTTGTTTTATCTCTACATCTAACATTTATTATGCTCTGGGGTTTGCAAAGACGCATATGGAACATTCGATTCGCAGAGCATAAGCTTCCCTGTGAATAAAATTTCCCTGTAATATCCATGGTGTTATTTGGCAAGTTTTAATTTAGTCAGATCCACTCATATCTAACAACTATACATTATTTTACATATGTATAACAAATAAAAAGATAGTTTACCAACAAGCAATCGCCCCCTCCATGTTTTGGAAGTGTGTGTAATTTGCTCCTCCTGCACCTGTGATGCCTCCACCTAGTGGGGGCTTAGCTGTATCCTGCTGGAGTAGTAGTTTTTGGCCTAGGTAATGTACAGCTGCAGTTCCATCTTAGCTATAAGTAATGATTAGAGTTGAGCGCGGTTCGTGGTTCGAGGTTCTCCAGTTCTAAGCTCGAGTGATTTTTGGGGCTGTTCGAGATCGAACTAGAACTCGAGCTTTTTGCAAAAGCTCGAAAGTTCTAGATACGTTCGAGAACGGTTCTAGCAGCAAAAAGCAGGGCTTTTTACAGCTACAGTGTGCAGGAGCCATCGCTGGCAGCCTCCCACAAGCTGGTAACCAAGATAAACATTGGGTATCCAAGCAAAGCGCTTTGGTTAGTAACCCGATGTTTATCCTAGTTACGTGCAGGAAGCCCACACTTCCCGCTCAGCTCACTCCGCCCCCTCCTGCCCGCGGCATGTATACATACATATACACACACACACACACACTCTCACTCACGCACACCCCCCCCCCCTCCCAGCTGCAGTGTGCAGGAGCCATCGCTGGCAGCCTGCCACAAGCTGGTAACCAAGATAAACATCGGGTACCCAAGCAAAGCGCTTTGGTTAGTAACCCGATGTTTATCTTAGTTACGTGCAGGAAGCCCACACTTCCCGCTCAGCTCGCTCCGCCCCCTCCTGCCCGCGGCATGTATACATACATATACACACACGCACACACACACACACTCTCACACACCCCCCCCGCTCGGCTTACCTGCAGTGATGAAGTCCCGCCATCCCGACCTCAGCACTGTCACTGTCCTCCATGGCCGCCGCTTGTCACATCACCTATCGCTTCCGACCCGAGACTGACACTGGCGGTGACGTCACGGACCTCTCGCGATACTTGATGTGAAGGCGCCGGTCATTGACCTCAGTGACAGGGGCTGTCAGTGTGCTGGAGATCAGCGCAGGTATTGTACCTCGCTGACAGCAGCACTTGTCATGCCCTGCAGTGACCTGGGCTGACCCATTGATGTTATCTCAGGTCACTGCATTGCTCTCCCAGCCAATGGGGAACATCCTGCTCTTCATTGACTGGGACAGTGTGGATCGTCATGGCAACCCCTTGGATTACACCAGACCTGGATTTGTTTTTCTTTCTAATAAATTGGTTAAAGAGGGAATGTTTTGGGGAGTGTTTTTTCAAATAAAAATGTGTTTGTCGTCTATTTTTTTTTATTACTGACTGGGTTGGTGATGTCGGGTATCTGATAGACGCCTGACCTCACCAATTCCAGGGCTTGATGCCAGGTGACATTACACATCTGGTATTAACCCCATATATTACCCCGTTTGCCACCGCACCAGGGCGCGGGATGAGCTGGGGCGAAGCACCAGGATTGGCGCATCTAATGGATGCGCCACTTCTGGGGCGGCTGCGGCCTGCTATTTTTAGGCTTGGGAGAGTCCAATAACCATGGACCTCCCTAGTCTGAGAATATCAGGCCCCAGCTGTCTGCTTTACCTTGGCTGGTGATCCAATTTTGGGGGACCCCTACGTGTTTTTTTTTTTTTAATTATTTATTTAATTTAAAATAACAGCGTGGGGTGCCCTCAGTTTTGGATTACCAGCCAAGGTGAGGTTGCCAGCTGTGGTCTACAGGCTGCAGCCGTCTGCTTTACCCTAGCTGGCTACAAAACTAGGGGGAACCCTACGTCAATTTTTTTTTCATTTTTTTGGCTAAATACAAAGCTAAGCACCCCTTAGTGCCACATGAAAGGAACCAAAGGGTGCTCCACTTTTTCTCCATTTTTTCTCCACTTTTTCTCCACTTTTTCTCCACTTTTTCTCCACTTTTTCTCCACTTTTTCTCCACTTTTTCTCCACTTTTTCTCCACTTTTTCTCCACTTTTTCTCCACTTTTTCTCCACTTTTTCTCCACTTATTCTCCACTTATTCTCCACTTTTTCTCCACTTTTTCTCCACTTTTTCTCCACTTTTTCTCCACTTTTTCTCCACTTATTCTCCACTTTTTCTCCATTTTTTTCTCCACTTATTCTCCACTTTTTCTCCACTTTTTCTCCACTTTTTCTCCACTTTTTCTCCACTTTTTCTCCACTTTTTCTCCACTTATTCTCCACTTATTCTCCACTTATTCTCCACTGTTTCTCCATTTTTTTCTCCACTTTTTCTCCACTTTTTCTCCACTTTTTCTCCACTTTTTCTCCACTTATTCTCCACTTATTCTCCACTTATTCTCCACTTATTCTCCACTTTTTCTCCACTTTTTCTCCGTTCTTTTTCTATGGTCGGTCTACCCATTAGCTCTGCCATGCATACTGTAGCTCTACACCTACTGCACATGTTACTTTATGATTGACATCTCTTTCGTACCAGAGCTGTCTAAGTCTACTCTGACCCCATATTAGTCATTACTATATTGTCCTTGTACTGTATTATGACATTTGTATCATGTGTTTCATTTCTTGCTGTGTTGCAATTTTTTTGCTGCATGCCAATTGTACCTCTACATTGTTCAAGTTTATGTTATTGTTCTCTCACTCTTATGTGATACTGATTATTGTCATTTTTCATGATTACATGCAGATAAGTCCAATCTGACGAAGGCTCAGGCCGAAACGTCAATTGTAACTTGTTTTGGACAAAAACATATATGCTTATGAAAAAAAAAAATGTTCTTAATATGGACCAATAAAGAGGGATTTTGCATTACTATCCATTGGGACTTACTGACTTAGTCTGGGAGATTTAGAGTGCCGAGGTTACTCACTAATTTTATCTATTATTACCTCTGAGCACCTATATACCAGTGAGCAGAGCTTCCTCTACAGTAGTTCTCCTGATTAGGCATGCCCTTACCTCATGAGCAGGGCATTGCAGCTTTGGTAGCAACCATTACGACATGGACTCTGCTGCTGTGGACCCGGGGAGAGTGAGTGCAGATTCATTGCACCCACACTCCTCACATGAAGGGTCCGCACTCCTAGAAAATGGGGGATACGTTCCCTGAGTGTCTCCCCCCCATATTCTAGACGGTCCAGAGTCGTCGTGGGACCCCTTTATTTTTTTTCTTACAATAAATTGGTGAAAGAGGAAATGTTTTGGGGACTGTTTTTTCAAATAAATTTCTTTTGTCGATTTTTTGTTTTTGTTAGTACTGACAGTTTATGATGTTGGGTATCTAATAGACGCCATGACATCACAAACTGCTGGGCTTGATCTCAGGTGACTTTACAGCTAGTATCAACCCGATCTATTACCCCGTTTGCCACTGCACCAGGGCACGGGATGAGCTGGGGTGAAGCGCCAGGATTGGCGCATCTAGTGGATGCGCCACGTCTGGGGTGCCTGCGGCCTGCTATTTTTAGGCTGTGAAGGCCCAATAACTATGGACCTTCCCACCCTGAGAATACCAGACAGCAGCTGTCCGCTTTACCTTGGCTGGTGATCCAATTTGGAGGGGACCCTACTTTTTTTGTGTAATTATTAATATTTATAAAATAATTATAAAAAAGAGCCTGAGGGGACCTCCACATTGGATCCCCAACCACAGTAAAGCTGCCAGCTGTGGTTTTCAGGCTACAGCCGTCTGCTTTACCCTAGCTGGCTATCAAAAATGGGGGGACCCAACGTCATTTTTTTTTTTTAACTATTTTTTAAATAGAAAAAATTAATGGGCTTCCCTGTATTTTGATTGCCAACCAAGGTAATGGCAGGCAGATGGGGGTGGCAACCCATAGCTGTCTGCTTTATCTGCGCTGAGAATCAAAAATACCGCGGAGCGCTACGTCATTTTTTTAAAGATTTATTTTTACAGCACTGTGATGTCCAGCAATCAAAATACAGGGAAGCCCATTTTATTTTTAGTTATTTATATAAATAATTAAAAAAAATAAATATGGGCTCCCGCTGCATTTTTTGTATTGCTAGCTAAGGGTAATCCAAGCAGCTACTGCTAACCCCCACTGCTTGGTGTTACCTTCACTGGCAATGGAAAATCCAGGGAAGCATTTTTTATTTTTTTTGCCAAAAAACTACAAAAAAAGGACGTGAGCTTCGCCATATTTTTGTATGCTAGCCAGGTATAGCAGGCAGGTGCTGGAAGAGTTGGATACAGCGCCAGAATATGGCGCTTCTATGAAAATGCCATTTTCTGAGGTGGCTGCAGACTGCAATTCGCAGCAGTGGGGCCCAGAAAGCTCAGGCCAACCTGTGCTGCGGATTCCAATCCCCAGCTGCCTAGTTGTACCTGGCTGGACACAAAAATGGGGCGAAGCCTACGTCATTTGTTTTCTAATTATTTCATGAAATTCATGAAATAATAAAAAAAGGGCTTCCCTTTATTTTTGGTTCCCAGCCGGGTACAAATAGGCAACTGGGGGTTGGGGGCAGCCGTACCTGCCTGCTGTACCTGGCTAGCATACAAAAATATGGCGAAGCCCACATAATTTTTTCAGGGGGCAAAAAACTTCTGCATACAGTCCTGGATGAAGTATGCTGAGCCTTGTAGTTCTGCAGCTGCTGTCTGTCTGTATGGAGAAGAGCAGACAGCAGCTGCAGAACTACAAGGCTCAGCATACTCCATCCAGGACTGTATGCAGAATTTTTTTGCCCACCAAAAAAATGACGTGGGCTTCGCCATATTTTTGTATGCTAGCCAGGTACAGCTGGCAGCCACGGGCTGCCTCCAACCCCCAGTTGCCTATTTGTACCCGGCTGGGAACCAAAAATATAGGGAAGCCCGTTTTTTTTAATTATTTCACTTATTTCATGAAATAGTTAAAAAACAAATGACGTGGGCTTCGCCCTATTTTTGTGTCCAGCCGGGTACAACTAGGCAGCTGGGGATTGGAATCCGCAGCACAGGTTAGCCCGAGGTTTGTGGGCGCCTCTGCTGCGGATTTCAGTCCGCAGCCGTCCCAGAAAATGGCGCTCTCATAGAAGCGCCATCATCTGGCGCTGTATCCAACTCTTCCAACAGCCCTGGAGCCGGGTGGCTTGTTGGGTAATCATGAGTTAATACTGGCTTTGTTTTACCAGCCAGTATTAAGCCAGAGATTCTTAATGTCAGGCACGTTTGACCCGGCCATTAAGAATCTCCAATAAAGGGTTAAAAAAAAGACACCACACAGAGAAAAAATACTTTAATAGAAATAAATACACAGACACATTAGAGACTCCATCTTTATTACCCCCTGTCAGCCCTCCACGATCCTGCTCTTCTGTCTTCTTTCTTTCCAGTGTAGTAGTAGTGACGATTGTAGTGAGGATGAGATTCACCAGCTCATCACTTGGGGCTGGGGAACCTCCATCCTCACTACAGTCATCACTAGTGTAGTAGTAGTGACGATTGTAGTGAGGAAGGATGAGATTCACCAGCTCATCACTTGGGGCTGGGGAACCTCCATCCTCACTACAATCATCACTACAATCGGGAAGCAGCGTGCAGCCTTCACTCCGTGAGTGATCAGTGCTGGCTGCTAGCGGTAACGCTGACAGACGCGTTACCATAGCAACGGTGCTCTCGGAGCCGCGGTTAGCGGTGACGTCACCGCTAACTGCGTTGCTATGGCAACGGTGATCTCCGTTAATGACCGGCTGTGTCAGCCGGTCCCTAACGGAACGGGGAGTCGACCGTGTGCTAGAGCATGTCGCCGGTACACGGCGATACACATATGTGCACCGTGTACCGGAGACATGCACTCGCAGGTCCTACATGACGTGTCATAGTCATGTGACCAGTCTGTAGCCAATGAGATAATAGCCACGTGACTGGTCACATGGCTATTTTGACGTCACGATAGGTCCTGCATCTCTGCTGGCAGTGCAGGTCACCGGGAGGATTCAGCGATCATCGGATGGAATAGCGGCAGGAGACAGAGTGCAGAAGGGATCGCAAGGACCGGTAAGTGTTATGGCAATGTTTATTAACTCTTTGTGTACATTTATAATGCATTTTTATGTGTTTGTGATTGCCTCCCATTCTAGCCTATACGTTCGAGTTCGGTTCGTCGAACGTTCGACGAACCGAACTCGAACGGGACCCCCGTTTGGCGAACCGGCCTCGAGCCGAACCGGGACCAGTTCGCTCATCTCTAGTAATGATATTTATTCCTCTTTTTGTTACTTTTTTATAATATGTATAACAAATAAAAAAAACAATTATTTGAATAAATACAATATATGAGCACGCTTTTGTATAAAAGTGCATGGTGGGCTTAAACTTACAAGAAACTGTGTTTCATGTCACCTTCATAAGAAAACCTTTTAAGAACCTTTATGCTTCTATGTTTATATAATTATTACAGTTCTATAAAAACTTACAAAACTTAAAAGCAAAAAAAATGGTTAAAATAAATATTTCTTGAACTTCTAATAATGAAAACTATAAGATATTTAATAAATACAAAGGAAACTCCTATAGATGTGTCAGTTAAGGGATCAGAAAATGTAATATGTGTAAAAATTTTAGGAATCCCATAGTTTGCTGTTTTCATGGTGGATTGTATCCATATCTTAGAATCACCATGTGAATTAGCTTGACCACAAGTATCTTCTATTATCAATAAATAAAAAATAAGCTCTCAACTGAACTCTCAATGGTAGGTCATTCACTTGATCTGTTTGCAATCTATTCAAAGGTTTGTGACCAAGTACACTATGTATCTTTGTGGTTCTCTTATTTGACCTTTTCAAGTAATGACAATGTCAAGGAAATCAAGCATCCAAGGAAACGTCATGTGGCCTTTAGGAAAACCTCATCTAGAGTTATTGTATTGTTTCCAGAGAAAGATTTTGAAAAACTCTGTTTAAATTGGATGAGGTTGATGGGCAGATCATGTCAGTTGTCACATGTTCCGTTTTGAGAATAGTAAAGATGTGCAATCTGTGATGAAGGTGGCATTAACAATTACACAAGGAGAACATTTAATTCTTAGACAGTCATGGCTGTTGAAAGTGTTGCTACCCTTAAAACTGTTATAGAAAATCAAGAATTTCCCCCAGAAAATTAGTGCAATTACACGTGTTTTGATATCTACATATTATTACCGTTATGAGTATTGAAACAAAATTAAAATACAGAAAAAAGACATAATTTAACACAAAGCCTCCTAAAAGGGCAGGACAAAATTGTTGGCATCCTCAACTTAATATTTGGTTACATACCCTTTGGAATAAATAACTGCAATCAATCACTTCCTGTAACCAATAACAAGATCCTTACACGTCTCAACTGGAATTTTGGATCACTCTTCTTTTACAAACTGTTCCAGGTCTCTCATATTTGAGGGATACCTTCTACCAACAGCAATTTTCAGATCTCTTCACAGGTGTTCAATGGGATTTAGATCCGGACTCATTGCTAGCCACTCTTAAACTCTCCAGCACTTTGTTTCCATCCATTTCAAGGTGCTTCTTCAAGTATGTTTGGGATCATTGTCCTGCTGGAAGACCAGTGACCTAGCACACAAACCCAGCTTTCTGACACTAAGCTCTATATTGTGGCCCAAAATCCTTTGGTAATCTTCAGATTTCATGATGCCTTGCACACAGTCAAGGAAGCCAGTGCCAGAGGCAGCAAAGCAACCACAAAACATCTTTGAACCTTCACCATATTTGACTGTACGAACTGTGTTCTTTTCTTTGTAGACCTCATTCCATTTTCCATAAACAGTAGAATGATGTGCTTTACCAAAAAGCTCTATCTTGGTCTCATATGTCCACAAGACTAGAGATGAGCGAACCTGAGGTTCGAGGTTCGGGTTCAGAAACCGACTTAAAAAAAAAACAAAGTTTGAGTTTGAAGTTTAATTGAGTAACAAGTGCAAATCAGTCAAGTAAGCAGTGTTGTGCTTGAGCATGATGATTCTCAGCCTTGTGAAAGCCATGTGCAGTCTTTAATGGCTCACACTGGGGGTAAAATCAGCATAATCTGATATAGTGTGTAACAAAAATTTTTTTTGGAAAAGCTTGCTCACCCTCCCCCAAAGTGATCTGCTTATGGCTGGCAGTATGTGGGCGGAGACTCAAACTGCCAATCAGTGATTCCAAACAAATTCGGGCCAAGTTCGGACTAGTGGAGGTTCGTTTCATTTGCTGCCAGCGAACCGAACCTCCAAAGGTTTGCTCATCTCTACAAAAGATGCCTTCCCAGAAGAATTTTTGCTTACTGATGTACATTTTGGCAAGCTGCAGTATAGCTTTTTTATGTATCTGTGTCAGCATTGGTATCCTCCTGTCTCTTCGGCCATAGTGTTTGCTTTCATTCAAATGTCAATAGATAGTTTGCTCAGATATTGATGCACCCTGGACAGCTTAATTTCTTTGGCTCTTAAATGGGGCTGCTTTTCCACCATCCGGATTATCCTGCATTGAAACCGTTCATCAATTTTTCTCTGCCGTCCTCATCTAGTGAGATTAGCGAGAGAGCCATGAGTTGTAGACTTCTTGGTTATATTGTGCGACCATGGACAAAGAAACATCAAGATCTCTGGAGATGGACTTCTAACCTGGAGACTGTTGATGCAAATATTGAGTCAAATTCTCCCCTTTTCTTTTTTTTCAGTTGTGATTTTCATATTGCTCACATCTCTTACTTATTAATAATATTTAAAGCGTGAATCCAATGAAACACACTCACACAGATCACACACTAACCACCCTTGCTACAGAATTCAGGGTTTTTGTTGACTTTTTCCACTGTGACATCCCATTCACATGCCTCTTCAGACTATAGCACCGCTCTATTGCCGTAAACTCCAATCAGTCCTGCTTTCTCTGCCCCTTGTGACACAATCTCATGACCTCTTCTATTATGGCCTGACAACCACATTGACTCTACTCAGTGCAACATGAGTTTTATGATGCCTATCACATTATCATTACTTAGCTCACTGCAACTAGACAGACTGTCCACTCTGGCTACATTCTCTATTACTCTAATCTGATCTCCTTGCACTTCATACATTGTATTTGATTGATTGCATTCACGTAACTGTGTGTTTACTCATCACATTATCCATTTTCTTTCACAGCCTATGGGTTTCCTCATTTACCATTAGGTTAACCTCCCAAATTCCTCTTCTCTCCTTTTGACTGTCTATATAGATCAATGTTCTGTTTAGTGTTGCTTGGAAATCAACCATGCTCCCCTGTCAAGTATATTATGTTCATGTATATATACATATATATATATATATATATATATATATATATATATATATATATATATATATATATATATTCCTATATATGCTTTAGAATATATTCTTTCTTTTATGTAACTATTTTATATGATGAAGTTCAATACAAGACAGAAATGTTATATAAGCCGTTGATTCCGAATTGTTGTGTTTATGAATTAAAATCCACACCACCTGCAAAGTACCTTACTGAGTGTAAAGTTTTGTTATTATTATTATTATTATTATTATTATTAATAAACACGGATTGGCACCCTACTCGGGCATAGCACCACTATTTACTATTTAGGCCTGAATATAATTTTCCCACACCAGTTACTTGCCAAAAGTAAGTTTGAATGAGCGGCACATACTTTAAATAAAGTTGCTTACTCAAAATTTTAGAAAAGTGCCAACAACTTTGTCTGGCCCATTTTTGGGGTTTGGGGTGAAATTATGTCCTCTTTGCATTTTTTTACTAAAGTTTTTTGTGTTGTTCCAATACACTCAAAGGAAATAAATATGTGTACAACAAAACTTGTATAATTGCAAGACTTCTTTTTGAAGAAATACTTCATTTTTTGGAACAGTTTTAAGGGTGCTAACACTTTGGCCATGACTGTATATTAGTAAGTGCCTCAAAATCATGTCCCCAACATATTAAAATAAAATAAAGTGACTAACCCTATTAATGAATGTGAAGGGCTCCAAATGAAAATAAAAAATGTGGCTGTGATGACCAGTCTACCATCACAATATTACCAGTAAGTTATGCTATACCATTGGTGTTTAGAGCAGCATTGTGACTTCTTGTTTAGCCATACTGCCATGTAGCAATGGTTTTTATCTAGCATTGGTGCCCATGCAAGTGAAGAACAACATCCTGTTTTTCTGTGGGTTCATTTCAGGTACTATGGTTTTCCCCGAAACTCCAATAGCATACCGCTAAAAAAATCCAAAGGCTACTGTGGATAGGTAGTAATGAGAAGGATTAACATCTATCTACAGTGGTGTGTCTTATGTTAATGTTTATTTAAAGGGAACCTGTCACCAGTTTTTCGGCCTATAAGCGGCAGCCACCACCAGTTGGCTCTTATATACAGCATTCTAACATGCTGTATATAAGAGCCCAGGCCGCTGTGTAAAACATAAAAAAACACTTTATAATACTCACCGAATGGTCGCGCTGCTGTGGATTCTAGTCAGATGGGTGTCTCCGTCCTCCGGAGCCGGCGCCGCCTCTTTTGGCCATCTTTGTCCTCCTTCTGAAGCCTGTGTGCATGACACATCCTATGGCATACACACTCGCCGGTCCCGCTAAGGCACACTGCAATGCTTTGATCTGCCCTGCTCAGGGCAGATCAAAGTGCGCCTGTGGAGGACCTCAATGCCGGCGAGTGTGGATGACGTAGGACGCGTAATGCACCACAGCTACACAAGAAGGATGACAAAGATGGCTGAAAGAGGCGGCAGCAGCACCGGACAATGGAGACGCCCATCTGACTAGAATCCAAAACAGCGTGACCATTACGTGAGTATTATAAAGTGATTTTTATGTTCTACACAGCGGCCTGGGCTCTTCTATACAGCATGGTAGAATGCTGTATATAAGAGCCCACTGGTGGTGGCCCCAGATTATACACTGAAAAACTGGTTACAGGTTCCCTTTAAGCAATGGAAAATAATACAGAAATCTGATTATAAAAACTAAACTAGGATTATCAAATGCCTAATCAGCTGAAAACATATTTGCATTCCTTTTTAACTACATCTAAAAGCCAACAACCCTATTGCCTTTCCATAACATCTGCTAAATATGCATCAGAATGTCTAACGCAGACGTATCTGCCAAAATGGAGTAATTATATACTGGGAAGGAAAACTCAGGAAGGTGCTTTAAAAGCTATCTGTATCATGCACACAGGTTAAGACACGAACTAAAGAACAAATGTGATGCTAAATTTCTCTGAGTCATTTCCTTTAAATAAAAATCATATTGGAAGTTTTCATTTTCTCTCATATCTCCTTTCACACATTTTGCATCTTTTCTTAATGGGATATTGGAACTCTCCGACTTTCTGTTCAAAGACATTTTATTTTCCTATTTTAACATTAACACAACTTAATTGCTGATGACAGTTTTGCTTTATCAATGAATAAAAATAGCCATCTCCTAATGTTTCATGGCACAAATTGTGGTTGTTTTCACAAGTATAAAGAGATTCAGGAACCTAAAAAAGAATTAGAATCCAAACTCCATCCAGGAGGAAATGATTATGCATCTCAAATCTTCACAACATAAATAGTATTTCATCTGACAGTGGCAAGAAGAAAAGAATTCACCTAGCTGTCTACATTTTAGGCGCAAGTGGGAATATTGTTTTGTAATCTTTGGGACAAATTAATATGTAACACTGAACTAGGTGCATAAATTACTCACACATCTGCCTTATATTAAAAGATGATATATTCGTTATGCTCCCAAGTAGTGGCCTCCAACCTGAGTCTTCACATCTGTGGTAAAACTACAGCTCACAGTATGCCCTGACAGATGTAGGCAAGCTGGAAGTTGTAGTAACACAGAAGCTAGTGGACCACAGTTGGAGACGGCTGCTTCAAAGGTTACCAAGTAGAGTTGAGCGGACTGCCAATAATCCAGGTCCGGCGGATCAGCGGCAGGTTGACAAAGAAGTCCGGATCCGTTCCGGAATCCGGGTCCATATATGTTAATGGGGAGCGGAATCCGGGACGAGAGAGAGAGTGAGAGAGAGAGCAAGAGAGAGAAAAAAATAAATAATTGATCGTACACCCAGAATCCCGCGTCCGGGTCAGACTCGGATCTGCCGCTCAAACCGCGCGGATCCGGATTTTGTCGGTCCGGGTACGCTCAACACTATTACCAAGTCATTATTATGTTTGTATTATTACCTGCAAAATGTTTCATTCTTATAGATCTGCAATTGTTTTGAAATTTGACAAACTTTCATAGAAGTTTACATTTTTTAAGTAATCCAAAGTCTTCAATTGCTATGAAAAAGGAGCATGACACTATTCTCTTTTCCTCACACACTAACCTTATCTACCATGTCACAGTATCTGTTCATTTTCTTCAGTGTTTTATAACTTTCTATATCTTTAAGCTATGATGTCCTCTCCCTCTCCAGATTCAATATAAAACAGATGCTGCATTTCCTGCTCCTGCTTTTATACAGTCTACATCAGTCAATTGAGCTGCTGTGCTATAGCATGTTATGTGAGAACTATGATGCAGCGTGACCTGTTTGCAATTTGTGGTTCCTTTAATTTTGACCAGCTTACATAATTGTCATTTACTCATATTGAATTCATTTTGTCATTTTTTTGTATGTTCTTTTACAACGCCTCACCTATAGTAATACAGGTAATAGACAGAATGCAAATTTCCCTACAGAGGTAATAGGTAAAGTCCAGTGTACTTAATGGACTGTACAAATTAACCCAATAAGGACCATAATACATCACTTTTGATGTATGAGTAAATGGCTGAATAATTAGATTTTTAAAATTGACTAACACAACACAACTATATATGACATGTTTGATGTCCTTATACAATGAGTGGTTGGGATTGCCTGAATTCAGATTAATTTCAAAGGGCTGAAAAAGCATTAAAAATAAATTACACTCACCCAATCTCTGGCAGCCTTCTTTGGTCCAGTCACTATTATCTTCAGGTTCTTCTAATGCTCCTTAGTATTTGCACATTTTCCATTTTTATGCAGTATGCAGCCAGGCCCTTTTAGTTTACGGTGGGTGATCTATTAGTATGGTTATCGATAGGCTGTAAGCCATATACTGCACATCAAACGTTCCTGTGTGACTGGTGCCCTAGCAATGGCTTATCCGTGTGCATTTGTAAAGCTAGGCAACCATGCCCTCATGAATCGTAGGCTTCTGAGTGGTTGTTTCATCACTATTTTGCACTTAAGCCTCTGCCTTTACCATAGAGACCTGCTATGTTCTGTAGTGCATTAAAATTGTGACCTGTATTGGTAAATAAGACTACCTTTTTCTGTGATATATTCATCTCAAGAGTTATCAAAATCATGATGCAATTGTGGCTCCCCTATGGCTTCAGGCGCCACAGGGTACTGCACCTCACCTGAGGTGCAGTATTTATCTTGGATTTGGAGGAGGTCAGCACCGGTAAACCACCACCAACACACCCATTGAACACATAACACGGGAGCTCTTCTACTGGGACTGGGCTAGGGTAGGTGCTGGGGTGTCCATCGTGAGGTATGGTACCTCTTTCCCACTAGTTCAGCAACCCAGGAGGCAATGCACCAACAGGGAAAATTAGGAGTCATCTTACACACAATAGGCAGTTAGCACCGGACAGCGTCCATGTCAGGTCGGACTCAGGAATAGACAAGCAAGCAAAGACACGAATAGTCAGAGGCCCAAGGTCTGGAGCTCGAGGCTCGACCCGGGTTCTTAGGAAGAAGAGGGATCCCAGGGTTTGCGGGGAGTGCAGAAGGCACCTGTGACCCGTTCCATGGCCCAGGAGCTGGGGTGGAGGGAAACTGTCAAAAGGTGACCCACAGAAGGAAACACCGGCCTCGACCTCCGAAGCCCATCACAGCATAGCCCTGCACTGCAACAGCGGTATGTTTTCAGTAAGTAAAGAACTTTAACTGCACCCTCTGTGTCGTCCCATCACTGCCAGTGCTTGCAACCTTGCGCCACTGCGCCATAGGTGACTACTACTCTCATCATCCTTCCTGGGGCCTGAGCTCTGCCTGTGGAGAGCTGTACCATTCGAGCTGCGTTATCATCTGTCCAAGAGAACAAGTAAGTCCCACAGTGGCGGCTAATATTTGCCGCACACCACAGGTGGCGTCACGAACAACAACTCCCATCATCCTCATCCCCATCTTTATTGACACCGCCAGGGTCATGGAACAGGGCCAGGCCACCGCGGCGTCCCAGGAGAAGAACCGCGGTCCGGTAACGAGTAGCCCCCCCGACCCCGTGGGCGCATCACAATAATTGCAGCATCATACCACACTTCATATGACAACATAACACTAAGAGCTAGACAGCACAGAAGACCACAAACATGGCAGACGTTAGAAGACAGCTAAAGTGGCTCAAAGAAGACTTCACTGACCAGACCAAAGAAGATAAAGCCTAAAAACACTTTTAGGCTATGTGCCCACGTTGTGTTCTGTCCCTGCAGAAATTTCTGCAGCGATTTGAACAGCACATGTGCGCTTCAAATCGCTGAAGAAACACTGCGTGCTGAAAAGCCGATTTCATGCGCTCTGGATGCAGCCCCCTCCATAGACAGAGCGGGGACTGCATCCAAAGCGCACGAAAGAAGTGCCATGTTGCTTTTTAGAATGCAGCGATTTGGCAGCATGCAAATCGCTGCGTTCTAAAATGCAACGTGCACATGGATTATGCACAATCTTCATAGATTGTGCTGGGGATGCAGGATGAATCCATTTACGCTGCAGAGCAGAACGCAGCATAACTGCATGCAAATACGCAACGTGGGCACATAGCCTTATGGGCCACAAACTTTGTGCTCAATGAATAATTTATAAAATAGTATACAAATACATAAAATACTTTATACATAGACTACAACTGTAAAGATGAGGGGAAAATGTCGCACTACAAAAAGGTAGACCAAAGTAGATGCGAGTAATGTAGCAGGTCTGCAGCGTGTGACAAGTAGGGGCCAGATGAGTATGTAAATATTTTTTACATATTTTTATTATTCCCTGGGTTCTGGAGAGACCTCCGAACATAATAATGTGAATTCAAGTCACAATGAGTACATTCGATGCAGATTTGCAAATTCAATTTTAGATTTGCCCATCAATAGTGGTTAATGTTTTTCTATCCATCTAGTTCTAACAATAAATTATAATAATGTAAAAACAAGTGCAATGTATTATATCTTTAGTATTCTGCTAATTTTCCTCTGTTCTTCAAGAAACAGACATTATTGTCTCATAAACAGTGGTAACTAGCTAGCTATGAGTGAGATCCAAACCCCATAATCAAGGTAACAGCATGTCGGCAAATTTGTTTCCACAGCTTCTTCATTTCTCAGCACTTAAGAGTACTTTTCATTTGTTACTCAGTGCATGAAGAGCCAATTCTCAGTTTTTGATGATTTTCCATTTATTCAACTGAATCAAGTCCTGCTTTATGAATGAAGAGTGAAACAAAACACATGAGAGGAAGGAGCGCGGTTTTTATATTATACCCAACGATTGAAACATAACATTTATTCTACATAGTGTTTTCTCAAGTTTATTCTCAATGTATTGTTCATTGGATATCTTACATTTACAGGTCTCTGACTTTGTCATGTTACTGGCTGCTGCCAAAATACTGTTATCGTAACACGCACACTTCTAGCTTAGTTTTGCTGTGATGCTCAGTGCATTATGCTAATAAAATAACATTGACTACTTTTTACAAATTTTGTAAAAAAAATAAATTAAAGTGATTGAAAAACATACAACGCTTCAGTGTTAAAAATGGATTGATGACCAAATGTATATTACTATATTTAATTGATTCCTTACACCTGATGAAGCTAATGTACTTACATTAAAAAAATACAAATAAATGTGTCTGTAAAATCCTGATACTAAAATGAGAATTGTGTGAGTCAAGCTGTAGTTGAACTCATTTTAATATTATGCTGGAAAATTATAACAGAGGATATATTATTCCTACATGGACTTTCAAAGTAAGTATACATGACATGGATCTGTAAAGGGATTACACCAACTTTATTAGGTCTAAGAGAGCTATTTCATAATTTATATAGTTTGTATTCTGAAATCTAGTGACAAATATCTTTAAATACTTACATTTTTGAGATATAACTTGTTATAAAGCATTATTATATGCAATCTGTTAAGCTATCTCAGTATTTAATTTCTGGAGCATCCTACTCCCCTGCCTCTTAGGCGGGCTTTGCACACTACGACATCGCAGGTGCGATGTCGGTGGGGTCAAATTGAAAATGACGTACTTCCGGAATCGCATGCGACATCGTAGTGTGTAAAGGGTTCGATGATACGATTAACAAGCGCAAAAGCGTCGTAATCGTATTATCGGTGCAGCGTCGGCATAATCCATAATTACGCTGACGCAACGGTACGATGTTGTTCCTCGCTACTGCGGCAGCACACATCGCTGTGTGTGAAGTTGCAGGAGCGAGGAATATCTCCTACCGGCGTCACCGCGGCTTCCGTAGGATATGCGGAAGGAAGGAGGTGGGCGGGATGTTTACATCCCGCTCATCTCCGCCCCTCCACTCCTATTGGCCGCCTGCCGTGTGACGTCGCAGTGATGCCGCACAACCCGCCCCCTTAATAAGGAGGCGGGTCGCCGGCCAGAGTGATGTCGCAGGGCGGGTGAGTCCATGTGAAGCTGCCGTAGCGATAATGTTCACTTCGGCAGCTATCATAAGGATATCGCAGCTGCGACGGGGGCAGGGACTATCGCGCTCGGCATCGCAGCATCAGCTTGCGATGTCGCAGCGTGCAAAGTACCCCTTAGCATGCTTTATCTTTGATCTGCTGGTGCAAACTGTGCACTCTCAGAAACTGCAAGTAAAGACATATTTGGAGGAGTGGCGGAGCACTGAAGCTAGCCAGATGTAGTGAGCCAACTTTAGGGCAGCACTCACAAGCTCTTTAAAAAAGAGATATTAACTGATACACTTCTTGCCTACAAGAGCACCACATCTGATAAGTTTCTGGCTACCTCTGCAGTCTACGTAAAATGTAGTACACAATACCATAAAAAATCCCTTCCTACAAAGTAGTTTTTTCTTTTACAAGCACTTTACAATTTTACTTTACTTCTGTTTTTTCTAAATCTATGTCGATTTGTATGTAGTGTTGTTTGGGTGCATATTGCTAATCCCTGCCTAAGTGTCCCTGTATCTAGTAGAATAGATAAAGAGATCTTTAGAAAGAGTATTTATAAAGATCTTTTATGATATGCTAATGAGCACAGGGAGTAGTCACAAGGCCATTAGTTCCTGTGCTCATTCCGCCCTCTTAGCATGTTAGCATGCCCACAGGGGTGTACTAACATGCTGTTCAATGCAGCATCACCAGCGGTGACATGTGTATCTCTGTCTGCTATTTCCACTGACCCCAAGTCCCGACACTTCAGTCATGTGCATTAGACCTCTCTGAAGCCAGGACACATACACCCGGTTTCATACTGCTCATGACCGGAAGTCCTGGGCATTCAGATCAGCGCTCACGGTGGACGCAGGTACGCATGTCACCGCTGGTGATGTTGATTTTAATAGCATGTTACCAGGCCCCTGTGGGCGTGCTACCATACTAAGAGGGCAGAAGGAGCACAGGAACTAACACCCTTGCGACTAGTCCCTGCGCTCATTAGCATATCATAAAGGATCTTTAGAAATACTTTTTCTATATCTCTCTTTATCTATGCTACTAGATAGAGGGACGGTTAGGCAGGGATTAGCAATATACACCCAGATCTGCTGGTGGTTCTATGTTTCTATGTGCATATTACACCTGACAGGTTACCTTTAATGCTTTGGTTATTTGTCTACTTTAGTGTTTTTAAGGTGCCTGCATACATCCTGCAGGCTTAAGCAGTTGTTATATAATAAATAATGTTATCCTTGATGATGTTATCTGATATTAGATTTTTTTGTGTAAATCACGTAAAAATGGCATTTAGTAGACTGACCTTTCCCTCAACTTCTTCCAGTATTTCATCCAGATTATTTTTGAGAGGGACAACAGAATTATCTAGCACATTGAAAAATCCTTCTAAATTCAGGGTGCTGTCATTCTTTTAAAAATTTCACTAAAAAAGTGGCGTAAACCTGGTGTGACACATTTTGTATGTGTTTTATACAATTTGTCACCTTTTTCTTGTCATTTTTGAAAAACTGCTAGAAGAAGGTGATGGCAATACAACTGCATGTCGGTATTTTGGCACAAAAATCTGGTGTAAGGTTAGCCAGTCAATGGGAGTCTAAGCTCCAGATTTATCATACAGCATGAAGAAGTGTGATACATTTTGTGCAGTTTCCCCCGTCTGTTCCAGTTGTAAGCTGTATAAATTTAGGACTGAATGAGTAAATCTTCCTCAATATGTATTGAAAATTTAGAACACAGTTTTTCATTATGTTCTATTTCGAGCAAGACAAGTTTAAAACTAAAAAGTGCAGCCTAAAAAAGTATCTGACAGATATATTTCCTTTTATATGTCAGGTAAAATCAAAAACGTTGCTTCAGCATGAAATAGCATGCTAGAAAATAAGACAACTGCTTCTTCATTCTTACTGTAGGCAGATGTCATACATTGATCTTAGCGCCATTAGATCCAAAGACATGTTGGATAATGGAGAGGAATAAAAGTAGATGGATGTATGAGATACTTTACCATTCATCACACTTTCTTCAGAATTGCAGCATATTAAAAGAGCGCCAAATACATAAGCTGCACATTTTTCTTTGTTGGTTTAGTAAATGCTTGAACAATACTGTGATTTTCATAAAAAGGAAAAATAAAGTTGTCGCTAAGATCTTTTTCTTCCAGGAATGAAGCAGCTGTTCTAAACAATATGGTGTAAAGCTTGGTGCCTCTTTTCAATTAGCCTCTAAATTGGCCTATTCTAGTTAGAAATAATGAGGGTCATTCATTTCAATTGGGTAGCATATAACAGTGGAGAAAAATGCATAAACCATTAAATACATTATTAAAACAATGTCACTTTGAATATGATTATTTCCTATAAATTACATTAGTTTGCACAGACATCTGTTAGCTGGAAAGGCCTCGCGGTGGCTCATCGGTAAGAACTGGCTTCAAGTGTTAATTTAAAGTATATGGACCCACCCGAACAATCAGGCACAGCTTACAGACAAGAGTGCTGTTCATTAGCATGTGATCGCCCTTTTGCTATCCTTCAGACATATATATTTCTCTTCCACAGGAAATGAACAGTGTCTGGCCAGTTTTTATCATATATGTCTCAACATTAATTTGCTCAAATGCAAAATAAAAATAAATAAAAATACAAAATATTTCTAGCATATAACTTGGCACCCCTGTGAGTTCGAAGATTTTCACAGAGCCATAGACTTGTGTAGGTGATCTTTATCTGTGACTTCTATAAAGCAGAAATGTCTCCAATTATTTTTGCAGGTCACTCGGTCTACAAAAAAATAAATAAATAAAAAATGGACATATATATATACCTGTATAGCCACAAAGACTATAGTGAGTAGATGTTCTATCCATGAAAATACTTACAGAAATAAACCAGTGTCTGAATATTTTATAGGTATTACTTTATTCTTTTATTGTGGCTGTCTTGTGAAACTCAATCTTCAGACTAGAAGACAATTCATTGATACTACTGATTAGTGGAGATGAGCGAACCTGAACAATGCAGTTCATTGTTCGTACCAAACACAGACTTTACAAGAAAAATCAGTGTTCGAGTTTAGATTTTGGGTGCTTTACGTATGCTAACAACTTGATTGAGCATTGCTGTGCTCAGGCCAGTGCTTGCACTTCAATGCCTCGCGCTGGGGGAAAATTCAGCATTATCGGTTGTAGTGTGAACAAAAAAAAGTGAAAAAAACCCTGTCCTTCCTTCCTCATAACTGCTCTGTTTGGGTCTGACTGTATGTGGACAGAGAGCCGAATTGCCCAATGAGTGACTCCCAATGTGTTCAGGTCAAGTCCAGGTCAAGTCCGGGACCAGATCGAAACTTTATCTAAAATCTGTCTCAGCCCACCAAACTGAACTTCAACAGGTTCGCTCATCTCTACTGTATAGTGACAAGTGAGCACAACCATGCTCAGGTGCTCAGATCTCATAACGAGGAGTCAGATGCTTAGATGGGCATGACTTGAGTACTTGAGTATAATGGAAGTAAATGGAAAGCTTAAGCATTTTTCCCAAAGAGTTCTTGGAAAATTGCTTGACTTCACCTTTCACTTACATTATTTTCAGATACTTGAATCACGCCCATATAAGCCCCCAACTGTTCATTACGAGTAGAGAGCACCCGAGCATGGTAGGGCTCGCTCATCACTAATATTGATCTTTTATACTAATTACATACTGTTGATATCCTAATTCAGTGTCTATAATATGCCTGTATTGTGCAACCATACTCTAAAGATTTACTGATTCCCTGATATTAAAAGAGGTGGAATATGATCTGAAAAAACACAAAAAAATAAAAAAAATTCAGTAAAGGTTTGTTGCACCTGCATTTAATGTTCTGTTTTATGTGCAATCTATTAAACAATGTACAATGAGCTCAAATAATCCCACCGTACATTGTCTAAATAACAGGATTATTCAGTGCTCAATAAGAATAAGACCATACTTATCCAAAATCAACAGGCTCCCTGATTGGCTTTAATTTTTTCACAGGTGCCTATTGCAGCCGTCTAAATGGTTATAGACTTTTAGGCAACATGAAGCAAGCAAGAGTCTATCAATCTAGATGTTTGCCCATATTAGTTATGGCCTTTAAATTGTGTGAGTCTTGGATCAATCACCATTTTTAGGTTGAACACCAAGAGTAGAAGCAAGTTGGACATAGTATGGATGTACAACCAGTGTTTCTACGCAATTCTCTGAATATTACAGTTTCTCCATCATAAAAAAAATATTGCTTTTCACTGTAAAATGATGGCTTAGTCCATTACTGTGTTGTGGGTCCTGGGTTCAAATCCCACCAAGGACAACATCTGTGAAAAGTTTGTATCTTTTCACAGGTTTTCTGTGGGTTTCCTTTCACACTCCAAAGACATACTGGTAGGGAATTTAGATTATGAGCTCCCTTGGTGACAGTAATTATTTCTATAAAGTGCTGTGGATTTTAACTGAAGTATATACATAAATGAAGAATAATAGATATATCCTAGAGATCATGCTCTTCACATGTCTGATATCATGTCTTCCATTATATTTATACAGCAGCACCATGTGAATACCATGATGACACAGAGAACTATTAATTATTGGTACGACACACTATCAGTTCCCTGGTGTCTACTGTTGAGAACTCATTCTCCGAGCCAAAAAAAAATGAAATTACTTTTGAATAAAAAAGATATGAAAGTAAAACAAGTCCATAGTGCTTAAGAATGAGTTTCCTTTTACATTGTATATTGTTGCATACATATGTTGAAGAGTAAATCTTCTGTAATCCCAAATGTATTTTAGGCTTCACAAAATGACAAAATTTAGACGGCACTCTGAGCAAGCCATACATATGCAACAAGCTCAATGCTTTATATTTTCATTGTTCTGTCCTTTCATGACATTGTGCATTAAACCGACTGCAGCTGTCATGGAAAAATCAGCCTGCTTTAAATCTTCAACAAAACTGCTCAGTGAAATAATAGATTAAAATGTAGATGGCAATTTCAAAGTATATATAAAAGGCAGATGGAACATATACATTGTGCTCTGATGGTAAATCAATTGTACTAGTAAAAAGTCTTAATGCACCTATGTACACGGCTCAGGCCAAAGTTTCTCATTCCAAACTTTCTAATTTTAAAACTATTTAAAGAGAAACAATGCACACTGTCATAAGAAGATCTGATTTCTAGCAGCCTGTCTATAAATAATGCATTCATTTAACATCTACCTTTCATCGTATGTTCCACTATGCATAGATATTCGCCTGTCTGACTGTATTTTTCTGCTTGAGCTTCAGAGATGAGATGATGTTGGACTATGTGCGAGCTGCCTAGAACAATTTTCTCAGAAGTGTATCCCTGGATATGAGGCTCCTTGATAGGAAGCAGTTTGGCATCTTACTTGGATGATCGATTCTTTTAGTGTCTTCATCCCAAGCTGACAATATTTAACATGGTCTGTTGAACATAGAGTAAGAGATGAGATTTACATTCCTCATACTTTACATCATATATAATAAAGGATGAGAAGACACGTCAGCTCTCTGACATCTGAAAATTCTTCTCTAATAATTAACTTGATAGCTGGCTAATTTTTTTGCTGGTTGCATACCTTTTTCACATCATGTTAGCCTTTACCGAAGGTACACCAATGTGTAATGTACTCCTTTATACAGTATAATTGCCAAAAAATGTGTTATACTTTTTAATGTTATCAATTTTGATAACAATTTAATTACTTGTAATGCTAAAGAACTTTACAACCCTATGGCACTAAATCAGCGGGTTGTGAGCATTTTGTTCAGTTGATATTCTGTATTTTGGCCAAAATATCAACTAATACCTCATATATATATATATATATATATATATATACACACAGTACATATACACGGTATATATATATAAATATGTATATATATATATATATATATATATATATATATATATATATATATATATATATATATATACACATATATATATATATATATATATATACTATAGTTCATAAGTTTAGGGTCACTTAGATAAAGAAAAGCACATTTTTTTTCAATGAAGCTAACATTAAATTAAACAGAAATACACTCTATACATTGGTAATGTGGTAAATGACTATTCTAGCTGCAAACGTCTGTTTTTTAATTAGAGAGGCTTTAAAACTGACCTTCCTTTGAACTATTTGAGAATCTGGAGCATTACATTTGTTGGTCCCATTAAACTCTCAAAATGGCCAGAAAAAGAAAACTGTCATGTGAAACACGACAGTCTATTCTTGTTCTTATAAATGAAGGATACTCCATGCGAGAAATTACCAAGAAATTGAAGATTTCCCACAACGGAGTACTACTCCCTTCAGAGAGGAGAACAAACAGGCTCTAACCAGAGTACAAAGAGAAATGGGAGGCCCCACTGCACAACTGAGCATCAAGATAAGTACATTAGAGTCACTAGTTTGAGTAATCGACGCCTCAAAGGTCCTCAACTGGCAGCTTCATGAAATAGTACCCGCAAAATGTCAATGTCAATGTCTACGGTGAAGAGGCGACTACGGGATTCTAACCTTCAGGGCAAAGTGGCAAAGAAAAAGCCATATCTGAGACTGGCTAATAAAAGGAAAAGATTAATATGGGCAAAAAAGCATAGACATTGGACAGAGGAAGATTGGAAAAAAGTGTTATGGACAGATGAATCGAAGTTTGAGGTGTTCGGATCACACAGAACATTTGTGAGATGCAGAACAACTGAAAGATGCTGGAAGAGTGCCTGGCGCTATCTGTCAAGCATGGTGGAGGTAATGTGATGGTCTGGGGTTGCTTTGGTGCTGGTAAAGTGGAAGATTTGAACAAAGTAAAAGGGATTTTGAATAAGGAAGGCTATCACTCCATTTTGCAACATCATACCCTGTGTACAGCACTTCATTGGAGCCAATTTAATCCTATAACAGGACAATGACCCAAAGCACACCTCCAAATTATACATGAACTATTTAGGGAAGAAGCAGGCAGCTGGTATTCTATCTGGAATGAAATGACCAGCCCAGTCACCAGATTTCAACCCTATTGAGCTGTTGTGGGAGCAGCTTGACCGCATGGTACGCAAAAAGTGCCCATCAAGCCAATCCAACTTGTGGGAGGGGCTTCTGGAAGCATGGGGTGAAATATCTCAAGATTACCTAAAAAAAGTAACAGCTAGAATGTCAAAGGTCTGCAAAGCTGGAATTGCTGCAAAGGAGCATTCTATGACGAAAGCAAAGTCTAAAAGTGAAAATTATCATTTCAAGTAAAAATCATTATTTCTAACCTAGTCAATGTCTGGACTATATTTTCTATTCATTATGCAACTCATTTGATAAATAAAAGTATGATTTTTCATGGAAAAGACAAAATTGCCTGGGTGACCCCAAACCTTTGAACTGGCACTCTTCCAGCATCTTCTCAGTTGTTTTTTTTATCTCAGAAATGTTCTTCTGTGTTATCCATACATTTCAAACTTCAAGTCGTCTGTCCATAGCACTTTTTTCCAATCTTCCTCTATTCAATGTCTGTGTTCTTTTGCGCATACTAATCTTTTCCTATTATTAGCCAGTCTCAGATATGGCTTTCTCTTTGCCACTTGCCCTCAAGGCATCCTCATCCCGGAGTCATCTCTACATTGTAGACATTGACACTGGAGTTTTGTGGGTACTAGTTAATGAAGCTGCCAGTTGAGGACCTGTGAGGCATTGATTTCTTAAACTAGAGACTCTAATGTACTTGTCTTGTTGCTCAGTTGTGCAATGGGGCCTCTCACTTCTCTTTCTACACTGGTTAGAGCCTGTTTGTGCTCTCCTCTGAAGAGCGTAGTACACACCGTTGTAAGAAATCTTCATTTCTTTGGCAATTTCTCACGTGGAGTATCCTTCATTTCTAAGAACAAGAATAGACTGTCGAGTTTCACATGAAAGTTCTCATTTTCTGGCCATTTTGAAATTTTAATGGGACCAACAAATGTAATGCTCCAGATTCTCAACTAGTTCAAAGGATGGTCAATTTTAAAGGTTCTCTAATCAGCAAAACTGTTTTCAGCTGTGCTAACATACTTGCACAAGGGTTTTCAAGGAATTTCTAAACATCCATTAGCCTTCTAACACAGTTAGCAAACACAATGTACCATTAGAACACTGGAGTGGTGGTTGTTGGAAATGGGCCTCTATATACCTATGTAGATATTGCATTCAAAACCAGATGTTTGCAGCTAGAATAGCCATTTACCACATTAACAATGTATAGAGTGTATTTCTGTTTAATCTAATGTTAGCTTCATTGAAAAAAAATGTGCTTTTCTTTCAAAATAGGGAAATATCTAAGTGACCCTAACCTTTTGAACTGTAGTGTATATATCATATATTTGTTTTGCATTTATCATATCTTTATACAGGATGCAGCCAGTCCCATTAATGTAGGCCTTGTAAACCAGGGTCTCCGTTCCTGTGTGGTGCACTTATATAGTGCTGGGCAGCCTGCCTAGTCTAATAGTATGGGTGTGATCAATAGACTGTTAGCCAGACACTGTGCACCTATATGTGTGAAAGGCGCCCTATACAAGCCATTTGAGTGCAATTTAAATTCTAAGCAATCATCCCCTCCATGGATTGGCAGTGTGTGAGTGGTTGCTCCATAGGTGTTTTGCACCTGGTGACTCCATTTTTATTAAGGGGTTTTGCTGCATCCTGACTGCATTTGTTTCTGTGGCCTGGGCAGATAAACATTATTACCCTTTCTTTCTGTGAATTTACAAACAACAATAATTTTACCAAAAAAGGTAAATATCTTTAAAGAGTAAATAAACTTAAAAAAAGTTTAATAAGTTTAAAACTAGGGATGATTGAATACCTCAAATATTCGGCAATGCCCATAATCGCCGAATAGGTCACCGCTATTCGACTATTTGCAAATATTCGATGCGCAATGTATGTCTATGGGAAACTCGAATAGTTGCCGAATAGCAACTATTTGGGCTTCCCATAGACTTACATTGCGCATAGAATATTTGCATAGCTGTTACCTATTTGTCGGATATTCGCGAAGCCAAATATTGCTAAGTAATATTATAAGCATTTTATAAGTTTTTGAAATACATCAAGTTTATGCAAAAACTCAATATTTACAGGGATGTCTTTTATTTCTTAGGACTTCAGCAGTTTGCACTGACATGCTGCATATCCAATTCTGAGACAATCCTGACTGATGACAACTCATGCTTGCCTAATCAGTGTTAGAAGTATATTGCAATTTTGTGCATTTGCCCACCTGCTTTTCGAGAACTGATCACAGTTTCTCAGTTGGAATGAGAGCTGTAGAATTTCATGGCCAATGATTTAAATGTTTTGCTGACAAAACTTTTAGTTATCACTTTCCTTGTGACATGGTACTCTATCAAGTTTTTAAAAACACTTTTCATCCCCAATTTATTCTTGCATTATTGAGAGTAGTTACTCATGAAGGATGTTTTGATACTATTCTTTATTCATGACAGTGTTTTTAGGCAAAACTTTGAGTGAGCCACTACCTTTGATGAACAATAACCCTCCCATGAATGGTCTCAGGGTGCTTAACTGTTAGCATGACACAAGTCTGAAGCTGCTCATTTTTTCATCTCCAGACAAACATTCTTCCAGATTATCCATGCAGTCTGAAGAGGATTTCATCAGAGGTAATATTATTTTCGAAGTCCTCGGCTCTCCAATCTCTGTACTTCCTGCAGAATGTCAGTCTGTCCTAGATGTTTTTCTTGGAGATAAATTTCTTCTTTGCTGCCTCTACACCAAATCAGCCTCCAAAAGCCTTTGCCTCACTATATGTGCAGATGCACTAACACCTGCTTTTTGCTATTTCTGAGCAATCTCTGCACTCGTACAGCTTTCTTTGATGTTCTTGGTGATCAGATACAAAACAAAATATGGTTGTTTACCTTTAAAAATAGTGACGCCACCACTACCCATGAGTTGTGTATGGTATTGCAGCTCAGGTACTTTTCCTCAATGGAACTGAGTCCAAATACAAGACAGAATCGATGGTCATGAGTGCCACCATTTGTGAAGGGGAATAGACACTGAAGATATGACACTTGGGTACAATCTAAAGTAGTCTGTGTACAGCTTGTACAACAGTGTAAATTTAGTGTGTCCTCTAAATAACAACACACAACCAATAATGTCTAAACTGCTGGCATCAACTGTGAGTACATTTCTAAGTGAAAACGGCCAAACTGTGTCCAGGTAGCTATTTTCCACCCTGATATCATGTGAGTCATTAATGTTTTCAAGGTCTCAGGTATGAATGGGGAGCAGGTGTGTTAAATTTGGAGTTATCGCTCACACACTGTCTCATACTGGTCAGTGGGAGTTCAACATGGCACCTCATGGCAAAGAATTCTCTGAGTATCTGACAAAAATAATTGTTGCTCTACATAAAGATCCACAAGAAATCCTGCAAACAGTTTGTTGAAGACAAGCAGACTAAGGACATGGCTACTGGGACAATGTCCTGTGGTCTGATAGGACCAAGATACACTTATTTGGTTAAAATGGTGTCAAGCCTGTGGGGTGGCAAAAAGAACAAGAGTACAAAAACAAGTGTCTTGCCTACAGTCAAGCATGGTGGTGGGAGTGTCATAGTTTGGAGTTCAATGAGTGCCGTCAATGGTGGGAAGCTACAATACGTTGAGGAAACCATGAATGCCAACATTTACTCTGACATACTGAAACAGAGCATGGTACCCTCCCCTCAGAAACTGAGCCACAGGGCAGTATTCCAACATGAATGATATCGACCCCAAACACACCTCCAAGATGACCACTGGCTTGCTAAAGAAAAATCTAATTCTATATTTACAAAAATGTGAGAGCTGCACTCACTTTTGTGATATACTATATATATATACTGTATATAGGGCACACCAAATTTACACTGTTATACAATCTGTACACTGACTACTTTACATTGTATCAGAGTGTCATATCTTCAATGTCTGTTTGCCTTCAGAAATTGTGGCACACATGACCATAGATTCTGGCTTGTATTAGGACTCAGTTCCATTGATGCAAATGTACCTTAGCTGCATATATAAATATATATATATATATATATATATATATATATATATATATATACACACATTTGATAAGGTGGTGTTTTACTACTATGATATTGATGACTTACCATAGGATATTGATATCCTAAGGATAGTCCATCAATGTTAAATGGATGGGGAAGTGACACCTCCGTCAACCAATCAATCAGTCAATCAGCTGTTCTCAATTTTAGCGACAAATGCATGCAAGCAGTTGTGGAGTGGAAAACCACAGCTTTTTCAACTGATCTACAGTGGTCACTAAACAGAATACAGTTAATAATGTAGCACTTTCATTGAATGGAGGACAGTGAATGGGTATCACTGTAACATTCTGCATACAATATATGTGAATATTGGCAGAAAACATCCTACAATCTGTCACAGTCCTATGCTCCACTGGTTAAGAAAAGCATAGTATATACGCAGGTCCTATGCACTATTTGTCCAAATATCGCAAAAACTAGTTTTATGCATCTATTTACTGTATTAAGCAACTCTCAAAGTATTCAGTGAACTCATTGTATGGTAAGTCCATGGTATTCATGAGCTAGCTGGTATACATGCAGATGGATCATTTCAATGCCGAACTATGTTTCAAGTCATAAACTAGATTAATTAACAAGAAAGAATAAAAAAGAACAAGCTTTTAACATATGTTAAACACATTGCACTAATGGAAATGTTTGTAAAATGAGTCAAACATACACCCCCATTTGGTTTGACCATAGTCCAATAGTCATCTAAACTATCTTTTTACTGTTTCAGAGCTGCACACATTTATACAACGTAGTCCTCTGTAAATGAACTTCTATGCCTGAGTTGTCTTGATATTGTAAATAATGACATCCTGATTTTATATGACAACTATTTACTGTGTTTCGACTAGAATAAAAATATTTTTTTTTCCTTTTAAAAATATCTCCCATATGACAGAGTGCATTGGATTGACTTTATCCATGTCAAACCCCGTCACATATCTAGAACAGATGGATGGTACACTTCTCTCACTAACAAGGCAGAACGCTTGTCAAGTCTTTTGGACAAATGACTAAACATCCATCAACACTGTACAGTAATCTGTTATAGAACCACTTATTAGTGACCTTCAGGCCCTTTTTTAATAGAATTTTCGTTATTATAGGGCTTTACTTGCAAATGCACATGTATCCTGAAAGCAGAGAATGCACCAGCTATCCCGAATGTATCTTAGTTTTCACAAGTTGGCAGCTAAAGTGCTTTTTACTAGTAGGAATATACTTGAGCCTCTAATGTAGTAAATAATCTCACAGCATGTTATAAATGCATTTATATTATTCGGTGTGTTATACTATTGGGCTATAATAAAGTAAGGAGAGCAAGAGGCAGATACTCACAATAGACTACATTTACGAGTAGCGGTTTATGGGCAAGCTGAGAATAGTAATCACACTCAGTGGAGAAATAAACCGTGTATTGAGAGTTCAGCAAAATTCTTACCATTACAAGAAATGTGTATTTAAGGTAATAGATATTTGATATTCAATAGAAAGTGCTGAACTGTTTTCTGTTATAAAAACCTACCCATACAAATACGTAATTTCATGATAATAAAGCTTAAATCCTAATTCACTTGTGTCTCTATTTGTTAGACAGAGCTTTAGAAAAAAATAGCACTTCAATAGTTAAAGTCATCTTAGTATAATATTCGCATATATATATATGGGAATTGTTTTTTATGTACTTTTTGGTGTATGGGTGTACCTTTTGGTCTAATTCTTCAGATTCACATTATTATTAGTGATAAGCAAGCATTGCCATGCTCTGGTACTCAGTACTCATAACAAGTAGAGATTGACAAGACATAATATCCTTGGGTGCTCGGTCCTGGTATCGAGTAGGTCAGTTACTCTGAAAGGGCTCTACTCGAGTGACGATTATAATGGAAGTCAATGATTTAGCAGTTTAGGCCTCTGTCCCCATATAGCGAGCCATAAACAGAGCATTTTGGGAAGGAAGGAGGGCAGTATTTTTCACCATTTAACACACTACATCCGAAAATGTTGCTTTAACCTCAGTGAGAGCCATTCAGAGACTGCAAATTACTCTCCCTGGGGTGCCTGAACACATCAGGCTTTGAAGCAAGCCTGTGCGTAGTGGACATTGTTTCATGGACAAAACATCTGAGCACTCGCAAATCCAGGCTGAGCTCCGCGAGTATTTGAGCACCCCGATGCTCGATCGAGTAACAAGCAGTAACTAGTAAGGAGCAATTTGACGCTCAGATGGGCTTGATTTGTGCACTGAGTGTAATGGAAGTCTACAGTGAACTCAAGCATTTTTCTGGAAAATCTTCTCAGAACGAAAAACTGCATAGGAATCAATGGATATTGTGGGACATTACTGTTTGGATTCCATTAGAACTTCCAAGATTTATGTTGAATAAATAAATTGGTGAATGAGGGCATGTGGGGGAGACTTTATTCAGATAAACCTTTTTTCCAACTATCAATTCACAGCTGACATTAAGCACACAAGCATTACTCCGATTGACACTGCACTAGTGCAATTTGGAAGAGGCAGGTAAAGTGACATAATTTGAGCATCTAAATAATGTAACACCTAGGGCGGCTGCAGGCTTCTATTTTTAGGCTGGGAAAGGCAAAATAACCATAGGCCTTCCCAGCCTGATAAAACCAGCCCTCAGCTGTCTGCTTCACTTTTGTCGGCTATCACAAATACGGTTAATCCAAGGCAGTTTTTTTAAAATTACTTAAATAAATAATTTAAAAAAATGTTGTGGGATCCCCTTTGTTTTTGATAAGCAACCAAAGTAAAGCTGACAACTGAGAGTTGAAGCCCCCAGCTATCTGTTTTACCTGTGCTGATTATAAAAAATAGTCGGCAGCCCAAATCATTTATTACTTTTTTAATCTTTGTTAACAGCAGAATAAAGTTATTCTATTCACACAATAAAGCCTATAGATTGGCTGTGCTGCAGCTTTTCAATGAACTTTATTAACATATTAACAGTACCTTGAAAACCAAACTCAAAAACAGACTTTATTAAAAGTCCATGTTCGAGCCTATGCCGTGGACACCCGGTGTCCGGTACGAACCCCGAATGTTAAAGTTCATTTTCACTCATGCCTACTTGTGATGTATTAATGAAATTGCTATTACAATTAGAAATAAAGTTCTGTACTTTTCCAACCAACAAGTATAATGTTTAGCACTGCTGTTCTTTTATGAAGTGTAGGGGTTTAGGCAACTGCAATTTTTATGCTCTTTTCATTATGTATGTCAATTGGCATCATTCCTAAGGCTGCTTTCACATTGTGTTATTACCTACATTCAATGGTCCCGTCGGAGCTTCCGTCCGAACCCCCGCCGCAAAACAAGCTTTGGACGCATGCCCCAACGGGGCCAATGACTGTAATGGAGCAAACGGAGTCACATTGTGCTCTATCTTGCACCACTTTTGGGCGTCTACGCTTTTGAAGTAGACTGCGTCTGGCTGTAGAAAGTGTATACACCCGAAAATGGTGCAAGACAGAACACATGGTGACTGCATCTGCTCCATTACAGTCAATGGCCCCATTGGCGAACGCCTCCGAAACCTGTTTTGTGGTGGAATTCGGACGGAGGCCCTGATGGGACACGTGAACGTAGGTAATAAAGCAATGTGAAATGGCCCTTAGGAAATTTTAAAATATAAAATAAAAACTTTTTTGAAGAAATAGAGCAAATTTTAGCTTAACAGCTAAAAAGACGGAATCTAACCTCTACTTGTAATGCATCAACTGTACAGTGGCTAAACAGTAGCTGTGTGCAAGGTCTTATTAATTTGCAATTAATGTAAGGAATCATTTTTAGAATAAAAATTATCCGTTATGCTAAGTTTACAATTCCCTAATATCAATCCATTATAAATAAGGAGAACAGCAATTTAAGTAGACTAATAAATTGTAGACTTATCCTTTAAATATGTACTGGTTGTGTCTTGCCCAATGCAATTTTTACATTTATTTTTAGAAATGTTTTCTGTCACAGCTGTTAGGAAGATGTTCTTTTGATCTATCTCCTTTATTATAAAACTCTGCGTATTTCTGTTACACTAACAAGCTTTAACTGTCAGAACAGGGTTGAGGACAGCTGGGGAAGAATAACACTGGCAAATTCATGTGTCCTTTCCACTAACAAAACTTACACTGTAGCCAGATCTACTATTAGCAAATGATAACATCTAAGTTTATTATTAAAAAATATCATTCTACAGAATCAAATGAAAGTTTACAAAATATTTTACCGTCTACAATATATATATATATATTCCTATAAGGGATTGATGGTTTGAAATCCATGCATACCATATATCTTTCATACAGATGTCTGAAAACCATCTGCTGTGTGTCCACAGATCACAATACAAAGTGTTTTTAAGTAGATACAAACTATTCTACAAACAGACGATAATTTCCCTGGTTGTTGCAAATTCATACTGATCAAAACGGACATGTCTGAGGGCATATGTTCCCAAAAAGAGTCATCAAAGTGAACTGTGGCTACATATGGTGGCACAGAACAAACAAATTCTAGACCAAAACACATTACCTTATGTATATGTAATGTATTTTCAGAAAAATATACAACAAAAAATCAAAGCAACATCTTCAGATGTCAAATCCTAAACAGTAAAAGCCTGGATTAATGATGCTATAGTAGAATTATCTATTGAGGATTGGCATAAAAGTGAGTTTTTTTAAAAACAAGCTACTATGCACACATACGTCTGATCAAAAATATTCTCTAGAACAGAGAAACTTTTAATTTTTAAGTTTACAGCTCATTGCCTAGGTCACTGGCCACCTCAGAGTGACTAGTTTCATTGGCAGACTGCACACTTGCAAACTTTCTGCTATAGAGCTTGTAAGTGCCACTCTCTGCATAACTTTCTTGTCCTAGCGCTCTTTCATTTTTGCAGAAAAAAGCTGCCTTTGTTAGGAGTAAAGGTGAGAAAAGGGATCAGATCTTTCGCATGAGCATGTTGCTTAGTGAAACTGTTAATCTTCAGGAGTACACCAGACTAACGCAAAGGGGAAGTCAGGAGGCAGATGAAAAGAAAGCCCCTAAGGATAGAAGATGAATGCACTCCTGTAACCATTTTGTGGAAAATCATGTACTTGCATGTTACTGTAGGGCTCATTGTGTGTGGAAAAGGCTGTTTAATTTTTTTTTACATTTTGATGGCCTTTGTTGGTTCATAAAAATGGCGGCCAGTGGCTGTTATTTTACTAAGGCCTTGGTTCCACTTGCGCATAGCTTCCAATGTGAGAGCATCGGAAACAATATGCTAATGACCCTTTGCTGCATGCGTGATCTTGTGATTGGATCACAGCTGCGGAATAGAGGGGGGAAAACTTTCCCCCATCTCCTCCCCGACCTGTCTCTGCGTACGTCACACTGCAGTCGGATGACATGCGAGTGCAGTGCAATGTATCACACGCTCCCATAGACTTGTATGGGGGTGCATGAGCCGAGACTCGCTGCCAAACGCAGCATAGTACTATTCAATTCTCAGGCCTATATGGCATGATAAATCTATCACAGATGGACACTGCCCATAGTTTTTCACTAGAGTGAGAGCAATCTGATGTTTTATCGAATTGCACTCATCTGTGCAAGACGAAAGTGGAACTGAGGCCTAAACCCCACAAAATCAAATGAAAAAAATTCTGTATTTTGGCGAATACAGATATTTGTATTGTTTGAATCAAAATTTAAATCCATTTACATTTATTTGCTCATCTCTAATTTGCATACATCTTGTCTGCAACTACAGTTTATTCCAAAAATTGATAACAATTTCCTACAACTATTTTGTTGATAAAAAACAGCGTTTTTGTACTAAACACTTTAGACTAGTTATGCATTAAGAACTCATGCAGCCGTAAATTAAGCTTGATGCCTCGTGTATTTTTATTTTACCATATTTGGCAAAATACAATTGTTTCAGACTTTGTGTCTCTAAAACATTAAAGAAATCCACTACCCTTTTGAAAAGTAGAAAAAAGTAAGACTAGAAAATCAAATTCCTTAAGGTTGCCCTGCAAGGTTATGTTCTACAGAATAATGGCTGCCCTTTGTGTTTTTACATAACCTGTGTCCACATTAATGCTCAGAAGAATGAAATACCCTGTAAAAATTCCAAATATATATATATATATATATATATATATATATACACTACAGTTCAAAAGTTTAGGGTCACTTAGATATTTCCTTTTTTTTAAAGAAAAGCAAATTTTTTTAATGACGCTAACATTATATTAAACATAAATACACTCTATACCTTGTTAATGTGGTAAACGACTATTCTAGCTTCAAACGGCTGGTTTTTAATGCACACGCATATAGGTGCGTGTGTGTGTCTATATGTGGGTGTACAATGCTATTTATTTTCTACAATCAGTTTTATTTAGGTCATGTAAAACATCATCACATATGTAAGTGTGCTTCTTGCTCTCTGTAAATTAACCCTTGCCTATCAATAAAGAGTTGGAAGTGCAATGAAAAGTTTGGGTTACATAGACTGAGAGTTGGAAGTTTGTGTGTAACAAAGTTACATAGGAGAAAATAGAGTGTTTATGTTTGGATATAATGCTCTTAAATCTCAATTTCTCTGCTAAAGAAAGTTGCTTTGATCAAAGTTTAATTCTCCATGAAAAATGAAGTCTGTAGTACACTGACTGGATGTCCTTTCCTTCCCAATAGAGCCCAATTATCCCACTATATCCGGTGATCCAAGTGACAGGATTTGATTTATTGCTCTCACTCCCAGACTACAATAGCTCTGCAATCTACTGTCAGCATTATCTGACGCTTTGCACTCCTTCGTTTGTGAGCACAAAAATTATTCCAAGACCGGGCTCACTAACCTAAAATAGCATTTCTCAGTGCAACCTGTCACTGTACCTTTGACCCTCTGATCTGACTTAACAGTCAACCAAAAATCTATTTTTATAATCAGTAACGTTTTCTTTCAATTCTTTTCTATAGACCAATTCAAGATGAAGAAACAACATTACGCTGCTTGGGTATCATACAAAGCACACACACAAAACGGCACTTTTAGATTTATCCCTTCAATAAAATTGAGTTTTAGAAATAGATTGTTTACATATGAGGTAGAGGGGTATATTTAGTAAGCTGCAATTTTAGTCTATTATGCTTTAAGTGTTTTGTCGACTGCAATTTAGGTTATGTAGGTTACTTACCAGAAAAAAGGCAAAAACAAAGTGACAAGTAATAGAACTGTAATTCTAATATTAAGTGTTTATGAAGCCAGAAAAACATAGACATACTGTGACTTGAAAAAGTATACATACCCTTTGAACTTTTCCCCATTTTTTCACCTTACACACACAAACGTAAATATATATTCTTGGAATTTTATGTGATATACCAATACTACACAGCAAGTATTTGTGAAGTGTAAAGTAAATTATCCATGGTTTTCAAAATATTTTAAAAATATAAGTCCGAAAATTGTGGCTTACATTTATATTCATCCCCCATAGTCTAATATCCCTAAAGATTTAGAAAAAATAATTTCCTGAGAAACTACTTAAAGTTAACCTGTCAGGTGCATTATGCACCCAGAACCATGAGCAGTCCTGGGTGCATATTGCTAATCCCTGCCTAACTGTTCCTGTATCTAGTAGCATAGATATAAAGATCTTTAGAAAAGTGTTTCTAAAGATTCTTTAGAATTTGCCAATGAGGCCTTGGACTAGTCGCAAGGGTGCTAGTACCCTTGGCTAGTTGGCCCCCTTAGCATGATAGCTCACAGGGGCGTACTTGCATGCTAATGCATGCACAGCGGAGATATAATGCTGAATAGAAAAACTGGAAAACAAAAAGGCGCAATAGGGTTTTATCCTTCACTCAAAACCAGGGTAGAAATGAGCTAAGCACGCTCACCTGTTAAGGTTGTGAGAAATTCACAATACCCAAAACAAACTCAATGAACCAGGCTGTAGCAGTCCTCTGAGATATCAGGTGGAGACAGGAGGAGCAGAAGGAGGTATCACTGCGCTGCCTGTAGCAGGAAAAATACAAAACAAATTTTGTAAAATAAAGGAGTGATTTTATTTCTACACGTTTCAGGAGTTTAAGCCCCCTTCTTTAGGAAAGGAATCATTCTGATGCACCCCATTGGTGTGCATCAGACCTGAAGAAGGGGGGGCTATGACTCTTGAAATGCGTAGAAATAAAATCACTTCTTTATTTTACAAAATTTGTATTGATTTTACAAGTCCCATAACTTGAAGCCTGTACTCTCCAATCATTTCTGCTGTACAGAGCAATGCTTCAGCATCACTCTGAACAGCTGAAATTCTGTTCTCCTGTGAATGCCGGCGCTCTGTCGGCATTGATACGAAGCATGTAATGAGAGTGACAGGAATAGTCACCTGATCCCCGCAGTCATGACAACAAATTGGCACCCCGTGATTATGTCACTGATTAGCCAATGATTGCTGGGAATAGCACAATCCCCGATGGAGCATGTCAGATTGCGATGTCAGAGTTTGACAGTGCAATATAACTAAAGATAAGCGAATCTGAGGTTCAATTTTTGAACCGAACACCAACTTAAAAAATAATACATCGGGTTTGGGGTTCAGATGTTTTACATGCAAACTTCACTCACTCGAGCAATGCTGTGCTCAGGTACGCTTGGTGCTCAGCCCTGTGCGAGCTTCTTGCAGTATTTTAACAGCTCACACTGGGGGTAACATCAGCACTATGTAGTGTGCAACCAAAAAAATTGTTTGAAAAAGCCTGCCCACCCTTCCACAGAAGTGATCTGCTTATGGCTGGCTGTTTGTGGGCGGAGACTCAAACTGCCAATCAGCTACTTGCTCCAGGGTTTGGGTCAAGCTCGAGCCAGTTTAGGCTCAGCTAGTTTGATTCTGGCAAATCGAACCTCACTGGAACCGCTAATCTCTAGGTATAACCAGTTAACAGGAGTGGGCTGTGAGCTGCACATGACTGCTGATAAGCTCAGCAGACATGTGCTGAGAAAAATGCGGCCCACATTAAATGAACAGACATGACCTAGGACGCATAGGTACATCCTAGGTCGTAATGTGGTTAAACACAGGTTGTAATGTAACAAAATGTATAAAAAGTCAAGAAGGTTAAGACTTTGCAAAGTACTGTATGTTTCCCTCTATGAAGAAAATAAAAAAAAAACATTTTATCTTACAGATTTGTTTAAATTAATTCAGAGTGGGTATATCAGAGTAAAGTGGTTTTAAAAACTGATAAAAAATGTATTAGAATTTAATTGATCTATTCTACAAATATATCCACTAGTATATGCATCCATGTAAAGATCTTTATGAATATACTACTGGGTTAAGCCAGAGAATTGAACATGAAAACATATATATTGAATATCTATTTTTGGCCTTTGACATCACTGCCTCTTTAAGACAACATGTGCTGTCCTCCATTGTGTTACTCTCTGTGAATAAGGAACACAGCACATCAATATCACATAGCTGCTTACCATTTGATGGTATTTAAATGTGCTGCTGTTCTTCTGACTGATCTGAATCCATTTACAATTGAATGATGTAGAAAGTTGACACAGCTTATGGATGTACTCATGCTTTCATTTAAAATAATCCATGCGGCTCTTTGTAATTGAAAAGTGTGTGTGGTCAGCTCAATCAAAACAACTGATATGCCAATACTGAGATTAATATTATAAATTCTTCATAACAGGATAATGCACTGGATGTCATAAATACAGTACAGTTCTACACAATGGAAAGAACAACAATAAACCATCTCTTCCCTAACTGCTAGGGCACAGGCTGGCATACTGCTGATATGAACAGTATAGCACAGAAGTGAGGACACCCCTCACATTTTTGTAAATATTTTATTATATCTTTTCATGGGACAATACTGAAGATATGAGAGTGTATAGCTTGTATAACAGTGTAAATTTGATGTGCCCTCTAATTAACTCAACACACAGCTAATAATGTCAAAAAAGCTGGAAACAAAAGTCACTACACAGCGTATAGTAAAAAATGGGCCAAATTTTGTCCAACATGTCAATAATTTGTATGATCACCATTATTTTTAAGCACTGACATAAATCTCTTGGGCATGTAGCTAACCAGAGCTTTACAGGAGCCACTGGACTCCTCTTTCACTCTTCTATGATGACATTACAGATCTGCTTGATTTTAGAGACATTGCACTACTCCAACATGAGGTCACCCCACAGATTCTCAATAGAGTTTTGGTCTGGAGACATGCTTGGCCAGACAAGCAACTTTACCCTCAGTTTCTTTAGTAAGGCAGTGGTCACCTTGGAAGTGTGTTTGGAGTTATTATCATGTTGAAATACTCTCCTGTGGCCTAGTTTTTGAAGGGAGGGGATCATGCCCTGCTTTAGTATGTTGCAGTACATGTTGGCATTCATGGTTCTGTCAATGAACTGTAGTTCCCCATTGCTGAAGCCCTCATGTAGCTTCAAACAATTACAATCTCACCACCATGATTCACTGTAGGTAAGGCATACTTGTCTTTGTACTCCTCACCTGGTTGCCGTCACACATGCCTGACACTATCTGAACAAAATAAGTTTATCTTGGTCTCATCACATGACAGGACATTGTTCCATTAATCCAGGAAGTTAGTCTGCTTGTCTTCAGCAGTCTGTTTTGAAAAGACAACCTCTCAATATGACGTTGAGCATGTGCACAACCATGGAGATTTATGTTCGGAATGGAACCAGTCTTGTTAAAACGCAGTATGGTCTTGGCCACCATGCTGCAGCTTATTTCCAGGCTGTTGGCAATCTTCTTATAGTCAAGGTCATCCTTATATAAAGCTTCATATTTTTTTTCAGATCCTCAAATAATTTTTGCAAGCAGGGGCCATGTTGAACTTCCAGTGACCAGTAAGAGAGAGTGTGAGTGTGATAACACTAAATTTATCACACCTGGTACTTTGTAACACTAATGACAACAGGGAAGAAAATATCTTATTGGGCACAATTTAGCTATTTTCATATTAGGTGGTTTAGAAATTAATGGCTTTGTGTTGAGCCAGAGGGCACACCAAATTCACAGTGTCATAAAAGCTGCACACTGACTACTTTGCATTGTATCAAAGTGTCATATCCTCAGTGTTGTCCCATGAAAAGATATAATAAAATAATTTTTTTAAAATGTGGGAGGTGTACTCATTTTTTGTAATATAATGTATACATAGATTTCTTAGTACAAAGAATGAGCAACCAAGAGATTTCAATATATACTTTTTATAACTCTTCTACAATCTGCTATGTCAAAATCAGAATATATATTAAGGAATAAAGTAAGACCCCATGCACATGGTAATGATGAGTGCACAGTGTTTACAGTGGCACTTAGAGACTAGAGTTGAGCGCGGTTCGTGGTTCGTGGTTCTCCAGTTCTAGGCTCGAGTGATTTTGGGGCATGTTCTAGATCGAACTAGAACTCGAGCTTTTTGCAAAAGCTCGATAGTTCTAGAAACGTTCGAGAACGGTTCTAGCAGCCAAAAAACAGCTAAATCATAGCTTGGTTTCTGCTGTAATAGTGTAAGTCACTCTGTGAATCACACTATTATGACATTTCAGTGTATAGTGTGCGTGAACAGCGCCTTCAGATCACTGCTGTTTCTATAATGGCGATCGCCATTTTTTTTTTTTTTTCTTGTCTTCCTTCCCTAAGCGCGCGCGTGTAGTGGGGCGGGCCAGCATGTCAGCCAATCCCAGACACACACACAGCTAAGTGGACTTTTAGCCAGAGAAGCAACGGCATGTGTGATAGGATGTCCATGTCACATGTCCCTGCATTATAAAAACGGACATTTTCCTCCAGGACGCCATTATCTGCCTTCTGCGTCTTTGGTGTCAGACATCACTGGCGCAGCTCCGTCCTCCTGAGTCCTATCGCCGATACAGCTGTATGCGCTGCATACACAGCGTTAGACAGCTTAGGGATAGCACTTTCTAGCAGTCCTTTTAAGGGCTCAAACCGGCAGGGTCAGAGAGCTATAGGTGACAGGTCCTGCAAACAGCAACAGCGTCTGTGTAGCCAAGGTCAGGGATTTCCTCCCTGCATTTCACCATTAGGAGGGAATAGAAAGGCAGGCTTCCATTCCTCTACCCAGACCCCACAATCCTGGCACTGTACCCTCCTGTCCTCTGCACACTCCAACTCATTATAACTAAGCCATTATACTAGCTAACACTCAGTGTACCTAGTGGCATCCTATACGTGGCTATTGGACTTTGCTATAGTCCCACTAGTGCAAAGACATTTGCAGAGCACGTCTGCCTGCATTGCACACTCCAACTTTTTTAAACTAAGCCATTATACTAGCAAACAGTCAGTGTACCTAGTGGCATCCTAGACGTGGCTATTGGACTTTGCTATAGTCCCACTAGTGCAAAGACATTTGCAGAGCACGTCTGCCTGCATTGCACACTCCAACTCATTATAACTAAGCCATTATACTAGCAAACACTCAGTGTACCTAGTGGCATCCTATCTGTGGCTATTGGACTTTGCTATAGTCCCACTAGTGCAAAGACATTTGCAGAGCGCGTCTGCCTGCATTGCACACTCCAACTCATTATAACTAAGCCATTTTACTAGCAAACAGTCAGTGTACCTAGTGGCATCCTAAACGTGGCTATTGGACTTTGCTATAGTCCCACTAGTGCAAAGACATTTGCAGAGCACGTCTGCCTGCATTGCACACTCCAACTTTTTTAAACTAAGCCATTTTACTAGCAAACACTCAGTGTACCTAGTGGCATCCTAAACGTGGCTAATGGACTTTGCTATAGTCCCACTAGTGCAAAGACATTTGCAGAGCACGTCTGCCTGCATTGCAGACTCCAACTCTTTTTAACTAAGCCATTATACTAGCAAACAGTCAGTGTACCTAGTGGCATCCTAAACGTGGCTATTGGACTTTGCTATAGTCCAACTAGTGCAAAGACATTTGCAGAGCACGTCTGCCTGCATTGCACACTCCAACTTTTTTAAACTAAGCCATTTTACTAGCAAACACTCAGTGTACCTAGTGGCATCCTAAACGTGGCTAATGGACTTTGCTATAGTCCCACTAGTGCAAAGACATTTGCAGAGCACGTCTGCCTGCATTGCACACTCCAACTTTTTTAAACTAAGCCATTATACTAGCAAACAGTCAGTGTACCTAGTGGTATCCTAAACGTGGCTATTGGACTTTTGTCTATTCACACTATTGTAAACATATTTGCAGCACGTCTGCCTGCATTGCACACTCAAACTCATTATAACTAAGCCATTATACTAGCAAACAGTCAGTGTACCTAGTGGCATCCTAAACGTGGCTATTGTACTTTTGTCTATTCACACTATTGTAATGATATTTGCAGCACGTCTGCCTGCATTGCACACTCCAACTTTTTTAAACTAAGCCATTATACTAGCAAACAGTCAGTGTACCTAGTGGCATCCTAAACGTGGCTATTGGACTTTGCTATAGTCCCACTAGTGCAAAGACATTTGCAGAGCACGTCTGCCTGCATTGCAGACTCCAACTCTTTTTAACTAAGCCATTATACTAGCAAACAGGCAGTGTACCTAGTGGCATCCTAAACGTGGCTATTGGACTTTGCTATAGTCCCACTAGTGCAAAGACATTTGCAGAGCACGTCTGCCTGCATTGCACACTCCAACTTTTTTAAACTAAGCCATTTTACTAGCAAACACTCAGTGTACCTAGTGGCATCCTAAACGTGGCTAATGGACTTTGCTATAGTCCCACTAGTGCAAAGACATTTGCAGAGCATGTCTGCCTGCATTGCACACTCCAACTTTTTTTAACTAAGCCATTATACTAGCAAACACTCAGTGTACCTAGTGGCATCCTAAACGTGGCTATTGTACTTTTGTCTATTCACCCTATTGTAAACATATTTGCAGCACGTCTGCCTGCATTGCACACTCCAACTTTTTTAAACTAAGCCATTATACTAGCAAACACTCAGTGTACCTAGTGGCATCCTAAACGTGGCTATTGTACTTTTGTCTATTCACACTATTGTAAACATATTTGCATCACGTCTGCCTGCATTGCACACCCCAACTTTTTTAAACTAAGCCATTATACTAGCAAACACTCAGTGTACCTAGTGCCATCCTAAACGTGGCTATTGTACTTTTGTCTATTCACACTATTGTAATGATATTTGCAGCATGTCTGCCTGCATTGCACACTCCAATTTTTTTAAACTAAGCCATTATACTAGCAAACACTCAGTGTACCTAGTGGCATCCTAAACGTGGCTATTGTACTTTTGTCTATTCACACTATTGTAATGATATTTGCAGCACGTCTGCCTGCATTGCACACTCCAATTTTTTTAAACTAAGCCATTATACTAGCAAACACTCAGTGTACCTAGTGGCATCCTAAACGTGGCTATTGTACTTTTGTCTATTCACACTATTGTAATGATATTTGCAGCACGTCTGCCTGCATTGCACACTCCAATTTTTTTAAACTAAGCCATTATACTAGCAAACACTCAGTGTACCTAGTGGCATCCTAAACGTGGCTATTGTACTTTTGTCTATTCACACTATTGTAAACATATTTGCAGCACGTCTGCCTGCATTACACACTCCAACTTTTTTAAACTAAGCCATTTTACTAGCAAACACTCAGTGTACCTAGTGGCATCCTAAACGTGGCTAATGGACTTTGCTATAGTCCCACTAGTGCAAAGACATTTGCAGAGCACGTCTGCCTGCATTGCACACTCCAACTTTTTTAAACTAAGCCATTATACTAGCAGTCAGTGTACCTAGTGGCATCCTAAACGTGGCTATTGGACTTTTGTCTATTCACACTATTGTAAACATATTTGCAGCACGTCTGCCTGCATTGCACACTCAAACTCATTATAACTAAGCCATTATACTAGCAAACAGTCAGTGTACCTAGTGGCATCCTAAACGTGGCTATTGTACTTTTGTCTATTCACACTATTGTAATGATATTTGCAGCACGTCTGCCTGCATTGCACACTCCAATATTTTTAAACTAAGCCATTATACTAGCAAACACTCAGTGTACCTAGTGGCATCCTAAACGTGGCTATTGTACTTTTGTCTATTCACACTATTGTAAACATATTTGCAGCACGTCTGCCTGCATTGCACACTCCAACTTTTTTAAACTAAGCCATTATACTAGCAAACACTCAGTGTACCTAGTGGCATCCTAAACGTGGCTATTGTACTTTTGTCTATTCACACTATTGTAAACATATTTGCAGCACGTCTGCCTGCATTGCACACTCCACCTTTTTTTAACTAAGCCATTATACTAGCAAACACTCAGTGTACCTAGTGGCATCCTAAACGTGGCTATTGTACTTTTGTCTATTCACACTATTGTAAACATATTTGCATCACGTCTGCCTGCATTGCACACTCCAACTTTTTTAAACTAAGCCATTATACTAGCAAACACTCAGTGTACCTAGTGGCATCCTAAACGTGGCTATTGTACTTTTGTCTATTCACACTATTGTAATGATATTTGCAGCACGTCTGCCTGCATTGCACACTCCAATTTTTTTAAACTAAGCCATTATACTAGCAAACACTCAGTGTACCTAGTGGCATCCTAAACGTGGCTATTGTACTTTTGTCTATTCACACTATTGTAAACATATTTGCAGCACGTCTGCCTGCATTGCACACTCCAACTTTTTTAAACTAAGCCATTTTACTAGCAAACACTCAGTGTACCTAGTGGCATCCTAAACGTGGCTAATGGACTTTGCTATAGTCCCACTAGTGCAAAGACATTTGCAGAGCACATCTGCCTGCATTGCACACTCCAACTTTTTTAAACTAAGCCATTATACTAGCAAACAGTCAGTGTACCTAGTGGCATCCTAAACGTGGCTATTGGACTTTTGTCTATTCACACTATTGTAAACATATTTGCAGCACGTCTGCCTGCATTGCACACTCAAACTCATTATAACTAAGCCATTATACTAGCAAACAGTCAGTGTACCTAGTGGCATCCTAAACGTGGCTATTGTACTTTTGTCTATTCACACTATTGTAAACATATTTGCAGCACGTCTGCCTGCATTGCACACTCCACCTTTTTTTAACTAAGCCATTATACTAGCAAACACTCAGTGTACCTAGTGGCATCCTAAACGTGGCTATTGTACTTTTGTCTATTCACACTATTGTAAACATATTTGCATCACGTCTGCCTGCATTGCACACTCCAACTTTTTTAAACTAAGCCATTATACTAGCAAACACTCAGTGTACCTAGTGCCATTCTAAACGTGGCTATTGTACTTTTGTCTATTCACACTATTGTAATGATATTTGCAGCACGTCTGCCTGCATTGCACACTCCAATTTTTTTAAACTAAGCCATTATACTAGCAAACACTCAGTGTACCTAGTGGCATCCTAAACGTGGCTATTGTACTTTTGTCTATTCACACTATTGTAATGATATTTGCAGCACGTCTGCCTGCATTGCACACTCCAATTTTTTTAAACTAAGCCATTATACTAGCAAACACTCAGTGTACCTAGTGGCATCCTAAACGTGGCTATTTTACTTTTGTCTATTCCCACTATTGTAAACATATTTGCAGCACGTCTGCCTGCATTGCACACTCCAACTTTTTTAAACTAAGCCATTTTACTAGCAAACACTCAGTGTACCTAGTGGCATCCTAAACGTGGCTAATGGACTTTGCTATAGTCCCACTAGTGCAAAGACATTTGCAGAGCACGTCTGCCTGCATTGCACACTCCAACTTTTTTAAACTAAGCCATTATACTAGCAAACAGTCAGTGTACCTAGTGGCATCCTAAACGTGGCTATTGGACTTTTGTCTATTCACACTATTGTAAACATATTTGCAGCACGTCTGCCTGCATTGCACACTCAAACTCATTATAACTAAGCCATTATACTAGCAAACAGTCAGTGTACCTAGTGGCATCCTAAACGTGGCTATTGTACTTTTGTCTATTCACACTATTGTAATGATATTTGCAGCACGTCTGCCTGCATTGCACACTCCAATATTTTTAAACTAAGCCATTATACTAGCAAACACTCAGTGTACCTAGTGGCATCCTAAACGTGGCTATTGTACTTTTGTCTATTCACACTATTGTAAACATATTTGCAGCACGTCTGCCTGCATTGCACACTCCAACTTTTTTAAACTAAGCCATTATACTAGCAAACACTCAGTGTACCTAGTGGCATCCTAAACGTGGCTATTGTACTTTTGTCTATTCACACCACTGCAAATCTATGTGCAGCACCTCTGCATGACACCCTCCTGCTCTGTTTTTAATAAGCTATAATGATAGCACAAAATACTGCCATTTAGTGGCATCATAGAACTGGCTGTTGTATTCCATTAGTGCCCCACTGGTGACAAGCTATTTCTAGCACCTCCACATGACACCCTCATGCACATTTTGCTACGCTAATGTTATAGCAAACTCATGGAATTCATTGCTGTATTTCATAATTCGGAGGGATAGAAAGTCAGGCTTCCTTTAGCTTTTCCTTCTGTTCATAGACAGCATCTCCAAGAGCAATTTCCCCTCCACGTCTAAGTGTGGAGAGGCAGCTATTGCGCATGCGTGGGCCGATGTACCCCAGCTGCAGCATAATTACAGTGTTTCGCCTAGTGAGTATGCTCAGCCTGACTGTGTTATTCCTGACGCTAAGTCTTCTTTTCGGGATACAGCGCATGCTCCCACACTAAGTGTGAAAAGCCTCTTTGCACAGGTGCTTGCATTCCGTGCCGGGTCTAAGTCCTGTTTTGTGCCTAGACACCATGCTAAAGCTGATAGTCTTTTTTCAGAGACTGTATTTCATGCTACTGAGCATGCTCAGGCACTTCCTGCATCAGAGACTAGGTCCGGTAATGAACTCTTTGGCCCTGGCCCTGATGTGGGGGTCCCATATAGACCACAGGGCATCAGGTGTCCTCCCAAATGGCTTGCAGAGGCCCACACCTATGACTTGTCACCGCATTATTGATGGTCAGACGATGACTGGTGAGGTGTTTGGGTCATGGCAGCCATGAGGTCATCATTGAAGTTGCGGTTACAAATAGGATGCTAGTTATGCCACTCATGACGTGTCACTCTACTTTTGTCTCCAGGAGGTGCATTGTGGTTCACCCTGGTTTGGGGCGGACCCAGGTTATAAAAGGGGCTGGAGCCAACAAGGAGGTGCGCAGTCTTCTATTATGCTCCGAAAGAGCACACCTCCATGTGTTGAACCCATTGCGGCTTTAGGCCAGAGGTAGGCAGGGATAGGGTGTCGATGCAGGCCACCACCACAGTTGGTAACACAGAACGGTTAAGACCAGCTCCTGTCCTACCAGTCCTGCTTGTGCAGCACAGTGGCATTAACAGGCATGCTGCTGCTGATGCGCCTGCTGTCCACAGGTGTGCCCCTACGCACACGGTCAGCGTACTCAATGGCCCCTGTGTTGTTAACAGGGAGTTCCTGGGCTGGGTGGGCATGTGGACCCTGTGACGCTAACAGGGCTCACAGTCTCCAGATCCGAATGGCGTCTAACTCGGTTCAGGCTACTATTAGTTTCATAGCCACACAGCTCTGTATCCTCCACCAAACCTTCCAGTTGCCAACCTCTCCTTTTCCAACTGGGAGCATGGTGGACACTGACTGCTGATGGGGATATATACCTTTCTCTTTCTTTTCTTATTAATTTTCATTATATAGCGGTCACAGATTATATACCACTTTATCCAAATCTGCCAGTCCCACTGTAACAGATGGTGTTTCTTCAGCAAATGTTACAGTTGCTTAACCACCAAATCCACGGACCAAAACTTTTTTCCCCTTTCCAACACACCCGTTCCCCTTTTCAACAGCATCTGTCCTTTTTCAACTCATTTTGGGATATGACCAAAAGTGCAACTGTGCAGGGACACCGTACTCAACGCCATCTCAGCACAGCAGCCATCCCTCGGTCCCTCCGATGTGGACAAGTAAAAGACCATTTCCTCCTATCCATGACAAAGCGTTGAGATTCACTCTGTGCAGCACTGGTGTTTAGTGGAAAAGTAGATCTAAGATTGCGTACCACATTCTGCAGATACTCCTTTATACGTGCGTCCATTTGTATGGCAGGAATTAGTTCGCCAAATTTTGTCTTGTACCAGGGATCTAACAGTGTGGCAACCCAGTATTCAGGATTACTTCAAATTCATACAATCCGAGGGTCATGTAGGTAGTGCAGCAAGAAGGCGCTCATGTGTCTTGTGCATCCAGGAGAACCAAGTCCTTGGTGTGTTGGTGGCAGAGAGGTGAGAATCGTGCATCCTTCCTCTGCCCTCTCCCCACAACCTCGCACAACCGAAATGTGAGCAAGCTCTCACTCATCTGCTGAGTCTTCCATGCCCATCGCCAGTTCGTCCTCCATTTCTTCATGGGCTCCTGCACTTTCATCAACACTTTTTGCTGATACTATGCGCCCTTGTTAATCCCTCTCCCTCACCATGAATGCCGCATAGGTGCCGCTGACCATCTGGACCTCGTAGATCTTGTTATCCCTTCCGCATATGACTCCTCCTGTACTTCCTCCCCTTCCTCTTGTCACAACACCTGACTCCGAATAATAATTACAGTGTGCTCCATCATGTAGATGACCAGAATTGTCACGCTGAGAATGACATTGCCAGTGCTAAACATCTTCGTCGACATTTGTGAACTGTGTAGCAGGGTGCATAGGTCCTTGATCTGACACCACTCCAGCAGCGTGATCTGCACCACCTCTTGATCAAGTTATCCCAGGCTATATGTCATACCGTATTTCAGCAGGGCTCTGCGGTGCTGCCACACACGCTGCAACATGTGCAGATTCCAATTCCTGCGTGTCGGAACATCGCATTTCCGGCGTTTAACTGCCAGACCCTAAGACTTCCGGAGTGATGAAAGTTGTTGAGCTGCTGTGTGCGCACGATGGAAGTGAGCACATAGCGAGCATGCCCGCGGCACAAGGCCATTTAGGCCGTGATGGTGTTTTAAAAATTGCTGGAGAATTCGGTTCAACACGTGAGCCATACAAGGCACGTGTGTCACATTGCCCTGAGGATGGCCCGCAGCCAGGTTTGCATCATTGCCGCACACGGCTGTTAAGTCACCAACGGAGTCCGCTCCGTCAATTTGTACTCCGGTCGCCAGGTGACAACGTGTTCCTTTCATGAATAGTGCTGATGATGGGAGAGTAGTCGATGCCAGCGGCGCAGGTGGACGCAGATTATGCTCACCCACTGGGCTGCATTACCTTGACATATGCAGAATCTCTGGCTGAATGTAGCTGGTGGGTATCTCACAGATGAAATACCATCATTCAGCTACAACCAATGGGAAGACACCACACCCTTTTTTATGCCCATCCTGTCTGCAGACCACTGCCAGACATAGCTATGAACCTCTGGTTAATTTTACCCCCAGTTCAGTTTTATGATTTTGTGTGCTTGTTACCTGACTACTTTTCCTGCTTGCTGTTTATGTACCTTGTTGGCCGATCCGCATTTCACCTCTGCTTGTTTTCTGATTAAGTCCTGGCCGTCCCATTCTGTTCCTGTTCCTCAATTAATGTTTTGACCCTGCCTGACTACTATTCTCTGGAATAGCGGTGTGACTCACATTTCCCATACATTTCAAAGTAAAACTTTGACCGCCTGATGGCATTGAGCTCTGCTGCCAGCATAGTAAGGAGGTGTGTGGTAGTCCTTGTGCGCAGTTGCAAGGAAGGGTGGCCTGACCACACAGGGTTTGCACCAAGGTGGAGGACCCACACGAGGTTGAAGAGGCAGAAGCAGTGTATAAACTTCTACATACAGAAGAAGGATTGAAACAACTCGTGGGGCCGGCAAGACTTGTACAGCAGACCCTTCTCCATCTCTCACCATAGTTTGCCAGTGCCCAGTCAGTGACATGTAATGACCCTGTCTATGCTTACTGGTCCAAGTATCTGTGTTGAAATGCACCCTGTCGCACACAGATTTTCTCAAGGAAGTGGTGATGTTGTGTGCGACATGCTGGTGTAGCGCGGGCATGCTTTTCTTGGAGAAGCAGTGGTGATTGGGCATCTGGTACTGGGGCACAGCGACAGACATAAGGTCTCTAAAATCCTGTGTGTCCACTAGGCGGAAAGGCAGCATTTCGGTAGCCAACAGCTTACAGAGGGATAGAGTCAACCACTTAGCTTTGTCATGGGTCGCAGGAAGTGGCCTTTTATTTGACCACATCTGAGGGACAGAGATTTGGCTGCTGTCTGTAGACGGTGTTGAGTAGGGTGTCCCTGGAAAAATGCAGGTTTGTGAGGAAAGTGCAGGCGGAGACATGATGTTGCCTTCATCTTGCCTTCAGATCTGTTCATCTTGTATCATTTTTAAAAAACACAGCAAGCAAGGGTTACTCCAAGCGGAGTCTCCCTTTTTTAAAAAAATTGGGCACACAGACACCCCATCAGTGGCAGCACTTGTGCCCTAGTTGCAAACAGGATGTTTTGATTTGCATCAAGCACATTCAAAAATACGCCATAATTAACCGTCCCCAGCATGACACCGGGGTAGGTAGATAAAGTCTTTGCTGAACCATGACTTGGTCATCTTGGCTCCTTTTAAAAACAATGTAAGCAAGGGTTACTCCAAGCGGAGCCTCCCTTTTTTTCCAAAAATTGTGCCCCACACACACCCACCCATTCAGTGGCAGCAGTTGTGCCATAGTTGTACACTTCACAGCTAGATTTGCATCAAGCACATTCCAAATCCACAAGCATTTACTCTCCCCAGGATGACACAGGGGTTGTAAATTCCTTCTGGATCCATGACTTGTTAATTTTGATGAACGTCAGTCTGTCCACATTGTCACTGGACAGACGCGTGCGCTTATCTGTCAGCACACACCCAGCAGCACTGAAGACACGTTCAGAGACAACGCTGGCAGCTGTACACGACAAAATCTCCAAGGCGTAACTGGATAGCTCTGGCCATTTTTCTAGATTTGAAGCCCAAAATGAGCAAGGCTCTATTTGCAAAGTCATGGCATCGATGTTCATTTGTAGATACTCCTGTATCATCCTCTCCAGCCGTTGACTATGTGTCAGACTTGTTGTCTCTGGTGGCCTTGCAAAGGAGGGTCTAAAAAAATTATGAAAAGATTCCATTAAATTGCTGTTACCAGCACCAGATACGGTCCTACTGGTACGTGTAGACTGTTGAAGATGACGAGACCGTCCCATGTTTGTCAAGTTACAACTGGGAGATTCACTCCCTGCACCTGCACGGTTGTTTGGTGGAAAAGCGGATCTAAGATCGAGTAACAGCTTCTGCTGATACTCCTGCATAAGTGCGTCCCTTTCTATGGCTGGAATTATGTCACAAAATTTGGACTTGTACCGGGGATCTAATAGTGTTGCAAGCCAGTAGTCATCATCACTTCTAATTTTGACAATACAAGGGTCATGTTGGAGGTAGCGCAACAAGAAGGCACTCATGTGTCTTGCGCAGCCATGCGGACAAAGTCCACGCTGTGTTTGTGGCATAGAGGTGCTAACCGTTCTTTCTTCCTCTGACATCTCCCCCCAACCTCTTTCAACTGAAATTTGACCAAGGTCCCCCTCATCTGCTGAGTCTTCCATGTCCATGGACAGTTCGTCCTCCATATCTTCATGTCCTCCTGCACCTTCCTCAACATCTCGCCTGCTACCATGCGCCCTTGTTGATCCCTGTCCCCCATGGTCCCATGCCTGGCGCCTTGGTGATGATGAACGTCTGGACCTTGGTGATGTTGTTGTGTCTTGCGCATATGAATCCTCCTGTAGTTCCTCCCCTTCCTGTTGTCCCACCCCCTGACTCCGAATAGTGTTTAGCGTGTGCTCCAGCATGTAAATGACTGGAATCGTCATGCTGATAATGGCATTGTCAGCGCTAAACATATTCGTCGCCATGTCGAAACTGTGCAGAAGGGTGCATAGGTCCTTGATCTGAGACCACTCTAGCAGTGTAATCTGCCCCACCTCTGCATCTCATTGGCCTAGGCTATACGTCATGACGTAATGCACCAGGGCTCGGTGGTGCTGTCTCTGTATCATGTGGAGAGTCGAATTCCAGCGTGTCGATACATCGCATTTCAGGTGATGAACCGGCAGGCTGAAAGACTTCTGGAGCAATGCAAGTCAAGTCAGCTGCGGCGTTTAAACGGCAGAAGTGAGCAGAGAGTGACCATGCCCTGTGCAGAAGCCCATCTAGGCCGTGATAGTGGGTTAAAATTGCTGGACAACAAGGTTAAAAACGTGAGCCATACAAGGCACGTGTGCCAGCTTGCCCAGGCGAAGGGCCGCACCCAGGTTTGCAGCATTGTCGCACACGGCCTTACCAGGCTGCAGGTTGAGTGGAGACAACCATTTATTAAACTCGGACCGCAGAGCTGACCACAACTCCTCAGCTGTGTGACTCTTATTCCCAAGACATGTCAAGCTAAAGACCGCCTGATGCCATTGCGCTCTGCTGCCAGCATAGTAATGAGGGTTGCGTGATTCCTTCTGCGCAGTGAGAACGCTGGTGGCCTGACCAGGCAGGCTTGGGGCGGAGGTGGAGGACCCAGATGAGGTGGAGGATGCAGAAGCAGTGGCGGAACTTGGACAGACAGAGGATTGACACACAAGTCGTGGGGACGGCAAGACATGTGCAGCAGACCCTTCACCATCTATCACCATAGTTACCCAGTGGCCAGTCAGCGACATGTAACGTCCCTGTCCATGCTTACTGGTCCAAGTATCGGTGGTGAAATGCACCCGTTCACACACAGAGTTTCTCAAGGAAGCGGTGATGTTGTGTGCGACATGCTGGTGTAGCGCGGGCACACCTTTCTTAGAGAAGTAGTGGCGACTAGGCATCTGGTACTGGGGCACAGCGACAGACATAAGGTCTCTAAAATACTGTGTGTCCACTAGGCGGAAAGGCAGCATTTCGGTAGCCAACAGCTTACAGAGGGATAGAGTCAACCTCTTAGCTTTGTCATGGGTCGCAGGAAGTGGCCTTTTATTTGACCACATCTGAGGGACAGAGATCTGGCTGCTGTGTGTAGACGGTGTTGAGTAGGGTGTCCCTGGAAAAATGCAGGTTTGTGAGGAAAGTGCAGGCGGAGACATGATGTTGCCTTCATCCAACGTTGGTGCTATCGATGTTTGAGAGAGCTGTACACAATCACTTGTTTCCCCTTCCAAACCAACTGACGACCTACCAAGCAAACTGCCTTCAAAATATGTGAGACCACACAATGGAATATGATTTATCCAAAATATTTTATTCATTAAATACACACACAAATAAAACAGGAGTGCACACACATACTCCTGGTTGCAAGTAATCATCAATTATGAGGACATTAGAACCTCACCAACGTGGGGACCAAGACCGGCCAAAAGGTGTATAAACTATGCCTGGGAAAATATAAGGCTAATTGCCACTCAGAATAACCCCTAGGTTATCCCCAAGCATAGCAAGTGAACTCCCTCCACCTGGCTACGATGCCGGGTAATGCAAATACTAACCCGGGATGCTCAAGGCAAAACCGAGTCAAAAACAATGTTGAGGGCACATACCGGAGATCGAGGCAAGTAAGGGAGCCGGTCCAGGGTCCACGCCCGACGCGCGTTTCGGGTACCTTTTTCAGGGGCACCACACGCTGTCATGGACTCCTTTCCCTCTCCCTTAAGTACCCCGTAGCCTCCAGGTGATGTCCATCCGTCCGTCCGTCGTGCGCACGCGTACATCGCGTCATGGGGAAATCGTATGCAAGCCGGCGGTCAGCGGCGACCCAAATGCGCATGTGTTGGAGAAAATTCTCCGATAACATCTTTGACGCATGCGCATGGCCGCCTAGGATGCCGCCGGGTGCATACACCCAAGACTCTCGTCTGGACGGTGCGCTAGGAGGGCCAGAAAGGACATCACAGATGGGCGGTCCAAGGTAACAGATACGTCACATGTTACGCATAGTGTTAGTAACTCAGAATTCGGGCGTGCCTCATCCACACTATAGGGCACAGCCTTCATCAAGTCACATAGATCACCTTGTAAGGTTTATTATTAATTATGCATAACTACAGGCTGTACAAGCAGCGGTAATAAACATATGAACGCTAATCACATGCAAGGTCTGTATCCATAATTAGACAACCGTGTCACATCTCACATGATGAATGCATGCCGGCTCAGCTGAATGTCACAGTCACATCGGGGACACATCCACTCGGCTAAACCATATAAGAATCACACCTCCACCATATGGACATGTATACATTCGGATGGACCCATGAATATACTGGCATGTGAAAAGTTTTTTTAACCAAAGGAGCTACATAGTCACACAATAAAAGGACTCATCATATTAACGAGTCAGTGTGACTATACATCAAGTCCATGCACGTGGATGTGACCACAATCAGGGACCCCCAGACTCCGCCAGAAGTCCCGAAATGGTCACATCCACATCAGGGCACAAGACGAAAAAGGCTGCACGTCCATATTGGGTTGCAGATCAATATCCATGATAAGGACCATATACAGCTCATGCATGCGTGTGGGCGTGACCACATACCGACACCCCCGGACATAGCCAAGAAGTCCCGACATGGCCACGCCCTCATACATCCAACCAAACATCAACACGCAGCATGAAAAGGACTGCACGTCCATGTTGGATCAAAACAGCATCCATAGTTGGATCCATATATATTGATCCATATATATGGGCGCGGCCACAGTCAGACACCTCCAGACACAGTCAGAGGTCCCGACATGGCCACATCCAATTACATCAAACCAAAGTGAAACGGCCGCAAATCCATATTAGGCTTCCAATCAATAGCAAAATTGGGTCACTTTTTGCCCTTTAAAGGTAATACTCGCATTCAACATTATGGATATCCTCTTGACACATCAATTGCGAATTTAATTATCGTCATAAATGCTGATGCATAGGTAGGCAGCAACGCGAAGCCACATTGGGTATAATAATAATGTCCAATAATGCTTCATAAGGCAGCCATCAGGTCTTTTCATCCTTATGCTTGGTTCCAAGGTCATATCCCATCGCCAGGAGGACACACGAGAAAGGAGAGGGGAAACAGGGAGTCCACAATTCCTCAGATGAACAATTACTGGAATAAAACAACATGCAATTAAAAAGCAGCACGACAATCAGAAGATAATGCATCATAGTCGTCCTTGGGACGAAATTAGAAAAGCTAACCCTTATGACAAATTAAATGGCAAAGGTTCCCCATCCAGGGGGTCTAGGTATTCAAAAATGGAGCAAAACTAAGTTGTTCATTCAACCCTGCAAGGGTCCCCAGGGAGAAGATCCACCTACTTTCCAATCTCAAGAGGGCCATCTTGAGGTCACCCCCACGGATCCCACCGCCGACGAGGTCTATCCCCACCACCCTCAGCCCACCAGGATCACAATTATGGTGGACCTTGAAGTGTCTGGGGAGAGTCCTCAGCAGCGATAGGTCCGTCACAGCAGGCGCCCTCAAAATGTCGCGAACATGCTCGCGTATACGAATGCGGAATTGCCTTGTGGTCAGGCCCACATACACTAAATCGCAGGGGCACTTAGCATAGTATATCACGTGCGTGCTACTGCACGAAATGTACTTCTTGATACGGAACTGTTGTGGTTTCTAAATAGATCCGTCTCAATCGATTGAGACGGATCTATTTAGAAAGACCACTTCCGTAAATGCATTGTTACATGCCTCGTCTGCTCACCAGAGGTCAACTATTCGAGCTATCCCTGCTGGCCAATTTTTGAGGGCCAAAAGGATATGCTCTAAACCCCAAAAATTTGAATACCAGGCCAACGAGCTCCGTGTGAGATTCAGGGAGAGGGGGTACGGTATCCGCGGAATTAAGCAAGGGTATATGAGAGCTAAGCATACATCCAGAGAACATATCCTGTATGGGCACAATATAAGGTCACTGGATGGTGGTGTGAATCATACTCGATTTATCTCCACTTACAACGGTCAGTGGAGACGGATCGGGGATGCACTATCCAGACACTGGCCCGTTTTACAGACGGACGCAGTTCTGGCTAGTGATCTGCCAGGGGTCCCGTTGCTAACCTCAAGGAGGGGTAGGAGTTTGCGGGACCTCCTGGTGGATAGCCATTACGTGACCAAGACATCTGGGGGCCTTTTTGGACACAATACCCCAAGGACGGGAAGTTTTACATGCGGCGATTGTATCACATGTAAGTCAGGCAACATCATCAGGGGCAAGGATTTTACTTCGGCTGATGGAAAACAACGGTTCCGTATCAAGAAGTACATTTCGTGCAGTAGCACGCACGTGATATACTATGCTAAGTGCCCCTGCGATTTAGTGTATGTGGGCCTGACCACAAGGCAATTCCGCATTCGTATACGCGAGCATGTTCGCGACATTTTGAGGGCGCCTGCCGTGACGGACCTATCGCTGCTGAGGACTCTCCCCAGACACTTCAAGGTCCACCATAATTGTGATCCTGGTGGGCTGAGGGTGGTGGGGATAGACCTCGTCGGCGGTGGGATCCGTGGGGGTGACCTCAAGATGGCCCTCTTGAGATTGGAAAGTAGGTGGATCTTCTCCCTGGGGACCCTTGCTCCGGCAGGGTTGAATGAACAACTTAGTTTTGCTCCATTTTTGAATACCTAGACCCCCTGGATGGGGAACCTTTGCCATTTAATTTGTCATAAGGGTTAGCTTTTCTAATTTCGTCCCAAGGACGACTATGATGCATTATCTTCTGATTGTCGTGCTGCTTTTTAATTGCATGTTGTTTTATTCCAGTAATTGTTCATCTGAGGAATTGTGGACTCCCTGTTTCCCCTCTCCTTTCTCGTGTGTCCTCCTGGCGATGGGATATGACCTTGGAACCAAGCATAAGGATGAAAAGACCTGATGGCTGCCTTATGAAGCATTATTGGACATTATTATTATACCCAATGTGGCTTCGCGTTGCTGCCTACCTATGCATCAGCATTTATGACGATAATTAAATTCGCAATTGATGTGTCAAGAGGATATCCATAATGTTGAATGCGAGTATTACCTTTAAAGGGCAAAAAGTGACCCAATTTTGCTATTGATTGGAAGCCTAATATGGATTTGCGGCCGTTTCACTTTGGTTTGATGTAATTGGATGTGGCCATGTCGGGACCTCTGACTGTGTCTGGAGGTGTCTGACTGTGGCCGCGCCCATATATATGGATCAATATATATGGATCCAACTATGGATGCTGTTTTGATCCAACATGGACGTGCAGTCCTTTTCATGCTGCGCGTTGATGTTTGGTTGGATGTATGAGGGCGTGGCCATGTCGGGACTTCTTGGCTATGTCCGGGGGTGTCGGTATGTGGTCACGCCCACACGCATGCATGAGCTGTATATGGTCCTTATCATGGATATTGATCTGCAACCCAATATGGACGTGCAGCCTTTTTCGTCTTGTGCCCTGATGTGGATGTGACCATTTCGGGACTTCTGGCGGAGTCTGGGGGTCCCTGATTGTGGTCACATCCACGTGCATGGACTTGATGTATAGTCACACTGACTCGTTAATATGATGAGTCCTTTTATTGTGTGACTATGTAGGTCCTTTGGTTAAAAAAACTTTTCACATGCCAGTATATTCATGGGTCCATCCGAATGTATACATGTCCATATGGTGGAGGTGTGATTCTTATATGGTTTAGCCGAGTGGATGTGTCCCCGATGTGACTGTGACATTCAGCTGAGCCGGCATGCATTCATCATGTGAGATGTGACACGGTTGTCTAATTATGGATACAGACCTTGCATGTGATTAGCGTTCATATGTTTATTACCGCTGCTTGTACAGCCTGTAGTTATGCATAATTAATAATAAACCTTACAAGGTGATCTATGTGACTTGATGAAGGCTGTGCCCTATAGTGTGGATGAGGCACGCCCGAATTCTGAGTTACTAACACTATGCGTAACATGTGACGTATCTGTTACCTTGGACCGCCCATCTGTGATGTCCTTTCTGGCCCTCCTAGCGCACCGTCCAGACGAGAGTCTTGGGTGTATGCACCCGGCGGCATCCTAGGCGGCCATGCGCATGCGTCAAAGACGTCATCGGAGAATTTTCTCCAACACATGCGCATTTGGGTCGCCGCTGACCGCCGGCTTGCATACGATTTCCCCATGACGCGATGTACGCGTGCGCACGACGGACGGACGGATGGACATCACCTGGAGGCTATGGGGTACTTAAGAGAGAGGGAAAGGAGTCCATGACAGCGTGTGGTGCCCCTGAAAAAGGTACCCGAAACGCGCGTCGGGCGTGGACCCTGGACCGGCTCCCTTACTTGCCTCGATCTCCGGTATGTACCCTCAACATTGTTTTTGACTCGGTTTTGCCTTGAGCATCCCGGGTTATTATTTGCATTACCCGGCATCGTAGCCAGGTGGAGGGAGTTCACTTGCTATGCTTGGGGATAACCTAGGGGTTATTCTGAGTGGCAATTAGCCTTATATTTTCCCAGGCATAGTTTATACACCTTTTGTCCGGTCTTGGTCCCCACGTTGGTGAGGTTCTAATGTCCTCATAATTGATGATTACTTGCAACCAGGAGTATGTGTGTGAACTCCTGTTTTATTTGTGTGTATTTAATGAATAAAATATTTTGGATAAATCATATTCCATTGTGTGGTCTCACATATTTTGAAGTTAGATTGGAATATTCCTTCTATATTTAAATCCTACTCATGGGGATTATTGTAGTCAGATGACAGTTGCCTGACATGTATTATTACAGCACGTTATACCCCTCTTTCTCTATGAAAATTTGTTCAAGCAAACTGCCTGTTGCGGTTACAGTGGTGGAAGTTGTGGGTGGAAAAACAGGTGTGACAGCTGTCCCCACAGTCCTAGAAGATGACGAGCGCGCAGATGCACTGGAAGGGGCAGGCGGTGGATGGTTGGCTCCGCTAGGCCGCATTGCAGCACGGTGAGCTTCCCACCAGGCCATATGATATTTATTCATGTGACGATTCATGGAAGAAGTTGTCAAACTGCTGAGGTTTTGACCTCTACTAAGATAACCATGCCAAATGTTACAGATCACATAATTTGGGCGATCTTTTTTTTATGTCAAAAAAGGACCAGGCTAGGCAAGGCTTAGAGGCCATGCGACCTGTTGATCCACCCCGAATAATGCTCAGAGGCAGAGTGGTGGCTGAGGATGCAGTTGTAGACGTGCTACCAGTGCTCCGACTGTGTCCAGGAAGGCGCAAGGTTACTTCGTCGTTGGTTGCATCCTCCTCCACCGCCTCTGTTGACCTCCTCGAGTGTCTGACTGTGGGTTGACAGTAGGTGGGATCTATAACTTCATCATCAATTGTTGTGTTTGCACACCCCTCCCCCTCAGACCGAGCCTCTTCTTGCCCTGACTGAATATTTAAGTTGTCATCCCAATCGGGTATCTGCGTCTCATCTTCATCAGTATGTTCCTCATTGTCTATAACCACAGTTGTTGGAAAGGCAGCATTTTGGTAGCCAACAGTTTGCAGATGATGAAAGTCAACCTCCAAGCCATGTCATGCCCTTCTAAAAGCATGTAAAACACAGCGAGGGGACTCCAACCACAGTCTCCCTCGTTTCCACTAACTGGGCCACACACACCCCACTTGACTGGCATCGGTTGAGCCCCCTTTTGAAAAAGAAAAAGATGCTTTGCATGAAGCACTCTCAAAAATACGCGTGCCTTTCCCGTCCCCTGGCTGACCCAGGGGAAGAAAAGTCCTCTGAGAGCCATGACTTGTTCATTTTGGTTCTTTTAGAGACACAGCGAGGGGACTCCAACCACAGTCTCCCTCGTTTCCACTAACTGGGCCACACACACCCCACTTGACTGGCATCGGTTGAGCCCCCTTTTGAAAAAGAAAAAGATGCTTTGCATGAAGCACTCTCAAAAATACGCGTGCATTTCCCGTGACCTGGCTGAACCAGGGGAAGAAAAGTCCTCTGAGAGCCATGACTTGTTCATCTTGGTTCTTTTAGAGACACAGCGAGGGGACTCCAACCACAGTCTCCCTCGTTTCCACTAACTGGGCCACACACACCCCACTTGACTGGCATCGGTTGAGCCCCCTTTTGAAAAAGAAAAAGATGCTTTGCATGAAGCACTCTCAAAAATACGCGTGCCTTTCCCGTCCCCTGACTGACCCAGGGGAAGAAAAGTCCTCTTAGAGCCATGACTTGTTCATCTTTGTTCTTTTAGAGACACAGCGAGGGGACTCCAACCACAGTCTCCCTCGTTTCCACTAACTGGGCCACACACACCCCACTTGACTGGCATCGGTTGAGCCCCCTTTTGAAAAAGAAAAAGATGCTTTGCATGAAGCACTCTCAAAAATACGCGTGCCTTTCCCGTCCCCTGGCTGACCCAGGGGAAGAAAAGTCCTCTGAGAGCCATGACTTGTTCATCTTGGTTCTTTTAGAGACACAGCGAGGGGACTCCAACCACAGTCTCCCTCGTTTCCACTAACTGGGCCACACACACCCCACTTGACTGGCATCGGTTGAGCCCCCTTTTGAAAAAGAAAAAGATGCTTTGCATGAAGCACTCTCAAAAATACGCGTGCCTTTCCCGTCCCCTGGCTGACCCAGGGGAAGAAAAGTCCTCTGAGAGCCATGACTTGTTCATCTTGGTTCTTTTAGAGACACAGCGAGGGGACTCCAACCACAGTCTCCCTCGTTTCCACTAACTGGGCCACACACACCCCACTTGACTGGCATCGGTTGAGCCCCCTTTTGAAAAAGAAAAAGATGCTTTGCATGAAGCACTCTCAAAAATACGCGTGCCTTTCCCGTCCCCTGGCTGACCCAGGGGAAGAAAAGTCCTCTGAGAGCCATGACTTGTTCATCTTGGTTCTTTTAGAGACACAGCGAGGGGACTCCAACCACAGTCTCCCTCGTTTCCACTAACTGGGCCACACACACCCCACTTGACTGGCATCGGTTGAGCCCCCTTTTGAAAAAGAAAAAGATGCTTTGCATGAAGCACTCTCAAAAATACGCGTGCCTTTCCCGTCCCCTGGCTGACCCAGGGGAAGAAAAGTCCTCTGAGAGCCATGACTTGTTCATCTTGGTTCTTTTAGAGACACAGCGAGGGGACTCCAACCACAGTCTCCCTCGTTTCCACTAACTGGGCCACACACACCCCACTTGCCTGGCATCGGTTGAGCCCCCTTTTGAAAAAGAAAAAGATGCTTTGCATGAAGCACTCTCAAAAATACGCGTGCCTTTCCCGTCCCCTGGCTGACCCAGGGGAAGAAAAGTCCTCTGAGAGCCATGACTTGTTCATCTTGGTTCTTTTAGAGACACAGCGAGGGGACTCCAACCACAGTCTCCCTCATTTCCACTAACTGGGCCACACACACCCCACTTGACTGGCATCGGTTGAGCCCCCTTTTGAAAAAGAAAAAGATGCTTTGCATGAAGCACTCTCAAAAATATGCGTGCCTTTCCCATCCCCTGGCTGACCCAGGGGAAGAAAAGTCCTCTGAGAGCCATGACTTGTTCATCTTGGTTCTTTTAGAGACACAGCGAGGGGACTCCAACCACAGTCTCCCTCGTTTCCACTAACTGGGCCACACACACCCCACTTGACTGGCATTGGTTGAGCCCCCTTTTGAAAAAGAAAAAGATGCTTTGCATGAAGCACTCTCAAAAATACGCGTGCCTTTCCCGTCCCCTGGCTGACCCAGGGGAAGAAAAATCCTCTGAGAGCCATGACTTGTTCATCTTGGTTCTTTTAGAGACACAGCGAGGGGACTCCAACCACAGTCTCCCTCGTTTCCACTAACTGGGCCACACACACCCCACTTGACTGGCATCGGTTGAGCCCCCTTTTGAAAAAGAAAAAGATGCTTTGCATGAAGCACTCTCAAAAATACGCGTGCCTTTCCCGTCCCCTGGCTGACCCAGGGGAAGAAAAGTCCTCTGAGAGCCATGACTTGTTCATCTTGGTTCTTTTAGAGACACAGCGAGGGGACTCCAACCACAGTCTCCCTCGTTTCCACTAACTGGGCCACACACAACCCCACTTGACTGGCATCGGTTGAGCCCCCTTTTGAAAAAGAAAAAGATGCTTTGCATGAAGCACTCTCAAAAATACGCGTGCCTTTCCCGTCCCCTGGCTGACCCAGGGGAAGAAAAGTCCTCTGAGAGCCATGACTTGTTCATCTTGGTTCTTTTAGAGACACAGCGAGGGGACTCCAACCACAGTCTCCCTCGTTTCCACTAACTGGGCCACACACACCCCACTTGACTGGCATCGGTTGAGCCCCCTTTTGAAAAAGAAAAAGATGCTTTGCATGAAGCACTCTCAAAAATACGCGTGCCTTTCCCGTCCCCTGGCTTACCCAGGGGAAGAAAAGTCCTCTGAGAGCCATGACTTGTTCATCTTGGTTCTTTTAGAGACACAGCGAGGGGACTCCAACCACAGTCTCCCTCGTTTCCACTAACTGGGCCACACACACCCCACTTGACTGGCATCGGTTGAGCCCCCTTTTGAAAAAGAAAAAGATGCTTTGCATGAAGCACTCTCAAAAATACGCGTGCCTTTCCCGTCCCCTGGCTGACCCAGGGGAAGAAAAGTCCTCTGAGAGCCATGACTTGTTCATCTTGGTTCTTTTAGAGACACAGCGAGGGGACTCCAACCACAGTCTCCCTCGTTTCCACTAACTGGGCCACACACACCCCACTTGACTGGCATCGGTTGAGCCCCTTTTTGAAAAAGAAAAAGATGCTTTGCATGAAGCACTCTCAAAAATACGCGTGCCTTTCCCGTCCCCTGGCTGACCCAGGGGAAGAAAAGTCCTCTGAGAGCCATGACTTGTTCATCTTGGTTCTTTTAGAGACACAGCGAGGGGACTCCAACCACAGTCTCCCTCGTTTCCACTAACTGGGCCACACACACCCCACTTGACTGGCATCGGTTGAGCCCCCTTTTGAAAAAGAAAAAGATGCTTTGCATGAAGCACTCTCGAAAATACGCGTGCCTTTCCCGTCCCCTGGCTGACCCAGGGGAAGAAAAGTCCTCTGAGAGCCATGACTTGTTCATCTTGGTTCTTTTAGAGACACAGCGAGGGGACTCCAACCACAGTCTCCCTCGTTTCCACTAACTGGACCACACACACCCCACTTGACTGGCATCGGTTGAGCCCCCTTTTGAAAAAGAAAAAGATGCTTTGCATGAAGCACTCTCAAAAATACGCGTGCCTTTCCCGTCCCCTGGCTGACCCAGGGGAAGAAAAGTCCTCTGAGAGCCATGACTTGTTCATCTTGGTTCTTTTAGAGACACAGCGAGGGGACTCCAACCACAGTCTCCCTCGTTTCCACTAACTGGGCCACACACACCCCACTTGACTGGCATCGATTGAGCCCCCTTTTGAAAAAGAAAAAGATGCTTTGCATGAAGCACTCTCAAAAATACGCGTGCCTTTCCCGTCCCCTGGCTGACCCAGGGGAAGAAAAGTCCTCTGAGAGCCATGACTTGTTCATCTTGGTTCTTTTAGAGACACAGCGAGGGGACTCCAACCACAGTCTCCCTCGTTTCCACTAACTGGGCCACACACACCCCACTTGACTGGCATCGGTTGAGCCCCCTTTTGAAAAAGAAAAAGATGCTTTGCATGAAGCACTCTCAAAAATACGCGTGCCTTTCCCGTCCCCTGGCTGACCCAGGGGAAGAAAAGTCCTCTGAGAGCCATGACTTGTTCATCTTGGTTCTTTTAGAGACACAGCGAGGGGACTCCAACCACAGTCTCCCTCGTTTCCACTAACTGGGCCACACACACCCCACTTGACTGGCATCGGTTGAGCCCCCTTTTGAAAAAGAAAAAGATGCTTTGCATGAAGCACTCTCAAAAATACGCGTGCCTTTCCCGTCCCCTGGCTGACCCAGGGGAAGAAAAGTCCTCTGAGAGCCATGACTTGTTCATCTTGGTTCTTTTAGAGACACAGCGAGGGGACTCCAACCACAGTCTCCCTCGTTTCCACTAACTGGGCCACACACACCCCACTTGACTGGCATCGGTTGAGCCCCCTTTTGAAAAAGAAAAAGATGCTTTGCATGAAGCACTCTCAAAAATACGCGTGCCTTTCCCGTCCCCTGGCTGACCCAGGGGAAGAAAAGTCCTCTGAGAGCCATGATTTGTTCATTTTGGTTCTTTTAGAGACACAGCGAGGGGACTCCAACCACAGTCTCCCTCGTTTCCACTAAATGGGCCACACACACCCCACTTGACTGGCATCAGTTGACCCAATTTTCAAGATGAAAAATATGCTTTGCATGAAGCACTCTCAAAAATACGCGTGCCTTTCCCGTCCCCTGGCTGACCCAGGGGAAGAAAAGTCCTCTGAGAGCCATGACTTGTTCATCTTGGTTCTTTTAGAGACACAGCGAGGGGACTCCAACCACAGTCTCCCTCGTTTCCACTAACTGGGCCACACACACCCCACTTGACTGGCATCAGTTGACCCAATTTTCAAGATGAAAAAGATGCTTTGCATGAAGCACTCTCAAAAATACGCGTGCCTTTCCCGTCCCCTGGCTGACCGAGGGGAAGAAAAGTCCTCTGAGAGCCATGATTTGTTCATTTTGGTTCTTTTAGAAACACAGCGAGGGGACTCCAACCACAGTCTCCCTCGTTGCCACTAAATGGGCCACACACACCCCACTTGACTGGCATCAGTTGACCCAATTTTCAAGATGAAAAAGATGCTTTGCATGAAGCACTCTCAAAAATACGCGTGCCTTTCCCGTCCCCTGGCTGACCCAGGGGAAGAAAAGTCCTCTGAGAGCCATGACTTGTTCATCTTGGTTCTTTTAGAAACACAGCGAGGGTACTCCAACCACAGTCTCCCTCGTTGCCACTAATTGGGCCACACACACCCCACTTGACTGGCATCGGTTGAGCCCCCTTTTGAAAAAGAAAAAGATGCTTTGCATGAAGCACTCTCAAAAATACGCGTGCCTTTCCCGTCCCCTGGCTGACCCAGGGTAAGAAAAGTCCTCTGAGAGCCATGACTTGTTCATCTTGGTTCTTTTAGAGACACAGCGAGGGGACTCCAACCACAGTCTCCCTCGTTTCCACTAACTGGGCCACACACACCCCACTTGACTGGCATCGGTTGAGCCCCCTTTTGAAAAAGAAAAAGATGCTTTGCATGAAGCACTCTCAAAAATACGCGTGCCTTTCCCGTCCCCTGGCTGACCCAGGGGAAGAAAAGTCCTCTGAGAGCCATGACTTGTTCATCTTGGTTCTTTTAGAGACACAGCGAGGGGACTCCAACCACAGTCTCCCTCATTTCCACTAACTGGGCCACACACACCCCACTTGACTGGCATCGGTTGAGCCCCCTTTTGAAAAAGAAAAAGATGCTTTGCATGAAGCACTCTCAAAAATACGCGTGCCTTTCCCGTCCCCTGGCTGACCCAGGGGAAGAAAAGTCCTCTGAGAGCCATGATTTGTTCATTTTGGTTCTTTTAGAAACACAGCGAGGGGACTCCAACCACAGTCTCCCTCGTTTCCACTAAATGGGCCACACACACCCCACTTGACTGGCATCAGTTGACCCAATTTTCAAGATGAAAAATATGCTTTGCATGAAGCACTCTCAAAAATACGCGTGCCTTTCCCGTCCCCTGGCTGACCCAGGGGAAGAAAAGTCCTCTGAGAGCCATGACTTGTTCATCTTGGTTCTTTTAGAAACACAGCGAGGGGACTCCAACCACAGTCTCCCTCGTTTCCACTAACTGGGCCACACACACCCCACTTGACTGGCATCGGTTGAGCCCCCTTTTGAAAAAGAAAAAGATGCTTTGCATGAAGCACTCTCAAAAATACGCGTGCCTTTCCCGTCCCCTGGCTTACCCAGGGGAAGAAAAGTCCTCTGAGAGCCATGATTTGTTCATTTTGGTTCTTTTAGAAACACAGCGAGGGGACTCCAACCACAGTCTCCCTCGTTTCCACTAAATGGGCCACACACACCCCACTTGACTGGCATCAGTTGACAAAATTTTCAAGATGAAAAATATGCTTTGCATGAAGCACTCTCAAAAATACGCGTGCCTTTCCCGTCCCCTGGCTGACCCAGGGGAAGAAAAGTCCTCTGAGAGCCATGACTTGTTCATCTTGGTTCTTTTAGAAACACAGCGAGGGGACTCCAACCACAGTCTCCCTCGTTTCCACTAACTGGGCCACACACACCCCACTTGACTGGCATCAGTTGACCCAATTTTCAAGATGAAAAAGATGCTTTGCATGAAGCACTCTCAAAAATACGCGTGCCTTTCCCGTCCCCTGGCTGACCCAGGGGAAGAAAAGTCCTCTGAGAGCCATGACTTGTTCATCTTGGTTCTTTTAGAAACACAGCGAGGGTACTCCAACCACAGTCTCCCTCGTTGCCACTAATTGGGCCACACACACCCCACTTGACTGGCATCGGTTGAGCCCCCTTTTGAAAAAGAAAAAGATGCTTTGCATGAAGCACTCTCAAAAATACGCGTGCCTTTCCCGTCCCCTGGCTGACCCAGGGGAAGAAAAGTCCTCTGAGAGCCATGACTTGTTCATCTTGGTTCTTTTAGAGACACAGCGAGGGGACTCCAACCACAGTCTCCCTCGTTTCCACTAACTGGGCCACACACACCCCACTTGACTGGCATCGGTTGAGCCCCCTTTTGAAAAAGAAAAAGATGCTTTGCATGAAGCACTCTCAAAAATACGCGTGCCTTTCCCGTCCCCTGGCTGACCCAGGGGAAGAAAAGTCCTCTGAGAGCCATGATTTGTTCATTTTGGTTCTTTTAGAAACACAGCGAGGGGACTCCAACCACAGTCTCCCTCGTTTCCACTAAATGGGCCACACACACCCCACTTGACTGGCATCAGTTGACCCAATTTTCAAGATGAAAAATATGCTTTGCATGAAGCACTCTCAAAAATACGCGTGCCTTTCCCGTCCCCTGGCTGACCCAGGGGAAGAAAAGTCCTCTGAGAGCCATGACTTGTTCATCTTGGTTCTTTTAGAAACACAGCGAGGGGACTCCAACCACAGTCTCCCTCGTTTCCACTAACTGGGCCACACACACCTCACTTGACTGGCATCAGTTGACCCAATTTTCAAGATGAAAAAGATGCTTTGCATGAAGCACTCTCAAAAATACGCGTGCCTTTCCCGTCCCCTGGCTGACCGAGGGGAAGAACAGTCCTCTGAGAGCCATGATTTGTTCATTTTGGTTCTTTTAGAAACACAGCGAGGGGACTCCAACCACAGTCTCCCTCATTGCCACTAAAAGGGCCACACACACCCCACTTGACTGGCATCAGTTGACCCAATTTTCAAGATGAAAAAGATGCTTTGCATGAAGCACTCTCAAAAATACGCATGCCTTTCCCGTCCCCTGGCTGACCCAGGGGAAGAAAAGTCCTCTGAGAGCCATGACTTGTTCATCTTGGTACTTTTAGAAACACAGCGAGGGTACTCCAACCACAGTCTCCCTCGTTGCCACTAATTGGGCCACACACACCCCACTTGACTGGCATCGGTTGAGCCCCCTTTTGAAAAAGAAAAATATGCTTTGCATGAAGCACTCTCAAAAATACGCGTGCCTTTCCCGTCCCCTGGCTGACCCAGGGGAAGAAAAGTCCTCTGAGAGCCATGTCCACATTGTCAGTGGACAGACACGTGTGCTTATCTGCCAGCAGACCCCCAGCAGCACTGAAGACAGGTTCCGAGAGAACGCTGGCTGCAGGACACGACAAGATCCCCAAGGCGTACGTGGCGAGCTCAGGCAATTTATCCAGATTGGAAGTCTAAAATGAGCAGGGCTCAAGTTGCACAATAATGGAATCGATGTTTCCTTGCATATACTCATATATCTGTGTGTCCTCCTCTTTTTCCTTGTCCAGCTGTTTTGTTTTCGCATGAGTATATGTCCTTGTCACTTTCCCATGTGTTTGAGTTGTTTGTCACCTTTTGGACACCTTTGAGGGTGTTTTCTAGGTGTTTTTCTGTGTTTGTGATTGCCTGCCATTGTTTCCTATGCAGTTCGAGTTCGGTTCGTCGAACGTTCGACGAGCCGAACTCGAACGGGACCTCCGTTCGGCGAACCGGCCTCGAGCCGAACCGGGACCGGTTCGCTCATCTCTATTAGAGACTCATAGTATTGTGTAATATATTGTTTGTAGCAAAGTTTAGTATCTCCATAACTGTGCGAATATAGAGAATATTTTTAGCCATTTTTACTGCACAATAAACAATGTAAACGTAAACCCCCAAAAAGCAATATTAAATTGCATTTTTATTCCCATTTCATAGCATTTGGATACAGGATCAGAATCAAACATGTTACATAGCTGTCTGAACAGAGCAAAGGTTATTATATACATACAGGAGCAGAAGTAAGTTTACTACAGAGATACAGGAACAGAGCAAAGCTTAGTATATTTATATAAGAACAAAGCCAAATGTACTACATGCATGCACAAACAGAACCAAGCTTGCTACATAGATGTAGGAACAGTACTAAGCTTACTATATGAATATACTGTAGGTGTAGAATCAAGTTTACTACATGGATAAAGTACCAAAACCAGGCTTCCTATATAAATGCAGGTAGATAACCAAGCTAACTGCGTAGATTTGTGAATGGAACAAAACTTACTACATGTAACATATGCACTACTTACAAAAGTTAGGGATATTTGGCTTTCAGTTGAAATTTATGTTAAATATATAAAGTTCATGCTACAGTGATATTTTACCATTGAGATATTGTCTGCTGAGGCATGCCATCCCACTTTTCCTGAAGGGTAACCCTCAGGTTATTGAGGTTTGGCGGTACAGAGTCACGAGCTTCTATACGGCAACTCATATAATGCCATAGGTTTCTATGGGATTGTGGTCTGGAGAAAGTGCAGGCCACTCCATTTGAGTTACCCCAGTTCTCCAGCAGCCGTTCCTTATGGATGCAACCTCTATGATCTGGAGCATTGTCATCCATGAAGATGAAATTATTTCTGTGCTGTTCAAGCAGAGATGCAATGACTGGATTAATGAAGTAATTCAAGTAGTAGGGGCTTGTTACTGTACAATTCACAAAGTGTAGGGCAGTTGTGTATGGAATAGACACATTTGCCCACACTGTAACATCACCACCACCAAAGGCTCGTCTGGTGACAACAGTGGCTGATGCACAGCAATCTCCTTGATGTCTCCAACATCATTGTCAGCCATCATTTCAGCTCATTGTCAATCAATTTTCATCAGTTAACAGCACGGAGGCCCACTGATCCCTAGTCCAGCAAGACGATGACACCTGTGCCTGGATGTGTGATCAGCTACCCTTGCGGGTTATCTAGCATGGTTTCAAATGGCTTCACGTGACACTTGGGTGCCTTTCACCTCCCTTAAATGTGCCTCGAGTTGTGTGGCATTCATCATCTGGTTTTGAAGTGCATTGTTCACAATAAAGTGGTCATTAATATAAGATGTGGCCATAGGACATCCACAATGTGATTTTTTTGGGGCCTGATCAAGAAGACTGATTCTCAGAAATGTGTTTACAAATAAAAAATCACTAATTCACCATCCTTGGATCAATGGTTCTTCAGCAGCAGCCTGTTTTTTCCCTTTCATCCTCCTATTCAGATCATTTTCTTCAGAGGGGATTCAGCAGCTGTTCTAAAGGTTAATAGCAGTTGTGACTCTCACATCACAACTACTCAAGGTGAGCCTTGCAACCTACACTAACCCTCCTTATTTTTCTGGGTAAGACCCTATTTGCGCTCCTTGTCTATCTAGTTGTTTATTCCCGCAACCTGCTGATGACACTTTATGACACTCTAAGCTCAGTGGCCACTTCTGTCTGAGAACATCCTGTTTGAAGCTTTGCAATTGTGAGGTGCTGATGACACTTTGTTAGGTGTCATCTTGGTCTGATGATGTGAAAATGTGAACAGTGTAATGAGGAGGATTGTTTTAATACTAATTCTAATTGAACCTCAAAATATTTTGGGCGATTTTTGGATCAAACACCTGTTGTGAATTTTGCCATTAAGCTCCTTGGTGCAAGTTGTGCAAACATTACTGATACATTGAACATTTGGACATGTGCATTCAATAGTTTAAAGAAGGTCACATTAATTCACCTGAAAAAATTTTAATGTACTTTAGGATCATCTAAAATTTTACCCAAAAGCAAATTATCCATTTTTTTTGTGAGTAGTATATATTTATTAATAGAGTTAACATACTGTAAAGATGCAGAAAAAAAACAGATGACAAAATGAAAAATCTTCTTGCATGGAAATTATATATTATCTTCACAATTTGCCTGTGAAATTTAACCCCTTCACGACCATGAACGTATATATCTGTCATGGACCGTGTCCCGTTAAGCCCCGCCCCCTGCCGTGGGCAGGCGGCAGTCGGCACACATATCAGCTGTTTTCAACAGCTGACATGTGTGCCTGCATGTTGCGAGTGGAATCGCTTCCACTCGCAACATTTAACCCCTTAAATCTCGCTGCCAAAGTCTGGCAGCAAGATCTATATGCGCGCGGCCATGATTTTTACTTACCGCCGCCCCCACCGGAAGTCACGTGTGTGATCACGTGACTTTCGGTGATTGCCATCGTAGCACAGGGTCATGTAATGACGCCTGCCGCTATGAAGTTTCACTTTCGTTTTCCCTTGGCTGGGAGTAGAGAGAAACAGGAAGTGACTGAATCTGCTGTTTACAGCTGTATAGCTGTGATCAGCAGATAGATAAGAGCGATCGGATTGCTGGTCGCTATAGCCCCCTAGAGGAACTAGTAAAATAAAAAAAAAATTAAAAAAAAAGTTTAAAAAAACCTCTAAAAGTTCAAATCACCCCCCTTCCCCCCCATTGAAAATTAAAGGGTTAAAAAATAAATAAATATACACATATTTGGTATCGCCACGTTCAGAAATGCCCGATCTATCAAAATATAAAATCAATTTATCTGATTAGTTAACCGCGTATTGGCAAAAAAATTCCAAAAATTACGTTTTTTGGTCGCCGCAAGTTTTACGCAAAATGCAATAAAAGGCGATTAAAACGTAGCATCTGCGCAAAAATGGTACCATTAGAAACGACAGCTTGAGATGCAAAAAATAAGCCATCACTGAGCCATAGATCCCAAAAAATGAGAACTCTATGGTTTTCGGAAAATGGCGCAAAATGTGCGCCACTTTTATTGGACAAGCTTGTGAATTTTTTTAATCTCTTAGATACAAGTAAACCTATACATGTTTGGTGTCTACAAACTCGCACCGACCTCAGGCATCATACCCATACATCAGTTTTGCCATATAGTGAACACCATGAAAAAAACATACCAAAAACTATAGTGCGATCACACTTTTTTTGCAGTTTTTCCACACTCGGAATTTTTTTGCTGTTTTCCAGTACACCATATGGTAAAACTTATGGTTTCATTTAAAAGTACAACTTGTGATGCAAAAAACAAGCCGGGGCTGAAGGGGTTAAAGCTCAACCTTTCTGACTATTTTTATGGAAGCCTTAAATTATCAGCAGAGTTTAGGGCAGCAGACACTGTTATAAATGAGGAGAAAGGAGATACACTTACGGGGGTTGTCCCACAAATAAAGTACATTTTATTCAATGGATATTAGAATAAAAATAATTTCCACAATTGGATTTGTTAAAAAAATGTTCTAATAAATGTGTCCCCACTATGTACTGAAAAATAGTCATGTCTGACCATACAGGGATATGATCTGATCATACCACAACTCCTAGGTAGGCGAAGATGTAAAAAAATTATACAAACCTTACAGCACAGTATTACAAAAATTTCTTTCTGTGTGGTAAAACATTGTCCTCTGTTTCTAAGCATGTTTTACCACACAGAAAGCAGCTAGTGTTGCCTGTTCTGTAATGTCTATATACTTTCAGTGCATCTTTCCCTGCCTAGTAGATGTGGTATGATGAGATCATGTTCCTGAACGATCAGACATTACATAGTACGTAGGAGGGGCACAAGTATAAGATTATCTCAGAAACTTGTTTTTTAACACATCCATGTGTGGACTTATTTTTATTCCAATATCTGTTAATTCAAATGTACTTTGTGTGTGGCCAGGAACCCCTTTAATTGAAATATTTCAGTGTCATCATGTGACTTTGCTCTATAAAGATGTCATTTAGCAAACCACATGGAAGTACTGTTCTGTCTTAGTTGAACATTAAAAACCCAAATTAATACTTGGCCGCAAATTAACATTGTATGGTTCAGATCCAAAATCTTGGTTGTAAAAAGAGAATAAAATCTTATCAGTTCAGTAATTAGAATAATAATAAATCTCTGTTATTCGATGTGTTATTTTTAATACTTTAACAAGAAGGGATTCTTAAATTGTCTCTTGTGCTGCCTGTGAATAATTATATGTCTCACAAAAGACAGAAGGCTGCGGTAAATGGCAACTTCAAAGAATAGAGACTGATACAATATGTATTAATTTGGCAGTTTTCTTACTGCAAATATAGTAGGATGCATTGGGAAGACATAAATAAGATACACAAAGTGTATATTTAGAAGTAATCTGTTTCAAGAACATTGCTTATAATTATAATTCTCCTTTTCCAAAGACTTGGATTCTGCATGGCACATTCTTGAATAGAATAGAGGTGCGCATGCTTGACCTCAACTCTATTCATTGTCTATGAGACAGACAAAAATTGCCAAGAGCTAAACTTGGCTTTCTTTGGCAGACTCATATGCAATAAATGGGGAATAGGTTGAGCATATGCATTTCCACTCCGATCAATACTGTGTTATGCATAGCCCTGTTGTTGGGATCGCTAGGGTTCCTTGTAGTTGAACCTTCACCGATCAACAAGATATCCCCTATCTGGTAAATGTGGATAATTTGCTCTTTTAAGAATAACCCTTTAATATTTCATATTGTTTCCAAGTCATACTCAGGTTTAAGTTTAGGAAAAGAAGTCAAATTTTACTTTCAATAAAATAAAACAAAAAGTCTTTATATTTATAGCTCCAACATGTTTTGCAACAGTTCAAAATTCAAAGGATACGTGCACAAACAATATCAGACATTTCATATACCTTGAAAAACTATGCATATTCCATGAACTATTCCACATTTTTTCACGTTATACCCACAAACCTAGACGTATTTTGATGGGATTATTTGTGGTATACCAACACAAAGTAGCAAGTATTTGTGTGTTAATTATACATGGATTTCTAAATATTTTAAAAGTATAAATCTAAAAATTGTGACATGCATTTATATTCATGTAGTGACAGCATCCATGCACCACTTACCCTCTTCCCAGCAGGGATGCTAACTCACTTACTACTGTGACTGGCCCCACCACACTGCATGGCTTCCCCGTGTTCCTTCACATGTTTCCTACTTCTCACGCCCTCTGGGAGTGCTCCTAGGGTGTACACGCTCAGGCTGCACTTCTATTAAAGGGCCTGCCTGTCATTCCCTGGAAGAGCCTCTCAGCCTATCACTGAGAGGTACTGGGTACTTAAGGCACTCTCCCACTAGGGGAGGTACCTGATGAACGTTATTAGTTTGAGGTTTGTTCCCTAGCCATCTGGTTGTCAGTTTCCTTTTTTTCCGTTGTGCTTCCCTTTACAGCATACTATGCAGTTGCCTGTCTTCCAGCCCCATCAGTGACCCAGTGCTCTTCCTTCCTGGCCGTGCCATCTGTCTAAACTACTCTGGTGGTCCCAGCTTTACTAGTGACTGTACTACTGCTTCATGGCCAGGTTACCTGCCTCAACAACTCTGGTGGTTCCAGCTTTACTAGTAACTGTGCCTGTCCAACCAACCTGTGCTACTTGCCTCAACTACTCTGGTGTTTCCAGCTTACTAGTTACTGTGCCCATCCACCCCAGCTGTGCCACCTGCCTCAGCTTCTATGGTGGTTCCAACTTTATTAGTGACTGTGTCCATCCACCCCAGCCATCCACCTACCTCAGCTATGCAGGTAGTCACAGCTATATGAGTGATTCTGTCTATTCTCCCTGGCTGTGTCTTCTACATCTGACTTCCCAGTAGTCCTTGGTGAACTAGAGACTCTGCCTGTTTGTTTCTGTCTAAGCCCTGGGAATCAGCTGCCACAGTCCTGGTCACTGCCCTAGGAGTGGCACCTGGCATCTGCCTTTTGGTGAGCGCTTAGTCAAGCCCCTCCCATTAAATGGTAAACACAAGTTCCTCCTGTAGATCTACTACTACTTCAGGTTTTAAAATCTGCACAGTTGAGCATTGCAATTCATTTGTGGACTATTCAAGTAATAGTTGTCCTGTGGACATATACTCTCACATGAACTGTGGATCTCTGCAGCTCCCTCAGAGTGACCATGGATCTCTTTGTGCTGCTTTTGTAATTGGTGTCTTCCTTGGTTGGGAGGTCAGATTAAGTGGACTGCTACATCTTGGTAAGTTTGCAATTGTACCATTCTCCTTCCATTTTTCCATGATGGATTGAACAATGTTCCATGAGATTTTAACAGTTTGGGCTATTATTTTATAACCTTACCCTGCTTTTAACATCTTTATTACAATTGTCAGATGTAGAGTTTAAAAAAATATATAGAAAACCATGTATCATTTCCTTTAAATTTCAGAAATATAGTGGGGAAAAAAGTATTTAGTCAGCCACCAATTGTGCAAGTTCTCCCACTTAAAAAGATGAGAGAGGTCTGAAATTGACATCATAGGTAGACCACAACTATGAGAGACAAAATGAGAAAACAAATCCAGAAAATCACCTTGTCTGATTTAGCAAGATTTTATTTCCAAATTATGGTGGAAAATAAGTGTATTTAGTCATCTAAAAACATGCAACATTTCTGGCATTTACAGACCTGTAACTTCTTCTTTAAGAGGCTCCTCTGTCCTCCACTTATTACCTGTAGTAATGGCAACTGTTTGAACTTGTTATCAGTATAAAAGACACCTGTCCACAACCTCAACATTAACACTCCAAACTCCACTATGGTGAAGACCAAAAAGCTGTCGAAGGACACCAGAAACAAAATTGTATCCCTGCACCAGGCTGGGCAGACTGAATTTGAAATAGGCAAGCAGCTTGGTGTGATAAAATCATCTTTGGGGCAATGATAAGAAAATGGAAGACATACAAGACCACTCATAATCTCCCTTGATCTGGGGCTCCACTCATGATCTCACCCCATGGGGTCAAAATGATCACAAGAACGGTGAGCAAAACACCCAGAATCACACGGGTGGACCTAGTGAATGACCTGCATAGAGCTGGGACCATCGTAGCAAAGGCTACCTTCAGTAGCATTGAAGATGAAACGTGGCTGGGTCTTTCAGCATGATAATGATCCCAAGCACACCGCCAGGGCAATGAAGGAGTGGCTCGTAAGAATCATATGAAGGTCCTGGAGTGGCCTAGCCAGTCTCCAGATCTCAACCCCATAGAAAACCTTTGGAGGGAGTTGAAAGTTTATGTTACCCAGCAACAGGACTAAAACATCACTGCTCTAGAGGAGATCTGTATGTAGGAATGGGCCAACATACCACCAACAGTATGTTCCAACCTTGTGAAGACTTACAGAAAATATTTGACCTCTGTCATTGCCAACAAGGATATATAACAAAATATTGAGATGAGCTTTTGTTATTGACCAAATACTTATTTTCCACCATAACAAAAAAAAATCTTGCCAAATCAGACAAGGTGATTTTCTGAATTTGTTTTCTTATTTTGTCTATCATAGAGATGCAAGGTCTACCCATGATGTAAATTGCAGGCCTCTCTCATCTCATCAAGTGGTGGCTGACTAAATAGTTTTTTTTTCCCCACTGTACTTGCTTTTTGTGTTAGTATATCACATAAAATCCCAATAAAATACATTTCATTTTGTGGGTGTAGTGTTAAAAAATGGACTAACATTTCATGGAGTATGAAAAATTTCTCAAGGTACTTTATTATACAACAATTCAAACATGACGAATAAAGATTCTACTTTCAAAAGCTTTAACTCCATGAGGAGATAAGGGTAAAACAAAAGGTAAGAGTGCTTGCAGTATATTGCCTAGCATATTTGTATAAGAAATAAGGTAATTCATGTAAAGTTACATGAGCTGTATCACTAAAGATAAGACAAACATGGATAAGAAATGGTATTGAGTGCACTGAGTGAGGAGGGAAATTGTTGAAAAAAGGGACAGGATTTTAAGAATAAAAAATATAGCAAGGGGAAATCTGACAAAGTTAAACTAGAGAAGTAATGTGAAAGGATTGGTAAAATAATGTGTTTTATGATGAGCATAAAACTGTGAAAACAGGAAATTAACCTGATTACTAGTGAGAAGCGAGTACTAAAAAGCTTGGGTGCTCGAGGCTCAGGCCGAGCATCCCAAGATACTCGTGTACTCGGCCCGAGCACCGAGCCCAATGTTATCCTATGGGAGACCCGAGTATTTTTATGAAATGACCCCCGGCAGCATGTAGAAACCCTAAAAATGTCACAAAAGTCTCAGAAGAGTGCTCAAATGACATGGCAACAGCATGGGGAAGACCCCTTGAAGCATTTATCACTCAAAAGTCACAGCTGTGAACAATTTTGTCCGCGTTTTACGCCATTTTTACGGACTCACCAGAAAACCTTCTAAAATGACACCAAAATGAATTTTCATGGCGGAAATGTTAAGGGCACATACCCAATAGTGAGATAGAGCTGGTGTATGTTACTTTTTGAGATTAATACATGAAAGATTTTACGTAAAACATTGTGTGGCAGTCCGATGTCCAAAACGCACGTTTTGTGCTTTTTACTAGCGATGTCGGTCATTTTTTTTTTCATTCTATCTCCCGTCGGTCGGTCTCGCTCTGTCGGTCTCTGTCTTGTCTGTCCCCCTCTCACAGTCTGTCGGTCAGTCTCCCCCCTCTCTCTTACTTACCGTTCCCCGATCACTGCCGCGGCGCTGCATGACTATTCACTAAACTCCGGCGGCTTTTCCTCTTTTGAAAAAGCCGGCCGCTCATTAAACAATCTCGTATTCCCTACTTTCCTACTTTTCGGCGCCTATGATTGGTTGCAGTGAGACACGCCCCCACGCTGAGTGACAGGTGTCTCACTGCACCCAAACACAGCAGCCGGTGTGTGTGTGTATACTGTGCAGTGAAATAAATAATTAAATAATTAAAAAAAAACGGCGTGCGGTCCCCCCCAATTTTAATACCAGCCAGATAAAGCCATATGGCTGAAGCCTGGTATTCTCAGGATGGGGAGCTCCACGTTATGGGGAGCCCCCCAGCCTAACAATATCAGTCAGCAGCCGCCCAGAATTGCCACATACATTATATGCGACAGTTCTGGGACTGTACCCGGCTCTTCCCGATTTACCCTGGTGCGTTGGCAAATCGGGGTAATAAGGAGTTAATGTCAGCCCATAGCTGCCAATAAGTCCTAGATTAATCATGTCAGGCGTCTCCCCGAGATTCCTTCCATGATTAATCTGTAAGTGACAGTAAAAAAACACACACACACCCGAAAAATCCTTTATTAGAAATAAAAAATAATAACAAAGTCCCTCATCACCAATTTATTAACCCCGACAAACCCTCCATGTCCGGCGTACTCCACGGACCTCCAGCGTCGCATCCAGCTCTGCTGCATGCAGGTGACAGGAGCAGAAGAAGACACAGCCGCTCCGGTCACCTCCACACAGCAACTGAGGTGAGTATAGCGATCAGCTGAGCTGTCACCGAGGTTACCTGGATCCAGCGGTGGCCACGGGTAAGGCTAGTTTCACACTTGTGTTGAACGGCATCCGTCACATTGCGTTGTGTAACGCATGTGACGGATGCCTTGCAAAAAGTGTGATAATAAAGGCCACGGATTCCAGTGAAATAACGCATTGCGTTAAGTTTTCTTTGGGCCGAGAGAGAGAGAGCACCCATCATCCCCGCGCACAGCCCGACATCCCCGCACACAGACCGACATCCCCGCACACAGCCCGACATCCCCGCACACATCCCCGCACACAGCCCGACATCCCCGCACACATCCCCGCACACATCCCCGCACACAGCCCGACATCCCCGCACACATCCCCGCACACAGCCCGACATCCCCGCACACAGCCCAACATCCCCGCACACATCCCCGCACACAGCCCGACATCCCCGCACACATCCCCGCACACAGCCCGACATCCCCGCACACATCCCCGCACACATCCCCGCACACATCCCCGCACACATCCCCGCACACAGCCCGACATCCCCGCACACATCCCCGCACACAGCCCGACATCCCCGCACACAGCCCGACATCCCCGCACACAGCCCGACATCCCCGCACACATCCCCACACACAGCCCGACATCACCGCACACATCCCCGCACACAGCCCGACATCCCCGCACACATCCCCGCACACAGCCCGACATCCCTCGCACACAGCCCGACATCCCCGCACACAGCCCGACATCCCCGCACACATCCCCGCACACAGCCCGACATCCCCACACACATCCCCGCACACAGCCCGACATCCCCGCATACAGCCCAACACCCCTGCACACAGCCCGACACCCCTGCACACAGCCCGACACCCCTGCACACATCCCCGCACACAGCCCGACATCCCCGCACACAGCCCGACATCCCCGCACACAGCCCGACATCACCGCACACAGCCCGACACCCCTGCACACATCCCCGCACACAGCCCGACATCCCCGCACACAGCCCGACATCCCCGCACACAGCCCGACATCACCGCACACAGCCCGACACCCCCGCACACAGCCCGACATCCCCGCACACAGCCCGACATCCCCGCACACAGCCCGACATCCCCGCACACAGCCCGACACCCCCGCACACATCGCACACAGCCCGACATCCCCGCACACAGCCCCGCACACAGCCCGACACTACAGCCTTCATCATTCCTGCACACATCCCGACACTACCGCACCCATCATCAGCTGCTGTCACTGAGGTTACCCGTGGCCACCGCTGGATCCAGCGGTGGCCGTGAGTTACCTGACTGACAGCAGCTGATCGCGCTACTCACCTCAGTTGCTGTGTGAAGCTGACCGGAGCGGCGGTGTATTCTGCAGCAGCTCCTGTCACCTGAATGTAGCAGAGCTGGACGTGACGCTGGAGGACTGTGGATTACGCCGGACATGGAGGGTTTGTCGGGGTTAATAAATTGGTGATGAGGGACTTTGTTATTGTTTTTTATTTCTAATAAAGGATTTTTCGGGTGTGTGTGTTTTTTAACTGTAATTTACAGATTAATCATGAAAGGAATCTCATAGATGCCTGACATGATTAATCTAGGATTTAGTGGCAGCTATGGGCTGCCATTAACTCCTTATTACCTCGATTTGCCAACGCACTAGGGTAAATCGGGAAGAGCCGGGTAGAGTCCCAGAACTGTCGCATCTAATGTATGCGGCAATTCTGGGTGGCTGCTGCTGACTGATATTGTTAGGCTGGGGGGCTCCCCATAACGTGGAGCTCCCCATCCTGAGAATACCAGCCTTCAGCCGTATGGCTTTATCTGGCTGGTATTAAAATTGGGGGGGACCGCACGCCGGTTTTTTTATTTATTTATTTATTTTACTGCAGAGTATAGACACGCCCACCGGCTGCTGTGATTGGGTGCAGTGAGACACCTGTCACTCAGCGTGGGGGCGTGTCTCACTGCAACCAATCATAGGCGCCTGTGGGCGTGGAAAGCAGGGAATATGAGATGGCTGTGTACAGAGCACAGCGCGCCCGCCGGTATAAAGGCTCGGTCATGCTGTGCAGGCCGGCCAATCACTGAAATTCCACAACTAACAGGGCTGTGGCATTGCAGTGGTCTGCCAGCCAATCCCTGCATGAGGGCTGGCTCTCAAAAGAGCGCCAACATGCAGGGATGAAGACCACGAGTACAGCACGAGTATCGCGAGATTACTCGGTCCCCGCCGAGTAGCCCGAGTACAGTGATACTCGTGCGAGTACCGAGTAGTAACAAGCATACTCGCTCATCACTACTGATTACCTGAGATAGTGCATTCCACAGAACTGATGCAACACAAGAAAAGTGTTGGAGACAGTAGTTGGAAGTTCAGGTTATTCAGAATGTTGGCCTTAAAGAAGATATGTCACCTGGTCAAGAGAGAACAGTTTTGCTCTATTTTACTCTTGCTGCTCTCCAAAACATTACAATTTTCTTTTTTTGTTGTATTTTTAATCTTACATATGGTTCCAGTAATATGGATCTTTTCATTTAGTTGGTTTTTTTTGTTTTTAACTCCTTTATGACCAGGCGATTTTTGATCCCCTTCTTCCGAGAGCTGTAACTTTTTTATTTTTCCATCAATCTTTCCATATGAGTATTTGTTGTGAGACAAGTTTTACTTTTAAATGAAACCATATAGTGTACTGGAAAACAGCAAAAAAATTCCAAGTGCAGAAAAATTGCAAAAAAATTGCAATTGCATGATTGTTTGGGGGGTATTTTATTCACCGTGTTCAATACATGGTAAAACTGACCTGTTGCTGTTATGTCACAGGTCGGTATGAGTTTGTAGACACCAAACATGTATAGGTTTACTTTTCTCTAAGGAATTCTAAAAAATTCAGAAGTTTGTCCAAAAAAAGTGGCACACTTTTTTGCGTCAAATTCTGTGACCCATAGCGTTCTCACTTTTTGGCATGTAGGGCTCAGTGACAGCTTATTTTTGCATTTTGAGCTGATGTTTTTAATGGTATAATTTTTGCGCAGATGCTACATTTTGATCGCCTGTTATTGCATTTTGCGCAAAATTTGAGAGGACCAAAAAACATAATTTTGGGTTTGGATTTTTTTTACGCTATTCTATTTACCAATTAGGTTAATTAACTTTATATTTTGATAGCTCGGGCATTTCTGAATGCGGCAATACCAAATATGTGTATATTTTTTATGACTTAATTTGCAATGGGGCGAATGTGGGGGGATTTTTTAACTTTTATTTTTTTTATTTTTTTACATTTTTCAAAACTTTTTTTATTTTACTAAGCCTCCTAGGGGACTATAAAGACCAGCAGTCTGATCGCTCATTCATTTATGTTGATCAGGGCTGCACAGCTCTGATCAGCAGAAATGCAGCCTTCTTGTTAGAGCTGCTACTCTGTCGGCTCTAAGAGGAACTACATCATGATAGCAACAGGAGTCATCACATGACCCTTTGCTACCATGGCAACCATTGGCTACTCATGATTGCATCACAAGGCCTCTGATGGTGACGGGGAAAGGTAATTTCCCTGCCGTAGCAATTTAAATTGTGCTGCCACATTTTGACATTTTGTGATCTACGGGATTAACAGGCACAGGTGGATCATAGTTCCACCTGTGTCTGTTAGCCGCACATGTCTGTTGTTCAAATCAGCAGATGTGCAGGGATCGTAGCAGGCTCACCAGCCAGCGGTGATTACCCCAACATGATTTAGGACGTATCGGTACGTCCTAGGTCATGAAGGTGTTAACAAGGGGGAGTTCCTCATAGGATTCCTAATGGACATGCAATTATGCTGCTGTGTATAATTACCCTGTGAGCAATAACTCCATGTAAATACCATAAACATTTGCACTAAATAAAAGGGCCCATATATCTGGTACTGTCTTGTGAATTCAAAGCAAAAAGGGGATAGGTCTTTTATTATAGGAGAAAGAAGAGGATGTGTAGGTCAGTAGACAGAAATGAAGGAGGAAATGTAGGGCATTTTCAGCACTATGGGGAGATTTGTGTGTGATCGTGATAAGACTATGTTGTATCCTATATTGTAATCAAAGGCAGATTGAGTGGTGACAGGCACAGAATGGAGGCTTCGATGTAGTGGGTGGACAGGAATATGAGCCTTAAAGGTGCTTTACACGCTGCGACATCGCTAGCGATTGCTAGCAATGTTGAGCGCGATAGCGCCCACCCCCATCGTTCGTGCGACATTTGGTGCTCGCTGCCGTAGCGAACATTATCGCTACGGCAGCATCACACGCACATACCTTGTCAGCGACGTCGCTGTGACCGCCGAACAATCCCTTCCTCAAGGGGGAGGTGCATTCGGCGTCATAGCGATGTCACAGGGGCATCAACTAAGCGATCGGACAATAGAAACGGAGGGGCGGAGATGAGCGGGACGTAACATCCCGCTCACCTTCTTCCTTTCGCATTGCCGGTGGACACAGGTAAGGAGATGTTCGTCGTTCCTGCGGTGTCACACATAGCGATGTGTGATGCCGCAGGAACGACGAAGAACATCGTACTTGCAGCAGCAATGATATTAAGGAAAGGAGCAACGTGTCAACGATCAACTTTTTTGAACGATTTTGCGATTGTTGATCGTCGCTCCTTGGTGTCACACTCTGCGATGTCGCTACCGGTGCCGGATGTGCGTCACTAACGACGTGACCCCGACGATATATCGGTAGCGATGTCGCAGTGTGAAAATCACCCTTAACTGCTGCATTTAAGATAGACTGAAGAGGGGAAAGTTTAGTAATCAGAAGAATGATTAGTAGAGTTCAAAGGGACAAACATTTTTTGGGGGATTCGGGAGATGTTTTTAAGGTGAAAGTAACATGAGCTTGGAAGTGTTTGGATATAAAGGAATGATCTGAGCCAAACACAAGCCCAAAACAGTGTGCATGCTGCCTGGAAATTATTGCAGTACAACAAGCAGAAACAAAAATATTGTGTTTGGTAGGGGTTGGAAATAAACTCAGTTTTGTTAAAATTTAGATTAAGGACATGTTAAAGACAACAGAAAATCATTGGTGTTTTGTAATACTGTGGAGGGGAAGTCATAAAAATATATATATAAAATTGGGTGTTAGAAAAGTAGTGATGGTAAATAAAGATCCATTTCAAAATTCTGTTGTACAGATCCATAATATAGCGGCCTAACCTGATACAAAGCTGTGGTATGTTCCATCACATCCCAAATTATGCAGGTGATGGGGAGAAAACAGTGCTGCACAGTGCCAGTGAGGTGGCACACAGCCCAAATGTTGGCCTTCTATTATCAAGTATTTAGAACGAAAATACGAGTGTTGTCTCAACTATCCAGTTATAGACCAAGATATTTTCTGGCAATTAAAGGGAACCAATCACCAAGATTTTTGCATATAACCTAAAGCCAGTGCTGTACTGGCACTATCAGGCAGATTCTATACATACCTGTAGTGGTCATCTCGGATGTATACGTTTTGAAATCCAAGAAAGTAAAGTTTAAAGAATCATCAGCTTCTTGAGTGACAGCGGCTGAGGATCAAATAATATCTGGGGAGTATTCATAGTTCACATCTCCTACCCCTGTTAGAATTAGCATAAGCATTATACAATTGATTTAATTTTTGACTTGCAGGACCTGTGCTGAGATCTTATCCATGTGACCAGAAGGGCGGGGCCTCAGACAACAGAAAAATGTTGCTTCCTGGTATCAGCTTTATTGGCTGAGACCGCCCCTTCTGGTCACATGGGTATGACCTCACCACAGGTCCTGCAAGTCAAAAATTAAATTGATTGCATAATGCTTATGCTAATTCTATCAGGGGGAGGGGATAACTATGCATACCTCCCCAGCTATAATCTGATCCTCAGCTGCTGTCAGTCAAGAAGCTGATGATTTTAGAAACTTTACAATCTTGGATTTCAAAATCTGTACATCCGAGCTGACCACTACAGGTATGTATAGAATCTGCCTGATAGTACCAGAATAGCACTGGCATTAGGTTATATACGAAAATCCTGGTGATTGGATCCCTTTAAGCACTATTTTTCAAAATCGAGTGTAATCAATACAACTAATAAATTTCGACAATATCCTTTTTAATTTGCTCATCTCCAGAAACAGCATTCCTTAATCCAGGAAAGATTTATGTATTCCAATATGATTCCAATAACACCATGCTTGCGGAATTACTGCTGAATATTACAGTGATACCGCTGATCTTTGGAATACCGAGATTCTAGTTGATGTATTTCTTTTCTACTTTTTTCCCATATGTGAGCAGCATATGAAACTTTGGTGCTATATAGAAATGGTTATAGGACTAATGAAAGCATGTACAAGGTTATTGGCAGAGGAGGCAAAGGAGAAGATTATCAGGCACTTAAGTAATGATTGATTATCAAGTTCACACTGAAACACAACATAATAATTAAGGGTGGGAGCAGGTGGTGAATGCAGTGGCGTTCAGGCATGATGTAGTGTCAGCAACTCCCAGTATAATAATAAGCCTCCACAAACAATACCTTTGCATGACATGTAACAAATAATGATGTCTCTAACTTTTCTGCTGTCAATGGAAAATTGATATTTTAAGCACATTTGAAAATCTTTTAACTTAAATGACTGAGTAGGCTGAAAAGACTTTCTTTAGAGGAAAAACGTTTATGTGAGCTCTATGGTATCCTAGTTGTTGTTTAAAAGCATCATATTGTACTCTATGTAACTATCAAAATAACAATCTATAATATACAGTAGCATAAAGTGTACCTAGCGTTACAATACATTTTCTTAGAAAATATAAAGATATATCTGAAGAACATAGTGATACATTTATACTGTATTATAACCTGTAAATTGGACAACAGGTTTTTTACTTTCACACAAAATATATAAACCTAAAAAGAACCAACAATGGGGACCAGGAATCTCTATATATATAATTGTATAAATACATATAATACAATATACAGTATATATATATATATATATATATATATATATATATATAGTGCATTGTGAAAGTATTCGGCCCCCATACATAAATTTTTCAATGTTTTCCCACATTTCAGGCTTCAAACATAAAGATAAAATTTTTAATGTTATGGTGAAGAATCAACAACAAGTGGGACACAATTGTGAAGTTAAACGAAATATATTGCTTATTTGAAACATTTTTAAAACATAAATAACTGAAAAACGGGGCATGCAATATTATTCGGCCCCTTCAAGTTAATACTTTATAGCACTACCTTTGCTGCGATTACAGATGCAAGTCGCTTGGGGTATGTCTCTATCAGTTTTGCACATGGAGAGACTGAAATTGTTGCCCATTCTTTCTTTGCAAACAGCTCGAGCTGAGTGAGGTTGGATGGAGAGCATTTGTGAACAGCAGTTTTCAACTCTTTCCACAGATTGTCGATTGTATTCAGGTCTGGACTGTGACTTGGCCATTCTAACACCTGGATACGTTTATTTGTAAACCATTCCATTGTAGATTTTGCTTTATGTTTTGGATCATTGTCTTGTTGAAAGACAAATCTCCATCCCAGTCTCAGGTCTTTTGCAGACTCCAACAGGTTTTCTTCACGAATGGTCCTGTATTTGGCTCCATCCATCTTCCTTATCCCTGCTGAAGAAAAGCAGGCCCAAACCATGATACTGCCACCACCATGTTTGAAAGTGGGGATGGTGTGTTCAGCGTGATGACCTATGTTGCTTTTACGCCAAACATATCATTTGGCATTGTCCCCATATAGTTTGATTTTGGTTTAATCTGACCAGAGCACCTTCTTCTACATGTTTGGTGTGTCTCCAAGGTGGCTTGTGGCAAACTTTAAATTACACTTTTTATGGATATCTTTGAGAAATTGCTTTTTCCTTGCCACTCATCCATAAAGGCCAGATTTGTGCAGTGTGTGACTGATTGTTGTCCTATGGATAGACTCTCCTACCTCAGCTGTAGATCTCTGCAGTTAATCCAGAGTGATCATGGGCCTCTTGGCTGCATCTCTGATCAGTCTTCTCCTTGTTTGAGATGAAAGTTTGGATGGACGGACGGGTCTTGGTAGATTTGCAGTGGTATGATACTCCTTCCATTTCAATATGATCGCTTACACAGTGCTTCTTGGGATGTTTAAAGTTTTGGAAATCTTTTTGTAACCAAATCCAGCTTTAAACTTCTCCACAACAGTATCACGGACCTGTCTGTTGTGTTCCTTGGTCTTCATGATGCTCTCTGCACTTTAAACAGAACACTGAGACTATCACAGAGCAGGTGCATTTATACGGAGACTAGATTACACACAGGTGGCTTATATTTATCATCATCAGTCATTTAGGACAACATTGAATTATTCAGTGATCCTCAATGAACTTCTGGAGTGACTTTGCTGCACTGAAAGTAAAGGGGAGGAATAATATTGCACGCCCCACTTCTCAGTTATTTATTTTTTAAAAAAGTTTAAAATAAGCAATACATTTCTATCAAGTTCACAATTGTGTCCCACTTGTTGTTGATTCTTCAAGATAACATTAAAACTTTCATCTTTATGTCTGAAGCCTGAAATATGGGAAAAGGTTGAAAAATTCAAGGGGGCCAAATACTATCACAAGGCACTGTATATACACAGTATATGTATGTATATATACTGTGTATATGTATATATATATATATATATATATATATATATATATACATACAAGGCATGATTACAAACATAAAAATAAAACGGGGGAGTATACAAAAAGAAAAACCCCTTCAATACATACTGAGCAATTACATTGGTATGTAGAGATAACTTTGCAATATATAGTAAAGGAAAAAGAATTGTACTAGAATAAATAAGAATACTGAGACTTGCAAACAAGGTAAGTGCAATGATACACTGTAGTTCATGATATAAGTGAATGGAGATAGGAAGTAGATTTCTGAAAGCTGTTTCTTAAGATATAAAATGCAAATACACAAATAATACTGAGCTACAGTTGCAACACTCCCTACTTGCTGACTATGCATACCACCGTACAACTCATAAATGTGCAAACTGCATGTATATCAAAAACCTATGGCAAAGGAAATAAGGTGCAAGTGAGGAAGAATTTATTTTTTTATGTAGGGACTGGTAAGATTGTTGATATGTGTGCAGAATAACTACACTTAGGGGCACTTTGCACGCTGCGACATCGCAGGCCGATGCTGCGATGCCGAGCGCGATAGTGCCCGCCCCGTCGCAGCTGCGATATCCTTGTGATAGCTGCTGTAGCGAACATTATTGCTACGGCAGCTTCACATGGACTCACCTGTCCTGCGACCGTCGCTCTGGCCGGCGACCCGCCTCCTTGTTAAGGGGGCAGGTCGTGCGGCGTCACTGCGACGTCACACGGCAGGCGGCCAATAGGAGCGGAGGGGCGGAGATGAGCAGGATGTAAACATCCCGCCCACCTCCTTCCTTCCGCATATCCTACGGAAGCCGCAGTGACGCCGGTAGGAGATGTTCCTCGCTCCTGCGGGTTCACACACAGCGATGTGTGCTGCCACAGGAGCGAGGAACAACATCGGACTGTCGCGTTAGCGTAATCATGGATTATGCCAACGCTGCACCGATGATACGATTACGACGCTTTTGCACTCGTTAATCGTATCATCGATCCTTTACACACTACGATGTCGCATGCGATGCCAGAAGTGCGTCATTTTCAATTTGACCCCACCGACATCGCACCTGCGATGTCGTAGTGTGCAAAGTGCCCCTTAGACACTATGATCCCTAGTTCAGATAGATGAGAAGTGGGAGGTGGATCGCTATACCATTTTTCAAAGACAAAAAGGTGCAAATGCATACAGTATATTATACTTGATTAAAATAGCAGCTAATATATATGTACCTCCATGTAATTAAATAATGTGCAAATCACATGCAACAAACCCCTATAGTAAGGAAGGTCAAGTGCAAATGCATGAGAACCAGAAACTGTTCTGGTACCATTGCCTATATGTGCATCACCAAAGAAGTGACAAAGCATAAAGGCCAAATCCCAACAGGGAGGAAGTGATTACCCAAGTGTGGATAATGTAAGAAGTGGCCCTTAATGCACTTTTCATATTATGCTTCGTCAGAGGGTAGCAGTAAATGACAAGAAAGAGTAAGGTGTTAGTGACTGGAGGAGAGTACCCAATTGAGCAGAAGCTGGAGCTGGTGTTTGCTTGATGGGCCATGCTGTCTCGCATGGTTAGCCTCAGTATCCGACATCTACCATGACATGTTGCTATGGCGATTGAAAAGCTGGCACATATAGTGAAACGAACGCTGCTGCACTCTAGTGGTAAAATTGTTCGTACAAATTTGAATGATTGATAAATATACTGTATATCTATCAGCAGACAAACAACGCCAATGTGTATTGCACTGCACTTTGATGACATCCGAGTGGCATGCAGTCCGATGTTTCTCTCGCACCCATAAACTTGTATGGGTGTGGGTGACATGACTCTCACAGACAATCACAGCATGCTGCCATTTTTTCCTCAGTCTGTTTAAGGTCCCCTTCAGACGTCAGTGATTCTGGTACGTATGTGCTTTTTTTTTGTATGTACCAGAATCACTGACATACTGGGTCTGCTCACACATCAGTGATTTTTCACTGAACGTGTCTCCGTGCAGGATACACGCGTGTCCGTGATTCTGCACGGAGACAAGTCCGTTTTTTTCTGGCATCACTGATGACCCATGGACCACACTATGGTGTGATCTGTGAAACACGTACCAGAAAAACACTGACATAAAATAATAAACATTTTCAACTCACCTTTCCAGCGTCACGCTGTGCAGCCTCAGCTCTCTGCAGCTACTGCCCGAATCATGAATATTCATGAAAGCAGGAACAGCCGACACGGAAGTAGCTGGAGAGAGTGGTGGGCGGGCGCTGCAGAGCTGATGAGTTCAGCCCCATGGACAGCAGGAGCGAAGGCAGGTGAGTAATGTCCATTTGCAATCACGGATTGCACATGTTCAACCCATGTGTGCCGTGAATCACGGAACACAGAGGGACATGTGCGTGTTTTACACGTCAGTGAAGAACGTCAGTGTTTTTCACTGATGTGTGAAGGGGGCCTAAGGCCCATTTCACAAGTCACTGAAAAACACAGACGTTCTTCAATGATGTGTAAAACATGCACATGTCCCTCCGTGTGCCGTGATTCATGGCACACGTGGGTTGTCTAAGTGCAATCCGGGCTCCGTTCTCCATGGTTCGTGATTGCACATAGAGATGAACTCACCTGTGCCCGCTCCCGCTCTCCATGGTGCTGAACGCTCCCGCGGTGCAGCATCCGGCCGGCGCTGACCCCCGCAGGAGCTGCTTCCGGGTCGGCTGTGTCGTGCATTCATGAATATGCACAGCAGTAATGAGCCGGCTCAGAAGCAGCAGGCAAAACAGGTTGCACAGAGCGCCGCTGAAGCCGGGTGAGTAAAAATGATTTTTATTTTATATGCACGTTTTTTTCTGGCACGTGTTTCACGGATCACACCACTGCGTGGTCCGTGGGACATTAGTGATGCCAGAAAAAAATGGACATGTCTCCGTGCGGCAATCACGGACACGCGGGTACGCCGCACGGAGACAAGGTCAGTGAAAAATCACTGATGTGTGAGCAGATCCATTGATTATAATGGGTCTGCGTATGTCAGTGATTCTGGTACGTAGAAAAAAAAGCACAAACGTACCAGAATCACTGATGTGTGAAACAGGCCTTAGGCCCCTTTCACACGTCAGTGATTCTGGGACGTTTGAGCTTTTTTTAAAACGTACCAGAATCACTGACATACGCAGACCCATTATAATGAATGGGTCTGCTCACACGTCAGTGATTTTTCACTGCACGTGTCTCCGTGCGGCGTACCCGCGTGTGCGTGATTGCTGCACAGAGACAAGTCCATTTTTTTCTGGCATCACTGATGTTCCACGGACCACGCAGTAGTGTGGTCCGTGAAACATGTGCCAGAAAAAAACGTGCTTTTGAAATAAAAATCATTTTTACTCACCCGGCGTCCAGCGATGTCCTCTGCAGCCCGTTCTCCCTGCTGCTTCTGAGCCAGCTCATTATTGTAGCACATATTCATTATGCGTGACACAGCCGACCCAGAAGCAGCTGCTGTGGGGGTCACCGCCGGCCAGATGCTGCACCGCGGGATCGATCAGCACCATGGACAGCGGGAGCGCACACAGGTGAGTTGTTTTCTAAGTGCAATCATGGGCCACGGAGAACGGAGCCCGGATTGCACTTAGATAACCCACATGTGCCGTGAATCACGGCACACACAGGGACATGTGCGTGTTTTACACGCCAGTGAATAACGTCACTGTTTTTCACTGACGTGTGAAACGGGCCTTATGCTGAGAAAAAACTTACAGATCTGAGCTACAGTATTGTCTTACATGGGGCCAAGTGCAATGTGGGATTTTCTCACTATACTCCTGCGAGTCATACACCTTGTGACTCTTCCCTTAGACAGGTGATAATTTAATCCCCTGCCCAAGTGATTATCCCAACAACTGTGCAATACTGATAAAATCCTCAAGACATGCACTTTTGGTGGGTCTTGATCACTTGTGTTGGGGAACATTGGAATAGAGTATAACAATGTAGTAAAAAAAATCATAGAGGATTTGAAAAAAGAAAAAACTGACATAGCACAAAAAAGAAAATGTAAAGGTGGAAGAAAATAAAAGAAATAAAATAAAGGACCTATTTGTGAAGATGTGGTAGATGTGAATATACAAATTTAAATTGTATTTTATAGCAAATGGACAACCAATGCATTTAGTGTCATAAAAGGAAAGTGATAGGTTTAGTAGCTGAACGGTAGGAAAAAGCTGACTTTACAGAATTCAGGAAAGACTCGATACAGTGTTGTACTTTACCCTCAGTTAAGGCATATGTTTTGAAAGTGTTTAGTTTGCGTGTGCACATGGTTGACTTTGGGAATATGGTTCTTTGGCTAACTCACTTAAAATGTAACCGTTGTTTTAATTTTTATTTCATAAATCAATAGTACACTTGATAATAAACAACTATGTAATATTTCTTATCAGACAAATCTGCTTCTTTCTCTGCCAGAATTGATCAGTCATTATCAAAATTCTCAATTCTGAGGTAGAATCGGTATTCAATGAAGACTTTCCCATTACTGAGATAAGAGATGGCAGTTAGTGCTGATGAGATTCTATGTAGATAGAAGAGGGAGGAAGGGGCGGGGCTCTAGCTCTTGCTCCTCCCTCTGCATCTAGCTCCTCCCTCTGACTCTAGTTCTTTCCTCCTCTTTTCAGCAAATTTGTCTGATAAGAAATATTACAAAGTTTCTTATTTTCATAAGTACTATTAATTTATGAAATAAAAATTAAAATGATGGTTACACTTTAAGCCTCATGTCTTAAGCCTTAAATATCTGTCTATTCAACAGCTCAAAACTGTATTAGAGGAGGCTTACTTGGTATTTACTTTTTCAGAGCTTGCATCTTGGCTGCTTTCAGTGCATCTCTAGTACAGGACAGCTGTAGTCTGATAAAACCCCATTTCATGATTGGTTAAAACTGCTCCTCTCTTCCTCCCCCTGGTGATTGCCATACATTAACCAGGAAGACACTATAGGGATGGCTGGTTAAATCAAGGCAATACAGAGTATTATAATAACAGTGAAAAAGATAGGTATTTGCCATACATATTCTAAGGGTGTAAAAAGACTCCTAATCAGTTACGGTGGAACTTTCTTAAAAAAATGTTATGGTAAAGGCAATGTAGATGGCTGTATTTGTGAAACATATAAATAGCAGAACTTTGCAATATAGTAGCACATCTCATCAGTACCATAGACAACTGGGGCAACAGGGTCCATGCACAATATGCAAATCGATTCAACCCTGGGCCGCAGTCTTGTAACCAGGGAAGAACGGAGGAAACCCTGTTCAGCTATCTGTTAGGCTATGTTCACACAGGGCTTTTTTGGTAAGGGTTTGCTGACCAAAACCTGATCTTGTGGCAGGAAATCTGCTTTAAGTCATCTGCATTTTTGATGCGTTTTTGGTGCTTTTTACAAGTATTTTTAGGCTATGTTCACACAGGGCTTTTTTGGTAAGTTTTTTTTCCTGCCCAAAACCTGATCTTGTGGCAGGAAATCTCCTTTGAGTCATCTGCGATTTTGGTGCATTTTTCATGCATTTTTCAGTGGTGTTTTTGCTGCAGATTTTGTGCTTTTTTTCTACAAAATCGGTTGGATTAATGAATAAAATGCAGCAACTCTGCAGCAAAGAATTGACATGCTCATTCTTTAAAAACCTGACCAAAAACGCAGGTATTTGACAAAACAGTCAGAAAAAAACCCTGATGTGATTGTGTATGAGATTTCAGAAATTTCATAGACTTTGCTGGGACTGTATAAAGCAGCTTTTTATTAGCATGGATTTGAATAAAACTAAGGCAAATCTGCAGCTAAAAAACACAGCAAAATCTTACCAAAAAAGCCCTGTGTGAACATAGCCTAAAGGGTGCTTTACACGCTGCGACTTTGCTAACGATATATCGTCGGGGTCACGTTGTTAGTGACGCACATCCGGCGCCGTTAGCGACATCGCAGTGTTTTACACCAAGGAGTGACCATCAACGATCGCAAAAGCGTCAAAAATTGTTGATCATTGACATGTCGCTCCTTTTCATAATATCGTTAGTGGTGCATGCCGCTGGTTGTTCGTTGTTCCTGCGGCATCACACATCGCTATGTGTGACACCGCAGGAGCGACGATCATCTCCTTACCTGCGTCCACCAGCAATGAGGAAGGAAGGAGGTGGGCGGCATGTTCCGGCCGTTCATCTCCGCCCCATCTCTGCTATTAAGCGGCCGCTCAGTGATGCCGCAGTGACATCGCTATGACGCCGAATGCACCTCCCGCTTGAAGGAGGGATTGTTCGACAGTCACGGCGACATCACTGAAAAGGTATGTGTGTGTGACGCTGCTGTAGCGACAATGTTCGCTAAGGCAGCGATCAACAAATGTCGCACGAACGACGGAGGCAGGTGCTATCACGCACGATATTGCTAGCTATCACTAGCAATGTCGCAGTGTGTAAAGCACCCTTTAGGGTCCCACCAATGTATAGGTGGTTAGTTGCTCAGATAAAAATACCCTTTCAATACAGATATTATTTCATGTGAGCTTCGTTTAGGTTTCATTTAGCAAATATGAAATATATTCAGTATGTGCGGTTTACCAGTTTCATACAGAAGAGGTACTGTGTTCAGCGAAATCTTGAAGCAACTGTCAGGGTTCTATCTCTGAGTAATCTCAGCTCTCCATCTTCATCAAAGTGAATTTTATAGGTGAGCAACACAATACCTTGTTAACGCACTGAAATGGAAATCCACAATATCTGGAAGCCATGTAAGTATTTTGCAGCTGACCTCATTATTTTTTAACCACAGGATGTGATAGTGTAATGAACTATTTCTGTACTAAGCCACTGAACACATTGTTCAGGGCACTTCAATTGATACTGCGCATTAATTGTATCTCTTTTGCAATCTTTGAAATTTTAAAAGTACAAGTACAGCACAATTAGCAAAACTATGCTGTCGCCAGTGTTTCCCTCAGACTTTCTTTTAGCCACATAGGATCTTTTGTTCTTTTTACTATCATCTAATGCAGAAAGGCAGCAGAAACAAAGTGTGATTGCAGAAGCAATCACTGATAAAACCAAAGATGTGAGTAGTGGTTTGTGTAAATAGGCACCTGTCACCAGCCAGATGTACATGTCAGGATCTGAACTCAATTCCTATTGTTTTGCAAGGAATACTCAGTTACAACAAAAAAAGCACTTTAAAAAAAGAAGAAACATGAAACTAGAATCACAAATGTTGTAAACTACACATTTATGGTTAAACCCGTCTTATTGAACTGCAAGAATGTGAAATTCACATTCACATGTCTGCAAAACGTAAAAAAGACATGCATTCAGCTTTACCATGGAGCCCAGTGATTGGCTGCAGTAGTTACATGGGTCACAGTCAATCATCAAGAATAACTTTGTAGATGTGTCTCAGGGAAGAGGAAGTAAATGTTGAGATTGAAATTTTGAAGACCGCATGCCAATGTACATAGAATCCCAGAAAAGTTGAGTAAGGATCCAGCCTGCTCTGGCTGAGCCTGGAACATAGTGGCCTGGTATACCATCTGTTCCCCTAATGAGATAAACAAACTAGAGGCTCGAGGCTCAGATGTTGCGTACACACACAACCCCCCCCCAAAAAAAAAAATGTAAACCCCGCCCATCCTGCCCCGGAATAGTTTTGCTAATGGCCCATGAACAAAACACTTCCGAGGCATTGTGAGCAGGGTTTACATTTTTTTTGAGGCGCTTGTGTGCACATTACATTGGGTCACGCTATATTTACCTCAAATGTGAGCCAATTAAACAATGCATGCGGCTCATACAGGGCTTTGCATCACTCATACCCAAGCACAGCGCTGCTTGCTTGAGTGGTTCGTATTCATCACTCACTCAAACCTCGAACCCGAACTTTGTTTTTTTTGGAGCTCGGTTTCTGAACCCGAACATCAGGCCTCAGGTTCGCTCACCTCTACTGAAGAGCCACTAAGTTGAAACACATTGAGAGGCACGTGGGTGTTTTGTAGGGCAAGTCACAACAGGGCCAGTTGTGAACTTTCCTTGTAAGGTCCTGAGTTCTTATTGAGACAGAGGGTCAGTATACTCCCATACAGAAATAGTGAACGTGTCTCCATCACTGCCTTTTGCTACAGTTATCAATTAGACAGATCAAGGGAGGAGTCTGACCCATTCCAGGAACAACCATTTTCTGTGTGAGACCACTCTTTCTCTGTACTGTTGGAACTGATGAGAATAGGATGTTGGTTCCCTGTGGATTACTGTTTTGAACAATATACATGCATATTATCTAAAGCAAAATACTGTGCATTATTTGGTGTATTACTGCTATGTTTCCCCACAAACAATACTGTATGAAGGGGATATGCAATCACCTGGTATGGCGCGTTATATACAGTATGTGTCTATTTAATAATGTGGGCATAGTGAAATCTTTATTATTTTTTGCCTGTATGAGTGGCTGTGCTATCAGTGATTTTCATGATCTGACGAGGGTGTGGTTTTGTTTATGCTGACCACTGCCTCTTTAAAATTCAGCACTTTGTAATACTATGGATACTTTATAATACTATGGATGTTCTCCCAGAATAAGACTGTTCACAGAGGATTCTTCACCACTAGGTATAGTTCAACTGTATATGAATGCTTAACTATTTGAGAATAGTGCAATTTGTATTGCCCATATGTGTATGGGTGGCAATAAATACTGAAGGCACAGTGTACGGGCACAGAACATGAATAAATGCTGTGGGCTTTAGGCGGAGAATGACTGAGCCGCAGCGATGAGCGGTGACGTCACTCAGTTTATTTGTGGTCACACTTGGAGGTTCTCCTCCACCTCCGGCTGCAGGTAACCTGACCTCAAGTGACCTCCTTGCACTCAGTAACCTTACCTCAGGTGACCTGCATCTCCTGGCAGAAAAAAAAAAACACTTTTTTTTTTTTTTTACAAAAGATGCAGATTTCAAACTTAAGTTTATATAACATATTCCTGCACTAAATCTTCATGTTCTGTCAAAAAAGTATCAAAACCGCATCATAACGCATGTGGATTTGATGCTATTTTTTTTTGCCAGGAAATGAAGATTTAGTGCAGGAATATGGTATAAAATCTCAGCACTAAATCTGCATCTCTTGGCTAACAAATGTTCAAAAATGGTTTTGACACCGTTTCGGTGCGGTTTTCTGCCAGGAGGTGCAAATTTGGTTCTGAAATCTGGTGCAGACATTTTAACACCAAATTTGCACCTCCTGCCAGAAAACTGGACCAAAACGGCGTCAACACCGATTTTGTGCATTTTTTGAGCAAGAGATGCAAATTTGGTGCTCAAACATTTACACCATATTCCTGTACCAAATCTGCATGTATATAATCAAATACATCCGGTGGATCCTAAACATTTTTCTTACATATGGAAACTCCCAACAATATGAGCACTCGGAGAAAGCGGAGTCATAATCCAAAATTTTATATTAAAAAGGTATAAGTTTATTCATTACAAAATTCATACAATAAACACACAGTAAAAATTGGGGGGAATGAGGTGCAAAGGACAGCAATACTACCACAATAACAGTAGTTGGTGAGTATAGAGAGATTCAAATGGCATGTAGTGCAAGCCACATCCGGTACAATAAATATCAGTACAGTAGTGCTGATATCTGGGTCAGCCTATTCCCTCAACACACAGGAGTCACACCAGTAACCATAGGGATCCTCCTCCCACCATATATCACAGGCTACTGTCAATATCGCGACAGAAACTGTAACATTGTAATAAGTATTTGTAGTATGGTAGTGGAGGCAGAGATCCCAATGGCCTCATGGAAGTATGCCGCAGGTATGTGGTATAAGGCTGACACCCAGAGCTAGGCACTCACAGAAGGATCAGTTACATCGGATGTATGGTGGATCTGCACATCAGCCAAATAGAGTAAAGTCCACATAAAGTTATAAAAACTCACCCATGGTATAAGATGCGGTAGGACTGTCCAGGGGGCCCCGACGCTGCGTTTCGCGTAGGGCTTCCTCGGGGGGCCATGCATTGGTTTTGTGTGTCGGGCTTTTTAAAGCCCAGCGTGACTGTGAAATCACCGCCATATGCGGCGCATGCGCAGCGCGAGCGGGCAACACGGCCGCATCACTTCCGGTCTCAGAGTGACGTCGCGGGAGTGACAGCTATGGGAGCGGCGTGTGCCCCGTCGTATGCTAACCTCTTCCTGGGATTCTGGGAGAGGGGAATTTTCGGCGGGGCAGACGTTGCTCCCCAGGTACAAGGATGGTACAGGTACATCGATGATGTACTGTTCATCTGGCAAGGTTCACTTTTTGATTTAAATACATTTATGAAGGTATTGAACTGCAACGACTCCAACATCAGACTTACCTATAAGGCTGACAAACGGGAGATTGACTTCTTGGATATAAAAATCTTGGTACAGGACGATGGTGTTGTACATACTGACCTATACAGAAAGGAGACCTCTGTTAATGCCCTCCTGCACACCTCCTCGGCCCACATACCATCTACCATCAGGGCAATTCCGACGGGCCAGTTCCTCAGAGCCAGAAGGATATGCTCTACGGGCACGCTTTTTGAGGAACAGGCCAATGATTTGAGAGACAGGTTTACCGAGAGGGGCTACAGCAGGAGGTGCATTAGGAAAGGTTACCTTAGGGCCAAATCCAGCAAGAGGAATGACCTCTTAACACCCACGTCCAGACAGTCATCTCCTGGTGCCATCCGATTTATCTCCACCTTTAACCATCGTTGGGAGCTGATGCGTGAAATTCTACAGAAGCATTGGTCCATTTTGCTCACTGAGCCAACATTGGCTGGTGTGCTACCTACATCTCCCCTGATGACAGCGAGGAGTATGAACTTGAAGGACCATTTGGTCAAAAGCCACTATGTGGCAAGGGTGAATAGTCCCTGGGGTGTGGGTGGGAGAAGGGTCGGCTTCTATCCCTGCGGTGATTGCCGTGCGTGCTCCAACATGGTGAGATCCACAGTATTTTCTTCGGCGGACGGATCGAGGGATTTTAAAATACTGGATTTTATATCTTGTAGTAGCACTTATGTGGTGTACTACGCAACATGCACCTGTAATCTAATCTATGTGGGCCTCACCTCCAGGGAATTGCGTGTTCGCACACGTGAACACGTAAGAGACATCTTGGCAGCACGCACCGCTGAAGAGCCGTCCCTCCTCAAGCCCATACCGAGGCACTTTTTCACCCATCACAATTGTGATCCTGGTGGATTCCGGGTCCGGGGCATTGAACAGGTTAAGATAGGTGCTAGAGGGGGCGACATGAAGCGCCTTCTGGCACAACGTGAATGTCGTTGGATCCACACTTTGGGAACGCTTAGACCAGGTGGTCTTAACGAGCAACAGAGCTTTGCTCCTTTCTTGTAAATTATGCTGAGCTCATTTCTTGGGTCCTTTGTTTTTAATGTGTGTTTTCTTTTAATTTTTCTTATTTGTGTTTTTATTCATTTTTCGTACAGGTAGATGGGATCCATCTTTTTCAACTATTGATGTCATCACCTCGAGCAACAATAACTTATTTATGATCTATATTGCCACAAATAATTGTTGCTCTTCCCCATGTATTATATATATGCTAATGTATCATACTCTTGATAAATTCCATATGGTTGATCTCTCTTCCTATACTTATGTGCTATATGACCCTCTGTTTACCTTCCATCTGTGGGATTACCAGTGCGCATGCGCGCCGGGGGCTGGTGGCTTAGGCGCATCCTGGAAGGTCTCTCCGAGTGATGTGGGCGGGACTCTGTGACGTCACCAGGGCTTTCCCTGACCCGCGACGTCACTCTGAGACCGGAAGTGATTCGGCCGTGTTGCCCGCTCGCGCTGCGCATGCGCCGCATATGGCGGTGATTTCACAGTCACGCTGGGCTTTAAAAAGCCCAACACACAAAACCAATGCATGGCCCCCCGAGGAAGCCCTACGCGAAACGCAGCGTCGGGGCCCCCTGGACAGTCCTACCGCATCTTATACCATGGGTGAGTTTTTATAACTTTATGTGGACTTTACTCTATTTGGCTGATGTGCAGATCCACCATACATCCGATGTAACTGATCCTTCTGTGAGTGCCTAGCTCTGGGTGTCAGCCTTATACCACATACCTGCGGCATACTTCCATGAGGCCATTGGGATCTCTGCCTCCACTACCATACTACAAATACTTATTACAATGTTACAGTTTCTGTCGCGATATTGACAGTAGCCTGTGATATATGGTGGGAGGAGGATCCCTATGGTTACTGGTGTGACTCCTGTGTGTTGAGGGAATAGGCTGACCCAGATATCAGCACTACTGTACTGATATTTATTGTACCGGATGTGGCTTGCACTACATGCCATTTGAATCTCTCTATACTCACCAACTACTGTTATTGTGGTAGTATTGCTGTCCTTTGCACCTCATTCCCCCCAATTTTTACTGTGTGTTTATTGTATGAATTTTGTAATGAATAAACTTATACCTTTTTAATATAAAATTTTGGATTATGACTCCGCTTTCTCCGAGTGCTCATATTGTTGGGAGTTTCCATATGTAAGAAAAATGTTTAGGATACACCGGATGTATTTGATTATATATTTGCTCTGTGTTTTCACAGCTACATCATCTGGTAAAATGGACTTTAAGGCACGTGAACAAACATGGTGTGCACAACTTGACCAAGTGTTTGGGGGAGAAAGTGGTGCAAGCATTGATTTTAATTCTAAGGACTCTATTGATCTTACTAACAAATACAAAGAGCTCATGCATAAAAGACTACGCTTATGGTGGAATAAAGCTTTCCTGGAGAGGTATCTGACCTGTGGCCTTATACCCAGAGGATTACGGGTTCAGGTTTTTCCTGCTTTCCTCATGGAGGATGACGCATTTAAAAGTGATTGGGAGGAGTTAGCAACCAATTGCTCAAGGGGGTTCATTACATTGCTGGTAAAATCCAATGAGAAATCCCTAGTAGAACTTGATGCTGATCTGGGTACTACCCAGGATGACATTAAGAAATTACTTTCTCCTGAGAGATCTTCAAAATTTTATGCTGATCTCGATGTTGAAATCCAAAAATGGGAAAAAGAAATCATAGGAACCAAGACTAAAAAATACCAAAGGGATCTCTTGGATTTTCAGAGCAACAAAGTTTACAGGTGGAGGAAACAATACAAAAATCCCAGACATTTGCAACGTGATCGCTCTGCCTCATTCTCGTCAGTTTCGTCTGTTGAGGACAATTCAGTTCGAAGGGAGGATGCAGAGGCTGGGAATGATCGGATGGGCTTCATCAGAAATTTGAGGTCCACTACACAATCGACCAAACGTAAGACAACACCACCCACACAGTCTGATAAGAGAGCCAGGAACAGAACCTTGGAGGTAATTAATCTATCCTCTCACTTTATTACCCCCCAACAACGGGAAGTTCTGTCCCTGGGTCTCACATTTGTACCATCTAATCATTTTGATTATTTTACAGCCTTAAAAGATTTGCATCTTTTCTCGAGGAAAATTATTTTAAAAAAACTACATTCCAGGAATAATCTCTCTGAATTGGGCCTCAACAGTCGAGCTGAACGGGAGGCGGTTCGTGTTCTGGAGGAATTGGCAAGTGAGTCCATCCCTGATACACCTGATAGATTCCCCCGCTCTATTCTCCCCAGGTCGACCACATTCCCCTCATTGTCCATCTGTCCCCAGGTTGAGATCTTTACACAATTGGTGGCTAATGATCTGAAGCAGATTGATAATAAAAAGAAAAAAGATAATCTGACTTCGGATCAAAGATTGGCCCTACATGAGTTGAAATCCTGGGACGACGTACTCTTTAAACCTGCGGACAAGGGGGGGGAATGTGGTTATCTGGCCTGTGGAGAAATATGAGCGTGAGGCGTTTAGGCAGCTACGTAGTAAGGAGGTTTATACCACCCTGACCCATAATCCTATGGGAAGCTTCTCCTCCACTCTACTAAAGATTTTGGAGCGGGCATTAAACGCAGGTACGATTACCAAAAAAATCTTTGACGGTCTTATGGTAAAAAATCCCATCATTCCTACATTTTACCTGCTGCCAAAAATTCATAAGGACCCCCAGAACCCACCTGGACGTCCAATTGTTTCTGGCATAGGAGGGCTATGCGATCCAATTTGTAAATTTATAGAACATTATTTGCACCCTTTAGTAGAGACGCTGCCCTCCTATGTCAGAGACACCATGGACGTCCTTAAACGTCTTGATGGCATGACCCTGGAACCTGACATGTTCCTGGTAGTTGCGGATGTAGAAAGCCTCTACACAAGTATTAAACATGCTGATGGCTTAGAGGCATCACAATTTTTTCTCACCATGAGCAATCTTGATGGGGATTTGGTTGGTCTGGTGTTGGAGTTGTTGCGGTTCATACTTACACATAATTTTTTTATTTTTAAGGACAGGTATTTTTTACAGCAACAGGGTACAGCTATGGGAGCGGCGTGTGCCCCGTCGTATGCTAACCTCTTCCTGGGATTCTGGGAGAGGGGCATTTTCGGCGGGGCAGACGTTGCTCCCCAGGTACAAGGATGGTACAGGTACATCGATGATGTACTGTTCATCTGGCAAGGTTCACTTTTTGATTTAAATACATTTATGAAGGTATTGAACTGCAACGACTCCAACATCAGACTTACCTATAAGGCTGACAAACGGGAGATTGACTTCTTGGATATAAAAATCTTGGTACAGGCCGATGGTGTTGTACATACTGACCTATCCAGAAAGGAGACCTCTGTTAATGCCCTCCTGCACGCCTCCTCGGCCCACATACCATCTACCATCAGGGCAATTCCGACGGGCCAGTTCCTCAAAGCCAGAAGGATATGCTCTACGGGCACGCTTTTTGAGGAACAGGCCAATGATTTGAGAGACAGGTTTACCGAGAGGGGCTACAGCAGGAGGTGCATTAGGAAAGGTTACCTTAGGGCCAAATCCAGCAAGAGGAATGACCTCTTAACACCCACGTCCAGACAGTCATCTCCTGGTGCCATCCGATTTATCTCCACCTTTAACCATCGTTGGGAGCTGATGCGTGAAATTCTACAGAAGCATTGGTCCATTTTGCTCACTGAGCCAACATTGGCTGGTGTGCTACCTACATCTCCCCTGATGACAGCGAGGAGGAGTATGAACTTGAAGGACCATTTGGTCAAAAGCCACTATGTGGCAAGGGTGAATAGTCCCTGGGGTGTGGGTGGGAGAAGGGTCGGCTTCTATCCCTGCGGTGATTGCCGTGCGTGCTCCAACATGGTGAGATCCACAGTATTTTCTTCGGCGGACGGATCGAGGGATTTTAAAATACTGGATTTTATATCTTGTAGTAGCACTTATGTGGTGTACTACGCAACATGCACCTGTAATCTAATCTATGTGGGCCTCACCTCCAGGGAATTGCGTGTTCGCACACGTGAACACGTAAGAGACATCTTGGCAGCACGCACCGCTGAAGAGCCGTCCCTCCTCAAGCCCATACCGAGGCACTTTTTCACCCATCACAATTGTGATCCTGGTGGATTCCGGGTCCGGGGCATTGAACAGGTTAAGATAGGTGCTAGAGGGGGCGACATGAAGCGCCTTCTGGCACAACGTGAATGTCGTTGGATCCACACTTTGGGAACGCTTAGACCAGGTGGTCTTAACGAGCAACAGAGCTTTGCTCCTTTCTTGTAAATTATGCTGAGCTCATTTCTTGGGTCCTTTGTTTTTAATGTGTATTTTCTTTTAATTTTTCTTATTTGTGTTTTTATTCATTTTTCGTACAGGTAGTTGGGATCCATCTTTTTCAACTATTGATGTCATCACCTCGAGCAACAATAACTTATTTATGATCTATATTGCCACAAATAATTGTTGCTCTTCCCCATGTATTATATATATGCTAATGTATCATACTCTTGATAAATTCCATATGGTTGATCTCTCTTCCTATACTTATGTGCTATATGACCCTCTGTTTACCTTCCATCTGTGGGATTACCAGTGCGCATGCGCGCCGGGGGCTGGTGGCTTAGGCGCATCCTGGAAGGTCTCTCCGAGTGATGTGGGCGGGACTCTGTGACGTCACCAGGGCTTTCCCTGACCCGCGACGTCACTCTGAGACCGGAAGTGATGCGGCCGTGTTGCCCGCTCGCGCTGCGCATGCGCCACATATGGCGGTGATTTCACAGTCACGCTGGGCTTTAAAAAGCCCGACACACAAAACCAATGCATGGCCCCCCGAGGAAGCCCTACGCGAAACGCAGCGTCGGGGCCCCCTGGACAGTCCTACCGCATCTTATACCATGGGTGAGTTTTTATAACTTTATGTGGACTTTACTCTATTTGGCTGATGTGCAGATCCACCATACATCCGATGTAACTGATCCTTCTGTGAGTGCCTAGCTCTGGGTGTCAGCCTTATACCACATACCTGCGGCATACTTCCATGAGGCCATTGGGATCTCTGCCTCCACTACCATACTACAAATACTTATTACAATGTTACAGTTTCTGTCGCGATATTGACAGTAGCCTGTGATATATGGTGGGAGGAGGATCCCTATGGTTACTGGTGTGACTCCTGTGTGTTGAGGGAATAGGCTGACCCAGATATCAGCACTACTGTACTGATATTTATTGTACCGGATGTGGCTTGCACTACATGCCATTTGAATCTCTCTATACTCACCAACTACTGTTATTGTGGTAGTATTGCTGTCCTTTGCACCTCATTCCCCCCAATTTTTACTGTGTGTTTATTGTATGAATTTTGTAATGAATAAACTTATACCTTTTTAATATAAAATTTTGGATTATGACTCCGCTTTCTCCGAGTGCTCAAATCTGCATGTACTAGCAAAAAAATCACATCACTATCGCACCAAATCCGCATCGTGTTTTAGGGCTCATGCGCACGTTGCGTAATTACATGCATTTACGCTGCGTATAGCACTGCAGCGTAAATTCATGCATCCTGTGTTCCCAGCACAATCTAAGTAGATTGTGCATGAAATGTGCGCATGATGCTTTTATGAACGCAGTGATTTGGGTGCTAAAATTTTGACCCAAATCCGTGCGTTCGTAAAATGTGCGTTCGTAAAATGAGCATGTCAATTATTCCGTGCACTATGGATGCAGCTCCCACTCTGTCTATGGTGGGAGCAGCAACCATAGCGCATGAAATCGGCTTTTTTTGTACAAAAAAACTGCATCCATTATGCAGTGTTTCTGCAGCAATTTGACGCGCACATGTGCTGTCAAATCGCTGCAGAATAATCAGCAGTTACGTGCGCATGACCCCGTAATATGTTTTTATTTGACAGAACATGCAGACTAGGTGCAGGAGTATGATGCATTAATTTCAGCACCAAATCTGCATCTTTTGGCAAAAAATGCAGTTTTTTTCCAGGAGATGCAGATCTGTTAATTCAGTGACCTCCCCTAAGGTGGGGACACTGAGTATAATAATGTCACCTTTTTCTGCGGTCAAATCTGGGGTATCATAGGAACCTCCAGTTGTGACTGCAAATAAAGTGAGTGACATCACCGCTGCAGCTCAGTCCTTCTCTGCCTGAAGCCCACAGTATGTGGTCATGTTCAGTGCCTGCGTGCTGTCACTTCTGTATGTAGTACAGCTGGAATCACCATGGGACATTGTGTGAATTATATCAAAGCTGGGTGTTTTGGCATTAATAAATTGGAGAAAGAGGTTGTGTTTTTGCATTTTAAAGGATTTTTTTCTGTTGTTGTTTTTTATTTTTTTCACTTACAGATTAGTATTGGGTGGGTCTCATCGAGCCCCCCCATTACTGATCTAGGGCTAAGTGGTAGCTGTGAGTTGTCATTAACCCCTTATTAACCCGATTGCCACCGCACCAGGTCAATTGGGATGAGCTGGGTAAAGTCCCGGGATTGTTGCATCTAAAGGATGCAACAATTCTGGGCAGTTGCAGGCTATTTTTAGACTGTGGGGTAATAACCATGGGTTTCCCCAGCCTGAGAATACCAGCCAATGGCTGTCAGCTTATCATAGCTGGTTATCAAAATTGAGGGGACTGCATGCCGTTTTTTTAAATTATTTATTTAAATAATTTAAAAAGGCTGCATGCAGTCCCTCTTATTTTAATACATAGCCAAGATAAGCACATGTAGCCGTATGCTTTATCTGTGCTGGATATCATAATATGGGCAACCCTATGCCAATTTTTTAAATGTATTCATTTTTAAAGAACAATATGGACACACAAGAAGTGAGACATGCTGTCACATAGGGTGGTGGCATGGTCTAACTGCAATTATGGATGCTAGGACTGCTGGTGGGTGGGGGAAGCAGTGCTTATGCAGGAGGTTAATGTATGGCCCCAGAAATATTATTACAGCCACACGGAAGAATGGTAGGTATAACGTGTTTGCTCTAAGCCCTCTATCTTTTTACTATCCCTGATTCCATCAATGTCTCACTTACAGGACTGTTTGCCATGATGTTGATAAAATCCCTGTTTTATGTCCTACAAATCTACTAGTTCTCTGAATGTTTATCTCTGTAAAATCCCACCCACACCACTGATTGGCAGATTTCTGTGTATGCTGTTAAAAGGCAGTAAGATGTCAATCAGTGGTGATACAGAGCTCATGAATATGGAGGAGTCCTCTATTGATAAAATACTGGTGATAAAACAGACATTTTATTAATAATACAGCATGCACCCCAATAAGTGACACATTACTGGAATCAGGGACTCAGTCTATACATTAAATTGCTCTCAGGTTAGGTGGCAAAAATGTGGTGACAGATTCCCTTTAATTGAATCCAGATTTCCTGAGACAGTTGTTGTGTTCCATACTAGTCATCATCATTCAGAAGACCACTTGCCTCGAAGACTACTGAAATTTTGCCAAGAAAATATGGCTTTAGAGCCTAAACTCTGCAGCATTGAAATTAACAACACCAAGAAAGCAAAATTGTTATATTAGGAAAATCAAAAGATAGAGCATTATATAATGATATGCAAATAATTAAAAAAAACAAAGTTTTCAAGTATTACGACCACGCACACAGATAAACACACTTACATGCCTCGCAAAATGCACTTGGGCATAGAAATCATCAAAATCCCCTGCTAGCAGCTACTTTTTGCAATTATCGACCAATGACAACCCAGATGTGTGCAATGGGAGACATGTCTGTAGACTATGCAGGCAATAATAGCATGTTTAGACCACATAGGCTGTGCAATATAATACAAGCAAAATGTGGCCTGATGCTGAAAAACAGCTCATAGCATATGTCCATGTTGTCTCATGAAATCCTTTTTAAGGCGTTGCCTGTGTGATCTCCAGACCAATCTCCCACTATTAAACACAAAACCAGAACTCATCACTAAAGAGAAAAAACCTTCATATCAGTCTCAATATTGCTTTGTTACATGATAGCCTTTAAGAGAAGTGGCATACGGTCAATGGAACATCTGCAGTTGTTTTTTTTCGCCCGTAGCCGAATTTGTCTTTACACTGCTTTAACAAAAAATAAATAAAAAAAAAATGAGTTGGGCTCCCACCTATTTTTGATAACCAGAGGAGGCAAAACAGAAAGCTAAGGGCTGGAAGCCTCTGCTGTCTGCTTTACCTTAGCTGGCTAGCAAAAATAGAGGGCACCATTTCTTTTAAATTATTTATTTATATAATTTAAAAAAAAACCAAAATGGTGCTTTGTCCCCCCATTTCTGATAACCAGCAAAAATAAAGCAGACAGCTGGAGACAGGTATTATCAGTGTATGAAGGGCCATGGTTATTCTCAGCCTGAAAATAGCAGCCCACAGCCACTCAAAAATTGGTGCATCTATTAGATGCACTAATTCTGGTGCTTGACCTGGCTCTTTTCAATTGCCTTGTTGTAGCGGCAATCATGGTAGTATTTTTGGATTTGATGTCAGCTTTGAATTATTGGGGAGGTGTCTATCAGACAGTAATTACCCGGATAGTTTAGAATTAAAAAAAAAAACACCGACACAAGGGAAGAAAGTAAAAGACTCCCACATACGCCCTTGTTTACCAATGTATTAATTAAAGATAAGTCTTGGAAGTTCTGACATAATGCAAAGAGTAATGTCCCATGATAGCCATTGAATCCTTTGGAACTATGTTCTGAGAATTTTCCCAGAATGAGGTTCCATTGATCAGCAGCAGGCCAAAAATTTCTCATTAGCAGTGACGTCAATAACTCAGTGATGTCACAGCTCATGAGAACTTCTGGACTGCTGCTGACTGGTAGTAACCTACGGAATCTAGATCTAAGAACTTTCTAAGAACAAGATTGTACATGTCACTCCCGGTCAGCAGTATGCACAGAATTTCTCACAAGCCTTGACATCAACGAGTTACTAACGGTTGTGTGCCTGTCACTGCTCGGCTGTGACCTATGGATATTCTTTCTTAGAATGTTCTCACAAAGCATAAACACAGGAATTAATGGGTGTCATGCGACATTACCCCATTGAATTATGTTGGAACTTAAAGGATTTCTGGGTGTCTGATAGATTCTTATCCATTACTAACCCTAGGCTTGATGCCAGCTGTCAATTCATAGCAGACATCAACCCCAAAAGTATTAACCCAATTGCCATCTCACCAGGGCAATAGGGAAGAGTGGGACAAAGCACCAGAATTGGCACATATAATGGATGCATCACTTCTGGGTCAGCTGTGTGTTGCTATTTTTAGTTTGGGAGGGGCCAAGTAACCGTGAGTCTTCCCAGCCTGATAATACCACGCTCCAGATGTCCGCTTTACCTTGGCTGGTTTTAAAAAAAGGGAGGAGCACACTCTTTTTTTAATTACTTATTTAACATTTTTTATAAAAACAGTTTGGGATCCCATCTATTTTTAATAACTAGCCAAGGTAAAGCTGACAGCTGAGGGGTGCAGATCTCAGATGTTTGTTTTACCTGCGGTGTTTATCAAAAATAGGTGGAAGTCCATGTCATTTTTTTATTTTTTTCTCTATTCACATTTGTTTGCAGGACTATTGCAGCTCCCTAGCTCTTACAATGACCAATTTACAGCCATTTTAAAGAACTGAACTTTGGGTCTCCATTGAGTTATGTGAGATTTGGGGTCCAAGGTCAAGTCCCAAAGCTCTTAAATAAAGTGTCTGTTATCTGTACTCTTTTGCTAAGGTCTGTGGTGTTTATTTGCAATGTTTATTTTAGTAGCAGGATCTTTTCATTACTGTCAAAAGCTGGCTCATGCTGTGCGGTCCAACATGCCCGCTCCTCTGATTAGCACCTCGCTGTCAATGTACAATGTGTATCGAGAACTTGGTTCTTCAGCTCTTCTACATTCTAAATGTAATAACTCATATTGTGTCAGGACTCCTGCACCTAGTAATCTAAGTGATACATCTTTGAATTCAGGGTCCCTTTGCCTGCATCATGCTCCTATCAGATGAGGTAGCAAAAACCTGCTGACAAATTCCCTTTAATGCTTTAATTACTCTGGGGCTTTTTTTACTCAGTATCAGTCTTCTATGCTCAGGAATTATTGATTTTGGACTTTTTCTTATTTTTTCAAACATTTGGGAGTGCAGTGCCATTACCCACCTATTATTGTACTAGCTTATATGTTCAGCTTTGTATGTTTACTGTTTTTAACTATTGTTAATAATAAAAATATATATCTTTTACGTTGAGCTTTCTGCATTGTTTAAATAGGTATTTTTGCTACCGTGAGAAGCCTGCAAGACCTAAATGTACTACCATGGTCTACTGTGTCTCTGGACTTGTCTTTCATGAAGCACATCTAAGTCGTCATTCATCGGAAATTGCAAATTGAGCTCCCGGAGGCGGATCTTGAGGATTTCAAATGCCTAAGTGCATTCAGTGTGGTAGAACATTCTTCATATAACAATTAATAAAACCACATCGATAATTATATGCCAAGATGTATATGTGCATATATTTCAATGTGTGACACTCATATCCAGTACTGTGTCCTCAATACTTATTGCAAATCGATATGTTTTGAAAATGTTTCTATTTTTCCAATATTTGCATATCATTACCATATCTTTCCAACACGTGATTGCTGTATTGCAATTTAAATGTTAAGGATATTATATCAACCAATGAAAAAAAAGCTTTTATTACTTTCAGCTGTTCTGAAGAGACGGAAGCTAAGCTGAGATTTCTTTGTATAAGCAACAAGGACATAGATTAGTTTTAATAAATTGTTTGGAATGAGCTAGTTTTCATTTTCTTTTATGAAATGTTTAAAGCCATCTTTACACCTTACAATTAGGTATGCGATCTCGTATGCGATGTGACACGCCCAGGTCGCATATGCGATTGAATGAGATTGCACGTAGGTCGTTCATTTGCTGTCACACGTGCGTTAGTAGTCTATGTTAAATTGATCAATTTTGTGTGCGATCCTTTAGATCATGTGTTCTGTGACGTATGCATTGGGCACCCTTTTTTTTTTTTATTTATTGACTTGCCAAGCATGTGTAATGTGTAGGGATGCGTTTTTAATATGTCATCTGCCATTCAGCTCTGCTACATGGCCTCTGACAGCAGACACAGACAGCCATGTAGCAGAGCTGAATGGCAGATGACAGCAGACACAGACAGAGCCGCACTGTCAGAATGAACTCGGGTGAACCTCGCCCGACTTCATTGTCATGCTGCGGCTCTGTCTGTGTCGCGTCCTGATTAGCGGTCACCTGTGAAGGATTCACCGGTGACCGCTAAACTCCTGAGTAAGTGAATTGAGCAGCCCTCTCTCATACTCACCGATCCCCGATTCCCTGCGCTGCACGGCGTTCACACTGCTCCGGCGGCTTTTACTGTTTTGAAAAAGCCGGCCGCCCATTAAACAATCTCGTATTCCCTGCTTTACCCGCCCACCGGCGCCTATGATTGGTTACAGTGAGACACGCCCCCACGCTGAGTGACAGGTGTCACACTGCACCCAATCACAGCAGCCGGTGGGCGTGTCTATACTGTGTAGTGAAATAAATAATTAAATAATTTAAAAAAATGGCGTGCGGTCCCCCCAATTTTAAAACCAGCCAGATAAAGCCATACGGCTGAAGGCTGGTATTCTCAGGATGGGGAGCTCCACGTTATGGGGATCCCCCCAGCCTAACAATATCAGTCAGCAGCCGCCCAGAATTGCCGCATACATTAGATGCGACAGTTCTGGGACTGTACCCGGCTCTTCCCGATTTGCCCTGGTGCGTTGGCAAATCGGGGTAATAAGGAGTTATTGGCAGCCCATAGCTGCCAATAAGTCCTAGATTAATCATGTCAGGCGTCTATGAGACACCCTCCATGATTAATCTGTAAATTACAGTAAATAAACACACACACCCGAAAAATCCTTTATTAGAAATAAAAAACACAAACATATACCCTGGTTCACCACTTTAATCAGCCCCAAAAAGCCCTCCTTGTCCGGCGTACTCCAGGATGGTCCAGCGTCGCGTCCAGCTGTGCTGCATGAAGGTGACAGGAGCTGCAGAATACACCGCCGCTCCTATCAGCTCCACACAGCTAATGAACACAGCCGCGCGATCAGCTGAGCTGTCACTGTGGTTACCCGCTGTCACTGGATCCAGAGGTGGATGCAGCGGTGGCCGCGGGTAAGCTCAGTGACCGCTCAGATGATCGCGCTACTCATCGCTGCTCCTCTCACCTCCACGCAGCAACTGAGGTGAGTAGCGCGATCAGCTGAGCTGTCACTGAGGTTACCCGCGGCCACCGCTGCATCCACCGCTGGATCCAGTGACAGCGGGTAACCTCAGTGACAGCTCAGCTGATCGCCGGCTGTCTTCATTTGCTGTGTGGAGGTGACCGGAGCGGCTGTGTCTGCTGCAGCTCTGGTCACCTCCATGCAGCAGCACTGGATGCGACGCTGGACCATCCTGGATTACGCTGGACAAGGAGGGCTTTTTGGGGCTGATTAAAGTGGTGAACCAGGGTATATGTTTGTGTTTTTTATTTCTAATAAAGGATTTTTCGGGCGTGTGTGCTTATTTACTGCAATTTACAGATTAATCATGGAGGGTGTCTCATAGACGCCTGACATGATTAATCTAGGACTTATTGGCAGCTATAGGCTGCCAATAACTCCTTATTACCCCGATTTGCCAACGCACCAGGGCAAATCGGGAAGAGCCGGGTACAGTCCCAGAACTGCCGCATATAATGTATGCGGCAATTCTGGGCGGCTGTTGGCTGGTATTGTTAGGCTGGGGGGCTCCCCATAACGTGGAGCTCCCCATCCTGAGAATACCAGCCTTCAGCCATATGGCTTTATCTGGCTGGTTTTAAAATTGGGAGGGACCGCACGCCGTTTTTTTTTAATTATTTAATTATTTATTTCACTGCACAGAATAGACACGCCCACCGGCTGCTGTGATTGGGTGCAGTGTGACACCTGTCACTCAGCGTGGGGGCGTGTCTCACTGTAACCAATCATAGGCGCCGGTGGGCGGGTAAAGCAGGGAATACGAGATTGTTTAATGGGCGGCCGGCTTTTTCAAAACAGTAAAAGCCGCCGGAGCAGTGTGAATGCCGTGCAGAGCCGGGGATCGGTGAGTATATGAGAGAGGGGGATAGACTGACATGGACAGAGAGTGAGGGACAGAGATAGTGACCGACTGACAGAGATTAGTGCATGACAGACATTGTGAGGCGCTTCAGAACGCAGCTTTTCAGCTGCGCTCTGAAGCGGACCTTTTTTAAACTGCGGTGCAGAGCGCACACCTGCGCACATAGCCTCAGACATCAAAATCGTATGAGGGATGTCACACGTTACAATTCACTAGGTTCATACAACAAAACGTCCAATGTATGAGAAATAAACGACGTGTATGCGATCACCGTATTTTCGTTCAATCTTGATTGCACGTAGGTGTCACACGCAAATACGTCACGAACGATGCAGGATGTGCGTCACTTACAACTTGACCCCGACGACGGATTGAAAGATTTATTGAAGCGTATAAAGCAGGCATAATATTAACTTAGCAAAAACTGTTTAAAAAAATATTAAAGTATAACTCTAAACACGAGAAAACATTCATAGCAAAGCAAATATCTTTACATTGTTAAAATTGACTAAATTGGAAAGAAAATGCCCTTGATTGTCTGAAAAATAGGTTCGTACTTAAGAAATGATACAGCTATATGTGGTAAATGCTGCACAAGCAATTTGAGATCTTGTTATATTTAACATTGGTCACGTGTCTTAATAAATACAATGACATTAACATTGCTTGATCAGCAGATCAGTTTAGTGTCTCATTTTCTGCAGTATTGCTATTTTTATCCTAAGCATGTGCTAACTGTTAATTCTAGGCTAATGGCACAAATACAGTATGGTGTATTGTGAGAACACTGTTTTTAAAAATGTATCAATGTTCCAATGGCCTGCACAGAAGAGACCTTATTCAACCGTACATAATCGTTTAATATTGTCCAGTTACAGGACTGACTAATAAGCAAATATAATAGTGAATGTTATATGAGAGCAGGCCAGTGGAATTTTAACAAGCCCTATTCTTTTATTCCTACACAGCTTAGCAGAAGCTCAAGCTGCATTTACACCGAAAGGCTACCTTCACACATATGTTTTTTTCCATCAGTCACAATCCATTTTGTGACTGATGCAACGGATCAGTCGCAGATTGTGGTACAGCTGATGCGATGGATCCTTTTAAAAAAAACCGGATCCATCATACCAGCTTTGGAGCCTTGCAATGTGATTGTGTACATACTGGGCATGCTCAGTAGAAAATGATGGAATCCAGCACTTGATTCCATCATGCGACGGATTACAGCGGTATCCTACACCATAGACAACCATTATACCTCTTGACGGATTGCGACGGAATCCTGCGCAGTGTGTCATTTCAACGCTCGGAAAAACGTTACATTGTGCCTTGCTTCCGCCCGACGGTCAGTCATTCCATGACTGATCAGTCATGCAACCAATGCAACGCAAGGCCATCAGTCGCAATCTGTCGTTAATTCAAGTCTAGGGGAAAAAACGAAATCCTGCAAATTATTTTGCAGGATTCAGTTTTTTCTCAAAGCGACAGATTGTGACTGATGGAAAATAACGGAAATGTGAAAGTAGCCTAAAATAATCGTGAATGAGCATTGTTAAGAATGTAAACAGGCTTCTGATCACCTCATGAACGATAAAAACACTTGTTTATCAGGTGAAATGATCTTTTGAGCACCACAAAAAATAATCGATCTTGGTGATGCCTTATCCTATATAAACAGGACTCATACTGGTACTCGTAAAGAGCGGTTAGATGCTCAGTTGGGCATGACTCGAATGCCCAAGTTGAACACAAGCATTTTTCTGAGAAATCTTCTGGAAAAATGCTCGCATTCACCATTGACTTCCATTATACTCAGGTACTCGAGTTGCGCCCATATGAGAATCTAACTGCTCATATGAGTACCAAGCACCCAAGCATGGTAGTGCTCAATCATCACTAGTTATGTGTTTTAGGGTTCTTTTCCACTTGCGCATAGCTTCTGATGCAAGAACATCGGAAGCGATATGCTAATGACCCTCTGCTGCGGGCGTCAGCCAAGGGTCGAGCGACTGTGATGCAATCTTGCAATCTTATCACAGTCTTGGAGAATAGGGAGGGAGCACTTTCACCCATCTCCTCTGTTGTCTGTCTCTGCGTATATCGCACTGCAGTCACATAACATGCGAGTGCAGTACGATATTTCACACGCTCCTATAGGCTTGTATGGGGGTGTGTAAGCTGAGACTCACTGCAAAATGCAGCATGCTGCGATTGCACTGAGAGCACGATTCGTGATGAAGAAAAATAATCAAGAGGACACTTCCTCATTGATTAACACTGGTGCGAGTGCAATCCAATGTTTTATCGGATCGCACTCGCACATAGAAATCGCAAGTTGGAAAAGAACCCTTAGAGACACTTCTGGTTTTGGTATACAAACATTGATGAAACTGACAAAAAAACCTTAGGAAAAATGTACAAAAGACATGCACACACCTCGAAGAACAAACTCACTGATTAATGATCAGCTAATTTTCTTTTTAGTGAAGAGAGTGCAAAAGAACAAAGTGCTTGTCAAAGTCAAATACATGAATTTAAATTTGACTTCAGTCAAAATGACATGTAGGACCTTGGTTTAAAATGCACGTTGGTACTCTTTGGCAGTTGAACCAGAGTACTGTCAACTTCTTATTTCTTGTTGGCCTACTGGGTATCTCTTCTGATTGGAAGTTGCTGTTATGTCATGGTGAGATGCCTGTCATGAAAATGTTATAACTTAGATGGTGCCTACTAATCACAAGAGGGTAGGGTTGGACATATCATTGGTGCAACCTTTGCAGTACAGGGGAGCAAGAGGTTAGGTGGATCATTTCCACCTCCAAAACAGGTAGTAATGTCTCTTATGATGATCTATTAACTGCAAAAGGCCCATGTATTGTTCTTGCACAGGAGCCTTTTTCTGTTTGTGTCCACCAGTGCCTGAGGTGCACAGTACATGATCAGGAAATAGGAAGCCCTGACGTGGAACAGAGTCCTGCAAATTGATTCTCTCCAATCTAATTTAAATTAAAAAATGATTGTAACCAAAGGTGTCCATATCCTATTCTTTGACGACAACAATAAAATAATCTTTTCCCCTATACAGAGGTACAAGGTACAGCTCTAAATAACACCGGCTCTACAAATATGTAGATGGATAGATAGACAGATAGATAATAGATAGATAGATAGATAGAGGTATAGATAGATAGATAAAGATCGATGGATGGATAGATAGATAAATAGGTAGATATAGATAGATAGATAATGGATAGATAGATAAATAGATAGATAGATATAGATAGATAGATAGATAGATAGATAGATAGGTAGATAGATAAATAGATAGATATAGATAGATAGATAATGGATAGATAGATAGATAGATAGATAGATAGATAGATCGATAGATCGATAGATAACCATGTTTCCTCAAAAATAAGACAGGGTTTGATATTATTTTTTACTCTGAAAGATGCGCTAGGTCTTATTTTCCCAAGAACAACAATCTACATTAATTCTTGAACAAAACAATCAACATTTAGTCAAATATAATCATCATCACATTCTGAACTTTAAGATTTTGTGTTAATTCTATTACCGGTTCAGATGAACATTTTTTATCTGATTTATTATTCTTGTTGTGCAGTACCAGCCCTATAGTGGTAGATAGATAAATCAATATATAGATAAATGGATGGATGATAGATAGATAGATAGATAGATCTTACTTTACTAGATGTCATACCGATAAAATATTAGTAAATAAGATATATATAGTTCAAGAACCATATAGTGTCAATCAGAACTATTAGGGTTAATAATAAGTATTATACGTACTATCACATAACACTATATTTCCTTGGTCTACATTGTGCTCTTGTATGTGAGTATACAGCAAGTTTAATGTTGGCTATGTGATGCACCATGGCATGCAGGATGCATAAAATTATGGTACGCATCTAAATATTGAATTTATCTCTTTTGGATCACACAGTCATGACGCATATGCACTCCACATCCCACTTACAATATGTGCTGTCAGTGCACGGCTCAGAGAATACTGTATTTTGATGTTTCTAAACCACCTAAAGCTTTTATATGTCTTCACATTCTAACTTCTTTCCTGACACTTGACAAAATGCCTCTTTGATAAAGGCTTTCGTAGCCTGTGATACTTTACAAAAGGATTTGTAGGTCAATCACTAATAAATGGAAACAAAGCAGAACCTTCCTCCGCCCACTTTTTTTTCTTTAACCTGTATTTAACTTCAGTTAATATGATGAATATGAGTATTTCAAAGGAAAATTGTTGATTACAGCCCCATAATAACCAATAAAAAGTTAAAATCATTATTTCATACACTGTATATAAAATCTTAAACACCAAAGTAACAAAGGTAAGAAAATAGGTTTCATAGACCCTTAACTGTACTTTTACTGTTGAAATTCTAAGTATTGTAACATAAAATTTACCTTGACTGCTGCCACTCTCATTATTACCCAGTAAATGCGAATTTTAATATGCCATTCAGTATGCCTTTATGACATTTATAGCCGTGCATTGCTACTCTGATCCACAAATAGGCAAATCTTTTCCTTTATATTGCACCAGAAGCAAGGTGAGGAGCATTAATCTTATTTTTGCCATCCTTTCAATAGAAAGACCTCAAAAAATATATTGTTATATATTATATTTATGGGAATATAACTATGGATTATGTTATATATATAGTTAAATGTGCCAGAATATATTGCAGAAATTGCTCAGTGTAGTAATGGCTTTGCAAAGTGACTTTTCAGCAAAATGTAACATGAAAACACTAAAGCCTTTTTGTCGAGCTGACTTTCCTTGAAATAAAAAATGTTACAAGCAGGATTTTAGTTATCAAGTAACTGAGATTTATCACCTCTTCAAAAAAATGTAATGTACAAAGATCTTTTTATTGATTAAAATGACAAGTTGCTCATTTCTTGGATATGCTTCCTTTAAATTAAGGAATTCTCATGTAAAGTTTATGTATCATACCATGAGGATACTATGAGGACCTTAAAGGGAAGGGGCCAATTTCTGGTGATTTTGTCATCACTGATATAAGTCTTGCAAGTAAAGTGGAAAATGTACTCCACCAATGAAAATAGGGCTGGAGCACCAGAACCACTTGTCAGGGTTACGATTGTATTGTAGTAGAAGTGAAGATGATGGTACTCACCACACCATGGAAAATTCTTCAATATTATAAAGGCTGTAGAACTGTCAGTAGACAAGAAATTCCAGTAGCCGGCTCTTGTTTGTTTAGACTTTCTCCCAACTGACTTTTATTGCTTGCTATGGATTAATTAATTAAGAAAATTTTCCCATCATATGATGAATGTCGTCATATCCACTTCTACTTCATAGGAGGGTAATGTGTAAAACAGAAGATACAAACAGCCTAATTTTTAGTGATGAGCAAGTCTGCCAAAATTCATCAATTCATTCAAATTTGGGACGGAAATTTAGTTTGTATCAATGTAAATTTAATGTTTTTTTATTCTACTCTGGGGTCTGTCCAGACCCTAGAGCAGTGGTCCCCAACCTGTGGCTCAGGAGCCACATGTGACTCGCGGGCTCATGATGTGTGGCTCGTGGCTTTACTCCAGCTTGGTACATTAGCACGAGGACTAGCAAACAGCTATGAAGAGCAGGTCTCCAGATAGTGACTTTTGTGAGTAGACCTACATAAAGTACATATCTGGATGGGGGTAGATTACGAACCCCTGGATCTTGGTATACTGCCTTGGTGTGATTTCAGTTGACAAGCTTTAATTGTTACTATACCGGTAATGGCGGCTATGGGTGTCATTACTGTGAGGGGGGTGGGGATTTGAATGCAGCTTCTGACTTTCTCTCAAAGCTCAATGGGGCTCACGACCCTCTTTCAGAGCTGAATGTGGCTCTCGATGTCAGAAAGTTTGGGGATCTCTGCCCTAGAGCATGATAAATAAAAGATTGCTCACCTATCCTGCTATAATTGCAGAACACCATTTTGTCCTTTATGCTTCCTCTTTTCCCCTTTCACTATTGAGGACATCCTCTTTGACCTCTTGATTCCAAGCTTTGTTTTTTGGCTGTATTAGACCTCAGATGTTACTGATTGGGCACCATACGATATGTAGTGACATCTGGGGCCTAGCTGGAAGTCACAGCCTGATGTGAAGAGGTCAAAGAGCATGCACACAACAGGGGAAAGAGGGAAAAAGCTCAGAGGACTGGATGGCAGGTACAAAGTATAGTGGGAATGGGGAGCAGAGAGGTGAGAATTATTATTTACATGGCCTTCAATGTCTGAACAAAATGGCCATAATTTAGCTGAATTTGTGTGAAGCGAATTGAAAACATTCTGTATTCAGAATAATACAATTTTTGGTAAAATTTTAAGAGAATTGAATTCCATTCAAATACATTTGCTTATGTCTAGTTATTAAGATAATATGAACAGACAACTTTTCTAACAATAACAATAGACTCAGGTAATTGTCATAATTATAATAGAAAACGTAAGTGGATTTGTAGTATTTTCCAAAGGAAGAAAATGACCATTGGTAATTATGGAAGGGTATTGTTGTATTCAGTGATGGAGCTTCTATCAGAAAACCTTGACATGGAATGCTGGGCATGCTGCCAGTATGAGGATGGCACAAGATAACTGATCACCTCAGACAGCAGAAAAAGAGTATTTTATGGTTAATAAGATACTCAAAGGTAAAATACCCAGAAAGGCATTGAATAGGAAGCAAAGAGTCCATGCAAACAATTAAGTGCCAAACTAGCTTCCTAAGGGACCCTAATAGTGACTGATTGTAATATACAACTGGGATAACAGGAAATCTTAGTGCAGTGACCCCTGACCTCATATAAAGGGAACTTGTCAGGAACTTGCTAATCCCTGCCTAACTGTCCCTGTATCTAGTAGAATAGATAAAGAGATCTTTAGAAAAAGTATTTCTATAGATCTTTTATCATATGCTAATGAGGCCAGCGACTAGTTGCAAGGGTGTTATTTCCCCCGACTAGTCTGCCCTCTTAGCATGGTAGGACACTCACAGGGGTGTGGTAACATGCTACTCAATGTAGCATCACCAGCGGTGACGTGCGTACCTGCATCTGAAATCTCCACTGTTCAGAAGTCCCAGCACTTCTGTTCATGTGCAGTAGACCTCACTGAAGCCGGGGCGCGTACACCCGGCTTCAAACTGCATTCAATGGACACAGGTATGCACGTCACTGCTGGTGATGCTACATGGAGTAGCATGTTAGTGCGTCCCTGTGAATATCAGAGCTCCTGAGCAGGTGGTAGAGCCGGTTCTTTGTGCACTAGGATTTACACCATACGGTGACCCCCAAGTTTGTGCCTGCTCACTGTACAATTCTCTAAGGTGAGCAGTTCTGAGGTGCGCTATCACCAGCTTGGAGTTACAAACCCATCTTGAAGTTATTTTCTCCCTTTTTTCTTTCCAATACATTTCCTTTATCAGGAGTCTGATCCCACCAATGCCATGCTATTAAAATATCCCCCAACTTTCTAATGGATTCTCATTCTGTGTACTCAGCTGAATGACAGTATCTGGCTCATTACTTAATGGAAGCCAACATCTTTTCTTTTTCATAATCAAAGCTTTCTTTGTTGTAACATTATTTAGAATGCAAATTGAACTGTAAATATAAAGCACATTATTTCAAGAGTGTACAGGTATTATTGCAGATAGATGTACACACTCATCTATTGCTAGACTTGCACTTCTATTAACTATTCTATTGTTAAAATAAATTGGATTTCATTGGACCCTTTTTAAATAACAATACAGTTCATGCTGCTTAGATAATTTGTTGTTACCCATAATATTTCTGGAAATGTGCTTTCTACTCAATTGTACTGTGAAAACATTTCAATTTATTATATTATGTGGCTAATGACCTAAAAACTGGGTAAACCTAAGTATGTTTCATGAAAGGAAAATATTTTGCTTTGATCATACTAGTAATTATTGAAGGCTTTCTATAACCACTAATGTTTAAATAGATTAAACCAGCTAACATTCCAAAGGGTGGATTGCTCCTGGTTAGTCATGAGCAAACACTACCATGCTCGAGTGCTCTGTACTCATAACTAGCTGTCTGATGCTCTGGTAGGCATGACTCGAGTACCGAGTATAATGAAAGTCAATGGGGAACTTGAGCATTTTTCTGGAAGATTGCCAGGAAAAATGCTTGAATCCCCCATTGACTTCCATTATACTCCATATTCAAGTCATGTCAATCCGAGCATCAAACTGCTAGTTATGAGTACTAAGCACCCGAGCATGGTAGTGCTCACTCATGCCTATTCCTGATGTATGAACTAATAGGCTATGTTCACACTGGGCGTTTTTGCAGCGTTTTTTAGCTGCAGATTTGCCTTGGTTTAATGCAAACCCATGCTAATAAAACACTCCTTTTTACAGTCCCAGCAAAGTCTATGAGATTTCTGAAATCTCATGCACACAAACACAAAACACCTACAGGATTTTCCTGATGGTTTTGTGAACCACCTCTGGTTTTGTTGCAATATTGAAAGAATGAACATGTCAATTCTTTTTAGCGCTTTGCCACAGTTTTTCAACCTAGTGACAGGTGGACTCGCAATTACCCTTGATCGGCGGGTCTAACCGGGTTTATAAAAAATCCGGTTCTGGCCCAGAATTGATCCAGGGTATGTGGCCGGCATTTAAAAATGGTGGAGGGGATAGGGAGATTGGAGCAGGCGCAATATATTTACCGAATCACCGGTGCAGCTGTACGCTCCTGCTGAGCCTCCACTTACCCGCTCATTATCTTCATTACGTATACACTGCTTTCATCTGTGATTGGCCCCCAGCCTGAGTGACAGCATCTGACTGCAACCAATCACAGACCTGGTCTGTGGGTCTAGTATAGAGAGAATGAATGACCTGCGCACTCAGCGGTGACCTCATTGCTATTTACAGTCACAGGTATTGCCAGTTGTGACCGGAAATCACCTGAGTGAAGTGACCGCTAATCATTCGGCTCATTCCTTCTCTGGAGCTCACAGCGGACAGTCTTGTTCTATGGCCGCTTGCTGTGATCTTCAGATGTAGCAGAGCTGAATCATTGTGGGACCTTGTGTGGATTACGTCGGATCTGCAGAGGTGTGATTATAGGGTTGATAAAGTGGTGAAAGAGGGTGTTTATTACAGATTAGTGATGGGGGGTGTCTCATAAACACCTGCCAATAGCAATCTAGGTCTTAGACGCAGCTGTTGGTTGCGATTAACCCCCTAATATTACCCAGATTGGCACCGCACCAGGGCAATTCGGGAGAAGTCGGGTAAAGTGCTTGGATTGCCACACCTAATGGATGCAACAATCCTGGGCGGCTGCAGGCTGATATATTTAGGCTGGGTCTCTCCAGCCTGAAAATACCAGCACCCAGCTGTGGGCTTTGCTCTTGGCTGGGTATCAATATTGGGGGGACTGCACACTGGTTTTTTTTTGTTTTTTGTTTTTTCAATTATTTATTTAAATAATTAAAAAACTGCATGGAGTCCCTTTTATTTTTTAGCCAAGGTAAGCACACAGTTGGGGCTGCAGCCTGAAGCCTTGGGCTTTATCTGTGCTGGGTATCATAATATGGGTAGAACCTACGTCATTTTTATTTACCGTATTTATTTATTTATTTATTTTTTACTGTATGATAGACCCGCAGACCAGGTCTGTGATTGGTTGCAGTCAGACGCTGTCACACAGGCTAGGGGTACATCTGACTGCAACCAATCACAGACGCCAGTACACTGAGAAAACAGTGAATACACATGAGGCTAATGAGCAGCTCTGGAAGTAGGAGGGGCCATGGGAGCAGGTACAGTTGAGCCTAGAATGTATGGGCTCATTTTAGGTTAGTGGACATGACCAGCTGGGTTAGTGGGCGTGACCGGCATGGTTAGTGAGCTTGGCAATGATTTCTCCCTTACACTATTTCATGCTTTCCCCCTGCTCCCCATGTGATAGGGGAATGTTGAAATTACGTCATACCTGGAAGGAGCCCATACACTCTAGCATCTACCGGAGATAAGTATAGCGCACTTGCATTAATTTTTTTTTCTTTCTACCTTTTTTTTTCTTACTCCCCGAGGTCAATCCAGGCCCGGACCAGCACTTGGGTACTTTTTAACCACTGCTGGTCTTGACATCACTGAAAAAAACGCTGTAAAAACACCACAAAAAAAGCCACAAAAACCGCACCAAAAACGCACCAAAACCGCAGATGACTCCCAGGAGACATCCTGGCACAAGATCAGGTTTTGGTCAGGAAAAAAACGCTACAAAAACGTCTTGGGTGAACATAGCCTTAAGGCTATGTGCCCACGGGAGAACGTAACTGCGGATGTATCCGCAGGTGCATCCGCAAGTTTACTGCAGCTGCTCGCCGGCATCCGCAGCTATTTTTAGCTGCGGGATTCCAGCGATATAGCTGCGGTAAACCTGCGGACTTTCATACGAATTACCTGCGGACGTCCCGGCCTCTATCTCCATAGTGGAGGACCGTGATTTCTGCAGGTAATTCCGCATGAACAATTGACATGCAGTTACGTGCGGCTGCGGGACATCCGCAGGTTATTCCGCAGCCGCACTTTCCGCAGTATGGACACAGACACTCCCCATGTCCCATAGGATAACATGGGGAGTATCTGTACATGCTAAAACCTGCGGATTTATCTGGAAAATCCAGAAAAGTCCGCAGGTTTTCAGGGGCAAAATCCGCAGAAACAAGCTCCCGTGGGCACATGCCCTAAAGGTGCTTGGATAGCTAGGCTGTAAATCAGCAATTTTAACTGTAATAAAGGTGCTTGACATCAAGCAGTTTTGTTTATCAAGCACTCTGGATAAACATTAGAAGATAAAAATGGTGGTTTTCCAGAATCACTTCTAGATAAAAAGTCAGATTAATTTTGTCTTAATTAAAGTCAAACATAAACAAAGCCTTTAAATGTGCGACACTTGCCAAGCCATTGTACATTATTATAGTCATAGGAAATTTTATAGACCAAGTACTAAAGGTTTTGACTATTAATAAATATATATAATTGAATAGATATTCCTTCTAGTAATGGTACTGAAAAATCGCCCTCCCCACAAACCTTTTTCCTCTTTTTTGTATAACCCCTGTTTGGATTCAACATTGTGATTTTGGACTGAAATGTAATATCTTTCCCTACTTTGCAGTGGTGCTCCTCTATTGACTTCTATATAAGCTTGAGGTTAGTGACTAAATGAGTTGTGGCTAAAAGAAGGGGAAGAGGGGTCAATCTCAGTAATATTAAAACACAAAAATACTATTCAAAAAGTTTCCAGAATTTATTGACAATTTCTTAAAAACTAAAGCATAATTAATGTAACAGTTACATTTTTTGAATTGTAAAAATAGTCCAACTTGTTTCAAGCATACTTGTAATTTCAGATGACTTTTAAAAATATGCTCTTATGTTATAAGGAATAATATGACTTCTAGCCCTCATATGTTTTCTATCCTGCAGCTTTGCCCTGTGCAGCTTTGCCCTCTACTATAAATATTCAGTTGTTTGTGGGCCATTGAGTGTAGGCAAGAGGCATTAATATCTCCAATAGACAGACATATTCCTTCTTTTCTTTCTCTATATAACAACCAGCAGCACTGAGCAGGGTAGCCCTGAATGCAGCACTAAGCAGTGTAGTCCTGAATCCAGCACTAAACAGTGTAGCCCTGAATCCAGAACTGAGCAGTGTAGCCCTGAATCCAGCACTGAGCAGTGTAGCCCTGAATCCAGCACTGAGCATTGTAGCCCTGAATCCAGCACTGAGCATTGTAGCCCTGAATCCAGCACTGAGCAGTGTAGCCCTGAATCCAGCACTGAACAGTGTAGCCCTCAATCCAGCACTGAGTAGTGTAGCCCTGATTCCAGCACTGAGTAGTGTAGCCCTGAATCCAGCACTGAGCAGTGTAGCCCTGAATCCAGCACTGAGCATTGTAGGTCTGAATCCAGCACTGAGCAGTGTAGCCCTGAATCCAGCACTGAACAGTGTAGGTCTGAATCCAGGACTGAAGTTAAATAAACACTTACTAGAAAGATGTAGCACATCTGTTTGTGCCTCTAACTTATTCTACCTCCTCTACTTCCCCTCTTAATGGTCAAAATGGAGGGAGCTGTAACATTAAACATCAATACGCTTGCTGTTCATCCAATTTTGACCATAGCTAGCGAAGTCGTGCGCGATAGCACCCGCCCACGTTGCTGTTTCGTCATGGTGGTGATCGCTGCCGTAGCGAAATTGTTCGCTACGGTAGCGATCACCACCATGACGAAACAGCGACGTGGGCGGGTGCTATCGCACACATACCTGCTTAGCGACGTTGCTGGAGACACTGATCAATCTCTCCTTTAAGGGGGCGGTTTGTTTGGCGTCACAGCGGCGTCACTAAGTGGCCGCCCAATAGCAGAGGAGGGTCGGAGATGAGCAGCCGGAACATGCCGCCCACCTCCTTACTTCCTCATTACCTGGATGCAGGTAAGGAGATGTTTGTCGTTCCTGCGGTATCGCACATAGTGACGTGTGGTGCCGCAGGAACGACGAACAACCAGCGGCATGCACCACCAACAATATTATGAAAAGGAGCGATGTGTCAACGATCAACGATTTTTACGTTTTTGCGATCGTAGATTGTCGCTCTATTTAGTCACACACAACAATATTGCTAACGGCGCCGGATGTGCGTCATGCACACCGTGACCCCGACGATATATCGTTAGCGATATCGTTATGTGTAAAGTACCCTTCAGAGTGAATACTGAGCTCCAAAGGTAGAGAGAGGAGAAAAAATTGTCAATAATCGAGAGAAAGAAACAGATTTTCATGAAATGTTATATCATAAAAGTTTCATATATTGGCAGAGTAAACTTTGATGACAAGAGAAAATGTCAACACATGGGGATGGGTTATGCATAAACTGGCAAATAGTCATGCAACTGCAAAACATTAGTGCCTGGGGATTTCAGACTTTTTTGTAAACTGTGTAAGAGTAGCTTTTCATGAGTTGCAAGTTCATAACAATCAATTGGAAACATAGATTAACCCCTTCACCACACGGCGATTTTCTATTTATTGTTTTTTCCCTCCCCTACATAGATGTATGAGGGCTTGTTGTTTGCTGGACAAGTTGTACTTTTGAAAAAAAAAACCACTTTTACCATATAGTATACTGGAAAATGGGAAAAAAATCCAAGTGTGGTGAAACTTCAAAAAAATGTGCAATTCCATATTTTTTTTTATTTATTTACCATGTTCACAGAATGATAAAACTGAACTGGCAGTATAATTCTTCAGGACCTTATGAATTTGAAGATACCAAACATGTATAGTATTTTTTTTTTACTTTAATTGGTAAATAAAAAATAACACAATTGTCAAAAAAGACGCTTTTGTCGCCATTTCTAAGACCCATAAAAGTTTCATAGTTCAGCATATTGGGCTGTGTACTGGTGTTTTTTGAGCTCTTAGCTGACATTTTATAAATACCATTTTTTGGTAATTAAGATGTTTTTATTGCCTCTTATTGCATTTAAGAACGTAAATCAGGCGTTTTTAAAAAAAAAAAAAAAATACAGTGTTTGTCAATCAGATTAAGTTATTCTATATTTTGATAGATGATACATTTATGAATGCGGCGATACCAAATAAATAGAGTTGAGTGAGTATCGAAATATTCATGTTTACGATACTAGTAACGAGTACTGTGCAATATTCACGTATTCATTCTGAATAATGCAAGTCAATGAGATATGCGAGTATTTTCCACTGATTGGGAAATACGAGTAATTTACTCGCATTTCCCATTGACTTGCATTGTACTTAGTATTCGGAATGAATACGCGAGTATTGCACAGTGCTCGTTACGAGTATCGCCAACATGAATATTTCGATACTTGCTCAACTCTGCAAATAAGTATTTATTTATTTTTTTATTATTTTATTCTCAGTAGGACAAAAAGGAGTGATTCAAACTTTTGAGGGGGGTTGATATTTTTTAAAAACCTTTGCCCCACTTTAAGTTTTTGGTTTTTAGTAGTCTCCTTAGGGCATTTGAAGCTACAATCTTCCGATTGTTTGTGCTGTACAGAGCAGTACATTAACTCTTGTATGTACAGCAGAAATACTAATGTAATATGAACGCTGGTACGCAGCCGACATTCACAGGAAGTGCGTCATGACAGAGACGAGGTCATCAGCCCAAAAAAAAAATTGTGGAATTGCACTTGTTTTGCAATTTCACCACACTTGTAATTTTTTTTTTTACATACATTATGTGGCAAAAAAAATTATGTAATTCAAAAGTACAACTTGTCCTGCAAAAAACAAGCCCTCATACAGCTATATCGACAAAAAAAATAAAACGTTTTTGACTTGGAACAATGGGAGGAAAAATGAAAACGGAAAGAAAAAAAAGAAAAACAATTTTTCAAAACAAGTTACACATTTTTAATAAGTATACAATTATTTGTATTTTAGTTGACTTTATGAAACATAAATACTAAATTTGTGTTGTTCTCCAATTGTTTAAAAATCTTTAGTTTTCACATTATTTACAAGTATAATCATGTACCATATAAATCACATGCTACACAAAAATCATCCAAACAACACAAGAAATAATCCATTTAAATCCAGTGCATGCCATGTAGACCTACCTTAATTTAAAGTGTTTCCTCATCTGTAAAAGAGACAAAAAGAAATTTCATAAATCATTTTCATCTGCAAGTATCACAATAAATCCGGCTAAACTTGCATATTTAGCATTCTTCCAATACTACAACTAGAACATACAGTACTAAGTCTTTATCTGCATTTTAAAGTACAGGTGCATCATTTTCAAACAACAAAAGAGACTTCACTGAAATTTATTGCAATCAGGTCCACAGATGGGCTCATACCTAATGGAATAAAGTGATTGTCAAATTTAGAATGTTACATTTCCTACAATAACAAAATCCATTAATGTGGATACATCTCCAAATTCCTGATAGAATACATCTATTGTAGATAGAAAGTGCTTATATCATGTATAGTGAACAGCTGACTGGAATCATGAATTCTTCGTTACTCTAGAGATCAGCATTTTTGCTTTTTCTTCCACAGAAAAAGGATCAACATATATAAAAACTTTTTTTTTTTTAAAAAAGCATGGTCCTGTAACAAAACATTCAATTAGTTTAGGTTGTTTAGGTTGTACGTTTTTTAATACTCTATTAAAGCTTGCTTGGCCAATTTATGACAGCCACCTGTTCACCCCCCCTAGTTTTTTTTATCAGAAAGGTGACTTCAAAAGTAACTTTTAACTATCACATACAACTTAGACCTCTTTCCCAAGTCAATGAAAAACACACACTTTTTTTACTGACGTGATAAAGGTGCCTCCGTGTGCCGTGATTTTGGCACTTGTGTTATCTCCGTGTGCTATCCGTGGTAATACATGGAGATCAGGCACTGATACTCACCTGTCCACGCCGCTGCTGTCCATGGTGCTGAAGTCTCCCTTGATACTGTGTCCAGCCGCCACTGTCTCTCCACTGCAGCTACTGTGCAGTGCATATGTATGAGAATAATTAGCCAGCCTGGAAGCAGAGAGAGCAGTGGATGAAGACAGCAGCGCTGGAGATGGGTGAGTTTAAAAAGCTTTTTATTTTAAATGTATGTGTTTTTCTGCTTTGTGTTTCACGAATCACACCACTATGTGGTCCAAGGGACATCAGTGATGTCAGAAAAATACTGACTTGTCTCCGTACGGAACACACAGACATGCATGTGCGCTGCACAGAAACACATCAGTGAAAAATCACTGATGTGTGCGTAGACCCATTGATTTTAATGGGTCTATGTATGTCCGTGATTCTGGTACGTATAAAAACTACAACATACGTACCAGAATCACTGAAGTGTGAAGGAGGCCTTAGACCAACGTGGGTTAACACCAACTCATAGAGACAGGCTTGGCCAACAGTCTAATATTTTGGGGTCTTCCCGACTCTCCTCTACAAGAATATTTCTGGGGAGATAATGATTCATCATATTCAATTTTCAACTGCTGATCCTTTTATCTACAGGAGATAAGCTGCCACCATAAATGTCTGTTACTGACTTTACTGAGTACCTCTGTGTATGAAAGAGTCAGGAGAGATAGTTGTTGGATGAACAATTTGCCTAATTTGTCAGACAGTCATCTTTTATATATGTGGATCCTTAAACTAGAGGACCTGCAACATACATTTAATACATAGACAGATAATTGACTGTCCTTTAAACATCATGCTTACATTTTTTGTGGCAGTGGATGATGAATATGAAAGTAGATGCAGATAAATTAAACACTTATGGCTTGATCCCTCATGCTTCTGTCTGGCATACACTTCAACATTGGGACTGTCCAAAGAGGACAACTATACTATGAATAATATAAGTTTTCCTTTCAATTATTCTTATTAATTTGATATAGGAATGTAACTATTATAAACAATTGTCTTTGGGTATTCAGAAGGAGGTCTAAAGTGGTATAACAACTTACACAAGTTATTATTCCAGACCACTCCATAGGCCATAACTATTACATAAATGTGGCTCCCACGATTTTCTTGGATCACAAAACCTTAGATCAGATGAGCTAAATGGAATGACAGGCGTCACATGAACCCCATCACTCTAAACAGGACAATTATAGTGACAAAGTTAGCAGTGTGTAGTGTTTGGTTATTTTCATGTATCTTCAATCTAATATATAAAGCTGAGTGTATGTATGTATATGTACGCTAAAGGAATGCATCATCTCATTTAAAATGGCAAAATTTTACACAGCCATCTCAGTTGACTCAGGAAATGTCATAGACTATGTTTTGAGAGGAAATTTTAACCCTGCGCTTTACAGTTATTCACCAAATAAACCTGCTTACTTACTGTTTGGATGTGTGAGATAATATATTGGCTGTTTTTACAGCCTAGATATTTATCAGGTGACCTAAGGCAACCAATCACAGCTCTGCTTCTATTTTGCTATGGGTCATTAATAGTAGCTCTGATGGGTTGCTATAGGCAATGAAGGACAAAAAGAGAGAAAGACAGAGAGAGGGAGACAGAAAGAGAGACAGAGAGAGAGATACAGACAGACAGAGACAGACACAGAGAGACTGACAGAGAGAGACAGACAAAGAAACAGAGACAGAGAGAGACAGAGTGACAGACAGAGAGAGAAAGAGAGAAAAACAGAGGAAGACAGAGAGTGACAGAGAGAGAAAGAGAGAAAGAAAGAGGGAGAGAATCAGAATAGGAAAGTGCGAGAGAGGAAGAGTGGGATAGAGGGAGAGAGGTAGCATGGGAGAGAGGGAAAGTGGGAGGGAAGGAGACTTGGAGGGAGTGAGGGAGTGATGGAAAGTGGGAGAGAGGGCAAGTGGGAGAGAGGGAGAGTGAAAGAGTGGGAGAGGAAGAGTGGGAGAGTGGGAGAATGGGAGCATGGGAGAGTGGGAGAGAGACAGAAAGACAAAGGGAGACTTAGGTACTACCGTGGGCAACAGCGAGTACTACAGCTAGTGTCATATACAAATAAGGTGGAGCGGTACAAGAGTGCTCAGCACCATTTTACTGGGAGAACGAAAGCGAAAAGGTGGTCAAAACCCCCACTAATCTAGCTGTTTGTGTGCTTCCCAGTGATGGAACTAACACAAATCTAAGATTGGATAGATGATAACAATTGTAGTCTTAATTATCTTTTTAAGATGCTCATGCACTTTCAAAATCTATTGGCAGAATGCTCATTTTCTCAACAGCTTTTTCTCAGCCTTACCACCCCATACATATGTTGGCTTGGTTTGACCAAGCCTGTAGGAATGAGTAAGCTGTTATTAGACATCTGAGATTAATAGGTTAAAATGGAACAGCCTTAAGTGGAATCTCATTGATGTAACTACAGTTATCTTACTGGTATCTCAGAACAGCTGTGGTACCAAACATTATTGATCCAAAACATCTACACTTGGCACTTGTTGAAATTTACAGATATTGTACAACAAGAATTATATTCCAAAGTGATATACCATTCAATGATTTTTTACAGATTTATATCAAACTTAAGATAATGTACGACTGCTAAAAATAATGATGGGTAAAATAATAAATGTGCAAAAAAAACCTTTTATGCCATACAGATGTGCAGTGGAGAACTTTTTTGAAAAGCTTATGAAAAGCAGTTTTCATGTTAGATTATATATATGCTTATTCAGTTTGTCCGCACTGACCTCAATTGCAGTTTGAAACTATATAAGAGTTTATGTAGCTGGATATAAAATGAGCTTATAGTGTTCACTCGGATCCCAGTGGAGTTACATTCTCTCCACTAATCTCACAGAAAACAGACATGATTTATGGCTGTAAACATTTTCTTTCTATTAAAAATCTTTTTTAGATAGGTCCTGATGAAGCACTTTTTCTTTACCATAATGGACAAAGCACACGTATTGCTGAATAGAACATTTCAGGTTAATTTTGTGTTGTCTATAAATTTTACCTGTACCGTTCAATTTATACCTGACATTGTTTGAGAATGTTTTATCTAGGGAATAAATTAGCCATGTTTATGAGTTGTGCAAAATACGGTGAGTTACTTTCCAAATTAGTTGGATCCCAAAAAGATTGTTCAAATTTGTCTAGGAAATTGAAATCACATCAAAGTATTTCTATTTTAAATATATATATATATATATATATATATATATATATATATATACTAGAAGGTGGCCCGATTCTACGCATCGGGTATTCTAGAATTTACGTATTGTGTAGTTCATGTATGATTTTTGTTATATATATATATATATATATATATATAGATGTTGTTGTGTGTAGTTACCAAGTGTTTGTGTAGGGCGCTGTACATGTTCTGGGTGTTGTCTGGGTGTGATGGGGGGTGAAAGCAGTGTTGTTTGTGTGTTGCGTTGTTTGTGGAGCGCTGTGTGTGTAGCGTTGTGTGTGTGTGTTGCGCGGTTTGTGTGTGTGTGGTGTGTTTTGGGGGTAGGTATGTTTTGTGCAATGTGTGTGTTGTGCGGTATGTGCGTATATTTGTGTGTGCAGCGTTGTCTGTGTGTGGGTGTCTGTGTAGGGCAGTTGTTTGTGGTTCCCAGTGTGTGTGAGTGGTGTGTTGTGCAGTGCGCGCGCGCGTGTGTGTGTGTGTTGGGGGGAGGTGTGCACTTCCCATCGTGCTCCATCCCCCATGCAGCGCACTCCCTATCGTGCTCCATCCCCTATGCTGCGCACCCCCCATCATGCTCCATCTCCCATCCTGCGCACTCCCAAACGTGCTCCATCCGCCATGCTGCGCACTCCGAAACGTGCTCCATCCGCCATGCTGCGCACTCCCAAACGTGCTCCATCCACCATGCTGCAAACTCCCAAACGTGCTCCATCCGCCATGCTGCGCACTCCCCATCGTGCTCCATCCCCCATGCTGCGCACTCCCAAACGTGCTCCATCCGCCATGCTGCGCACTCCCCATCATGCTCCATCTCCCATGCTGCGCACTCCCAAACGTGCTCCATCCGCCATGCTGCGCACTCCCAAACGTGCTCCATCCCCTATGCTGCGCACCCTCCATCGTGCTCCATCTCCCATCCTGCGCACTCCCAAACGTGCTCCATCCGCCATGCTGCGCACTCCCAAACGTGCTTCATCCGCCATACTCCGCACTCCCCATTGTGCTCCATCCCCCATGCAGCGCACTCCCCATCGTGCTCCATCCCCTATGCTGCGCACCCCCCATCGTGCTCCATCTCCCATGCTGCGCACTCCCAAACGTGCTCCATCCGCCATGCTGCGCACTCCCAAACGTGGTCCATCCGCCATGCTGCGCACTCCCAAACGTGCTCCATCCGCCATACTCCGCACTCCCCATCGCGCTGAATCCCCCATGCTGCGCACTCCCAAACGTGCTCAATCCGCCATGCTGCGCACTCCCAAACGTGCTCCATCCGCTATGCTGCACACTCCCAAACGTGCTCCATCCGCCATGCTGCGCACTCCCAAACATGCTCCATCCGCCATGCTGCACACTCCCAAACGTGCTCCATCCGCCATGCTGCGCACTCCCAAACGTGCTCCATCCGCCATGCTGCGCACTTCCAAACGTGCTCCATCCGCCATGCTGCACACTCCCAAACGTGCTCCATCCGCCATGCTGCGCCAGCATCAGCCTCTCTACCCGCAGCATCAGCCTCTCTGCCCGCAGCATCAGCCTCTCTGTCCCCAGCATCAGCCTCTCTGTCCCTAGCATCAGCCTCTCTGTCCCCAGCATCAGCCTCTCTGACCCCAGCATCAGCCTCTCTGTCCCCAGCATCAGCCTCTCTGTCCCCAGCATCAGCCTCTCTTCTCCCAGCATCAGCCTCTCTTCTCCCAGCATCAGCCTCTCTCATCCCAGCATCAGCCTCTCTGTCCCCAGCATCAGCCTCTCTGTCCCCAGCATCAGCCTCTCTGTCCCCAGCATCAGCCTCTCCTCTCTGTCCCCAGCATCAGCCTCTCTCCTCCCAGCCTTCCCCAGCATCAGCCTCTCTCCTCCCAGCCTCCCCCAGCATCAGCCTCCCCCAGCATCAGCCTCTCTTCTTCCAGCCTCCCCCAGCATCAGCCTCTCTCCTCCCAGCCTCAGCCTCTCTCCTTCCAGCCTCTCCCAGCATCAGCCTCTCTCCTTCCAGCCTCCCTCAGCATCAGCCTCCCCTTCCCAGCCTTCCCCAGGATCAGCCTCTCTCCTCCCAGCCTCCTTCCTCCCAGCCTCCTCCTCCCAGCCTCCTTCAGCATCAGCCTTCCCCTCCCAGTCTCCCCCAGCATCAGCCTCCCCCTCCCAGCCTTCCCCAAGATCAGCCTCTCTGCTCCCAGCCTCCTCCAGCACGCCGTGTTCCTCTGCCGACACTCACACACACGATCGCATACACTCACACACACCCGATCCCGACACTCACACACACCCGATCCCGACACTCACACGCACCCGATCGCATACACTCACACACACAGACACTGACGATATCGCACATACGCGCTCACAGTCACAACATCCGGAGATACCACATGCTTCTGGCCATGTGATCCTCCGTCAGGTCCTGGAAGGTCACAACAGCACAGTATCGAGGCCGAGAAGCAAGCGATATCGCCGGATGCTGTGAGTGTGTGGATGCGATGTGATGTGTGTGTGATGTGTGTGTGAGGTGTGTGTGTGAGAGTGAGTGTGATCTGATGTGTGTGTATGTGTGTGTGTGTGCTGTTATGTGTGTGCGTGTGGATCTTCCGCCGCTGCAGGACCTTGATGCGCTTGTAACCATGCCAACGTATCCCGTCCCCCGCTCGCACGGGAGCCCACACCACTCCCGTGCGAGCGGGGGATGGGGAACGGGGGGGGGAGTACAGTATTCACCTCCGTGACAGCCGTGTCAGTTCGGGGAATGCGCGGGGGGGGAGGGGGGGAGTACAGTACTCACCTCCGTGACAGCCGTATCAGTTCGGGGAATGCGCGGGGGGAGGTGGGCGGGGCCAGAGCTAGCGTGCGTTGCGTGAGGGGGGCGGGGCGTGGCGTGGCCGAATTGCCAATGCCTGCAGGGTGCCGGGGCGAGAGGCCAATCTGTGGGGGGGGCGGAGCCTGGGCGAGCGACTGGCCAATCCGTGTGGGGGCGCAGCCTGGGCGAGCGGCCAATCGGTGTGGGGGGGCGGGGCCATGGCGAGCCCAGCGGCCAATCAGCTTTGTGTCACCGTAAGGACACAATGTCACCGGAAGGACACAATTTTGAAGCATGACAGACAGACAGACAGACAGACAGACAGACAGAATAAGGCAATTATATATATAGATATATATATATATATATATATATATATATATAGTTAGGTCCAGAAATATTTGGACAGTGACACAAGTTTTGTTATTTTAGCTGTTTACAAAAACATGTTCAGAAATACAATTATATATATAATATGGGCTGAAAGTGCACACTCCCAGCTGCAATATGAGAGTTTTCACATCCAAATCGGAGAAAGGGTTTAGGAATCATAGCTCTGTAATGCATAGCCTCCTCTTTTTCAAGGGACCAAAAGTAATTGGACAAGGGACTCTAAGGGCTGCAATTAACTCTGAAGGCGTCTCCCTCGTTAACCTGTAATCAATGATGTAGTTAAAAGGTCTGGGGTTGATTACAGGTGTGTGGTTTTGCATTTGGAAGCTGTTGCTGTGACCAGACAACATGCGGTCTAAGGAACTCTCAATTGAGGTGAAGCAGAACATCCTGAGGCTGAAAAAAAAGAAAAAATCCATCAGAGAGATAACAGACATGCTTTGAGTAGCAAAATCAACAGTCGGGTACATTCTGAGAAAAAAGGAATTGACTGGTGAGCTTGGGAACTCAAAAAGGCCTGGGCGTCCACGGATGACAACAGTGGTGGATGATCGCCGCATACTTTCTTTGGTGAAGAAGAACCCGTTCACAACATCAACTGAAGTCCAGAACACTCTCAGTGAAGTAGGTGTATCTGTCTCTAAGTCAACAGTAAAGAGAAGACTCCATGAAAGTAAATACAAAGGGTTCACATCTAGATGCAAACCATTCATCAATTCCAAAAATAGACAGGCCAGAGTTAAATTTGCTGAAAAACACCTCATGAAGCCAGCTCAGTTCTGGAAAAGTATTCTATGGACAGATGAGAAAAAGATCAACCTGTACCAGAATGATGGGAAGAAAAAAGTTTGGAGAAGAAAGGGAACGGCACATGATCCAAGGCACACCACATCCTCTGTAAAACATGGTGGAGGCAACGTGATGGCATGGGCATGCATGGCTTTCAATGGCACTGGGTCACTTGTGTTTATTGATGACATAACAGCAGACAAGAGTAGACGGATGAATTCTGAAGTGTACCGGGATATACTTTTAGCCCAGATTCAGCCAAATGCCGCAATGTTGATCGGACGGCGCTTCATAGTACAGATGGACAATGACCCCAAGCATACAGCCAAAGCTACCCAGGAGTTCATGAGTGCAAAAAAGTGGAACATTCTGCAATGGCCAAGTCAATCACCAGATCTTAACCTAATTGAGCATGCATTTCACTTGCTCAAATCCAGACTTAAGACGGAAAGACCCACAAACAAGCAAGGCCTGAAGGCTGCGGCTGTAAAGGCCTGACAAAGCATTAAGAAAGAGGAAACCGTGCGTTTGGTGATGTCCATGGGTTCCAGACTTAAGGCAGTGATTGCCTCCAAAGGATTCGCAACAAAATATTGAAAATAAAAATATTTTGTTTGGGTTTGGTTTATTTGTCCAATTACTTTTGACCTCCTAAAATGTGGAGTGTTTGCAAAGAAATGTGTACAATTCCTACAATTTCTATCAGATATTTTTGTTCAAACCTTCAAATTAAACATTACAATCTGCACTTGAATTCTGTTGTAGAGGTTTCATTTCAAATCCAATGTGGTGGCATGCAGAGCCCAACTCGCGAAAATTGTGTCACTGTCCAAATATTTCTGGACCTAACTGTATGTATATATATATATATATATATATATATATATATATATATATATATATATATATATATATTTGTTTAGTCAGTGGTATTTTGAATCAATATTAAAAAAGTAGATTCCACACATTTAAAAATAGTACATCTTGAGAAACATAACAATATCCTGTGCGTTTTGAACCAGTATATATTAACGGTTTTATTCATATCGACTGTTCATCTGCTGTGTTAGCTTAGTGCTTAGTCCTGTCCAATTTGGAATACCTTTAGTATCATTCATATCCAGCAGCATGGTGCTGTTTGTTGGTTTATCTAGCCACATTTGGAAAACTTTCAACCTCCTGATCAACCAGAGAACTGGGGAAAGGAGTAGAAGCATTATTAAGATAAGTTATACTTTAAGCTTTCTCTGATTAAGTTGTTATTCTCATAGAGAACCATTGGGACATATTCCTGGGTATCCCGGGGAGTTTTTGTAAACCTAGCTATTGCACTTGAAGCACTTTAATTTGAACACTGCACTTTATCTTTTGTTGCACGGGTTTACTGGGTTAGGACAGGGAAAGCCGTCGAGGAGTGGGGGCGCCATATCGTACATCTAGGGTGCCAACCACCACGGATAGGTAGGACACAAGAGGGAATGGACATTGTAGGGAATTAATTCCTCCACCTTCCTTTGCACTGATTTGCTATTTTGTAATGTGGTTCAGACTATTTTAAAATAATCATTAAACTTTATGTTTTAGTTGGGGTCTATGCATACAATTAGCTATTTTCCATTCTCTGTGACATGGGAATTATTAGCATTTCAAAGTCTTTGGTGCGAATGTGGAGCAGGTGTGTTAACTTTGGTATTATCGCTCATAAACTCTCTCATTCTGGTAACTGTAAGTTCAACATGGCACCTCATGACAAAACATTTTCTGAGGATCTAAAAAAAAAGAATTGTTGTACTACATAAGAAATAAGAACATTACCCTGAAACTGAGCTACAGCATGGTGGCCAAGATCATACAGTAGTTTTACAAGCTTAGCATCATTTCCAGTGGTTGTATTTTCAAAATAGTAGTATGAGTGTGACAGCATTGCTGCAGAGGTTAAATGGTTGAGGTCAGTCTGTCAATGCTGAGACCATACGCTGCACACCGTATCAAATTGGTCTTCATGCCTGTCAATCCCCAAAGCAAGCCCTCTTCTAAAGATGAAAAAAATATAATCGCACAAAGAGTTTTCTGAAGATAAGCAGACTAAAGACATGGATTACTGGAACCATGTCCTATAGCATGATGAGAAAAAGATAAACTTATTTTGCTTAGATGGTGTCAAGTGTTTGGTGGCAACCAGGTGAGGTGTACAAAGACAAGTGTGTATTGCCTACAATTAAGCATGGTGGGGAAAGGTTCATGGTTTGTAGGTGCATGAGTGCTGACAGCAGTGTGGAGTTACAATTCATTAATTCCAACGTTTACTGTGACATGCTGAAGCATAGCATGATCCCTTTCCTTTAAAAACTGGGCAACATGGCAGTATTCCAACATGATGAAAACCCTAAAAACACTTCCAAGATGACCACTGACTTGCTAAAGAAACTGGGGTTAAAGTTGCTGGACTGGCCAAGCATGTCTCCAGAGATAAACCCTATTGAGCATCTATGAGGCATCCTCAAATGGAACGTGGAGGAGCGCAAGGTCTCTAACATCCACTAGCTCCGTTATGTCATCATGGAGGAGTGGAAGTGGATTCTATTGGCTCCACTTAATTTCTAATGAACTTCCTGCCCATGAGAGTTAAGGTAGTGCTGGAAAATAATGATGGTCACACAAAATATTGTGCACTATTAGACCATTTTTACTTAGGGATGTACTCACTTTTGTGTCAGCAGTTTTGACATTAATGGTTGTGTGCTGAGTTATTTAGAGGGCACACCAAATATACACAGTTTTACAAGCTGTATATTGACTACTTTACTTTGTAGCAAAGTGTCATATCTTCCGTGTTGTCCCATGAAAAGATAAAATATTTACAAAAATGTATAACTTTTGTTTTGTGACATCATCAAATTTGGTGGGACTGGTTTACTATCTAAATATTCTGGTGACCTTTTGACTCTCCTCTAAAGGCAGATGAGAATAAGGCTGTTAGAATTCAATATAGCAAATGTTTTTGCATTTAATAGAACTGTTACCACCAGATGTGTGGGTCAATGTCTAGTTGTCGATTGACAACCGTTGCATACTTGGCTGAGCAATGTATGTGTTTTTGTGGGGGATATAGTAGTTATCTTTTGTATCTGCCAATCTTAGAAAAATAATACTTTTGATTCATTGTTTTATTATTAGAATTTGTAAATAATATTGTTATTAGTTGATCTACCTCTCATAATACCCGACATTCCAATGAGACAGAGACACATGAAATATATGGAATGTGATGATAAGGCACCAGAAGAATAGAGGATATTAGTTATAGACAAGCAATGATGGAATTCGCTCAACTAGTCTCTAAGCAGCTAATAGCATCTAAGGGTTCTAATAGAAATAGTAAGATCAAGGGGCGTCTTTGTACTCTCATTCCCAGTGTGGTATTTCTTTTATCTCACTAAATTTAGTGCCATGCAGATGTTCACATGGAGGGGGAGCTCTGAAGAACATTTGGGAACAGTCACTTGAAAATATTGCATTATCCTATGTTCTATGGGATGAATTTAAGCTATAAAATGTATATTCAATATATATATATGATTCAATTATTTATCCTCAAAACTGATTTTTTAATATAAAATGTAGAATTTTTCATTCATATAACATTTTAAAAATGATTTCATTTTAGCTAATGTGAAAGTTAAAGTTAATGTTGTGACATATGTACAGATGTACCTTACACAAGGCACCCTACACTGTATGTGTATTGTGGCAGCAGTCAATTCACAAACTGCTACATCTGTATGACTGACTGATGATTTTGATATCTATCAGAACACTCATCACTGCCATTAACTTTCACACTTACAAAAATTCTGACACTTCTTCTATTCTAGGATCTGAGTGGTAAAGAAATGTGACTTTTCTCATTTGCAACTTATTTTATTATTGCTTTTATGGTTGCGTTTCATAAACATTACTAAATCCTGGCCAAGAGGCAAGTCATGTTACTTTTTACAAGCTGACATATGTAACAGAAAGAACTTCAAATTCTGGAGGATATGCTCAATAACCACACCAAACCACTGTTCTGAAGTAAAATGAACCAAAAATTAGTAATTTCATTAATAAGCATTATCTTCTGTTCTTGTGTGGAATAGTACCCAATCATTCTGAAAGCTGTAAAATCATCGGACTTGCACTTCATTTTACTTTCTTTCATTGATCATTAATGATCCGACTTCAATTCAGTACGAATTGCAAATTTGATGACTCAATTTCACATTTTCAATAAATATCCAACATTTTTCTCATGCTGCTCCAGTTTTTTGGAATGCTTTACCCCAGACAATTCAAATAATACCTAGCCCTCACATTTTTAGGTAGGCTTTAAAAACACATATCTTTATATAAACCTATCACTTCAACTCACTAATGTAACTCTTCCCTGTTCCTCTTTTTAATTTATCCTCAGATCTGTTCCATCCTATTCATCAGTCTTCACATCCTCTGTGCACCCAACAGCACTTGGTAACTAAACATAGACAGATAATGGCTGTTGACCGGATCATGCAGCTTTACATCATTATCTCTATTTATTATAATTTTGTCTGAATTATACCTGATAAGCACTTGTTTAATATTGTGATTGTGTCCCCCTATTTTTTTATAGATCGTCAGGACAAAAGAAAAGTATGGTCTTGCACCAATGGGGAATACCTTGCCAGGTGCTGCAGACAGAGGAATCTGGTTGGATACTTCGTGAAGAGTTGGCAAAGGGTGAACGCTAGTAATCAGAAGATAAATCCAGGAGTAGAGGAAGAAAGCGGCACTAACCAACGCCTTGCATAAAAGTCCACTTTATTGAGAACGGTGCGCTAAGAACATGCGGGAGAGAAGCTGGGTGCAGAAACTCCAGGAGACAAAGGCCATTTCACGCTACATGTGCTTCTACGGGACCCATAGAAGCGCTTGTAGCGCAAAACGTCCGTTGTCCCCTCGAATGCCTGCATCCGGCTTCTCTCCCGCATGGCCTCACCGTACCGTTCTCAATAAAGTGGACTTCTATACAAGGCATTGGTTAGTGCCTCTTTATAGATTGTAAGCTTGTGAACAGGGCCCTCATTCCTCCTGTAACTAAGAACTATGTGTTACTTTGTTTTATCTTCATTGTCTGTACATTCCACTGCTTAATTGTTTAAGTGCTGTAGAATATATTGGTACTATATAAATACAATTATTATTATTTCCACAGGAAGCAATGAAAAGTATATACTAGTCTGCCAATTAATCTATAACATGTTACCAATTAACAGTCACATATCATTAGAAATTTAATTTATGAGTTCATATTTATAATGTCGGTACTTAGTGAATATATCTAATGTATCATTAACACAATTTCATCCCAGAACACAATTAATGCAGATGGGCAGTGGTTCATGCCAGATCTCCAGCCATTCATCCAGTTTTTACACTATTGTTGTCTAAATTAAGCAATACTTGACATATAATTCTAAAATGCCAATTGGTTTATTGCCACCCACTGAAATGCATGATGCAGACACAAGCAATACAAAGACATGATGTTTGCTCTGACGAGAGATTCAGCTCCATATCTGGGAAAATGTTCAATTTTATTTATGGCATGAGCACTCAAAAGAAAAAAATATTTGGTTCTATAACGATTTTATCCAGAGGTAATTATTTAGTTGCTACTACACCTATTTTACTGAAATATATGTGCTATACTTTTATTCACCTTATGGCTGGACTCACACGAGCGTATTGCATCCGATGCGAGAGCATCGGATGCGATATGCTAATGCCCCCTGGCTCAGGCTCTGCTGCGAGCGTGAGCTGGGTGTCATGCGACTGTAACCCGATCTTGCGATCGGGTCACAGCTGTGAAGCTGAGTGCAGGCGCTGCGGAGGAGAGGGAGGGGTTAATCCTCCCATCTCCTCCACTGTCAGCCTGTGCGTATATCACACTGCACTGGGATAACATCCGAGTGCAGTCCGATGTATCTCTCGCATCCATTCACTTGAATGGGTGCGAGAGATACGGCGGTAGCAGCAAAACGCAGCATGCTGCCGCTTTTTTCGCATCCAGAATCTGGATGCGAGAAAAGCTGACCAACAGCTCAACCTCATTGCCTAACATTGGTCAGAGTGCAATGCGAGAATTTCTCGCATTGCACTCGTCCGATTTTCACGCTCGTGTTAGCGTACCCTAATAGGGACACAATAAAAATGCTTGTTACAATTTATTACCCCTTTTCTAAAGGGGTCAATTTTTTATTTTACACTTTATTTTTTTTTGTCACATGAGAGCTTCTTGTTTTGTGGAGGACATGTTGTAGTTTTGAATGACACCATTCAGTTTACCATATATTGCTCTGAAAAATTGGGAAATGGAATTTTGTAAAGCTGTATGCACATGTGTTTTTACTGCATTTTTTATACATTTTTGAGTGCAGATTTGCAACAAAACCTAAAGGCAATCCTGATGTCAGCAAAGTCAATGAGAATCCTCAATAGTCAAGCGCATGTTGCTTATTTGTGATCTCCAAATATGGTGCCGAGAATAATCAATTCTTTCACTGTTTTTGTATCGTTTTCTCCCCCACTGACTTCAATGAAATCAGTTAAAATGCCATAAAAACAGAGGTATGAAAATGATTGCAAATTTGCTGCTTATTTGCCGTGCTTTTGTAGCATTTTTGCTTGATTTTTTGCATGTGTTTTTAAACAGCAGTGAATGCAATAGAGATTAATAATAAAATCCTATTTTGCCTCAGTGTCAATGTAACTGTGACATGGCCCTTGGGTCGCCCTGGGGCACATTCGTATAGTACCAGGCTCATGAATTAGTTACATGTGTATTAACATATTATAATGGTTATGTGTAGAGATGAGCGAGCCTCTGAAGGCTCGAGTTCGGTTCGGTTTGTCGAACGGAGGCCCCGTTCGAGTTCGGTTTGATGAACCGTTCAACGAACCTCTCGAGCCCCATTGAAACCAATGGGAGGCAAACACAAACACATAAAAACACATTATAAATGTACACATACAGTTAATAAACATTCCCATAACACTTACAGGTCCCCGCGACGTGTCCTGCACTCTGTCTCCTGACGCTTTTTCTTCCGATAATTGCTGCGTCCTCCCGGTAACCAGCACTGATGATATGACCTTCCGTGACGTCAAAAAAAGCATGTGACCAGTCACGTGTCAATTATCTCATTGGCTACAGACTGGTCACATGGCTATGACGTCATGCTAGGTCCTGTCATTGCATCTCTCCGGTACGTGGTGATCGTTCCAGCATCTCCGTATACCGGCAAAATGCTCTGGCACATGGTCGGTTTACCCGTTCTGCTTCCCCATTCCGTTATTCACTGGCTGCAAAGGCGGTCAATAACAGAGATCACCATTTCTATAGCAACCCGCCTGTCAGCAGTGATGTCACCGCTTACAGCCTGCAGCCTCTGCTCACTGACTGAGTGATTAGATTGCACTGGGAGCAGCCACGTCCTTCCTCCCATGCAGCACTGTCTGATGTAGCAGAGCTGCATGGGTTGAAGGAGAAAGAAGACAGAAGACCATGGATCGTGGAGGGATGAGAGGGATTAATAAACATGGAGTCTCTAATGTGTCTGTGTATTTATTTCTATTAAAGTATTTTTTCTCTGTGTGGCATCTTTTTTTTAACCCTTTATTGGAGATTCTTAATGGCCAGGTCAAACTTGCCTGACATTAAGAATCTCTGACTTAATACTAGCTAGTAAAACAAAGCTAGTATTAACTCATTATTATCCAGCAAGCCACCCGGCTTCAGGGCTGCTGGAAGAGTTGGATACAGCGCAAGATGATGGCACTTCTATGAAAGTGCCATTTTCTGGGGTGGCTGCGGACTGCATTTCACAGCAGAGGGGCCCAGAAAGCTCGGGCCAAACTGTGCTGTGGATTCATATCCCTAGCTGCCTAGTTGTACCTGGCTGGACACAAAAATGTGGCGAAGCTCATGCCGATTTTTTTTTTTATTATTATTTCATGAAATTTATGAAATAATTAAAAAAAGGGCTTTCCTATATTTTTTTTGTTCCCAGCCGGGTACAAATAGGCAGCTGGGGGTTGGGGGCAGCCGTATCTGCCTGCTGTACCTGGCTAGCATACAAAAGTATGGCGAAGCCCACGTCATTTTTTTGGTGGGCAAAAAACTCCTGCATACAGTCCTGGATGGAGTATGCTGAGTCTTGTAGTTCTGCAGCTGCTGTCTGCTCTTCTGCATACACTAGTGAATGGAGCATGCTGAGCCTTGTAGTTCTGCAGCTGCTGTCTGCTCTCCTCCATACTGACAGACAGCAGCTGCAGAACTACAAGGCTCAGCATACTCCAACCAGGACTGTATACAGGAGTTTTTTGCCCTGCAAAAAAATTACGTAGGCTTTGCCATGTTTTTGTATGCAAGCCAGGTACAGCAGGCAGCTACGGGCTGCCCCCAACCCCCAGCTGTCTATTTGTACCTGTCTGGGAACCAAAAATATAGGGAATCCTTTCACCGCTTGACTTATAGTGTCAGCTGATTCCGTCAGGTGACTGCATCAGCTGACCATCGCCAGGTCTGAGAGAGAGAGAGAGAAAGAAGACAGAGGGAAGAGAGAGAAAAGAGAGAGAGAGAAAAGAGAGAGAAAAGAGATAGAAAAGAGAAGAGAAAGAGGGAGAGAGAGAAGAGATGAGAAAGAGAGAGAGGGAGAGAGAGAGAAGAGAGAGAAGAGGAGAGAAGAGAGGAGAGAGAGAAGAGAGAGAAGAGGAGAGAAGAGAGAGAGGAGAGAGAGAAGAGAGAGAGAAGAGAGAGGAGAGAGAGGGGAGAGAAGAGGAGAGAAGAGAGAAGAGGGGAGATGAGGAGAGAGAGAGAAAGAGAAGAGAGGGAAAGAGAAGAGAGAGGAGAGAGAGAAGAGAGGAGAGAGAGAGACTGACTGACTGAGACTGACTGACTGACTGACTGAGACTGACTGACTAACTGAGACTGACTGACTAAGAGAGACTGACTGACTGAGACTGACTGACTAAGAGTGACTGACTAAGAGAGACTGACTGACTGAGACTGACTGAGACTGATTGACTGACTGACTGAGACTGACTGACTGAGACTGACTGACTGACTGAGACTGACTGACTGAGACTGACTGACTGACTGGCTGAGACTGACTGACTGACTGAGAGAAAGAGAGAGAGCAATGCAGCCTCATTCCGTGAACTGCTCCAATTTTAGAGGTGTGGCTCACAGCTGATGTCCGGCTACTCCCCTCAGTGCATAATTAAATTAAATTATAAATAAATAATTCTAATTTAAAATTAAAAATAAAATAAATTTTTTACCGGGACAGCCAGGGCTAGAACTCATGCTTCTTAGGCGAGCACTCTAACCATTCAGCCACTAGCTCTAATGAAAAACATAGGCAGATTTGGTAATCTTGACTTCTGCATTGTAGACTGAAGTCTCAGATTACAGCGTGGTTCACTTCAGGTGCTACATGGAGAGAACACAGAACGCTCCCTATCATCTTCATGTAGCAGAGATAGTAGAGCTGACAGTGTCATGTGGATTATGTCGGACCTGGAGGCGTGTTTGGGGATTTTAATAAAATGGTGAAAGAGGATTTTTTTTGTCTTTTATTCCAAATAAACGATTTTTCGCTGTGTGTGTTTCTTTACTTTCCCTTTCAGTTTAATCATGGAAGGTGTCTCGGGGAGACGCCTGGCATGATTAACTCATTATTACCCCGATTGCCACCGCACCAGGGCAATTCGGGATGAGCTGGGTGGAGTCCCGGGACTGTTGCATCTAATGGATGGGGCAATTCCAGGCCGGCTGCTGAGTGATATTGTTAGGCTGGAGGGCTCCCCATACCGTGGTGCTCCCCATCCTGACAATTCCAGCCTCCAGCCATGCGGCTTTATCCTGGCTGGTATCAAATATGCATATTTTTTTTTTTATTATTATTATTATTTATTTATTTTACTGCATGATATAGAGCCGCCCGTCGGCGGCTGTGATTGGTTGCAGTGAGACAGCTGTCACTCATCATGGGGGCGGTTCTGACTGCAACCAATCATAGGCGCCGGTGTGCAGGGAAAGCACGGAATAACTGATTGAATAATGAGCGGCAGACATTTTCAAAAGAGGAAAAGACGCCGCAGATTTGTGACAGCCATGCAGCGAGACGCCCGTGATTGGTGAGTAGGAAAACGAGAACGATTGTGTTTTAACCACTGAGGTATCCCATGTGTACACATCACACAGCACCTTTTTCTTGTTTGTATTTGTGATTGCTTGGTAATTTTTATCAAATTTTATAAAGTATCTAATTTTAAACTATGTGCGCATGCTGCAGATTTTCCGCGGATTTTACCGTGGATTTGCCGCGGACTTGCTGCAGAAAATGTGTCTAACATTGCTACAGTCATTCCCCAGCAAAACCTATGGGTTTAAAAAAAATGTTGTGCGCACACTGCATTTTATTTATACCTGTGGATTTACCTGTGGATTTCCGCTGCAGAAGTAATGTGCATATCACTTCTTTTCCGCAGGTACAGGTGTTTTTTGCCATAGATAATGGTAAAAATCCACAGGAACCAACCTGCGGAAAAACCACGGCAAATCCACGGCAAACCCGCACCAAACCGCGGCAAAACTGCATACGGATTTTGTTGTGGTTTTGGTGCATTTTTTTACCGCAGCTGTGGGATTCTTTAAGAGGGTCCAGATTTTCCTTGAGAAAAAGTCACTTTCTAGTGCGCACATGGCCTTACAGGGTCTCTTTGGTCTTTTTGGTTTTCTTGTCAATACCTCTATTTAAAGTATTAGTTTTCTGGCTTGTCTACTCCTCGGTCTGCCCATTTGTTCCACTGGCTTAACTCTCCCTTTGTGAGACTACCATACTTTCACACCCTGGAGCCAATATTCATAAACACCCTGTTTACTTTATTTTGTCTTTATGTACACATGTTTATCTATTTCCCCTATGCATCACACTATCATCCATTATTTTTGTTTGTATATTTGACCATCGTATATTTACAACCAATGTGGTGGTTTGAATCAGACAACAACATTTTTATTTCATGTCCTGGGTCTGTTTTTTGCATCCTAAACATTCCCCTATTTTCTCTTTTTAAAGAGAACCTGTCACTAGATTTGGCTCCTAAAACTGGTGCATCCCTTTAGGTACACTAATTCTGGTGCTTCACTTCTTCTCTTCTTGATTGCTCTAGCTCGTTGATAATGAGCGTAATGGTTTTTGGGGTTGATGTCACCTGTATAGTGTCAGCTGGTATCAAGCCCTGGTGTTAGTAATGAAGAGGTGTCTATCAGACATCCCCAATACTAACCCAGTAAGTAAAAAGAAAAATCACACACAAACAAACTTTATTTAAATACAAACTTCCTCACACTTTCTATATTTCATTATTGTATATAATCCCCCCCCCCAAAAATATTGATGTCCAATGTAATCAAGGGATTCCGACGTAGTCCAGAGAACCCAATGTAGTCCACAACTGGAAACTTGAAAGACACAAAAAAGTGAAATAAAAACAAAATACTGGCTTTCATTAACCAAATTATTACAAAGCAAAGTTTCCATGTCAGAAGTAGTCCAGTGGTTTCCACAACGTTCCTTGATTACAAAGATCAAAGGCTATGGAGCCTCACAACTCTCTGAGTAGTAGCCACTCATGGCTCCAGCTGTGATCTGGTGACTGTGATGAGCTACGACATCAGGATCATCACCACTCATCACTTTGATCAACGGTGATGTCAGGAACATCATCGCTCATCATTCTGATGAGCAGTGACATCAAGAATGTCACCACTTATCACAGTCATGAGCAGTGACAGTGCTCACAACCTACTCATCAAAATCGCTGGGTCTCGTGGAACACAGCATGAGCCGAGTCAGGCTGCTGCTCAAAGTCTATGGAACCTTGTTCTAAGACCTCATTCTGAGGATCTGTAGCCTTTGATCTATGTAATCGGGAATGTTGTGGGAATTGCTGGTTCATGGTGGACCTGGGAATTTTGATTTCTAATAAATTGACGAATGAGGGACAGGGTTTTTTTTTATGTCTTTAAGGTTTCCTTTTGTGGACTACATCGGATTCCCAGGACTTTGTCGGAATCCCTGGACTGCAGTAGATCTTCAATTTTTTTTTTTGTTTTTTTTTTTTAAATAAAATGATGAATCAGGGAAAGTGTGGTGGAGTGTTTATTTAACTAAAGTTTGTTTTGTGTATTAACTTGGGTGGCTGATAGACACCTCTCCATTACCAACAAAAGTTGAGGGAAAGTGCCAGAATTGGTGCATCTAAAGTGATGTTCCACTTCTTCGGTGGCTGTGGGACAATTTTTTTAGTCTGAGAAGGGCCCACTAGCCAGGGACCATTCCAGCCTGATAATATCAGCTCTCAGCTGTCTGCTTTACCTTTGTTGGTTAACAAAAATAGAGGGGGACCTCAAGTCATTTATTTCATTTATTTATTTATTTAAAAAGATATCCAATAAGCTATACGTGATTGTACAATAATATGTCTGTTTGTGTATATATCTATAGTATATATCTATATATCTGTCCGTCTATATCTATTTATATCCATTATCTATTATCTGTCTCTATAGCATGCATTAGTGTCCAAAACAATAAAACATAAAGGTGAAAAAGCATGCAAAAACGCATCAATAATACAGCAAACATTTTTTTCTGCCTTTAGATGCAGAAATAGTGCAGAAATTTCTGCATCAAAACACTCAATGTGTGCATATACCATAAGACCCTGTGCGCACTTATAAAAATAATTTTGCTCAAGAAATTTCTTGAGAGTCTGAAAGATTAGCGCACTTGCGTTCAAAAAACGCATCAATAACGCACCGAAAAACGCATGTGTTTTTACCTCATTTTTGTGCGTTTAGATGCGTTTTTGATGCGTTTTTCCGCAGGTTGGTCCCTGCGTTTTTTTTACCATTATCTATGGGAAAAAATGCAGGTACCTGCAGAAAAGACGTGACATGCTCATTCTTTTCTCAAGAAATTCTGCAGAAAGAATATTCTTGAAAAAGAAACGCAGTGTGCGCACAGCTAATTTTTTTGTTCCATAGGTTTTGCTGATGAATGTCTGTAGAAAGATTACAACCATTTTCTCAAGAAATTTCTGCAGCAAAAAAGCAAAAAAAAGGCGAGAAAAAATGCAGTGTGCGCACAGGGCCTAAAGTTGTTTTATATTGTAGTGGTTAAAAAGAATCTTAACTTTGTAAAAAAAAAAAATTGATCAGCCATTTTCTGTCATATGTAACGTTTTTAATTTTTCTGAGAATGGAGCTATGTTAAGGCCTATATTTTTGTATAGAGAGCAATAAGTTTTCATATTGTACATTTGACACATATAGCTTTCTTGCACTTGTGGGCAGATGCTGCAACCAAAAAAGGCAATTCTGGCACTTTAATTCTTTTTTTTATATCATATAGCATATTTTATAGCTTAATAAATTTTATATTTTCATAGGTAGGACTTTTACAAATGTGACCATGCAAAATTTATATATTTTTAATATTTCTTTATTTTTGAATTTTGAAGATATGGGGATTTTATGTTTTTATATATATATATATATATATATATATATATATATATATATATATATATATATATATATATATATATATATATATATACTTATATTAACATAAATATATATTATATATATGTATATATAGTATAATATATTAATATATAATATATTTAATATATAATATATATAATATATATATTTATTTTGTATAGATTAATATATATTTTAAAAACTTTATTTTATAACCTTATACTTATTTTTAGTCTTCTTCGGGTACTTGAACCTGTGATCACTTGATCATGCTATAGACTATAAAACTTCGATGTTGCAGTATGTAGTAAAACAAAGTGTACCAAACATTATGATGACATGGGGTCTTCAGCCACAGGATCCTAACTGGATCCAAACATTTATATGCTACTGTCAGATACTGACAGCAGTTTTGTATGTAGCTAAACAACAGCAATTTCAGCTAGCTCAGAATGTTAAAAATTCACAATGCGTGTGTGGAAGATGTTGGGAAAGGGTTAATATTATATTGCGTTTGGATCTATATCATGTGAATTGTATTTAATATGCTTAATCGGTGGTGTGATTTAACCAGTATCATATTTCACAGTCCATATATAAAAATAAAATTATGCAGAATAATTATTTAAAGATGTGTGATATCGCACGTACAGTTACAAGGTATCATCTTAGTCATTACTATGTTCACAAGTTTTTAATTATTTAAGACTAAAAGTTTTATGGAAAAATTCAATAACTTTTAATGTCTCTTTCCCTAGGCAAGACACATGAAAGCAACTACTTATTTTTTGACAATGAAATAAAAGAAGAATAATAGAGAAACTATACTGCCAAATGTATATTGTACATTGTCTAGATACGGTACCACCAACAGTATTAGTCTCTGTTCACATTCTCATTTTTAATTCTATTGCTCTACTCCATCATGAGTGTGAGACAACAAAAATAACAATAGTCCCAGGAAATCTGCACCGTGAGCACCAATGGTACCAAACAGTCTATATGTTATTAGGATTCCATCATGGTGCCAAGAATTTTAACAATAAAACTTTGGGAATCTTCAATGGAGTTGTCTACTAAAGGCTTCACAACTGGGATTAATAAAGCCTAAAACAGTGACTAAATACCAATAATCCAATTTAAGCAATAGAAGCACATTGCATGCATCATCTTACCATAAGATATCACATCCATACTTTTAATCTATTCCAGGCAAAAAAAAATCCCAGTAAATGTATTTTGTTGTAGCCTTCGGCACTCAAAGCAAAATTAAAACTTTCAAGCTTTATTTCAAATATTTAAAATAATTTGTACAGAATGGTAATAGGTCCTAAAAAACACCGACTCATTTAAATCAATACATTTTGTTCTTAATCTCTGACTCTATATATGTCTATGACTGAGAGAAATTTAGGCTGAAATTGTGACAGTGTTTTCAGGACCTTTTACTATGTCTAAATGGATAATTTTTAATATGAAATAAAGCTTAGACATTTTAATTTTGTTTTGAGAATAAAAGTACCTTACAGTGACCAAATAGAAGAGCTAGTTTCTAAATAAAATACCCCAAATTCACCTCTATAATTTATTATTATTATATCAGTATTATATGAGTAGAAATTTGGATGAGTGAAAGAAAGATTTATTTTGTAAAAAAATTTTTTTTTTTAATTTTCCTATCTTAAAAAGGGATGAATTACCACTAGGATATGCAATCACTTTGTGTTGATTGGGGACCCACTCAGTCTTGAGATTCAATAGGTTGTAGAGCTAGTCTTATTATTTACTCAACTATAGGGGGTGACGAAGCATTTGTGAAATATGTGTTGGGTGTTTGGTACAAATTGAGGAAAACTATAGAAGATTGAAAACTAGCCTATTCACCTGACAATATCAGAATCATATTTGCCATGTAAGGATAAAATAGTATATTGTTGTATATAAAGGAAAAATAGTGCAAATGTAGAGGTGGTCAAGTCCCTACTCTGTTTTATACTTTATGTTGTCTACTTGTACTGTGAAAGATGATTTATACTAAACGTATTATATCATATTGATCACTATAAATATGTGTTAACATGTAAATGCTGCTAGCAGAGTGTAGATTCTCGATGTATCAGAGCCAGGGCCATTTGCCAATAAGCACCACCTAGCATTTGGGCTGCAGCAGCTGTCGTTTAGATATCAGGTAGGGCAGGGTTAAGTCGAGGTAGAGGAGGAGTTATGGCTTTCAAGTGGGTTGGCTAGTACTGCGTCCCTCATGGGGTACAAGTTCTGGATAGGGTTTGAGTAGGAGAAGATATGGCCATGGTGTCAGGGCTAGTCAGGGAACCCAAAGATAACCTTAAAAGGTCTGGAGTCAATGGCTCATCCAAGGAGGCTTAATGAGTCGAGCAAATAGAGAGCTTTCGGGGCCCAGAAGTGGATGAAAGTGTAAGGAAGAGAGGGGAACAGACATACAGACTCAGCAGCTTGAGGGGATAGGTCGAGAAGGAATACCCCAAAAACAATGGAATCAGAATTGTGAAGAGTGAGGCCATGTCTGTCATAATGGTGTGAGGAACAAACTAAACAAGTTTGGTTGCTAAGTGAACAGTGGTGTTGCATAGGCTACTGTTTTGTCTACGAGGAAGACTGGCAGCGAGGTGATGGACACCATCCCAGAGAAACCAGTAAGTGTGTTGCACCCCACCCAAAGTCACACTCGTATACGACGTATCCTTGGCATCTTTGGCAAAGGAGTGCAGCGCCCATACGGCCAGGCATCCATTCCTTCCTTTAAATATACACTGATCAACCATAGCATTTAAACCACTTAAAGTAAAATGAAAAACCACTAAGTATTATGTGGCAATGGAAAATAGCAAGATCAAAAATGTAATAAGCAGCAAATAATTAATAAGGTTGATGTGTTACGAGTAAAGAAGAGTAGATCGCACTATGCAATCCCTGTTTACAGTTCAGGTCAGAATTTTCTGACCATAAACAGGAGATGTGCTATTTTCTTGACCTTCCAGTGCCCACAGTTCTGTGTTTGAGTTACTGGCCTGATGTGACATCATCTTTATGCTATGTGGCCCAAGCACAGCAAATCATAACGGGAGACTGGGACCCCAAAAGATCATCAAATTGGAGCATGTCCTTGTCCACAGCCAGTGAGCACAGACCTGTACCATGGACGAGAGTTGCACCAAGCAATCCATTCACCTTTAGTTAGAAGAGGAAAAATGGAAAAGCATAAATATCCAAGCTACTTTGATAATGGAAAAATTGTGTTGACTAGAAACTTGAACAGCATATTTTGAATAAACTACAAGTCTTTTAAGGTGCTCTTAATAGTGAGTGAATATTATCTATGGAAACTAGTCCAAAGAAGAACATCCAAAGAACTGAAAACAAGTTCATGGGCACCCAAGTCTTTTAGACTCCAGAAGGTCATGAAATTGGAGAATGCTCCTGTCAACAAGGCCAGTGAGCAGAGACCTGGACTGTCAACGGGGATGCGTGAAGCAATCCATTCACATTTAGTTAAAAGAAGAAAAATGGGAAACCATAAATATCTGGGATACTTTGATAATGGAAAAATTGTGATGGCCAACAACTTGGACAACATTTTGAATAAGCTGCAAGTCTTTTGAGGTGCTCCAATAGTCAGTAAATATTATTGATGAGAAGAATTCTCAAAAAGTACAACCAGTGAACTGTCAACAGGTTCATAGGCAGCTACATCTTTTTGACCGCTCTATGACCACCACTGCTCCCAAAAAAAGTTGCTCTACAGCGCCCTGATTGAAAGGTGCAGAGAACAAGTATGCAAACCACTGCTCCATATATTTCCTGTAGAACTTCGAGAGATAGCCAACCACCACTCTATTCAAACAGTACACTGCAGAATCTCCATCAATCATCAGGTAATCAAGCTGGAGTTTTACACAAAATTCTTTGATATTTGTAAAAGTTGCCTGAATTTATAAGATCATTTGACATAACTGTTAAGGACAATTTTAAACAGCAACACATAGAATAAATGATATTTGTGCCTCACTCTCTCATACAGTTACTAAAGTCTATAGTATAGGGAGCATTCTCATCCATTTCCTAAATATTCCCTATGGATTAGTTGCCTGTGAAATATCTGGAGTACAGCACAGTTTGGAATGATAATTTGCTCTGGGGGTATAAATATTTCTTAAACAAGCCATTTATCTTCAATATAAATACATTACTTATGTATATTTGACTGATTATGTGTACAAATTCTCATAAATTACTGATACATACAGTAGCAGCACAACACTCGCAACAATTAAGATCAACAGACTTACTGCATCATATTAGTTGTAGCCTGGCAATAAAAAGCAATTTACCATTTAAATAATATTTTCTGAGAATATAGCACTGTAGTTTCGTTCCACTGAATAACAGTACAGTAACTAACGTGCCTTTACTATCAGTGATTTGCATGCTTGAATTACTATTGATGCGAGCATATAATGATATTTATCACTTGAATTTGGAAAGCACATAAGATAAGCAATTATCTGTGTCAGACTCAAATTCTTAAATTAATCCTCGTCAAGGACTAGACAGGAAAACAGAAATGTAATTACAGTAAATATTAGCATATAATACACATCATAAAATAATGCTACTCATTGCAATATAATCGAGATACTGAGGTCATAATATCTGAATGTATAAGTATCTATACTATATTAACCCTATAAAGATGAAGCACCATAACGCATAGTGAATGGGCCTGAAATGTAATCACAGTGTATTACAAATTTACAACACAGGATTAAAGCTCCTGGTCCAACAATCTGGCAGTAGAAGGTCAAGACTCCAGTTTGTTACTGCTTTCCTCTTCTATTTTGCCAGTTATATAACATTTAATGTGTTCTATGTAGTGTATACATGTAGTGTATATATAACGTGTAGTGTAAAGAAAAACGCTATGTAGTGTACTAAATCGTTGACACCGCCAATGCTTGTGTAGGACCTGGCAATCACATGATCATAAGGTGTCTGCAGGCATAGCGGATTAAATAGGTTCTAGTAGACATAGCACTTCTCTATTAGTGAAATAGCTCACTGTAATGTGCTATATTCCCTTGTAGCTGGAGCTTTTATAAATTACAAAATTTAAAAAATGTTCCCCAGAGATCTGTAAGCCCTTCACCAATAGCCATTTTTTTTTGTTTTTGTTTTTTTCCTACCCGTCTTCCAAAAGTCATAACTTTTTTTATTTTTCACTCAACATAGCCATATGAGGGCTTGTTTTTTGCGGGATGAGTTGCTCTTTTTAATAAAACCATTAATTTTACCTTATAGTGTACCAGAAAATGGAAAAAATTCCAAAATCAGTGAAATTGCAAAAAAGTGCACTAACACAATAGTTTTCTTAGTGTTTTATTTACCATGTTCACTGTATGACTTGACAGAATAATGCTCCAGGTCAGTACAAGCATGTAAATACGATAAATGCATAGTTTTTCTTTTATTAAATTGGTGAAAAAAATCAAAAGTTTACTAAAAAAGTTTTTTACTTTTGGCGCCATTTTCTGAGACCTTTGACATTTTTATCTTATGGGATCTGGTGCTTTGTGATGGCTTATTATGTGCTCCCTAGGCTGCCCCTTTTTAATGATACCATTTTTGGACAGATGCATTATATTGATAGACTCTTATTGCATTTTATTATAACGTGGCGAACAAAAAACATAATTCAGGTGGTTTGATTTTTTTTTCATCACGCTGTTTACCGAACAGATTATTTTACTTTACATTTTGATATATCGGCCATTTCTGAAAGCAGAGATACCAAATATGTGTATTTTTTATTGTTTTGTTTTGTATGGGGCAAAAGGGGGTGATTTGAACTTTTGTAGTTTTATTTTTTTCAGATTTTTAAAACCTTTTTCTTCTCAGTTTTTATTGTATTTACTAGTCCCCTTAGGGTACTTGAAGCTGATACACTCTGATAGCTTGTGCTGCACATAGCAATGCATTAGCACTGCTCTGTGTAGTAGAAATTAAAATCTCCTATTGTTCACAGGAAGTTCGACATCACAGACATATGTGTTACCAGCTAACCCTCGGCCGTCATAACAACTCATCAGCGTCCCGCAATCACATTACAGAAGTGCCAATGGGAGCAGGAAATGGAACATTCCCCATCGGCATGTGTTAAATCCCCCAGTCAATGATTGACAGAGGGATTCAACTGCTTAACAGCTGAAGGCAAATTTTCGATCAGATCAGCTGACATGTGCAGGGAAAGAAGCATGCTCAGTGTGCAAACTGACATCAAAGGCACAAGCTCGTGGAGGGGTTAATGATCCCTTAGGAAAATAATTATGTAAAAAAAAATGTATAAATATCTATATTATTTCATAAATATCACAAAATAAAATAAAAAAAAACATTTTTAATGTATATTTTCTACCCAAATAAGATTAGTTGGGGTGACACACAATCAGTAAAAAATTTAAACAAAGAAACTAAACCAAAAAATAACTTTCTTTCTATTATTGTTCGAAAAAAAAATCTGAAAATTACACAGTAATATTTATTTATCCCAAAGCAGTGCTATGTCAGCGGAAAAATAAAAATGTTATAGCTGGTCATACTGAATAACTGATACACCAAAATTACAAAGCCAAATTACAAAGCCTGATTTGTTGTAGGAAATTAAACTATTATTACCAACATTAGAAGTTATCACCTATCAAAGCTCGGCAGGGTTCTGACCCCTGGGATACCCTCTGATCCCAAATATAGGCTCCGAAATGATGGTCAGAATGATGGAGAGGCTGCTCTCTATACATTCACTACTGGACTGCCTTAAGGAGTTACCTTTGTTTTCATTTCTGTTTTATAAATCCATAGTACACATGAACATAAGCAACTTTATAGTATATATTATTAGACAAATTTGCTTTTTTCTCCTCCTGGACTGATATTTCATTCTCAAAATTCTCAATTCCTTGGTGTCTTCAGTGAATACATATTTATATATTACCAAGATAAGACATGACAGTTGATTTTTATAAGATTCTTTGCAGAAGGAGGAGCTCTGCCTCTAGCTTCCCCTTCCCTTACATACTACAATAGAATCTAGTCAGAACCAATTGCCATCTTCTATCTCAGGAACATAAATATCTTTATTGAAGAGAGATTTTAGTCAGGAATTCAGAATTTTGAGAATGAGAAAGACTGGGTGGGGTACTCTGAAAACAGGCTCTTTTGGGGTACTCTGCACCAGGCTTTGAAAGGCTACTTGGTAGATCTGATAAAAAAGACTCTTACATTTTAATTTTTGAAGATAAATTGTGAAATGGAAAAAAATCACAGCTGATATCAACCCCAAAAGTATTGCACCTACTGCCACTTAGCATATATAGAAGCTAACATTTTTGCTCGTTCTTTGCAAAATAGTTTGTAGCTCAGAGACATTGGTGGGAGAACGCCTGTGAATAGCAAATTTCAAGTCTTGCCACAGATTTTCAATGAGATTTAGCTTTGGATTTTGATTGAGCCACTCAAGCACAAGAATTTGCTTCGATCTAAACAATCCACTGTAGCTCTGGCGGTATGTTTAGGGTCGTTGTCTTGCTGGAAAGTGAACCTGTGTCCAGTCTCAAGTATTTTGCAGCCTCTTGTCATGAATAGACTGGAATGTCCAGCACAGAGCACAACATGGAGGTTATAATGGAATGGAAAGGGTGCCTGGCCCCTGAGCTCCCCAAACATCCTTACACAAGACCTTCCCCTTGTCGCTATCCGTGCCTAGTCTCTAACTATCCCTCCACTCACTCTGTCTAGTACCAAGGCCAGTGACTACTAGATGTCACTGCTACTGAATATAACACAGTGGAAGGAGGACTCACAGGGGAATATAGACAAAAGGATAGGCGTTTGTTAGTGGGACTCCTGAATGGAAGCCTGGCAGAGGCATATCGCACCATTGACTCACAGCAAAACCAGGATTAAAACATTTTAAAGCGGACTATCCTGGATTACCATGCTATCACCCCAGACTCACATAGGGCACAGTTCCAAGACCTCCCATGCACCACAGGAGGATCATTTAGGATGTATTCTTATAAGATGTCCAAGGCATGTCGGAGATGGCTGCAAGCGGAAGACGCCTTCACAGTGGATGTTATACAGGTATTTATTATAGAACAATTTCTTTACACGTATTCCTCAGAAATACGGGAATGGGTCAGAGAGCGCACACCGTGCACCTTGGGATAGATGATAGCAGCCCTGGCTGATGAGGCCCTTACTATCCGACCTCAACAAAGGAGGCTTGAGGACAATAAGCCACAGTCTGATCCTCCTGCGTCTCAGCTCTCTCCAGTTATATCTGCTCCTCCACCCAGCTGCAGGACGAGGACATTCACGTCTCACTATTCTGGGCCCCAACAAGTCCAACCACGCCCTGGGGGAATCACAGAGAGGAGATGTTATGGGTGTGGCCAACCTGGGTACCTGCAATTCAGTTGTCCTGCAAGGACTTGGAGAGACCCCCAGGCACCTCCACCTCGTCCGCTGCATTTGTACATTCCATCCTGCCTGAGGAAGAGGTACAACCACCTCCACTAGAGTTTATCGCTGACCCCTGCACTAGAGATGCCCCTGTTGGAGTGTATGGGCTCCGGCCTTTGTCACCAGGTTCTCCTACTGCCTTCTCCAAAATGTGCATTGGAAGGAGTTCGATGCAGAGGAGATGTTATCGATGTGGGCAGCCTGGGCATTTGCAAAATACTTGCCCTGCTGGTTGATTGAGGAATAACCTTGCACTAAATCTACCTCTTCATTCTCTACAGCCAAACACAATGGGGAAATAGTTCTCACCCCTTCAAGTTGACTTGTCTAATGACTCAGACACTCTTGGTCGGCCACTAGGGTTTTATGGGGTGCGAGCCACAGCCCCAAGTTCCTCTCACCATCAAAGTAAGCACTTACAGGAGGTTGGGCTGGATGGACAGAAAGTTATTGGATTTTGTGTCTCCAGAGCATTTCTCACAATAACTACTCCCCGAGTGGTTCGGCCAGAGGTGATATATCATGGACCAGGGATTGTTATTGAATTGGCTGGAGGACAAAGGAGGAATATCCCAATGGCGACTATAGATCTGGACTTTGGCTTTGGGGTCAAGCAATGTGTGGTTTGGGTGATGAGCGGCCTGCTTTCGGATATTCTCCTAGGAAATTATGTGGGAGATTTACAATGCCGATTTGTGGTTGCAGGAAACACAGTTTGAGTGAAGGAGGATACAAAGGGAAGCTTATCCTTACAACGTTACCGCTGTACAAGGGACTATCCACAGTTGAGCAACATGGACTTAAGTGAGGTGGCCAGAGATCTCTGTAGACCTAATGGCATACTCACTTATTGAGAAGGAGGAAGAGGTTGTGATGTTGGAATATGGGGGGGTTGTGTATCATGTTTTGTAGGTTTGTATTTTAGGCGTGGTTCACTGTCCATTCTCTGTATTGCTTGTATGTACGTTGTATTGTCTGTAGGTAATCACCCCCTGTAGTGTTCCTGTCACTAGGTTTGGGTGAGGGGGCCTGGGATCCACCTAAACTCTCTGCTTACCTGAAGAATTAGTCAGTCTGTTTGAGAACTTCAAGAGAGAAGGACTAAGATTGATCCTCTGGACAGAAGCTTCAGCTTCTCAGAAAGACCTGGACATTTATTACTTATGGGTATATTTTCGTGTTTCTGGACTATTTTTACCCTGTGTGTGGTGGATTATGTTATGGACCGTATGATTTGCTTGGAATAAATATTCTTGGATTGCTCAGTCATCTCTCGCTCTGTTGATTGTGTGATAAGGGAGAATGATCCCGTCACATCCATGTATAATTTTCTTTACACTTCACAAATCATTGCTTTTTAGTGTTGGTACATCACATAAATCCCAAGAAAATAAATTTAAGTTTGTGGGTGTAATATGAAAAAATGTGGAAACGTTTATGGGATATGAATACTTTTTGAAGGCACTGTATATCATTCTTTGGTGAAACATGAATGTTTATACTGGTTGTTACTCTTAATTACAGCTTTTAAATCATTTACAGCAAAATATTGCATAATTATTTGCTACATCTTTATGTAAAATATCTAAAAACAAATGAACATTTTAAAAGTGCAATTGTATTTTGAATTACCAATGGTTATGTTTATTGCATTTACAATGAATTATGCTTTTTTTTTGTAGTGGTACATCCATAGACATCATTTCTTCTTCTGGAAGATAACTCATTTAACAAAAAAAAGAAAAAAATATTGTCTAATTTTAATCATGAGAACATTTCTGGCACACAGCTACGCACATGAGTCATAGGAAAACATTTTTGGAAAATAAAACAGTAATTTATGTCTCGTAAACATTTCTACTGCTAATTACCAAGAGATGTTATTCACGGCCTAATGTCTGTCTATTTGAATCTTGCGTGCAGAAACAGGTGTTCTATTAGACACCATCCATAACATGGGATTGAAATCATTTCTTTAAATTTGGAGATCAATGTACATAGCACATTCAATTAAAATGTTCTCAGGTCATTACAATTTAAATGTAAACAATAATTAGTTAGAAAAGGAAGCAATGATTTGTATTTATATAACATTTATTACTAGTTGGAAAGATTCGACAGCCAGATTTTTATAATATAAGGGGAAATTATATATATTACACTTAAAGAAAAAATAGTCCATCTATAAGCCTATCGTTGTAGCACAATTTAGCCATAAATTTGTGCAGAGAAAATATAGGAAACTATCTCTTGACATGCCAAATGTATGTTAACATGATAAAAGGAGTTATTTGAGAGGTACAGAAATTTTGCTTATGAAATACCTAATCAAACATTACATTAACTGTTGGATACCCGGTCACTTCCATAAGAATGCTCTAGTAGTTGGTAATTTGTTCTCTTGAAGTAATGAAGTGCCATTCATTCATGTGACTGCTGTAGACAGTTACTGGCTTCAACACTGATCGTAGTATGTAATTTAAAGGGGTTGCCCAATTGTTACGAGGGGGACCCGGGGAAGCGTGCCAAGATGGGAAATGGACAGCTTCCGCCGGTCAAGGTCCACTGTGCGGTGTAAGGGACCGCTGCTATGGTGGGTGAAGAGTGAGCGGGTTGCTGCTAGCGATCGTCTGGAATGTCACAGACGATCTATGTACACCGGTCTGCCCTAACCTGTGAGGGTTGTATGGCACGGATCTCACGGCTCGGTGTACCTGTTGCACGAGGGTAGCACAGAGGTGCCCACGCACGTGTGCTTTCAATAACCAGGTGAGTCCGGCGGAGACTTGAGGAGCTCACCTGGGACAGGAACACGGCCTGTTGAAGGGGATACTGCCGGAGCAGCAATGCAGGGACACGGCCTGCAAACCAGGTGCTGCTTAAGCAGCAAGGGCCAAGCCCACAAAAGACAGTAATGCCTGAGCAGTGGCGTGGCAGCACGCTGCCAGACATCTAAACATAGAAGGACGGTCGCGCGCCGCCATGATGGCAGGGGGAGCTTTTAAGGAGGTGTAGCTCCACCCAAGGGCGGGCGCGAGGCAGAGATGACGGACTTGACCCAATCAGAGTCCACGACGTCCCAGCCTGGCCAGTCAGGATTCACCACGTCACCAGCCTTGTCATCAAGCCGTGTGACGTCAGTGGGCGAATCAGGACCCACCACGCATTGCGCATGCTCACCCTCCTGCCTCTGGGAAATAGAGGCGGGATCCTCGGTCTCACAATGTGCAGAGATAACGGGAGTCTCACTGCTTCCCTGAGTAGCAAACCTCTGCACATTGCGCAACCTCACAGACCTTCGGGGCCGCTGAGCAGGAGGACCTGCAGCAGGCCAGGAATGGGAGACCGCTTCACTCCTTGTAACAGGAGAACCACTAGGTGTCACCCTTCTGCTGCCTCTCTGAGAAGGTATCTCCTGCGCAGTCTGGCAGACCTTTTGCGCTGCTGAGCAGGAGCACTCGTGGCAGGCAAGGAATGGGAGACTGCCTCAGTCCTTGCCTCAGGAGAGCCACGAGGTGTAACACCCAATACTACGACAACCCCTTCTGATTTCACATGTTTACCCCAGGTAAAATAATAAAGCTTATACTCACCGCCCATACCGATGCTGTTCCAGTGGTACTCCAGTTCACATTCCTAGGGCTCATGTGACGTTGGGACATCATGTGAGCCCCACATCCAATCAGTACTGGCTTCTGTTTCTCCCACCTTTGGACCAAACGAGCAATCAACAGGAAGCGAGCGCAGCCACATCTCTCAGTAACTGTTGTTTAACTTGTTTCATCCGAAGGCGAGGAGAAGGAGGCTGATTGGACGTGGGGCTGGCATGACGTCGCAACCACACCTGAGCTCCAGGACCGCAAACTGCGTCACAGCTGGAATGGCACCGATACATGTATAGGCTTCTCTATTTTACCTTGAGTAAACATGGGCAGTCAAAAAAGGTCATCCTATTAGTGGGCAACACCTTTAAATGGCTACTGAGGCCACAGTTTAGTTGAAGCAGTCGCATGGATGTACAAGACAGGGAAACTTCCAAAAAATTAAGAAAGACAGAAGGATACCACTGAAGAAAAGGCAAATGGAGAGTCAGGGAGTTTTATCACCTGATTTTTAATGTATTTACTGGCAAAGTAATATATTATATTTTTGCACAACTTCTTTAGTAGATAGACTCGATATCCTAACAAAATTATAGATAGGAACAGTATTTAACACCCATATGTAGTGAAAATGAATGCTATCACATTTATATAGTATAATAAGCTCTTCAGCTTCCAAACACTGCTCATAGTGTATAAGCAACTTAAGTGTCTTATCTGTACATATGGAAGTTCTTGCAAAAATGTATTTCTGGTGACGAAAATGTATTGCTGAATTAAAGGAAGTTATGAAAATGTGCTTGACGGGAATTATAGAAATGCTCAAAACTGCATCCCAGACATAATTACCAAAGTCATTGGGACTGTTCCACAAAATTTCAGACTGGCACCATTGTATTGATCAGTTATAAAAATGTGCTCAAATAAGACTGCTAAAAAAGTATTAAGAAATGTCCCCAATTGACTTGATGGCACGTAAACTCCTTTTTTCCTCAATAAAAAACTAAAAAAAAGTTATTTATTATCTGATCAGCATGTTCCCTTAAATGACTGATTGTAACTTATCTCCATTAGGTTACAGAAAGGATTCTAGCTATTACTTTCCACTATGTAATAGTATGTGATGATTATATCTGCCAGGCAGGAGGAGCTGCATTTCACTAGATGGAGCTGTATATACCAAACTATGTAAAAGTTTTTTGTTAAGTGTGCAAAAAATGCTGTATAGTAACAATGCTTTAACAAATTAAATTGTTAGTAGTTTAGATTTAATAAATTAACAAAATGGAAAGTGAATAAATAAAACAGAAATCTAAATCAAATCAATATATAATGTGAACATTCTTTGCCTTCAAACAGCATCAATTTTTCTAAGACACTGAAGAAACTACCTCTTCTGACCTGTACATAAGTGTTACTGAGTGTAGCAATTTGGAGAGCTAACTACAGATATTCTGTGTATGTAGGTTTTATGTAATAGGCCGGCAGACTTGATAATGTTGACATCAGGGTCCTATCAGGGCCATATCATCACTTGTATTACTCTTTGGTCTTCTTTATGCTGCAGATAGTTCTTAATGACATTGGCTGTATGTTTTGGTCACTGTCCTGCTGCAGAATACATTGGAGGCATACAAATGCCTCCCCGATGGTATTGTATGATGTATAAGTAGCTGCTTATATTTCTCATCAATGAGGTCAATTTAATCCTGACCAAATCCTCCTAATGCCATTTCCTGAAATGCAGCACCAAACATGCAAGGAACTGCTACTACTTCACTGTAGTCTGCAGACATTCATTGGCAGTACGGTGGCTCAGTGGTTAGCACTGTAGTCTTGCAGTGCTGGGGTCCTGGGTTTGTATCCCACCAAGGACACCATCTGCAAGGAGTTTGTATGTTCTCCCCAAGTTTGCGTGGGTTTCCTCCGGGTACTCCGGTTTCCTCCCACACTCCAAAGACATACAGATAGGGACTTTAGATTGTGAGCCCCAATGGGGACAGTGTTCCTGATGTATGTAAAGCGCTGCGGAATATGTTAGTGCTATATAAAAAAAAATAAACGAAAAGATTAATTATTGTACTGCTCTTCAGCCCTTTTGTGAATAAACTTTCTGTGGCTCAAGCCAAAAAATTCCCTCATTGGTCCACAGCAACCACTACCATTTTCATTACCTCACTTTCTATATTTTCATTCATAGTTGAGTTGCTCTACCTTGTTTCCATGATGAAGGTATGGCTTTTTGGACACCAGCTGTGATCTGATGGCATTGCTGTACATCTTCTGATTTTTAACAAGAATGAATGTGTCGTTTATCCGCTGCACTGAGTTTCCTTGACCAACCACACTTTTAAGGTCCTTAAAACTTCTGATTTATTGGTACTTCTTCATAAGAGCTTGATTAGGACATCTTGAAACTCCAGTCTGATTTGAAATCTGTGGCTTGTTTAATGCATTATACAGTGCCTTGCAAAAAAATTCGGCCCCCTTGAATTTTTCAACCTTTCCCACATTTAAGGCTTCAAACATAAAGATAAAAAAATAAAATTTTATGGTGAAGAATCAACAACAAATGAGACACAATTGTGAAGTTGAACGAAATTTATTGCTTATTTTAAACTTTTGTAAAAATAATAAACTGTAAATTGGGGCATGCAATATTATTTGGCTCCTTTACTTTCAGTGCAGCAAACTCACTCCGTAAGTTCCTTGAGGATCTCTGAATGATTCAATGTTGTCCTAAATGACTGATGATGATAAATATAATCCACCTGTGTGTAATGAAGGCTCCGTATAAATGCACCGGCTCTGTGATAGGCGCAGTGTTCTATTTAAAGCTGGATTTGGATACAAAAAGATTTCCACAACTTTAAACATCCCAAGAAGCACTGTGCAAGCGATCATATTGAAATGGGAGTATCATACCACTGCAAATCTACCAAGACCCGGCCGTCCTTCAAAACTTTCATCTCAAACAAGGAGATGACTGATCAGAGATGCAGCCAAGAGGCCCATGATCACATTGGATGGACTACAGGGATCTACAGCTGAGGTGGGAGAGTCTGTCCACAGGACAACAATCAGTCATACACTGCACAAATCTGGCCTTTATGGAAGAGTGGCAAGAAGAAAGCCATTTCTCAAAGATATCCATAAAAAGTGTTGTTTAAAGTTTGCCACAAGCCCCCTGGGAGCCACACCAAACATGTGGAAGAACGTGCTCTGGTCGAATGAAACCAAAATCAAACTTTTTCTACATGTTGCTAAACGATATGTTTGGCATAAAAGCAACACAGCCCATCACCCTGAACACACCATCCCCACTGTCAAACATGGTGGTGGCAGAATTATTGTTTGGGCCTGCTTCTCTTCAGCAGGGACAGGGAATATGGTTAAAATTGATGGGCAACTGGATGGAGCCAATTACAGGACCATTCTTGAAGAAAACCTGTTGGAGTCTGCAAAAGATCTGAGACTGTGACGGAGGTTTGTCTTTCAACAAGACAATAATCCAAAACATAAAGCAAAATCTACAATGGAATGGTTCACAAATAAACATATCCAGGTGTTAGAATGGCCAAGTCACAGTCCAGACCTGAATCCAATCGAGAATCTGTGGAAAGAGCTGAAAACTGCTGCTCACAAACATTCTTGATCCAAACTCACTCAGCTCGAGCTGTTTCCAATGAAAGAATGGGCAAGAATTTCAGTCTCTCGCTGTACAAATCTGATAGAGCCATACTCCAAGCAACTTACAGCTGTAAGCGCAGCAAAAGGTGGCGCTACAAAGTATTAACTTAAAGGGACCGAATAATATTGCACGCCCCAATTTTTATTTTTTTATTTTTTATAAAAATTTAAAATAAGCAATACATTTTGTTCAACTTCACAATTGTGTCCCACTTGTTGATTCTTCGCCATAAAATTTAAATTTTTTATCTTTATATTTTAAGCCTGAAATGTGGGAAAAGGTTGCAAAATTCAAGGGGGCCGAATACATTCGCAAGGCACTGTAATAATAATAATTATAATAATACTAATAATAAAGGTTTTTTTATATAGCGACAACATATTCCGCAGCTCTTTACAATCAGGTGGGGGCTTGTAAAGACAAAAACAAAACAAAATAGTACATAAACTACCTTATTTCTTTTTGTGCTCAGTCTTGTCATGGTGTATGACCTGTAATCTGTTTTGCACAACCTCACTATTGTACCAGAGTTTGGCTGTTCCTTACCCAGTTTTAAGCCCTCTTACAAAGCTGCTTCTGTTTTACTTAATGAATGTGCTTTAAGCTACATATGAAAATGATGGTCATTATTAGAGATGAGCGAACCGGCCGTGGTTCGGCTCGAGTTCGGTTCGTCGAACGGAGGTCTCGTTTGAGTTCAGTTCGGCGAACTATCGACGAACTGAACTCGAACCAATAGGATATAATGGGAGGCAATCACAAACACATAAAAACGCATTATAAATGTACACATACAGTTAATAAACATTGCCATAACACTTACCGGTCCCCGCGATCCCTCTCCTGCCGCTATTCCATCCGATGATCGCTGAATCCTCCCAGTGACCAGCACTGCCAGCAGTGATGCAGGACCTATCGTGACGTCAAAATAGCCATGTGACCAGTCACGTGGCTATTATCTCATTGGCTACAGACTGGTCACATGACTATGACGCGTCATGTAGGACCTGTCATTGCACTCTCCGGTACACGGTGCACATTTGTGTATCGCCGTGTACCGGCGACATGCTCTAGCACACGGTCGACTCCCCGTTCCGTTAGGGACCGGCTGACACAGCCGGTCATTAACGGAGATCACCGTTGCCATAGCAACGCAGTTAGCGGTGACGTCACCGCTAACCGCGGCTCCGGGAGCACCGTTGCTATGGTAACGCGTCTGTCAGCGTTACCGCTGTTACTGCTGACAGCCAGAAGCACTGATCACTCAAGGAGTGAACGCTGCACGCTGCTTCCCGTGCAGCCTTCACGGAGTGAAAGCTGCAGGGAAGCAGCGTCTTCCCCCATGCAGCAGTGATGGAGCAGAGCTGCATTTGTTGAACGAGAAAGACAGAAGACCATGGATCGTGGAGGGCTGACAGGGGGTAATAAAGATGGAGTCTCTAATGTGTCTGTGTATTTATTTCTATTAAAGTATTTTTTCTCTGTTTGGTGTCTTTTTTTAACCCTTTTTTGGAGATTCTTAATGGCCGGGTCAAACGTGCCTGAAAAGAATCTCTGGCTTAATACTAGCTAGTAAAATAAAGCTAGTATTAACTCATTATTACCCAACAAGCCACCCGGCTTCAGGGCTGTTGGAAGAGTTGGATACAGCGCCAGATGATGGCGCTTCTATGAAAGCGCCATTTTCTGGGGCGGCTGCGGACTGCAATTCGCAGCAGAGGCGCCCAGAAACCTCGGGCTAACCTGTGCTGCGGATTCCAATCCCCAGCTGCCTAGTTGTACCCGGCTGGACACAAAAATGGGGCGAAGCCCACGTCATTTGCTGTTTAATTATTTCATGAAATAAGTGAAATAATTAAAAAAACGGGCTTCCCTATATTTTTGGTTCCCAGCCGGGTACAAATAGGCAACTGGGGGTTGGAGGCAGCCCGTGGCTGCCTGCTGTACCTGGCTAGCATACAAAAATATGGCGAAGCCCACGTCATTTTTTTGGTGGGCAAAAACTTCTGCATACAGTCCTGGAGGGAGTATGCTGAGCCTTGTAGTTTTGCAGCTGCTGTCTGCTCTTCTCCATACAGACAGACAGCAGCTGCAGAACTACAAGGCTCAGCATACTCCATCCAGGACTGTATGCAGAAGTTTTTTGCCCCCTGAAAAAATTATGTGGGCTTCGCCATATTTTTGTATGCTAGCCAGGTACAGCAGGCAGGTACAGCTGCCCCCAACCCCCAGTTGCCTATTTGTACCCGGCTGGGAACCAAAAATAAAGGGAAGCCCTTTTTTTATTATTTCATGAACTTCATGAAATAATTAGAAAACAAATGACGTAGGCTTCGCCCCATTTTTGTGTCCAGCCAGGTACAACAAGGCAGCTGGGGATTGGAATCCGCAGCACAGGTTAGCCTGAGCTTTCTGGGCCCCACTGCTGCGAATTGCAGTCTGCAGCCGCCTCAGAAAATGGCACTTTCATAGAAGCGCCATCTTCTGGCGCTGTATCCAACTCTTCCAGCACCTGCCTGCTATACCTGGCTAGCATACAAAAATATGGCGAAGCTCACATCCTTTTTTTGTAGTTTTTTGGCAAAAAAAATAAAAAATACTTCCCTGGATTTTCCATTGCCAGTGAAGGTAACACCAAGCAGTGGGGGTTAGCAGCCAGTAGCTGCTTGGATTACCCTTAGCTAGCAATACAAAAAATGCAGCGGGAGCCCATATATATTTTTTTTAATTATTTATTTAAATAACTAAAAACAAAATGGGCTTCCCTGTATTTTGATTGCTGGACATCACAGTGCTGTAAAAATAAATCTTTAAAAAAAATGACATAGCGCTCCGCGGTATTTTTGATTCTCAGCGCAGGTAAAGCAGACAGCTATGGGTTGCCACCCCCATCTGCCTGCCGTTACCTTGGTTGGCAATCAAAATACAGGGAAGCCCATTAATTTTTTCTATTTAAAAAATAGTTAAAAAAAAAATGACGTTGGGTCCCCCCATTTTTGATAGCCAGCTAGGGTAAAGCAGACGGCTGTAGCCTGAAAACCACAGCTGGCAGCTTTACCGTGGTTGGGGATCCAATGTGGAGGTCCCCCCAGGCTCTTTTTTTATAAGTATTTTATAAATATTAATAATTACACAAAAAAAGTAGGGTCCCCCCCAAATTGGATCACCAGCCAAGGTAAAGCGGACAGCTGTGGTCTGGTATTCTCAGGGTGGGAAGGTCCATAGTTATTGGGCCTTCACAGCCTAAAAATAGCAGGCCGCAGGCACCCCAGACGTGGCGCATCCACTAGATGCGCCAATCCTGGCGCTTCACCCCAGCTCATCCCGTGCCCTGGTGAAGTGGCAAACGGGGTAATAAATGGGGTTGATACTAGCTGTAAGGTCACCTGACATCAAGCCCAGCAGTTTGTGATGTCATGGCGTCTATTAGATACCCAACTTCATAAACGGTCAGTACTAACAAAAAAAAAATCGACAAAAGAAATTTAGTTGAAAAAACAGTCCCCAAAACATTTCCTCTTTCACCAATTTATTGTAAGAAAAAAAATAAAGGGGTCCCACGACGACTCTGGACCGTCTAGAATATGGGGGGGAGACCCTCAGGGAACGTATCCCCCATTTTCTAGGAGTGCAGACCCTTCATGGGAGGAGTGTGGGTGCAATGAATCTGCACTCACTCTCCCCGGGTCCACAGCAGCAGAGTCCATGTCGTAATGGTTGCTACCAAAGCTGCAATGCCCTGCTCATGAGGTAAGGGCATGCCTAATCAGGAGAACTATTCTACATTTCCAAATATTGATATTTGCTGATATTATTGCTATTCCACCTACTATATATTGGGGATAGGATCTTGGAGATGGAATACCCCTTTAAGTCCAGTTATCCAGCTGAATGAATACGTTACAACAAAGCTCGCTATTTAGATGTGTTTTCTTGTGGTGTATAACGGACTCTCATGTTTGGTAGTCATTCAGCAGGGAAACTATAAAAGCAAATCCCTCCATTTGGAAATGTAGTATATAGCTCTCCTGATCAATTATGTTCCTTACCTCATGAGCAGGGCATTGCAGTAATAATAATAATTTATTCATTTATATAGCGTTATTAATTCCATAGCACTGTATGTCTTTGGAGTGTGGGAGGAAACTGGAGTACCCGTAGGAAACCCACGCAAACACGGGGAGAACATACAATTTCCTTGCAGATGGTGTCCTTGGTGAGAATTGAACCCAGGACCTCAGCGCTGCAAGACTGCAGTGCTAACCACTGAGCTACCGTTCCGCCCATTTTCCACCACTCACTGTGTCTGAACAAAGGAAGCTGAGCTGACATCCGCTCTGTGCATGCGGCAGCGTCTATTGTGAAGGAGAGGGCCGTGGGAGGATCAACGCTGCACAGGTACCGTGGGACACCGGGGAACACCGGTGGGGTTATAGGGGGTGACCTGGCAGGGCCTGGGGAGGAGTTTTCTGTCGCATGTGTCATGGCACATGCGACAGAAATAAGAGGCGTAGGGTGAATGCGGCCGGCGCGCTGCTGTGCGAGCGGCCATCTTGGATTTCTGGGAGGGCATCAGGGGGGGCACTTTGGCGACACCGGGGGACCGGAGGGGACCAGGGAGGAGATTTATCATGTTTGCTCATGCCAGATGGGAGATAAATAATTTTTTACCGGCGCTGTCATTTACTGTAACGTGATCATCAGTGTACGGTGTATACCTGTGATCACGTGAGCGGGGACCGGAAAAACCGTCCTGAATCATGATCTCCAGGGTCTCAGCTAGCCCTGAAACCCCGGAGATTTTCTGACGCTGGGGGGCGCTATTCACTTATTTCTGCCTGCTGTTTATAAACGGCAGATCAGAATAAGGCTACATTAACACGACCGATCCATTTTTGCAGTCTGCAAAAAACAGTCCGTTTTTTTTCACGGGTGCATCCGTGTGGCATCCGTTTCCGTTCCGTAGACGGTCCGTATGTCATCTGTTTGTCATCCGTTTGCCTTCCGTTTTTTTTGTGTACTGCAAAAAAACTGAAGGAGAGAAAATGCATAAATTTACCCAGGATCCATAGCTTCATTCTACATGAGGCGGTCACATGTTCACTCCAGTGCCATTTTCTACTGCTTTTCACAGCGTAGAGCGCTCTGGTGATTTTCCTGTGCTTGTACACTTCATATCAGTCTTTTCTGTCATTATAATGGCAGAAAGACACATAATGTCCCACTTTCCTACATTTTGTAATTTTGCACCCTTTGGTGCCTTTCATGTGGCACTAAGGGGTGCTTAGCTTTGTATTTAGTCAAAAAAATGAAAAAAAAAATGACGTAGGGTTCCCCCTATTTTTGTAGCCAGCTAGGGTAAAGCAGACGGCTGCAGCCTGCAGACCACAGCTGGCAGCCTCACCTTGGCTGGTAATCCAAAACTGAGGGCACCCCACGCTGTTATTTTATATAAAATAAATAATTAAAAAAAAAAAACACTTAGGGGTCCCCCCAAAATTGGATCACCAGCCAAGGTAAAGCAGACAGCTGGGGTCTGATATTCTCAGACTAGGGAGGTCCATGGTTATTGGACTCTCCCCAGCCTAAAAATAGCAGGCCGCAGCCGCCCCAGAAGTTGCGCATCCATTAGATGTGCCAATCCTGGTGCTTCGCCCCAGCTCATCCCGCGCCCTGGTGCGGTAGCACACGGGGTAATATATGGGGTTAATACCAGATGTGTAATGTCACCTGGCATCAAGCCCTGGGGTTTGTGAGGTCAGGCGTCTATCAGATACCCGACATCACCAACCCAGTCAGTAATAAAAAAAAAATAGACGACAAACACATTTTTATTTGAAAAAACACTCCCCAATACATTCCTTCTTTAACCAATTTATTAGAAAGAAAAACAAATCCAGGTCTGGTGTAATCCAAGGGGTTGCCATGACGATCCACACTGTCCCAGTCAATGAAGAGCAGAATGTTCCCCATTGGCTGGGAGAGCAGTGCAGTGACCTGAGCTAACATCAATGGGTCAGCCCAGGTCACTGCAGGGGATGACAAGTGCTGCTGTCAGCGAGGTACATTACCTGCGCTGATCTCTTGCACTGCTGACAGCACCTGTCACTGAGTTCAATGACCGCCACCTTCACAGCCAAGTATCGCGAGCGGCCCGTGACGTCACCGCTAGTCAGTCTCGGGTCGGAAGCGAGAGAAGGTGATGTGACAAGCGGCGGCCATGGAGGACAGTGACAGCGCTGAGGTCGGGACTTCATGACCGGAGGTAAGCCAAGCGGGACCATGTGTGCAGAGTGCAGGTGAGCGGAGCCATGTATGCTGGCGGCGGAGTGCGAAGTGGGTGGCAATGAGGACGTCAGTGTCGTGGACTGCTTGGCTGGGGACAGGTGAGTGTGAGTGTGTGTGTGTGTGTGTGTGTACATGCCGCGTGCAGGAGGGGGCGGAGTGACCTGAGCGGGGAAGTGTGGGCTTCCTGCACGTAACTAGGATAAACATCGGGTTACTAACCAAAGCGCTTTGCTTGGATACCCGATGTTTATCTTGGTTACCAGCTTCTGGCAGGCTGCCAGCGATGGCTCCTGCACACTGTAGCTGTAAAAAGCCCTGCTTTTTGCTGCTAGAACCGTTCTCGAACGTATCTAGAACTATCGAGCTTTAACAAAAAGCTCGAGTTCTAGTTCGATCTAGAACAGCCCCCAAAATCACTCGAGCCGCGAACTGGAGAACCTCGAACCGTGAACCGCGCTCAACTCTAGTCATTATCACCTGTTTATCATTATTGCACCTGTTTGTTATGCTTGGTTACTCATACACCTATAATCTTATAAATTCTTGAGTTTGTGTAAGTATGTCTTAATTGATTCTGCTTTGAAGGCAAAGGATGGTGACCACTCGTATTTTTTTTTCTTTTGTTCAGTTACATTTTGTTAAAGGATAAAAATAAACTACTAAGGCTAGGTTCACATTTCCATTGTTTTGCATCAGTCACATGCGTTGCTTGACACTTGTGACTGATGCGTTGTGCAACGGATTACAAGAATAAGAATTCATTGTCGGATTCCATTGTAAAACATGAGAGAGAGAACGATCAGCTGATCGTTCACAATAGCCGGCCGCCAGTTTTTGAGAGCGAACAGATGATCTCCCGGCGGCCGGCTAATGAGAGCGATCTGCTGATTGCTCTCATTAGTTGGCCGCCGGGTGATCAGCTGATCGCTCACAGAAGCCGGCCGCCAGGTGATCAGCTGATCGCTCACAGCAACCGGCCGCCGGGTGATCAGCTGATCGTTCGGCCACCGAGAGAGCATGCGCAGCGAAATCCTAAGGATTCCGCTGCTCAAATAAACCTTACACTGTGCGTTCCTGCCGCCCGATGGTCAGTCGTTCCACGGCAGATTGTGACTGATGCAAAACAATGGAAATGTGAACCTAGACGAACACTTCTATTGTTTAAATCAATCTTACATTCTAATGTATTTTCCATACCTGCCTAAAATATTTAATATATTTTGCACAGTACTGTATATTTTTTTCTCTGCATTGTTGTAAAATCATAATATTGATCCATATAGTGGCAATCAGAGGTAAAGAAGCCCACTGTTTAACTTCAGATTCTTCAACTGCAGCTAACAAGTTCTGAAATGTATGTTTTCTCCTCTGTCTCCTAAACCATAATGCTGTGGGTACAGTGACAACAGATGTTGAGCAGTTTAAATTTGATAAATTTGGAGAGAGGAGTTTATATCTCACTCAGAGATGTCTTAGAAGCAACTTAAATTCTCCAACAGTTGGATTCTAGTCCAGTTCTCTGCATGATCATTGTATTGTAAAACAGTGGTGGCGTGCCCCTTTTACAAAACTAGAATACAGTGACCCTTTGTAATATAGTGGCTTTTCCAATAGTGGGTAGCAAAAGGAATCCTGGCATACACAAAATTAGAGCAATAAAAACTTAACTCACAAAGCGGCAACAAGCTTGGTAGGTACAAAGTGTTTCAAAAAGTAACAGCGTGGTGTGTGCAGAGGTAAACTTTCAACACTTTACTCACTCTGCTGGCAATCTCTTTAGCAGCCCCATTTTTGTTCCAGCACAGCCTCTGTGTTACTCTCAGTGCAGCACATCACACCATTTTAGCTCTTCACTTATATAACTCTATCTGACAGCAATGTACTACTCTAAGTTGCTTAACAATGTTGTACACTCCAATGGCCTACTCCTCATTGAATATTGGCTGCAGAGCTGAAAAACATTTTTTAGTTTTTAATTTCTTCTCTCTGTTGGAGAGATATTGCTTTTAAATTTTAGATTCTAATTTATCATAAGGCAATGGGGTATTATTACCTGAGAGTCTTCCAAGAGGATGATTTCTCTCCTGTATGATGTTGACAAATCATCATAAAAATCATTGAGAAAAAAATGAACACACCTAAAATGATTAAAAAAAAACATGCTTTCTCTTGTGAAATATGTTATGATAGCCTTGTAGTCCTGCTCCTCTCAGTGATCTGTATAGCCATTGTGTACAATAGAGCAGAGCTAAGAGTCATAACAAACCTCTCAGGCTTTCTTCTCATGACAATCTGTGTAGGAATAGGTGAATAACAGCTGAGCTGAGTGTCATTCAAACTTTTTCATCTTTCATCTCTGGGCAGTCAGGGTGGGGGGTACATCAGTGCTGACAGCCTAGAGAGAGGAGAGCTGCAGCTGCAATAGGTGTAATAATTCTCAGCCATAACCCTTGCACCCACACTGACTGCTGTGAGATTAAAGCTGGAGGTGTTTGTAATGACATAAAGCTTTGCTGGACTCAATAGAGTAGCTGCAGAGGTCAATACTAAGGTTATGCCTGACTATCATTACATATCTCATAGGAGAAAGCATGTGTTCTGACATTTTGGGTGCAAATTTATGTTTACACTTTATCATGCCTGGTCAATGTCATCCAGGGGGTAAAGTAAATGCCCCAAAGAAGAGTCTTGGTTAATGCTTCATTGTTCATTGGGATTATCATAAATTAGAGCCGAAACTTAACATGCTAATATATCTGCAACAGAAATGCAAAATAATATATATATATATATATATTATAATTTTATTAATCTCTACAGCCATTATTACTTAATGTGGCCAGTTTGACATGCTAAAACTGGTGCAAGGTCCGCTTTTAAAGCTAACATATATCAGACTCTCACAATCAGGCACCAGTCTCCCTAATATCTGTGTGGTGGCCACCTCTACACAAACAGTTGTCAGCATATAGTCTTCCTCTGTTGTTCGTATACTAGGTAATGAAATCTACACTAATAAGAATAAACTTTTTTGCTCCTTAGACCTCTGTCTGTAATTTTCATATTCTTATGCAGGTGGACTGCACTCCTTCCCGACTGCAGTACAGTACATGGTACATGTTCTTTTCAATACACAGCAGGGGAGGTTCCTACTGCATATGCTTACAAACACATGTCGTATTAATAGGTTTTTGTCAGTAACACTAGATGGCAGCCATATTAAAGAAGAATTATGGTTACCTACCTAGACAGAACAAATGTGACTTGCTAATTAAAGGAGTTTAAGGAATTTATTCGTTAATGATATTTTCAACCCTTTTACAGTCAGTTATGTATTTATGGAGTAGAAAAATATTCTAGTAATCCATTCTCTGATAGATTACAAATCTGTGTTTTATCATTATTCATAGCCTCCCCTCTGGAGTTTAATATCAAACAGAAATATATAGTATTCTGAAACGTTTGCATCTTTTTGCCCTAAAACAAGTCATTATACATTTTTCTTACCATTGAAACTCCCAAATAATAAACATACCATAACAGTTTAAACCCATTAATTTCCTCTGCTTTTTCCACTTAAGCCACAAAGGCAAAACATAATAACTAGGGATAATCGAATATCATAAATAATCGGCAATATTTGGCTTCGCGAATATCCAAGGAATAGGTCGCCGCTATGTGAATATTCGATGTGAAATGTAAGTCTATGGGAAGCCCAAATAGTTGCTATTCATCAACTATTCAGGTTTCCCATTGACTAAAGGGTACTTTAAACGCTGCACTCTCGCTAGCGAGATCGCAAGCGATCGTACCCACCCCCTTCGGTTGTGCAACATGGGCAAATCGCTGCCCGTGTCGCACAACCTCGCTTACCCCTGTCACACGCACTTACCTGCCCTGCGACGTCACTCTGGCCGGCGATCCGCCTCCATCCTAAGGGGGCGGTTCGTGCGACGTCATAGCGACATCACACGGCAGCCGTCCAATAGAAGCGGAGGGGCGGAGATGAGCGTAACATCCCGCCCACCTCCTTCCTTCCGCATTGCTGGTGGAGGCAGGTAAGGAGATGTTTCTCGCTCCTGCGGTGTCACACACAGAGATGTGTGGTGCCGCAGGAACGAGGAACAACATCGCTAATAAGCAGAGAACGATTTTTAGTTTCAGGACGACCTCTCCGCGGCAAACGCTTTTGAAATTGTTTAAGGTCGCTCGTACTTGTCACACACTGCGATATCATTAATGACGCCGGATGTGTGTCACAAACACCGTGACCCCGACGATAATTCATTAACGATATCACAGCGTGTAAAGCCCCCTTTACATTGCGCATAGAATATTCGTAAATAGTCGAATAGTGGCGACCTATTCTGCGAATATGGGCATTGCCGAATATTTGAGGTATTCGAACATCCCTAATAATAACCAGATTCACAAAAAAATGAATTTCCAAACTAGCACTTAGTTCTATTAGCAACATCCAAATACAATTTTGCTGAGTCCTTCCCTGATGTGCTGCCCTTAGAACATTCCCTGTTTTATCCCCTAAGTGTGATACTACTGTGTGTATGTTTGTATTTCACAGCCTGAAATGAAAATTGCTTTTTCATATATACAAAGAATGATGTCATTTACTGAGAGTACCTTCCTGTCAATGATGGGATGAAAATAGTCTTTATTTTACAGTGAACTGAAATGCATGAACAAAAAAAAATGTTGACCCGTTGTGTTCATGTCAAGCATGACAAGAAGTCGTTTTGAAAATCTAGAAATAGTTTTATTTGAAGCAAATATTGACAGATCCTAAGACATTTTATCAAGCCTTAAATCCCTGCTTTTCCTCTGTTTAGGTCTAAAAAGGTGACAATACAATTCTCAGCAATGATGACTTGACCTAAGTTTCAAACCTTTCTTCTTCCAAAGGAAATTGCATTTGGATGAAATCGAGTAAACAGACATTTAAATAAAAACATGTGCAATTCTATAATTCTTCTCGGAGGCCAATTTGAAACTAAGGAATAGATTTCTAGATGAAACAACCTTGAAATAGCAGCCTTGAAGAAGTGTTTTTAAAAGTAAATATGCTCTGGATAACCGGACAGGACAGATGAATTGAACGTGTAGAAGAGTTGCAATGACTGTATTTGACTCAGCAAATTAAGGCAGCCATGTATCAATGTCCTTTAAATTGCATCTGGATGTACATTAGAGTATTTCACCCTCCTCCCTTCCTTCCCTAAGGCACCAGCAAAGGTAAAAGACTTGTCCATAAAGAGATGTAATAATAGAAGCTGGCCTGCCCTGATTGTAATAAGGCAAAACCAGACTTTTATTAGTACCGGGAACATACTGAGAATTCTTAATCACTTCAGCATATTTTTTCCATAGAATATAATATTCATCTTATGCTTTATGTTTGAGAATATTCAATAGATCAATGCAACTGCAATGACCGTGAAATATCTTAAAAAGTAAAAAACCTTTGGGATTTACAGTATTTCAAAAAGAACATGTAAGAAAGGCTTCATACGCTCAAGAGTCCTGACTAAAAACTTCCCTACAATGTCTATGCTACAATTATTTATCTTGAGTTTTCTTCCTTTGACTAATGAATAGAAGGGAACAAGAGAAGAAGCTGGGAAGGTCATTATTTTTCCCTAAAACACATGCAATTATACAGTTGTGACATCTATTAAAATTCTGTCACAATTCCTCTGTGTAGGACATCCTGCACACTGGTGATGCTCTGCTGCGCCTTCCTGAACTTCAGTGACATGTGCAGAGCATCTTGCACTTAGAGATGCTCTGCTGTGTTTCTTTGAGCACTAGCTGACAGGTTTTTTTACAGCACTGGATTCCATGCAAGTTCCGGGAGGTGCTTTCTTAGGTGTTCCACCTTCCTGGTAATTCCTCTGGTTTATTACTAAGCATGCTCTCCAGAACTTTGATAGTCGTATTCTCTGGTTCTGTAGTTGTGGTCTTGGCTTGGCTTGTGTTCTGATGTAATTTTCTTGATCCCGGACCGTTCATTGACTCCTCTCTGCCCATTCTCTCTTTTTGTCGTTACGTCTTGGCTTCTGACCTTGGACCATTACCTCTCTACCTTTCTGTCTGCTCCCTGAATCTATATGTACTCTTCTCGAATTCTGACCTTCGCCCTGTGACTTGACTGCATTACTGCTCACTCCCTGTGTCCTGTCATGTCTTCCTATTTCCTGACCCCAACTTGCCTGATTACCTTTTTGTCTATAGTATCTGTAAGTAGTGACTAGCATCACATTTAAGTTGCACATTTTTGGATATATTTAAGAATAAACGTAGATAGATTATCAATGTGTCATCAGTTGCTCTGCTCATTAGAGTCCTACTGATCGGCAAACAGAAAGAGCAAGTGCACTTTTTGGAATGTCAAGGACCCTTTTAAGTTATTTTCAGACCCAGCAGCTCCTTTATATTTGCAGCTGTGCCTTGTATTACTTTGTTGCGCTGATCAGTGGTGAATTCAAGGGTCAGACCCTGAACATTAACACAATGATAACTATTTATTTGAATAGGCAATAAGTATTTACATCCCTGGTGAACCCTTTTGAGCTCAGTTCAACAGAAATGTTGCAGATACTTTTTCTAACAATATCACCTTAAAATAGAAATACTTTATAAGCATGTGAATTTGCAGTTTTCCAGTTCTCTGGACCCTTCGCTTGATAAATATGGTCTTGTTTGTGGTAATTTCAAAACATCACTTAAAGGGTTATCTACTGCTAAGTAATAAGTAATGCTTTGTATTTGATTTGTCCTGAGGAAGAAGCCATAAGGCTTTGAATCATGTAGACAAATAAAATGATTTCTTCTACATGGATCCTCTTTTCTACGACAACGCGGTCTATTAACCGTTTCTTCTCTAAATTTGAACTACATCTTCATGTGGGTTCTGCTGCAGCCATATTTACACCATTAAAGTGTTTGTGATTCTCACAACCACACCAGGTGAGTCTACCTTTACAGCACTATTGCTGACAGTGTTTTAGGATAAGACCTTATTTGTATGTACTGTCTGTTCCAGCATTTTTAACCAAAGTTATAACAGAAAGTGAGTGGCCAGCCACAGCTCTCACTTCCTGTTGATTACTCATATGTGTGAAGGTGGGGAGAGAGAAGCAGGCGATGAGAGATTATGGGGCTCCCATGACTTCACAACCTCACGTGTCAAGGGTGAGCGAGTACACAGGAGGTGAGTATGAGCTTTCTTATTTTATAGGGCCAAATATGGGGAATGAGAAGGGGTTGGCCAAGTAGTGGACAATCCCTTTAAAACAAAAGGGTTACCAAAAAAAATAAAATAACTGATGGAACCTTCCAGTTGCTTGCTTAAAGTCACCAGCTGTGCAAGAGTAGATTAAAAAAATATATAATTCACCCCATGAGTAAAGAGTTACAGCAGAGGTCACAATTGATATAAATATTGGCCATCGCTAAAAGCATATATCTTCATAACAATGATTACGTTTCAGCTTTCTGTATTATTACATTTCTCTCAGGGAATTTGTAGCACGGAGACTGAGTTGTTAAGAACTCAACAGGCTATTTAATTACAATCCCATTTAGTTCATTTCTGCAGGATTTTTTTTCTGGCAAAAAGTAGTTCTGTATTGAGTGGAATGAAATATTCCTAGATCTCATTACAACATTCTGGAACTGCAGGTGCAGTACTCAGCAAGAATTTTTCTGCAGTAAAAAATGTTATAATTAATAGATATCCATACACCACATGTCCAATAAAAGCAGACAAATGTACAATATGCTGGCTTTGTGCTCTCTTTTGAATTCCTGAACATGTTACATCATTCATCCTATCATTCTTTATACCACACAATCTCGATACTATTATCTACAGAGACTAGGGGTCAGTGAACAGTCGGATCTTTCTATAGTCTGTAGATAAAAAATGTTTTGTGGAACCTCATGTTTTAAAGATTTTTTTTTGCCTCACCAATGGCAGCCAGCGTGCATTCAAGTACATTTTAGGTTAACTGGTATAAAATATACATAAACTCTATTTCTCTATTATAATGGATTGACGCATTTTATCCTGAATTTTTATAAATATATTTCTTATTATGTATTAAATCTATATTAACAAAGCTCAATGGTTAAACAACCATATCAGCTTCTTGTTCTAAGTATAATTACTGATTATCTCTTTGCTAATTAGAATTAGAACAAGTTAATTAAAATTAAACTATTTTTTAGATAGGACGGAAAAGCGAGAATAGCTGAGATGGTTTTATAATTGAAAAAAAAAGTATTTTTTTGTACTAATAGCTGTTTTATTAAAGTCATTTTATAATATTTATTTTTTTCATATTTATATATTATAATGGCTAATTTAACGTGAATATTTTTTTGTGTGTGTGGAGGAGATGAGTATTTAAATGGTAATTATATTTTAAACAAAGTTTGCATAAATCAATACAATCTAATAAAATACACTTTGTATTTTCTGATCAGAGAAATCTGCTTCTTTCTTCACTTATAAGCCACTTTCCTTTTACACCTTGTCCGCTAAAGTCATCATTCCCTCTAGAAAAGAGCTCACATCCACTCAACACAAGATGGAGTCTAAAGACCTTGATATCGAAGTCAATTTAGAGGGAGAGGACAAGTGAGAAGCAGGGAGAAGAATTGACATAGGCAGAGAAACTTATTCATACTGAAGCTTCTCTAGCAAGTAATTAAGAGGATTCCCATTTACACTGCTCACTCCTTTTGTATATTGAGTAGTGATGGGCAACCCCCCGATGTTTGTGCTCGGGAGCCTAACCTTAATGTTTTGTAAAGTTCGAGTTCGGGTTCTGAGATAATGTAAACTTGTGTCCGAACACCAAACTTGGACTTTACAGATATGGGATGGGAAGAGGGCAGGCTGTAAAATAAAGAATATAGTTAATAATAAAAATTGTCCTTATATTTACAGATCCTGCAACGCTTCCTACAGACTCTGTCTCCTGGCTACTTCTGCTTCCGCATCCGATCATTGCTGTGCCCCCTGGTAACCAGCACTGACAAAAAGACCTTCAATGATGTCACAGCCATGTGACCAGTTTGGTGTGAATGTTGTACAGACATTGGCTTACAGACTGGTCAGATATCTATGACATCATGGAAGCACGGCGCACAATCTCCCGACAGCAGCGGGTTGGCCGCTTGTATTTCCATGCAGCTGAGGTGCTCCTGTCCTGAGAGTGTCAGGCCATGTGGGGTGATGCAATGTGAGATGTAAATGGAATCATACCCTCACTGTCAGCCTGCTTCTTGCTCTGTACAGAGAGATGAAGCAGAGCTGACATGGCTCTCTCTGCTACTCACTCTGTACAGACAGCGTTCTATACAGAGTGAGAAGCAGAGAGAGCATTGTCAGCTCTGTTTCATCAGTCTGTACAGACAAGCATCTATACAGAGTGAGAAGTGGGCTGACACTGAAGCCGGAGTTCCACTTGCGAATGACTCGTGTAAGTCTCATCAGCATCACCCAGCACAGACTGGCACTCTCTGGACACGAGCACCTCAGCTGCATGGAAATACATGCAGCCGACTGCTCCTGTTAGGAGAGTGTGCGGCCATACTGGGTGATGTGATGCGAGACTCGGACAGTGACAGTCAAAGTTCAATCGAGTCCATGAGCCATGAACTCGGTTGAACCCTGAGGTCACCGCGAACATAGCCGAAAACAGCCAAAGACTGCCAAATGATGAGCAGTGCAGTGAATACACCCCGGATGTTAACAGGACCTTCCATGATGTCATAGCCATGTGACCAGTCTGTAAGCCAATGTCTGTACAACATTCACACTAGACTGATCACATGGCTATGACCTAATAGAAGGTCTTTGAGTCATTGGTGGTTACTGGAGGGCACAGCAATGATTGGACGCAGAAGCAGAAGCAGAAGCGGCCAGGAGACAGAGTCTGCTCGACGCGTCGCTGGACCTGTAAGTATGATCATAATGTTTTTTTAATAATGTGCTTTTTTTTTACAGCCCCTGGACCTGAGCTGGACCCGAACTGTAACACAAACTTCCCAGAAAGCTTATGTTCGGGATCGTGTTCACGAACACCATGTGTTCGGTACAGACTCTGAACTTTGCAATTCAGGTTCGCCCATCACTAATATTGAGTTCCATGCAGCTGCTGATTCTGTTTGCTACTAAAGGAAAATACATCAGGAATCCTTTCTGTGTGTGTAATTCATGAGAACCATCGCAGCAGTTAGTGTCTACCCACTAAAAGTCAATTGCAGATTAGAAAGAAAGAATGCAAAGGAGGAAAACTGGTAAAGAATGCAGGTTTCAAGTAATAAAAAAGCAGAACTATTGATATCACACAAATGACAGCTTATTCTTTAAAGTTACTTAAAAGTATAGTTTCATTTTAACATTAAGTACTGTATATGTTTGCGCCTCAGGGAAGTCTTTGTCTACTATTATCAGTACCAAGGACATACTTTGTAAAGACAATGTGATGGCAGGACAGAATTGATCTACTTCAGCTTGGCCATGCCCATATTTTAATGGATGGCTAGAGATGCAGTATTTATTGGTGTTGTTTTGTTAACAAAAGAGAAACAGTAAAATGTACTTTTATAATGAAAGAGGGCTAAATGTTCCTGGGTGAAAAGTGTAGAGGTATCAAGCAGAATCAGAATGGGGATAATCAGTTTTCTGTGCTAAGGTGACCCATATCCTTTACATAAACTATTGATTTGTACTTGGTGTCCTATTTTCTTTTCCCTGTTAAGTTTATATTATCTTGCAGTTTAACACAGTAATGCAGTAATGTGTCCATCTCTCTTTGCACTATCATGTATACAAATAAAAAAATTCATGCATAAAATTATATAGAAATATTTCATGTAAGTACAAGCTGATCATAGTGGAACAAACAGGATCACAAAAATTAAATAAATACTAAAGTTATCACAATAGTGGTTACAAGCTTACAAGTAGAGTTGAGCAAACCCGAACATGTTCAAGCTCAGCAAGTCCAACCAGATTCTAAGAAAACTCCAGTTGGGAACCAGATTTGAACTTAAACATCTGTCCTAACGCCAAATCCCATATAAGTCTATGGGGAACCGAACATTGTGATGTAAAATGATGGTAGAAAGGGCTAGGGGACCACAAAGCAGTAACATTATACTTACCAAGTCTCCTGTGCAGCTATAACACTGCTTTCAGATCCACTCATTAACTCCCATACATATTCAATGTTTCCCTCCCCACCGTGTCTGTGATTGGTTGCACTCAGACCGCGCTCCCACCCTGTGTTAAAGCGTCTGTGATTGGTTTAAATCACACACACTGTGTCTCTATAGTGGTATTAAAATAAATAAGAAAAATGGCATAGGGTGCCCTATATTGATACTCAGCACATATCAAGCAGATGGCTACAGGCTGCAGCCCAATGCCATGTGCATCTTTTGGCTGTGTATCAAATTAAGAGGGCAGCTTATTAAAAATTATTTTTTGTAAATAATTTTAAGAAATGATGTGCAGTCTCCACCAATTTTGATTCCCATCATAAAGCTGACAGCTGAAGGTTGGTATTCTCAGGCTGGGGATGCCCATAGTTTTTGGGGCTTCCAGCCGAAAAATAGCAGCCTGCAGCTGCCCAGAATTGTCAAATTCAGTAGATGTAACAATTCCAGCACTTTAGCCGCCTCATCGTGATTGCCCTGCTGTAGTGGCAATTGGGTTAATATAAGGGGTTAATGACAGCTTACAGCTGCAACTAAGCCCTAGATTAGTAATGGGTAGGTGTCTATGAGACCCCCCCCCATTACTAATCTTGTAAGTGAAAAGAAATAAACACATACACCAAAAAATCCTGTATTTGAAATAAATTACAAAAAACCCACCTGATTTCTCCAATTTATTTACCCCCAACTAGAGTTGAGCGCGGTTCGTGGTTCGTGGTTCTCCAGTTCGCGGCTCGAGTGATTTTGGGGCATGTTCTAGATCGAACTAGAACTCGAGCTTTTTGCAAAAGCTCGGTAGTTCTAGAAACGTTCGAGAACGGTTCTAGCAGCCAAAAAACAGCTAAATCATAGCTTGGTTTCTGCTGTAATAGTGTAAGTCACTCTGTGAATCAAACTATTATCACATTTCAGTGTATAGTGTGCGTGAACAGCGCCTTCAGATCACTGCTGTTTCTATAATGGCGATCGCCATTTTTTTTTTTTTTTTTTCTTGTCTTCCTTCCCTAAGTGCGCGCGTCTTGTGGGGCGGGCCAGCATGTCAGCCAATCCCAGACACACACACAGCTAAGTGGACTTTGAGCCAGAGAAGCAACGGCATGTGTGATAGGATCTGCATGTCACATGTCCCTGCATTATAAAACCGGACATTTTCTTCACGGACGCCATTATCTGCCTTCTGCGTCTTTGGTGTCAGACATCACTGTCGCAGCTCCGTCTTCCTGAGTCCTATAGCCGATACAGCTGTATGCGCTGCATACACAGCGTTAGACAGCTTAGGGAGAGCACTTTATAGCAGTCCTTTTAAGGGCTCCAACCGGCAGGGTCAGAGAGCCATAGGTGACAGGTCCTGCAAACAGCAACAGCGTCTGTGTAGCCCAGGTCAGGGATTTCCTACCTGCATTTCACCATTAGGAGGGAATAGAAAGGCAGTCTTCCATTCCTCTACCCAGAGCACCACAATCCTGCCACTGTACCCTCTTGTCCTCTGCACACTCCAACTGATAACTAAGCCATTATACTAGCAAACACTCAGTGTACCTAGTGGCATCCTATACGTGGCTATTGGACTTTGCTATAGTCCCACTAGTGCAAAGACATTTGCAGAGCGCGTCTGCCTGCATTGCACACTACAACTCATTCTAACCAAGCCATTATACTAGCAAACACTCAGTGTACCTAGTGGCATCCTATACGTGGCTATTGGACTTTGCTATAGTCCCACTAGTGCAAAGACATTTGCAGAGCGCGTCTGCCTGCGTTGCACACTACAACTCATTCTAACCAAGCCATTATACTAGCAAACACTCAGTGTACCTAGTGGCATCCTATACGTGGCTATTGGACTTTGCTATAGTCCCACTAGTGCAAAGACATTTGCAGAGCGCGTCTGCCTGCGTTGCACACTACAACTCATTCTAACCAAGCCATTATACTAGCAAACACTCAGTGTACCTAGTGGCATCCTATACGTGGCTATTGGACTTTGCTATAGTCCCACTAGTGCAAAGACATTTGCAGAGCGCGTCTGCCTGCGTTGCACACTACAACTCATTCTAACCAAGCCATTATACTAGCAAACACTCAGTGTACCTAGTGGCATCCTATACGTGGCTATTGGACTTTGCTATAGTCCCACTAGTGCAAAGACATTTGCAGAGCGCGTCTGCCTGCGTTGCACACTACAACTCATTCTAACCAAGCCATTATACTAGCAAACACTCAGTGTACCTAGTGGCATCCTATACGTGGCTATTGGACTTTGCTATAGTCCCACTAGTGCAAAGACATTTGCAGAGCGCGTCTGCCTGCGTTGCACACTACAACTCATTCTAACCAAGCCATTATACTAGCAAACACTCAGTGTACCTAGTGGCATCCTATACGTGGCTATTGGACTTTGCTATAGTCCCACTAGTGCAAAGACATTTGCAGAGCGCGTCTGCCTGCGTTGCACACTACAACTCATTCTAACCAAGCCATTATACTAGCAAACACTCAGTGTACCTAGTGGCATCCTATACGTGGCTATTGGACTTTGCTATAGTCCCACTAGTGCAAAGACATTTGCAGAGCGCGTCTGCCTGCGTTGCACACTACAACTCATTCTAACCAAGCCATTATACTAGCAAACACTCAGTGTACCTAGTGGCATCCTATACGTGGCTATTGGACTTTGCTATAGTCCCACTAGTGCAAAGACATTTGCAGAGCGCGTCTGCCTGCGTTGCACACTACAACTCATTCTAACCAAGCCATTATACTAGCAAACACTCAGTGTACCTAGTGGCATCCTATACGTGGCTATTGGACTTTGCTATAGTCCCACTAGTGCAAAGACATTTGCAGAGCGCGTCTGCCTGCGTTGCACACTACAACTCATTCTAACCAAGCCATTATACTAGCAAACACTCAGTGTACCTAGTGGCATCCTATACGTGGCTATTGGACTTTGCTATAGTCCCACTAGTGCAAAGACATTTGCAGAGCGCGTCTGCCTGCGTTGCACACTACAACTCATTCTAACCAAGCCATTATACTAGCAAACACTCAGTGTACCTAGTGGCATCCTATACGTGGCTATTGGACTTTGCTATAGTCCCACTAGTGCAAAGACATTTGCAGAGCGCGTCTGCCTGCGTTGCACACTACAACTCATTCTAACCAAGCCATTATACTAGCAAACACTCAGTGTACCTAGTGGCATCCTATACGTGGCTATTGGACTTTGCTATAGTCCCACTAGTGCAAAGACATTTGCAGCACGTCTGCCTGCGTTGCACACTCCAACTAATTATAACTAAGTTGCATTGTCAGGGATATTTATTCTTTATTATTCTGCTGTTAATAAAGCTAGACCACCACTGCAATCTTCACCACCTCTCAATTTTTACTACCACATTTTCAGTCCACAATCTTGTCGCAATCAACATGAGTGGCAAAATGACAGATGCTGGTGGAAAGGGGAAGAGGCGTGGTGGAAAAGGCAAAAAAGGTTTTGTCCGTGGGGAAGGTGGCAAAGCTCCATTATCATCTGCTGAAGATAGACCATCTACCAGCAAAAGTAAGATGTCTACTACTTACCGTGGACAATCCGATGTGCTCCCTTTGTTACGGACACGAACAACAGGAACAAAGGTAGATGATGGGCAAAAAAGGAAAATGCTTGAATGGATCTCAAGTGGTCCAACAAGTGCCCTCTCTGCCACTTCAAGTACCGCATCCAAAAAACACCAGTCCTCTGAGTTGTCATCCCAATCAAACTTGCTTTCTCCCAGCTCTGAAGTCTCCATCAGCCCTGCACAGTATGGTGGAACTGAGATGGCTGAGTCTGCAGAGCTGTTCAGTCACACTATAGCCTGGGAATCAGAGGTCTGCTCCCAAGCTACAGTGAGTACAGAACAGGAAATGGTCTGCAGTGATGCCCAGAACCTTTGTGACTCAGATTCAGGCCGTGAGGACCAAGTTTCTGAGCATAATGTTGACCCTTTGTCACAAACTGTAACACCTGTGGTTATAGACAATGAGGAACATACTGATGAAGATGAGACGCAGATACCCGATTGGGATGACAACTTAAATATTCGGTCAGGGCAAGAAGAGGCTCGGTCTGAGGGGGAGGGGAGTGCAAACACAACAATTGATGATGACGTTCTAGATCCCACCTACTGTCAACCCCCAGTCAGGCACTCGAGGAGGTCAACAGAGGCGGTGGAGGAGGATGCAACCGACGACGAAGTTACCTTGCGCCTTCCTGGACAGAGTCGGAGCACTGGTAGCACGTCTACAACTGCATCCTCAGCCACCACTCTGCCTATGAGCATTATTCGGGGTGGATCAACAGGTCGCATGGCCTCTAAGCCTTGCCTAGCCTGGTCCTTTTTTCACATCGAAAAAGATCGCCCAACTCATGTGATATGTAACATTTGTCATGATTCTGTTAGTAGAGGTCAAAACCTCAGCAGTTTGACAACTTCTTCCATGAATCGTCACATGACTAAATATCATAAGTCCCGGTGGGAAGCTCACCGTGCTGCAATGCGGCCTAGTGGAGCGAACCATCCACCGCCCGCCCCTTCCACTGCATCCGCGCGCTCTTCATCTTCTAGGACTGTGGGGACAGCTGCCACACCTGTTTTTCCACGCAAAACTTCCACCACTGTAACCGCAACAGGCAGTTTGCTTGTAAGGTCGTCAGTTGGTTTGGAAGGGGAAACAAGTGAGTGTGTACAGCTCTCTCAGACATCGATAGCACCAACGTTGGATGAAGGCAACATCATGTCTCCGCCTGCACTTTCCTCACAAACCTGCATTTTTCAAGGGACACCCTACTCAACACCGTCTACACACAGCAGCCAGATCTCTGTCCCTCAGATGTGGTCAAATAAAAGGCCACTTCCTCCGACCCATGACAAAGCTAAGAGGTTGACTCTATCCCTCTGTAAGCTGTTGGCTACCGAAATGCTGCCTTTCCGCCTAGTGGACACACAGGATTTTAGAGACCTTATGTCTGTCGCTGTGCCCCAGTACCAGATGCCTAGTCGCCACTACTTCTCTAAGAAAGGTGTGCCCGCGCTACACCAGCATGTCGCACACAACATCACCGCTTCCTTGAGAAACTCTGTGTGTGAACGGGTGCATTTCACCACCGATACTTGGACCAGTAAGCATGGACAGGGACGTTACATGTCGCTGACTGGGCACTGGGTAACTATGGTGATAGATGGTGAAGGGTCTGCTGCACAAGTCTTGCCGTCCCCACGACTTGTGTGTCAATCCTCTGTCTGTCCAAGTTCCGCCACTGCTTCTGCATCCTCCACCTCATCTGGGTCCTCCACCTCCGCCCCAAGCCTGCCTGGTCAGGCCACCAGCGTTCTCACTGCGCAGAAGGAATCACGCACCCCTCATTACTATGCTGGCAGCAGAGCGCAACGGCATCAGGCGGTCTTTAGCTTGACATGTCTTGGTAATAAGAGTCACACAGCTGAGGAGTTGTGGTCAGCTTTGCGGTCCGAGTTTAATAAATGGTTGTCTCCACTCAAACTGCAGCCTGGTAAGGCCGTGTGCGACAATGCTGCAAACCTGGGTGCGGCACTTCGCCTGGGCAAGGTGACACACGTACCTTGTATGGCTCACGTGTTGAACCTTGTCGTGCAGCAATTTTTAACACACTATCCCGGCCTAGATGGCCTTCTGAACAGGGCACGAAAACTGTCAGCTCACTTCCGCCGTTCAAGCGCCGCAGCAGAGCGACTTGCATCGCTCCAGAAGTCTTTCGGCCTGCCGGTTCATCGCCTGAAATGCGATGTGGCGACACGCTGGAATTCAACTCTCCACATGTTACAGCGACTGTGGCAGCACCGCAGAGCCCTGGTGCAATACGTCATGACGTATAGCCTGGGCCAACGAGATGCAGAGGTGGGGCAGATCACCCTGATGGAGTGGTCTCAGATCAAGGACCTATGCACCCTTCTGCACAGTTTCGACATGGCGACGAATATGTTTAGCTCTGACAATGCCATTATCAGCATGACGATTCCAGTCATTTACATGCTGGAGCACACGCTAAACACTATTCGGAGTCAGGGGGTGGGACAACATGAAGGGGAGGAACTACAGGAGGATTCATATGCGCAAGGGACAACAACATCACGAAGGTCCAGACGTTCATCATCACCAACGCAGCAGGCATGGGACCATGGGGGACAGGGATCGACAAGGGCGCATAGTAGCAGGCGAAATGTTGAGCAAGGTGCAGGAGAACATGAAGAAATGGAGGACGAACTGTCCATGGACATGGAAGACTCAGCGGATGAGGGAGACCTTGGTCAAATTTCAGTTGAAAGAGGTTGGGGTCAGATGTCAGAGGAAGAAAGAACGGGTAGCACCTCTATGCCACAAACACAGCATGGACTTGGTCCGCATGGCTGCGCAAGACACATGAGTGCCTTTTTGTTGCACTACCTCCAACATGACAGTCGTATTGTCAAAATTAGAAGTGATGATGACTACTGGATTGCCACACTATTAGATCCCCGGTACAAGTCCAAATTTTGTGACATAATTCCAGCCATAGAAAGGGACGCACGTATGCAGGAGTATCAGCAGAAGCTGTTACTAGATCTTAGCTCGGCTTTTCCACCAAACAACCGTGCAGGTGCAGGGAGTGAATCTCCCAGTTGTAACTTGACAAACATGGGACGGTCTCGTCATCTTCAACAGTCTACCCGTACCAGTAGGACCTTTTCTGGTGCCGGTAACAGCAATTTTATGGAATCTTTTCATAATTTTTTTAGACCCTCTTTTGCAAGGCCACCAGAGACAACAAGTCTGACACATACTCAACGGCTGGAGAGGATGATACAGGAGTATCTCCAAATGAACATCGATGCCATGACTGTGCAACTGGAGCCTTGCTCCTTTTGGGCTTCAAACATAGAAAAATGGCCAGAGCTCTCCAGTTACGCCTTGGAGATTTTGTCGTGTCCAGCTGCCAGCGTTGTCTCTGAACGTGTATTCAGTGCTGCTGGGTGTGTGCTGACAGATAAGCGCACGCGTCTGTCCAGTGACAATGTGGACAGACTGACGTTCATCAAAATGAACAAGTCATGGATCCAGAAGGAATTTACTACCCCTGTGTCATCCTGGGGAGAGTAAATGCTTGTGGATTTGGAATGTGCTTGATGCAAATCAAAACATCCTGTTTGCAACTAGGGCCCAAGTGCTGCCACTGATGTGGTGGGTGTCTGTGTGGCCCAATTTTTGGAAAAAAGGGAGACTCCGCTTGGAGTAACCCTTGCTTGCTGTGTTTTTAAAAGAAGCCAAGATGAACAGAGCTGGGATCAGGAAAGACTTTGCTACCTACCCCGGTGTCATCCTGGGGACGGATAAGAATGGCGTATTTTTGAATGTGCTTGATGCAAATCTAGCTGTGAAGTGTACAACTGGGGCACAACTGCTGCCACTGAATGGGTGGGTGTGTGTGGGGCCCAATTTTTGGAAAAAAGGGGAGACTCCGCTTGGAGTAACCCTTGCTTACATTGTTTTTAAAAGAAGCCAAGATGAACAAGTCATGGGTCAGCAAAGACTTTGCTACCTACCCCAGTGTCATCCTGGGGACGGCTAAGAATAGCGTATTTTTGAATGTGCTTGATGCAAATCAAAACATCCTGTTTGCAACTAGGGCCCAAGTGCTGCCACTGATGGGGTGGGTGTCTGTGTGGCCCAATTTTTGGAAAAAAGGGAGACTCCGCTTGGAGTAACCCTTGCTTGCTGTGTTTTTAAAAGAAGCCAAGATGAACAGAGCTGGGATCAGGAAAGACTTTGCTACCTACCCCGGTGTCATCCTGGGGACGGATAAGAATGGCGTATTTTTGAATGTGCTTGATGCAAATCTAGCTGTGAAGTGTACAACTGGGGCACAACTGCTGCCACTGAATGGGTGGGTGTGTGTGGGGCCCAATTTTTGGAAAAAAGGGGAGACTCCGCTTGGAGTAACCCTTGCTTACATTGTTTTTAAAAGAAGCCAAGATGAACAAGTCATGGGTCAGCAAAGACTTTGCTACCTACCCCAGTGTCATCCTGGGGACGGCTAAGAATAGCGTATTTTTGAATGTGCTTGATGCAAATCAAAACATCCTGTTTGCAACTAGGGCCCAAGTGCTGCCACTGATGGGGTGGGTGTCTGTGTGGCCCAATTTTTGGAAAAAAGGGAGACTCCGCTTGGAGTAACCCTTGCTTGCTGTGTTTTTAAAAGAAGCCAAGATGAACAGAGCTGGGATCAGGAAAGACTTTGCTACCTACCCCGGTGTCATCCTGGGGACGGATAAGAATGGCGTATTTTTGAATGTGCTTGATGCAAATCTAGCTGTGAAGTGTACAACTGGGGCACAACTGCTGCCACTGAATGGGTGGGTGTGTGTGGGGCCCAATTTTTGGAAAAAAGGGGAGACTCCGCTTGGAGTAACCCTTGCTTACATTGTTTTTAAAAGAAGCCAAGATGAACAAGTCATGGGTCAGCAAAGACTTTGCTACCTACCCCAGTGTCATCCTGGGGACGGCTAAGAATAGCGTATTTTTGAATGTGCTTGATGCAAATCAAAACATCCTGTTTGCAACTAGGGCCCAAGTGCTGCCACTGATGGGGTGGGTGTCTGTGTGGCCCAATTTTTGGAAAAAAGGGAGACTCCGCTTGGAGTAACCCTTGCTTGCTGTGTTTTTAAAAGAAGCCAAGATGAACAGAGCTGGGATCAGGAAAGACTTTGCTACCTACCCCGGTGTCATCCTGGGGACGGATAAGAATGGCGTATTTTTGAATGTGCTTGATGCAAATCTAGCTGTGAAGTGTACAACTGGGGCACAACTGCTGCCACTGAATGGGTGGGTGTGTGTGGGGCCCAATTTTTGGAAAAAAGGGGAGACTCCGCTTGGAGTAACCCTTGCTTACATTGTTTTTAAAAGAAGCCAAGATGAACAAGTCATGGGTCAGCAAAGACTTTGCTACCTACCCCAGTGTCATCCTGGGGACGGCTAAGAATAGCGTATTTTTGAATGTGCTTGATGCAAATCAAAACATCCTGTTTGCAACTAGGGCCCAAGTGCTGCCACTGATGGGGTGGGTGTCTGTGTGGCCCAATTTTTGGAAAAAAGGGAGACTCCGCTTGGAGTAACCCTTGCTTGCTGTGTTTTTAAAAGAAGCCAAGATGAACAGAGCTGGGATCAGGAAAGACTTTGCTACCTACCCCGGTGTCATCCTGGGGACGGATAAGAATGGCGTATTTTTGAATGTGCTTGATGCAAATCTAGCTGTGAAGTGTACAACTGGGGCACAACTGCTGCCACTGAATGGGTGGGTGTGTGTGGGGCCCAATTTTTGGAAAAAAGGGGAGACTCCGCTTGGAGTAACCCTTGCTTACATTGTTTTTAAAAGAAGCCAAGATGAACAAGTCATGGGTCAGCAAAGACTTTGCTACCTACCCCAGTGTCATCCTGGGGACGGCTAAGAATAGCGTATTTTTGAATGTGCTTGATGCAAATCAAAACATCCTGTTTGCAACTAGGGCCCAAGTGCTGCCACTGATGGGGTGGGTGTCTGTGTGGCCCAATTTTTGGAAAAAAGGGAGACTCCGCTTGGAGTAACCCTTGCTTGCTGTGTTTTTAAAAGAAGCCAAGATGAACAGAGCTGGGATCAGGAAAGACTTTGCTACCTACCCCGGTGTCATCCTGGGGACGGATAAGAATGGCGTATTTTTGAATGTGCTTGATGCAAATCTAGCTGTGAAGTGTACAACTGGGGCACAACTGCTGCCACTGAATGGGTGGGTGTGTGTGGGGCCCAATTTTTGGAAAAAAGGGGAGACTCCGCTTGGAGTAACCCTTGCTTACATTGTTTTTAAAAGAAGCCAAGATGAACAAGTCATGGGTCAGCAAAGACTTTGCTACCTACCCCAGTGTCATCCTGGGGACGGCTAAGAATAGCGTATTTTTGAATGTGCTTGATGCAAATCAAAACATCCTGTTTGCAACTAGGGCCCAAGTGCTGCCACTGATGGGGTGGGTGTCTGTGTGGCCCAATTTTTGGAAAAAAGGGAGACTCCGCTTGGAGTAACCCTTGCTTGCTGTGTTTTTAAAAGAAGCCAAGATGAACAGAGCTGGGATCAGGAAAGACTTTGCTACCTACCCCGGTGTCATCCTGGGGACGGATAAGAATGGCGTATTTTTGAATGTGCTTGATGCAAATCTAGCTGTGAAGTGTACAACTGGGGCACAACTGCTGCCACTGAATGGGTGGGTGTGTGTGGGGCCCAATTTTTGGAAAAAAGGGGAGACTCCGCTTGGAGTAACCCTTGCTTACATTGTTTTTAAAAGAAGCCAAGATGAACAAGTCATGGGTCAGCAAAGACTTTGCTACCTACCCCAGTGTCATCCTGGGGACGGCTAAGAATAGCGTATTTTTGAATGTGCTTGATGCAAATCAAAACATCCTGTTTGCAACTAGGGCCCAAGTGCTGCCACTGATGGGGTGGGTGTCTGTGTGGCCCAATTTTTGGAAAAAAGGGAGACTCCGCTTGGAGTAACCCTTGCTTGCTGTGTTTTTAAAAGAAGCCAAGATGAACAGAGCTGGGATCAGGAAAGACTTTGCTACCTACCCCGGTGTCATCCTGGGGACGGATAAGAATGGCGTATTTTTGAATGTGCTTGATGCAAATCTAGCTGTGAAGTGTACAACTGGGGCACAACTGCTGCCACTGAATGGGTGGGTGTGTGTGGGGCCCAATTTTTGGAAAAAAGGGGAGACTCCGCTTGGAGTAACCCTTGCTTACATTGTTTTTAAAAGAAGCCAAGATGAACAAGTCATGGGTCAGCAAAGACTTTGCTACCTACCCCAGTGTCATCCTGGGGACGGCTAAGAATAGCGTATTTTTGAATGTGCTTGATGCAAATCAAAACATCCTGTTTGCAACTAGGGCCCAAGTGCTGCCACTGATGGGGTGGGTGTCTGTGTGGCCCAATTTTTGGAAAAAAGGGAGACTCCGCTTGGAGTAACCCTTGCTTGCTGTGTTTTTAAAAGAAGCCAAGATGAACAGAGCTGGGATCAGGAAAGACTTTGCTACCTACCCCGGTGTCATCCTGGGGACGGATAAGAATGGCGTATTTTTGAATGTGCTTGATGCAAATCTAGCTGTGAAGTGTACAACTGGGGCACAACTGCTGCCACTGAAGGGGTGGGTGTGTGGGGCCCAATTTTTGGAAAAAAGGGAGACTCCGCTTGGAGTCACCTTGCGGTGTTTTACATGACTTTAGAAGGGCGTGCCATGCCTATATCTGTGTGTCCTCCTCTTTTTCCTTGTCCAGCTGTTTTGTTTTCGCATGAGTACATGTCCTTGTCACTTTCCCATGTGTTTGTGTTGTGTTGTGAGTTGTTTGTCACCTTTTGGACACCTTTGAGGGTGTTTTCTAGGTGTTTTACTGTGTTTGTGATTGCCTGCCATTGTTTCCTATGGGCTCGAGTTCGGTTCGTCGAACGTTCGACGAGCCGAACTCGAGCCAGACCCCCCGTTCGGCGAACCGCCTCGAGCCGAACCGGGACCGGTTCGCTCATCTCTACCCCCAACCACCCAGGTCCAACATAATCCACACAAAGTCCCACAACAATCCCAGCTCTGCTATATACTGAAGTTGCAGCATGCAGGCAAATTAGAAAACATAATTGACATTGACTGAGGTGCAGTTGTGAGTGTTGACATCACTAAGTTTACCTTTAGTCACGTCTGTGAGCACAGGTAAACTTACCTCAGAGGATCTCATTGAACTCACCTCAGATGAACTTATTTAGTTCAATGAGACCTGAATTTTTTGGCAGTAACCCACTTTTTTGCCAAGAGATGCAGATTTGATGCTGAAATTTATACACCAAAAACTTGCACGAAGTTGGCAATTTTTTTGCCAGGAGATGCAGTATTGGTGCAGGAATTTTGAACCTATACAGGATTATGGTACAACCATCTCGTCTGAGCTGCTGTCAACAGCATTTGGAGATATGCTCTCCATCAGTCACTGGAAATTACAGTTAGGGTAAGTTCACACAGTGCGTTTTTCGCGGCATTTTGCGCAGTTTTTGGGTGCGTTTTTGCTCAGAAAACTGCATGACTTTGCTTCCCCAGCAAAGTCTATGAGTTTTCATTTTTGCTGTCTGCACACAGCGTTTTTTTTCAGCTGCGTTTTTGTGGCGCCGCAAAAATGCAGCATGTCAATTATTCCCGCGTTTTATACTGCGCTTTTCATCCATGGAGTGCAATGGGATGTTGAAAAACGCAATGAGAAACGCAAATAGCTGCGTTTTGGTGCGTTTCTAAGACCAAAAACGCAGCTATAAACGCAGGAGGTGGGTAGTAAAGTGACATGTACAGGAAGAGGATTCCTTCTGTTAGTAAACACAGAAGCGTGAATCCTCCCGGTACTGTCACCGCCGCTTCCACATCCCATCCTGTGCATGTATGCTGCCGTGCGGCGTCATGTACGGGCAGGAGGTGGAAGTGGCTGCGAAAACAAAAGTGAACAGTAGAAGAAAAAAAAAATACTCACCTGTCTGCAGACTAGAGTTGAGCGCGGTTCTAGGTTCGAGGTTCTCCAGTTCTAGGCTCGAGTGATTTTGGGGGCTGTTCGAGATCGAACTAGAACTCGAGCTTTTTGCAAAAGCTCGATAGTTCTAGATACGTTAGAGAACGGTTCTAGCAGCAAAAAGCAGGGCTTTTTACAGCTACAGTGTGCAGGAGCCATCGCTGGCAGCTTGCCAGAAGCTGGTAACCAAGATAAACATCGGGTATCCAACCAAAGCGCTTTGGTTAGTAACCCGATGTTTATCCTAGTTACGTGCAGGAAGCCCACACTTCCCCGCTCAGCTCGCTCCGCCCCCTCCTGCCCGCGGCATGTATTGTATACACACACACACACACACACACAGACACAGACACAGACACAGACACAGACACAGACACACACACACACACACACACACATGGTCCCGCTCGGCTTACCTGCAGTGATGAAGTCCCGCCATCCCGACCTCAGCGCTGTCACTGTCCTCCATGGCCTCCGCTTGTCACATCACCTTCTCTCGCTTCCGACCCGAGACTGACTAGCGGTGACGTCACGGGCCTCTCGCGATACTTGGTGTGAAGGCGCCGGTCATTGAACTCAGTGACAGGGGCTGTCAGTGTGCAGGAGATCAGCGCAGGTAATGTACCTTGCTGACAGCAGCACTTGTTATGCCCTGCAGTGACCTGGGCTGACCCATTGATGTTAGCTCAGGTCACTGCATTGCTCTCCCAGCCAATGGGGAACATCCTGCTCTTCATTGACTGGGACAGTGTGGATCGTCATGGCAACCCCTTGGATTACACCAGACCTGGATTTGTTTTTCATTCTAATAAATTGGTTAAAGAGGGAATGTTTTGGGGAGTGTTTTTTCAAATAAAAATGTGTTTGTCGTCTATTTTTTTTTATTACTGACTGGGTTGGTGATGTCGGATATCTGATAGACGCCTGACCTCACAAACCCCAGGGCTTGATGCCAGGTGACATTACACATCTGGTATTAACCCCATATATTACCCCGTTTGCCACCGCACCAGGGCGCGGGATGAGCTGGGGCGAAGCACCAGGATTGGCGCATCTAATGGATGCGCCACTTCTGGGGTGGCTGAGGCCTGCTATTTTTAGGCTGAGGAGAGTCCAATAACCATGGACCTCCCTAGTCTGAGAATATCAGGCCCCAGCTGTCTGCTTTACCTTGGCTGGTGATCCAATTTTGGGGGACCCCTATGTGTTTTTTTTTTTAATTATTTATTTAATTTAAAATAACAGCGTGGGGTGCCCTCAGTTTTGGATTACCAGCCAAGGTGAGGTTGCCAGCTGTGGTCTGCAGGCTGCAGCCGTCTGCTTTACCCTAGCTGGCTACAAAACTAGGGGGAACCCTACGTCAATTTTTTTTTCATTTTTTTGGCTAAATACAAAGCTAAGCACCCCTTAGTGCCACATGAAAGGCACCAAAGGGTGCTCCACTTTTTCTCCACTTTTTCTCCATTTTTTCTCCACTTTTTCTACATTTTTTCTCCACTTTTTCTACATTTTTTTCTCCATTTTTTCTCCACTTTTTCTCCACTTTTTCTCCACTTTTTCTCCAATTTTTTCTCCACTTTTTCTCCACTTTTTCTACATTTTTTTCTCCACTTTTTCTCCACTTTTTCTATACTTTTTCTCCACTTTTTTCTCCACTTTTTCTCCACTTTTTCTCCACTTTTTCTCCACTTTTTCTCCATTTTTTTCTCCACTTTTTCTCCACTTTTTCTCCACTTTTTCTCCACTTTTTCTCCATTTTTTTCTCCACTTTTTCTCCACTTTTTCTCCACTTTTTCTCCACTTTTTCTCCATTTTTTTCTCCATTTTTTTCTCCACTTTTTCTCCACTTTTTCTCCATTTTTTTCTCCACTTTTTCTCCACTTTTTATCCACTTTTTCTCCACTTTTTCTCCACTTTTTCTCCATTTTTTTCTCCACTTTTTCTCCACTTTTTCTCCACTTTTTCTCCACTTTTTCTCCATTTTTTTCTCCACTTTTTCTCCACTTTTTCTCCATTTTTTTCTCCACTTTTTCTCCACTTTTTCTCCACTTTTTCTCCATTTTTTCTCCACTTTTTCTCCACTTTTTCTCCACTTTTTCTCCATTTTTTTCTCCACTTTTTCTCCACTTTTTCTCCACTGTTTCTCCATTTTTTTCTCTACTTTTTCTCCACTTTTTCTCCATTTTTTTCTCCACTTTTTCTCCACTTTTTCTCCACTTTTTCTCCATTTTTTTCTCCACTTTTCCTCCCCTTTTTCTCCACTTTTTCTCCATTTTTTTCTCCACTTTTTCTCCACTTTTTCTCCACTTTTTCTCCATTTTTTTCTCCACTTTTTCTCCACTTTTTCTCCACTTTTTCTTCATTTTTTTCTCCATTTTTTCTCCACTTTTTCTCCACTTTTTCTCCACTTTTTTCTCCACTTTTTCTCCACTTTTTCTCCATTTTTTTCTCCACTTTTTCTCCACTTTTTCTCCACTTTTTCTCCACTTTTTGTCCATTTTTTTCTCCACTTTTTCTCCACTTTTTCTCCACTTTTTGTCCATTTTTTTCTCCACTTTTTCTCTACTTTTTCCTCCACTTTTTCTCCATTTTTTTCTCCATTTTTTCTCCACTTTTTCTCCACTTTTTCTCCACTTTTTCACCATTTTTCTCCACTTTTTCTTTATTTTTTTCTCCATTTTTTCTCCACTTTTTCTCCATTTTTTCTCCACTTTTTTCTCCACTTTTTCTCCACTTTTTCTCCATTTTTTTCTCCACTTTTTCTCCACTTTTTCTCCACTTTTTCTCCACTTTTTCTCCATTTTTTTCTCCACTTTTTCTCCACTTTTTCTCCACTTTTTCTCCATTTTTTTCTCCACTTTTTCTCTACTTTTTCCTCCACTTTTTCTCCATTTTTTTCTCCATTTTTTCTCCACTTTTTCTCCACTTTTTCTCCACTTTTTCTCCATTTTTCTCCACTTTTTCTCCAATTTTTTCTCCACTTTTCTCCACTTTTTCTCCATTTTTTTCTCCACTTTTTCTCCACTTTTTCTCCACTTTTTCTCCACTTTTTTCTCCACTTTTTCTCCACTTTTTCTCCACTTTTTCTCCATTTTTTTCTCTACTTTTTCTCCACTTTTTCTCCACTTTTTCTCCATTTTTTTCTCCACTTTTTCTCCACTTTTTCTCCACTTTTTCTCCATTTTTTTCTCCACTCTTTCTCCACTTTTTCTCCACTTTTTCTCAATTTTTTTCTCCACTTTTTCTCCACTTTTTCTCCATTTTTTTTCTCCACTTTTTATCCACTTTTTCTCCTCTTTTTCTCCATTTTTTTCTCCACTTTTTCTCCACTTTTTCTCCACTTTTTCTCCATTTTTTTCTCGACTTTTTCTCCACTTTTTCTCCACTTTTTCTTCATTTTTTTCTCCATTTTTTCTCCACTTTTTCTCCATTTTTTCTCCACTTTTTTCTCCACTTTTTCTCCACTTTTTCTCCATTTTTTTCTCCCCTTTTTCTCCACTTTTTCTCCACTTTTTGTCCATTTTTTTCTCCACTTTTTCTCCACTTTTTCTCCATTTTTTTCTCCACTTTTTCTCTACTTTTTCCTCCACTTTTTCTCCATTTTTTTCTCCATTTTTTCTCCACTTTTTCTCCACTTTTTCTCCACTTTTTCTCCACTTTTTCTCCATTTTTCTCCACTTTTTCTCCAATTTTTTCTCCACTTTTCTCCACTTTTTCTCCATTTTTTCTCCATTTTTTTCTCCACTTTTTCTCCACTTTTTCTCCACTTTTTCTCCACTTTTTCTCCACTTTTTTCTCCACTTTTTCTCCACTTTTTCTCCATTTTTTTCTCTACTTTTTCTCCACTTTTTCTCCACTTTTTCTCCATTTTTTTCTCCACTTTTTCTCCACTTTTTCTCCACTTTTTCTCCATTTTTTTCTCCACTCTTTCTCCACTTTTTCTCCACTTTTTCTCCATTTTTTTCTCCACTTTTTATCCACTTTTTCTCCACTTTTTCTTTATTTTTTTTCTCCACTTTTTATCCACTTTTTCTCCACTTTTTCTCCATTTTTTTCTCCACTTTTTCTCCACTTTTTCTCCACTTTTTCTCCACTTTTTCTCCATTTTTTTCTCCACTTTTTCTCCACTTTTTCTCCACTTTTTCTCCATTTTTTTCTCCACTTTTTCTCCACTTTTTCTCCACTTTTTCTCCATTTTTTTCTCCACTTTTTCTCCACTTTTTCTCCACTTTTTCTCCATTTTTTTCTCCACTTTTTCTCCACTTTTTCTCCACTGTTTCTCCATTTTTTTCTCTACTTTTTCTCCACTTTTTCTCATCTTTTTCTCCACTTTTTCTCCACTTTTTCTCCACTTTTTCTCCATTTTTCTCCATTTTTTTTCTCCACTTTTCCTCCACTTTTTCTCCACTTTTTCTCCATTTTTTTCTCCACTTTTTCTCCACTTTTTCTCCATTTTTTTCTCCACTTTTTCTCCACTTTTTCTCCACTTTTTCTCCATTTTTTTCTCCACTTTTTCTCCACTTTTTCTCCACTTTTTCTTCATTTTTTTCTCCATTTTTTCTCCACTTTTTCTCCACTTTTTCTCCACTTTTTCTCCACTTTTTTCTCCACTTTTTCTCCATTTTTTTTCTCCACTTTTTCTCCGTTCTTTTTCTATGGTCGGTCTACCCATTAGCTCTGCCATGCATACTGTAGCTCTACACCTACTGCACATGTTACTTTATGATTGACATCTCTTTCGTACCAGAGCTGTCTAAGCCTTCTCTGACCCCATATTTGTCATTACTATATTGTCCTTGTACTGTATTATGACATTTGTATCATGCGTTTCATTTCTTGCTGTGTTGCAATTTTTTTGCTGCATCCCAATTGTAACTCTACATTGTTCGAGTTTATGTTATTGTTCTCTCACTCTTATGTGATACTGATTATTGTCATTTTTCATGATTACATGCAGATAAGTCCAATCTGACGAAGGCTCAGGCCGAAACGTCATTTGTAACTTGTTTTGGACAAAAACATATATGCTTATGAAAATTTTTTTTTTCTTAATACGGACCAATAAAAAGTGATTTTGCATTACTATCCGTTGTGACTTACTGACTTAGTCTGGGAGATTTAGAGTGCCGAGGTTACTCACTAATTTGATCTATTATTACCTCTGAGCACCTATATACCAGTGAGCAGAGCTTCCTCTACAGTAGTTCTCCTGATTAGGCATGCCCTTACCTCATGAGCAGGGCATTGCACCTTTGGTAGCAACCATTACGACATGGACTCTGTTGCTATGGACCCGAGAAGAGTGAGTGCAGATTCATTGCACCCACACTCCTCACATGAAGGGTCCGCACTCCTATAAAATGGGGGATACGTTCCCTGAGTGTCTCCCCCCCATATTCTAGACGGTCCAGAGTCGTCGTGGGACCCCTTTATTTTTTTTCTTACAATAAATTGGTGAAAGAGGAAATGTTTTGGGGACTGTTTTTTCAAATAAATTTCTTTTGTCGATTTTTTGTTTTTGTTAGTACTGACAGTTTATGATGTTGGGTATCTAATAGACGCCATGACATCACAAACTGCTGGGCTTGATCTCAGGTTACTTTACAGCTAGTATCAACCCGATTTATTACCCCGTTTGCCACTGCACCAGGGCATGGGATGAGCTGGGGTGAAGCGCCAGGATTGGCGCATCTAGTGGATGCGCCACGTCTGGGGTGCCTGCGGCCTGCTATTTTTAGGCTGTGAAGGCCCAATAACTATGGACCTTCCCACCCTGAGAATACCAGACCACAGCTGTCCGCTTTACCTTGGCTGGTGATCCAAATTGGGGGGGACCCTACTTTTATTGTGTAATTATTAATATTTATAAAATAATTATAAAAAAGAGCCTGAGGGGACCTCCACATTGGATCCCCAACCACGGTAAAGCTGCCAGCTGTGGTTTTCAGGCTACAGCCGTCTGCTTTACCCTAGCTGGCTATCAAAAATGGGGGGACCCAACCTCATTTTTTTTTTTAACTATTTTTTAAATAGAAAAAATTAATGGGCTTCCCTGTATTTTGATTGCCAACCAAGGTAACGGCAGGCAGATGGGGGTGGCAACCCATAGCTGTCTGCTTTATCTGCGCTGAGAATCAAAAATACCGCGGAGCGCTACGTCATTTTTTTAAAGATTTATTTTTACAGCACTGTGATGTCCAGCAATCAAAATACAGGGAAGCCCATTTTTTTTTAGTTATTTAAATAAATAATTAAAAAAAATATATATGGGCTCCCGCTGCATTGTTTGTATTGCTAGCTAAGGGTAATCCAAGCAGCTACTGGCTGCTAACCCCCACTGCTTGGTGTTACCTTCACTGGCAATGGAAAATCCAGGGAAGCATTTTTTATTTTTTTTGCCAAAAAACTACAAATAAAGGACGTGAGCTTCGCCATATTTTTGTATGCTAGCCAGGTATAGCAGGCAGGTGCTGGAAGAGTTGGATACAGCGCCAGAAGATGGCGATTCTATGAAAATGTCATTTTCTGAGGCGGCTGCAGACTGCAATTCGCAGCAGTGGGGCCCAGAAAGCTCAGGCCAACCTGTGCTGCGGATTCCAATCTCCAGCTGCCTAGTTGTACCTGGCTGGACACAAAAATGGGGCGAAGCCTACGTCATTTGTTTTCTAATTAGATCATGCAATTCATGAAATAATAAAAAAAGGGCTTCCCTTTATTTTTGGTTCCCAGTCGGGTACAAATAGGCAACTGGGGGTTGGGGGCAGCCGTACCTGCCTGCTGTACCTGGCTAGCATACAAAAATATGACGAAGCCCACATAATTTTTTCAGGGGGCAAAAAACTTTTGCATACAGTCCTGGATGGAGTATGCTGAGCCTTGTAGTTCTGCAGCTGCTGTCTGTCTGTATGGAGAAGAGCAGACAGCAGCTGCAGAACTACAAGGCTCAGCATACTCCATCCAGGACTGTATGCAGAATTTTTTTGCCCACCAAAAAAATGACGTGGGCTTCGCCATATTTTTGTATGCTAGCCAGGTACAGCAGGCAGCCATGGGCTGCCTCCAACCCCCAGTTGCCTATTCGTACCCGGCTGGGAACCAAAAATATAGGGAAGCCCGTTTTTTTTAATTATTTCACTTATTTCATGAAATAATTAAAAAACAAATGACGTGGGCTTCGCCCCATTTTTGTGTCCAGCCGGGTACAACTAGGCAGCTGGGGATTGGAATCCGCAGCACAGGTTAGCCCGAGGTTTCTGGGCGCCTTTGCTGCGGATTTCAGTCCGCAGCCGTCCCAGAAAATGGCGCTCTCATAGAAGCGCCATCATCTGGCGCTGTATCCAACTCTTCCAACAGCCCTGGAGCCGGGTGGCTTGTTGGGTAATCATGAGTTAATACTGGCTTTGTTTTACTAGCCAGTATTAAGCCAGAGATTCTTAATGTCAGGCACGTTTGACCCGGCCATTAAGAATCTCCAATAAAGGGTTAAAAAAAACACCACACAGAGAAAAAATACTTTAACAGAAATAAATACACAGACACATTAGAGACTCCATCTTTATTACCCCCTGTCAGCCCTCCACGATCCTGCTCTTCTGTCTTCTTTCTTTCTAGTGTAGTAGTAGTGACGATTGTAGTGAGGATGAAGTGCACCAGCCCATCATGGGCTGGGGCACCTCATCCTCACTACAATCCTCATTAGTGTAGTAGTAGTGACGATTGTAGTGAGGATGAGGTTCACCAGCTCATCACTTGGGGCTGGGGAACCTCATCCTCACTACAATCCTCAGTAGTGTAGTAGTAGTGACGATTGTAGTGAGGATGAGGTTCACCAGCCCATCATGGGCTGGGGCATCTCATCCTCACTACAATCCTCACTACAATCGGGAAGCAGCGTGCAGCCTTCACTCCGTGAGTGATCAGTGCTGGCTGTCAGCGGTAACAGCGGTAACGCTGACAGACGCGTTACCATAGCAACGGTGCTCTCGGAGCCGCGGTTAGCGGTGACGTCACCGCTAACTGCGTTGCTATGGTAATGGTGATCTCCGTTAATGACCGGCTGTGTCAGCCGGTCCCTAGCGGAACGGGGAGTCGACCGTGTGCTAGAGCATGTCGCCGGTACACGGCGATACACATATGTGCACCGTGTACCGGAGAGATGCACTCGCAGGTCCTACATGTCGCATCATAGTCATGTGACCAGTCTGTAGCCAATGAGATAATAGCCACGTGACTGGTCACATGGCTACTTTGACGTCACGATAGGTCCTGTATCTCTGCTGGCAGTGCCGTCACCGGGAGGATTCAGCGATCAACGGATGGAATAGCGGCAGGAGACAGAGTGCAGAAGGGATCGAGAGGACCGGTAAGTGTTATGGCAATGTTTATTAACTGTTTGTGTACATTTATAATGCATTTTTATGTGTTTGTGATTGCCTCCCATTATAACCTATAGGTTTGAGTTTGGTTCGTCGAACGTTCGACGAACTGAACTCGAACGGGACCCCCGTTCGGCGAACCGACCTCGAGCCGAACCGCGACCGGTTCGCTCATCTCTACTGCAGACTCCCGGTGCCATGCCCGCTCCCATCTCCTCCCGGTACCGCCGCTCCGGGTGTGTGCAGTCTCCCTGGGTACGTATGCCTGCAGGATGCAGGACCTGGCGATGGATCATCTGATGCAGTCACGTGACTGATCGTAAGTCTCGGGCTGACGCCAGCGCCTGGCCGGTTTAACCTATCAGCGGATGCGTCAGGAGACTTCATCCCTGATTACCGGCAGCTGCTGCAGCGATCGGACGGGATGAGACTCGCTCTAGGAGCTGCCGGTAATCAGCACATAAGTGAGTATTTTTTTTTTTTTTGCACCGATGAATCTGCTGATTGTATAAAAGCCGTTTATACAATCAGATGATGTGTGATGTGATTCACTTCCTTGATCCTGACACATCATCTGATCGCTTTGCCTTCCAGCAAACCGATCAGATGATATTGGATCCGGATTGGACGGCGCGGGACCCTTGACCCAGGATTTCTGCGGAGGGGGGGTTCTTTATTTCAATAAAGATGGAGTCACTAATTGTGTTGTGTTTTATTTCTAATAAAAATATTTTTCTGTGTGTTGTAGTTTTTTTATTTTTACTAGAAATTCATGGTGGCCATGTCTAATATTGGCGTGACACCATGAATTTCGGGCTTAGGGCCAGCTGATAATATACAGCTAGCCCTAACCCCATTATTACCCAGTGAGCCACCCGGCATCAGGGCAGCTGGAAGTGTTGGATACAGCGCCAGAAGATGGCGCTTCTATGAAAGCGCCATTTTCTGGGGTGGCTGCGGACTGCAATTCGCAGCGGGGGTGCCCAGAAAGCATGGGCACCCTGCACTGTGGATTCCAATCCCCAGCTGCCTAGTTGTACCCGGCTGGACACAAAAATTAGGCGAAGCTCACGTCATTTTTTTTTTAAATTATTTCATGAAATTTATGAAATAATTAAAAAAAAGGGGCTTGTCTATATTTTTGATTCCCACCCGGGTACAAATAGGTAGCTGGGGGTTGGGGGCAGCCCGTACCTGCCTGCTGTACCCGGCTAGCATACAAAAATATGGCGAAGCCCATGTCATTTTTTTTGTTTGGGGGGGCAAAGAAATCCTGCATACAGTCCTGGAAGGAGGATGCTGAGCCTTGTAGTTTTGCAGCTGCTGTCTGCTCTCCTGCATACACTATTGTATGGAGGATGCTGAGCCTTGTAGTTCGACAGCTGCTGTCTGCTCTCCTGCATACACTATTGGGTGGAGGATGCTGAGCCTTGTAGTTTGACAGCTGCTGTCTGGTCTCCTGCATACACTATTGGATGGAGGATGCTGAGCCTTGTAGGTCTGCTCCCCCTGACTCTCCCTCCAGCATACAGTCCTGGATGGAGCATGCTGCGCCTTGTAGTTCTGCAGCTGCTGTCTGCTCTCCTGCATACACTATTGGATGGAGTATGCTGAGCCTTGTAGTTCTGCAGCTGTCTGCTCTCCTGCATACACTAGTGGAGAATGAAGAACAAATTGAAGAAGGAAATGACATCAGACCCTTTTTTTTGTTCACTGATAAAAAACGCATAAAGACGCAGTGAGCAAAAACGCAGCAAAACGCAGCCAAAAACGCCCCAACCGCGGCAAAACACGCACGTTTTTTGCCGCGTTTTTTACGCGGGTGCGTTTTTGTGCGTTTTTTGCCGCAAAAAACGCACAAAAACGCAGCGGCAAAAAAACTCAGTGTGTGAACCTAGCCTAAGAAGGTGTTCATTAACTTCTATTGGGTTAGACTATCAGGCTGAACGAACCACTACCAAATATATGATAGTTTGTTGCTGGTGATCTTGCACTTACAATAGTAATGAAGTCTCAATTATGGGTATCCTAAGAGGACATGTACCTGTACTTATTTCCTGCTGTGTTAATTGGTTCATTTTCTACATGTGTATTACGCATGAACAAAATCCATCAAAAGATTTTGAAGATATTATTTGTTACACTTAACATTAAATTATAATAGTTCATTTCATTACATATGCTTTTCAAATTTCCTAACATTTTTTTAACAAGTAAAATAAAAACAAAGTGTCTAAATTATATTTTAAAACTATATTACAGGGTTAATTATATTTCCCTTGCTGTATTAAATTCCTTGAGGAAAAAAAATATTGCTCTACTACGCAAAGAGTTCATTTTGCATGTTTCCTACCTCAGGGTCATAGCTAAAGCATATTGATGTACAGAATATAATAAAATAAACCCTGCACATTATTTACACTGCTCAGAAAATGTTATTTATTCAAGATGCATAAATATTTCTTAATGATATCTTCAACGGTTAGAGGGCAAAGGCGAAATATGTATTTTTTCCTCTTTTTACTATTACCAAAATAAACCTCTTTTAACCCTTCAATCTCCAAATTTCAAGTAGGTTTATTGCCATGATTTATATGTTTTCAACATCTGTGTCATTAATAATGTTATTGTTTTCATTTCTATTGTGTTCCTTTGTTCTAAGGGGTACAATGTGTACAAGGTACTTTATAACAATGAAAGCTAAAACAGCAGCAAAGAACAAGAAGAGGATAAAGTAGATAGGAGACCATGTACGTGTAAAACTAAAAGCAATCAAGCCTACAATATCAACATTCAAAGGGTTAGATGTTATCTCAAACCAAGTTGAGCAAACCGGCTAAACAAATTGCTCTCTTGACCGGCCAAGGTCATAGAGGGGATGAACATTTATGGACATCCTTGGACATATATTGTATGGGGTGAGGGATTCAATAATATAATGATATTGAGACAGATAAGTTTACATTAGTTGATGCAAATTGTACAGGGACTGAACAACTAATGCATAGTGTTAGAATCACATGTATGGGGATATGTTGCCAACAATGATTGCTTTAAAGCCCATATAAATAATCATATTAGTCAATGTATGTGCATTTTAATCATTCATCAGCTGATCAGTGGTCCTCAGGGGCAGACATATCAATGGTGCAACCTGTGAGGCTGCATAGGGGTCCAAGAAGTAAGTGGACCCATTTCTGCCTCATACAGTGGGTAAAAAAATGTATTTAGTCAGCCCCCAATTGTGCAAGTTCTGCCACTTAAAAAGATGAGAGAAGCCTCTTTTGACATCATAGGTAGACCACAACTATGAGAGCCAAAATGAGAAAACAAATCCAGAAAATCACCTTGTCTGATTTGGCAAGATTTTTTTGCAAATTATTGTGGAAAATAAGTATTTAGTCATCTAAAAACATGCAAGATTTCTGGCTCTCACAGATCTGTAACTTCTTCCTTAAGAGGCTCCTCTGTCCTCCACTCATTACCTGTAGTAATGGCACCTGTTTGAACTTATCAGTATAAAAGACACCTGTCCACAACCCCAAACAGTCACACTTCAAACTACACTATGGTGAAGATCAAAGAGCTGTCAAAGGACACCAGAAACAAAATTATAGCCCTGCACCAGGCTGGGAAGACTGAATCTGCAATAGGCAAGCAGCCTATTTTTTCCTCACTGTAATAAGTGGAATTTGGTATTATGAAGAGTTATTGGACTGAAAGAGGCCCATATTCTGTCCTTGCACATGGGCCCTCTTCTGTCTGTGTTCACTAGTGTTCGTACAGGTGTGAGAGAGGTTATCATAATACACAATGCAAAATATTGGTAACTTAGAACAGAACGTTATCTCACTTAAAATGTTCAACAAGAACAAAAGCCATTGAACATTGTAAAAATAAGGTGCATTTACCCTGACTGATCATCCCAAGCTTTCCTAGAAGTGCAAGTTTCCTGATAACTGGCAAGCGAACACAGGCTGCTAATTATCCAGCAAATTAGCAAAATGCTCTTTCGTCAGGTGAAATGATACTTGAGATTTGTGTGCTGCTAAGAACAATGACAGGTTTTACAAAGAAAACAAAAGCAATAGGATTTTCTAATCAGGCTATTAGTTGATCACCACTCGGTTTCTATGTAACGATTTATGGGCGTTTAACAGTTCTGGTCAGTTTGTGTACATGCACCTTCAGATGTCTAATTACACAATATGTATTGTGCCAGGATATCCTAATGCTATGTTATCGAAGTAAAAATAGCCTTTGACAGATCTGTCAGTTTACATCAGCCAATAATTGGAAACAAATCTTCACACGACCACTTGTTTGGTCAAACAAATTGGCCTTAGGAAAGTACATTTTGACTTTCATAGCATATTTTGGACCCAACAATTAGGGAGAAGCAGGAATAAGAAGAATGAAAGTAGAAGCTGGATGGAAATTTTTATGGGCAATAGAAATAGCACAGAAATCAATTCCTTTGATAAGAGTCCTTGTTAAAGGGAACTAGTCAGCACAAGCAGCATGGATCAGAGCCTTGCTGTACAATTATTGCCAGATACATCTTTCTCTAAAAAGCTACGGCATTTCAGAGAAAATATGCTTTAAAAATCAAACAAGGACCGTAGCTTGAGAAGAGACAAGTCTGGCTCCAAATCAGGTCGCCTCTTCACAGTGCTGCTAGAGGTAACTGACAGGTTCTCTCCCATGTGTGTACATAGGGAGAGAGCTGTCAATCATCTCTAAGATGGGGCCAGACTATTCAATTCTTTCCCTTTGCTCTCCAGCTTGAATTTTGAAGTACATTTTTTCTGAATTGCAATTGCATAGCCAGGCTTTAATTCATGTTGGATGCAATGTGGATAGCATGACTCATCTGACAGGTTCTATTTACTGCATTATTGATGTCTGTGATGGGTAAAGTGAGTTGTCTTTGCCTTTACAAGTATGATCTTAAAGTGGATGGTGCGTACGTGGATCTTTTGTTGGTACCACACATATGAATTTCTATCAGTGTACAAATAATTATATAAACCAAGGCCCAACAAAAAACCCCCACACTGATTAATTTGCTAACACATAATAAACAATGGAAGTATAAAAAACCCTTTGATCTTTTGTAATCACGTACCTCTGCAGGACACATCTGAGGTATCCCTTTCAGCAGTTTTTTTGTAATGGTTGCAATCTTTATGGTCTGACCTGTTAAGTTCTATGTACAGCAGGTGAAACAAGCATTGAACACGTCACAATTTTATAAGTAAAATACTCATAAAGGTGCTATTAACATGAACTTCCCACCATATGTCAGTAACAACACATTCAATCCTAACAGGCAAAGAAATCAAACCACAGATCTTCATAAAATTAGTGATAAGTACTAATGAAAAGTGACACAGGAAAAAAGTATTGAATAGTAATTAGAAATCAATCCTGCCACTTAGTGAAAAGTAATATCAGCTGGTTGAAACAATGGCCTATAAAAAGGTGTCTCATATAGAAGAATTTCTAAACTACTGAAGGTACCAGTGAGCACTGTTGGAGCTGTAGTCTGGAAGTGGAAAAAGCCTAATTTCACCACAAACCATCGACGACCAAGTGCTGCAAGATTTCAGACAAAGGAGCTAAAATAATTATCAGAAGGAGTCTGCAAGAGCCAAGAACCAACTGTGGAGAGCTACAGAAAGACCTGTAATCAGAAGGTATAATTCTTTCAAAGAAAACAATAAGTAATGCACACAACCGTATGTGCGCTTACCATGAAAGACTCCATTGTGGAACAAAAAAGCATGTTCAAGTGCATTTAAAGTTTGCTCAACAACATTTAGACAAGCCTGTGAAATACTGAAGAAATATAGTTTGGTCAGATGAGACCAAAGTTGAACTCTTTGAATGCCATTATAAACATCATGTTTGGAGGCCTTTCACAGCATACCAACAGGTAACTATCTATGTACCAACATCATGTTGTGGAGCTGTTTTTCAGCATAAGGCACTCGCAAACTTCATATAATTGAAGGAAAGATGAATGGACAAATGTACCGAGACATTCTTGATAAAAATCTACCATCTTTCAGGATGATGATGATGAAATGAGGTAGACATTTCAGCAAGAAAATGGTTCCAAACACACAGAAAGGATATTCTCAATTCTTTCAGAGAATCAGAATAAAGCTACTAGAATGGCCAGACAATCACCTGACTTGAATCCAATAGAAACTTTATGAAATAAACTAAAGCTCAGAGTTTACAGAAGGAGCACAAAATTTGAAGAGTGTTCGTGTGGAAGAATGGGCCAAAATGACACCTGAGCAATACATGCAACTAGTTTCTCCATACAGCAGGTGTCTTGAAGGTGTAATCACCAACAAAGGTTTTTGTATGAAGTATTAAATGCATTACAGTAAGCGTGTTCAATAATTTTTCCCTGTGTCATTTCTCATTATTACATATAATTAAATTTACAAATATCTATGGTTTGATTTTTATTAGATGAGTTTTTACCGACATCTAGTGAGAAAATCAAGTCAACAGCACGTTTATCATATATTTACTTGGAGAATTGGTGGCGTGTTCAATACTTATTTCACCCGCTGTGAAGTAAAGAATCTGATACTCTAAATCACATTTAATTTATGTAACTAAAATATACTTTGCATCTTTCAGTGTTATTCAAATGGATGAAATAAAATTACTCTCAATCTTTCAGTCTGCATTATTTCTAATACCCCAGGAGGTTATGATTGTATAAAAATTTGGTAATAATCTTCTTTCATTAAATCTATAAAGATCACATGGCTTTTCTTGTTTCACAGAGTAATTCACATCAAGCAATAACACACACACTGCACTTCAGGGGATATTTGATTTTAAGATATTAAACCACGTCTATAACTATATGGCATAATAAAATATTAAGGTGTGCTTACTATGCAATTTTAAAATAACTGCAAATGCGCTGAGGAATAAGTAAAAGTGATATTTATTTGCTTTAAAAAGTCTATAATGCTTATCTGAATAGCTTTTATTAGGAACTGATCTAATCACTGTTTAAAGGCAGGTCTCAGTAGGGATCAAACGTTGTCACGATAGATTTGATTCCGGTGACATTTATTGTATTGTGTCCTGACTTTGTCTTGGGTGTAAAGAGACATTAGCTTGAGAGATTTAAAGCCGTAGATTGAATCTAGCAGTTGACTATAAACTCAATTTATCATCAGACATTACCTTATCAGAAAGTTCTACCGGATAGAAAAATGATGCTATGGCTTTCATTAATTCTCTGCATATGTGACTGTATTCTAAGGATATATGGCCTGAAGAGGGACATTTTACTCTGGTCTGACTTTATTATCTACAGTTCGCGAGAGCATATGCCAATAATTTTAGTATACAGAGCAAAGTATGTCAGGACAGTTTTTGGGGATGTACTGCTAAAATAACGTTTGAGATTTTACGCTTGTCTATACAGAGAACCTTAAATTTTTAATAGGAAAATTTACAGATAGGAACGCTTTAAATGAAGCTGTGTACCAATTTATTGCTGTGACAAAATGTACTACCATAATTCGGTTCCACTTGGTAAATTTTATTGGCTGGAAACTGAGTTATACAATGTTAAGTTTAGAACACATCAGTCCATAAAAATGAAATGAAAAATAGTTAATGCTTTAGAAAACATAAATGCTGTATATTATCTCTGGAACTTTTCCCTGTGTTGTGAGCAGGACCAATCTAGCATTTCTTCCACTATGGCTGGATCAGTCATTTTAACAGATTGCTGCTTTCAATTTTGTTACAATCTGCAGCATTATACATAGAATATAACAGCCTACAATATCTCAATATCTTCTATACTGACATTCCAGCAATGCACTGGACTCCAGGAGGCAAGATATGCCTGTCTGTCTGTCTGTCTGTCTATCTATCTATCTATCTATCTATCTATCTATCTATCTATCTATCTATCTATCTATCTATCTATCTATCTATCTATCTATCTATCATCTATTTATCTACCTATCTTTCTATCTATCTATTATCTATCCATCTATCCATCCCTCTATCTATTATCTATCTATCTAGCTATCTATCTACCTATCTTTCTATTTATCTATTATCTATCTATCTATCTATATCTATCTATTAATCTATCTATGTATTATCTATCTATCATCTCTATCTATCTATCTATTAGCTCTATCTATTATCTCTATCTATCTATCTATCTATCTATCTATCTATCTATCTATCTATTTATCCATCTATCTATCTGAATATCTATCTATCTATCTATCTATCCATCTATCTATCTATCTGTCTGTCTGTCTGTCTGTCTATCTCTCTACGTATGCTCTTAGCTATAGGGTTCATCCATGAGCTGCCTACTACCATAGTTTGAAGAGCTATCATGATGTATTATATTGTACGTGATTAATGGGACTAGTTTTCTAGTTAGTAAAAATGGCAAACTACAGAGTGTGCAGAGGATGTGGTGATATCAGAGCTCAGCAGACTACACCGTGTGCAGAATTATTAAGCAAGTTGTAATTTAGAGGATTTTTTTATTGATCAACAACTATGTTCTCAATTAACTCAAAAGACTCATAAATATCAAAGCTTAATATTTTTGGAAGTTGGAGTGGGGTTTTTTTAGATTTGGCTATCTTAGGCCCTGTGCGCACTAGAAAATGTAATTTTCTTAAGAAAATTCCGCAGGTTCTGAAAGAAAAAAACGCAAAAAAACGCACTGAAATCCGCATGCGTTTTGTTGCGTTTTGGTGCAGTTTTGGTGCTGTTTCGGTGCGGTTTTTGTGCGTTTTTTCTGCGGGTTGGTACATGTGTTTTAATGCATTCGATGCAATAAAGCACATTAAAAAAAAAGAAAAAGGTAATTTCCTTCTGATATAGATAGAAAGATAGATAGATAGATAATGGATAGATAGATAGATAGATAGATAGATAGAGGGAAAGATAGATAGATAGATAGATAATAGATAGATAGATGGATAGACAGATAGAATAGATAAATAAAAAAAATAGATAGATAATGGATAGATAGAGAGATAGAAAGATAGATGGAGGGATAGATGGATAGATAATGGATAGATAGATAAATAAATAAATAAGTAATGGATAGATAGATAGAAGGATAGATAGATGGATAGATAATCAATAGATAGAGGACAGATCAATCAATCAATAGAGTTCCTGTGAGGGCACACTGCAGATCTCGTGAGCGGTAGTGTGTTCACATTACCGATCGTGAGAAATGACCTGTAATTACCTCTGCAGTCTCATTACGAGGCTGCATTAAGTACAGTGTGTCGGACGTGGCTGCAGCAGTCCGCAAGCGTCGTGGGACCTGCATGGATTACGCCGGAGCTGTGTTTTGGGGGTGTTAATAAAGTGGTGTAAAAGGGGGCTTTTTTGTGTTTTATTTAAAATAAAGGATTTTTCGGTGTGTGTGTTTATTCACTTTACTTATGGGTTAATCATGGAAGCTGTCTCATAGACGCTGCCATGGTTAAGCCTGGACTTAGTGGCAGCGATCCGCTGCCATTAACTCGTTATTACCTGTATTGCCACTGCATCACGGCAATCTGGAAGAGCCGGGGACACTCCGGGACTGTCGCATAATGGATGCGACAGTCGCAGGGCAGCTGCGGGCTGATATTCTCGGCTGCGAGAGGGGGGGGGGAAATAACCCTGGCCCTCGCCCTTCCCAACCTGAGAATAGCAGGCCGCCACTGTGTGTTTACCTCGGCTGGACGGTAAAAATATGGCGGAGCCCGCGTTGTTTTTTTTTTGTTTTTTTTATTTTTATATGTACGTTTGATTTCTATGTGTATTCTATATGTCTGTGTCTGTGTGTGAGTGTGATCTGTGTGTGTTTACTCTCTGCTCAGCTACCTCTTCCTGTCATAATGACATCACTTCCTTGCAAAACGCAGGGCAGTGATGAACATTATGTCCCGAAAAAAAGCGAAATACTGCAGGGAATAACGCACAGAATTTGCTACCTGCGTTATTCCCTGTGGGATTTCAGAATTACAATACAGTCAATGGAGTGAAATCCCGCAGCTATCTGCGGAAAAGAAATGACATGCAATTGTTTTTGCTGAGAGAATCCCGCAGCAAAACATGTAGCTGTCAAAATCTGTCTAGTGCGCACAGCATATTTTTTCCCATAGGATTTGATGGTGAATCACTGCAGAGATGTAATGAACATTTTCTGCAGTGAAACATGCAGTAAATCCATGGGTAATCCGTGGGAAATTCCATCTAGTGCGCACAAGGACTTAGGAGGATATCTGTTTGTGTAGATAACTATTACTGTGCAGAATTATTAGGCAACTTAATAAAAACCAAATATATTCCCATCTCACTTGTTTATTTTCACTAGGTAAACCAACATAACTGCACAAAATTTAGAAATTAACATTTCTGACATGCAAAAACGAAATCCAAAAAATTAGTTACCTATATAGCCACCTTTCTTTATGATGACACTCAACAGCCTACCATCCATAGATTCTGTCAGTTGCTTGATCTGTTTACGATCAACATTGCGTGCAGCAGCCACCACAGCCTCCCAGACAGTGTTCCGAGAGGTGTACTGTTTTCCCTCCCTTTAGATCTCACACTTTATGAGGGACCACAGGTTCTCTATGGGGTTCAGATCAGGTGAACAAGGGGACCATGTCATTATTTTTTCATCTTTAAGATCTTTACTGGCCGGCCACACTCTGGAGTAGTTGGATGCATGTGATGGAGCATTGTCCTGCATGAAAATCATCTTTTTCTTGAATGATACCGACTTCTTCCTTTACTACTGCTTGAATAAGTTGTCTTCCAGAAACTAGCAGTAGGTCTGGGAGTTGAGCTTCACTCCATCCTCAACCTGAAAAGGTCCCACAAGTTCATCTTTGATGATACCAGCCCATACCAGTACCCCACCTCCACCTTGCTGGCGTCTGAGTTGGAGTGTAGCTCTCTGCCCTTTACTGATCCAGCCTCTGGCCCATCCATCTGGCCCATCAAGAGTCACTCTCATTTCATCAGTCCATAAAACCTTTGAAAAATCAGTCTTAAGATATTTCTTAGCCCAGTCTTGACGTTTTATCTTGTTTTTTGTTCAAAGGTGGTCGTTTTCAGCCTTCCTTACCTTGGCCGTGTCCCTGAGTATGACACACCTTGTGCTTTTTGATACTCTAGTAATGTTGCAGCTCTGAAATTTGGCCAAACTGGTGGCAAATGGCATCTTGGCAGCTTCACGCTTGATTTTCCTCAATTCATGGGCAGTTATTTTGCACTTTTTTTGCCCAACACACTTCTTGCAACCCTGTTGGCTATTTTCCATGAGACATTTGATTGTTCGGTGATCACACTTCAAAAGTTTGGCAATTTCAAGACTGCTGCATCCCTTTGTAAGACATCTCCCAATTTTGGACTTTTCAGAGCCCGTCAAATTTCTCTTCTGACCCATTTTTCCAAAGGAAAGGAAGTTGCCTAATAATTAAGCACACCTTATATAGGGTGTTGATGTCATTACACCACACCCCTCCTCATTACAGAGATGCACATCACCTGATTTATTTAATTGGTAGTTGATTCTCAAGCCTATACAGCTTGGAGTAGGACAACATGTATAAAAATTATCATGTGATTAAAATACTCATTTGCCTAATTCTGCACACAGTGTATGGAGGTGCAACTAGTGCATATGAGTAAACCCCTATTATAAATGTATAGATACTAGATCTTTGAGGGGCCCATTACATATTTTGCAGTAAGGACCAAGAGGTTACAATTATCAGTGCAATATGTTGAAGCTACAATTAGAGTCCAGTGGGAGCTCCTATTCAGTGAATGACAGTCTACCTTATGTGACTGTGCATGCAAAGACATCTGTCAATCACTGAGTAAGACTGCCCACTGGATTTATATGTATATAAACATCAGGGATTTCAGTACATAAAATGAGTTTCCTATACCTATATACCTATACAATATTCTGCTCTGCTTCTCCTCCTCTACAACATGCTGTCCACAGATTGGACCACATGGAAAACAGTAAACATGTCTAAACTGACACCATATCTTTGTGACTTTTATATGAATGCACTAGAAAATTCTTCTAATTATACAAAATTTGTATAAATGTTAGTGGTCAAACGTATGGCACAGACTGAGCTGTATTGTAAAATGCAGATTGTTACTTCTTAATGACACTGTATGATGTATACCATGTGATACAAAGCAAGCGTTCTATTTCTGGTGCAGATCTATTTCTGCAAACAACCAATGAGTAATGTATTAAGAAAACTGACAATGATTCAACTGTGGTGCCAAGCAGGATTTACAGATTTATTTTGTCTTTTTGTGCCTAAACCGTGTAACTTGATTTATTTCCTAGATTTTAAAAAACTGTCTTTATACATTTAGAATTTAAGTTGTGTCACTTCTTCTATCCATGTTAAGCCCTTTATTTCTACATCTCTTGATGTCTCCTACTACAGTATACAAATACACAGAGGCCACTTTAACAGAGACAGCTGTCTGGTTGCACCTTTAGAACCACAGCAATTTGTCAGGGCGGACACCATTCTGAAGGAATATTGGCCTTTGCAGACAGGATAGCTTACTTCAGTTACCACAACTTAGATGCAGGTACCAATATGTTCTGAAAAGCCTGTTCTACCATGTCCCTAAGATGTTTTATGGGATAACGATCTGGGAAATGTGAAAGTCACGAAAATACACTGTCATGTTCCTTAGACCAAAACATGATCAATGTCTTAATGGTGGACACAAAAAGAAGGGGACCCCTGGGTAAGAACGGTGGACATAAACAGAAGAAGACTCCTGGGCAAGAACGGTTGACACAAACAGAAGAGGACCCCTGGGCAAGAATGGTGGACACAAACAGAATAGGACCCCTGGGCAAGAACGGTGGAAACAAACAGAAGAGGACCCCTGGGCAAGAACAATCTATAGGCCCTTTGCAGTCCAGTAGCTCCTCATAATGCACAATTCTACTTGCTTTGGAAGTGGAATGAGCCTTGTCACCTCTTCAGGCCCATGTGTGGTTGCACAAGTTGCACCTGTGCCGCCGCTGCTCGGATCCGGACCTATAGGGGTGATGGCTCGAGGGTCTCCGGACCCGGGGGTTTCGCGGACATGCCAAATAAAATGGGGGATGTAGATGTATGGGCTAGGCCGTAATAGGTTTGTGACACCACCCACGGTGTGTGGTGATGTGGGACACCACCGCTGCTGTTACGGGGCGCCCGGGGGAGATGTTGTGCAGCAAGTTGTTAACCCCTCCGTTGGCAGGGATGGTGGCCCCGGGACCTGATGGCTCTGGTGCAAGGGGAATGACGACCGCAGAGGGTGCTGGTGTACTTCAGTTAGGAAAACACACAAGTCTCTGGTAAACCAAGATGGTGGTGGCCGGTGCCGCGGCCGGTTGCGTTCTGGTCCCCCACCCGGCTGGTAGTCTCTATCCTTTTCCTGCACTGCTTTAAGTAGAAATGACTTCCTAGTGTGAAACGTAGGCGTCCGGTCCAAGCTAGATGTGCCTAAGGAGCCGTGCCCGCAGACGCTGTCCCATGGGATCTATGGCCCTTGACGGTGACCTTTTATCCCTAATCGGTGGGCTGTTATCTTCTATGAGGGAATTTGGGTGGGACAGGACCTCTAGTCCTGGCCTCAATCGGTTAATTAACCAGCTCCAGTCGATTCTGGCATCTGGCTTCAGGTTCTGAGTACCCCCCTTTGTGCTATGGTTTCCGGGTCAGTTCCCCATGTCGTTACTGGCGGGCTACAACCCTGTCTTGGTCCACCTCGGTTCCACCGAGCCATCTTCCCGTCTCCTGCTGATGGAGACCACTGTCTGCCTCCTAGCCAGTGGCACCAGGGCTCCTACCCTGGTATCTGTCAGTTTACTTCAGACCTGACACACAGGCCTGACCTCCACTTCTGAACTCTAAGACAGAACTGACTGTTTTCCCACCCTGGGCTGTCTAAACCCCTGGGTGGGCATGCACCAACTGCCTGGCCACGTCCACTGGTGTGTCTAACTGTCCCTAAGGGGGGGACTAAGGTTTAATGGTTGGCTGTGTGTTTCCTAGTGAGGGAAAGGTGTAGTGTGGGGGCATACCTGTGACTACCTGGTTTTGCCATTGCGTCACACACCAATGGTATGTCAACCTCGTAATGGCTTTCGTCTTCATAACTTTTACTCCCCCATCTGTCTTTATAAGGATCTCATGCTGAGCAGCAGTGCAAAGACTACCAGACTCTTTGTAAAAGAGAAACATACAGATTGTTGGAAATATTAGTTATGGCTATAAAAGGGAAGATGAGTCTTGGAAACTATAACCCTTTCCTGCCCATCTTAGCAACATCAACACAAGGGTTTTGTACAGTGCTGTGCAAGATAACAAAAATGAAAACTCATTGAAAATGAAGACACATATATAAGTACCCTTTTAGGAAATGAACCATTCTTGAAGTTTGTCTTGTTTTCAGTCATAGAGCTTAAACTTTGTATGGCAAACCCAATGCTTCTTTCAGACTTTAGAACTTTACAGCCCTAACTGAATACTTTAAACACATTTACTTTTGACTAAGCCTCATTCAAACAGCCATTTTTTGTACAGGAAAGACAGCATACAATTCCATTATATCCCATGGAGCCCTTCACATATGAGCTACAAGTGAATTGGTTAGTGAATAACACCAAGAAAACACTGATGCGATTCAAGTTGCATCATGTGGTGTTTTATTATCACTGGATGGCTGCTAGGAAGACCGTGGCATGCCTCTATAAGGTTTTTAATTTTTTTTTTGTCTATACGAAAAACTGATATGGTAAAAATGGATGCAAAGATCAAAAATGCATAAAAATGGGATCTAGCATATTGACAAGTCTGGTTGTTTTTGTAAATCTGTCATTAATTTAAAACATTTTTAGATTAACATCTTCTCCTCACCTGTGCTCCAATTTTTGCATTCAAGAGAGTTGACTGACAACTCAGATGGTACCATATACTAGGAATATGGTGACCAAGGAGCCTAAAGATAACAAACTAAACAAAAAAACACCAAAAACACAAATAATAAATGAGTAGATTACTTCACTCAAAAGGACAGTGGTCCATATAGTGAGTACAATTTAATAATCATAAGAAACTCAATATAATTAAAGAATATTGTATACAGGTCCTCAAAGGAGAGACTGACAGTATAGTATTGTGTGGTATAGATGAGAATAAATTGAAACAATCTCACCCATGTCAAGTAGCTTGGGGTGCATCAGGGTTTCCTCTGTGTGGGTCCTCCAATTTTCATGTTGTTACTGACCCTACACGTCCCTAGGGAAACTCACTTTACCTTGTACCCACAAGCTTCTGCCCTAACAAGGGCAGACCACAGCTAAAAAAACACATTTGGGAGCTTGGGCATAGGACCTCTGACCTGTACCACAATACTGGAGTCCCCTGATGATTCCTACACGATAAAACGCCTCGGGACAAAGCTAGGAACGGTATAGGGGTATTAAGTGAGGGTTAGCTGTAGTCTGCCCTTGTTAGGGCAGAAGCTTGTGGGTGCAAGGTAAAGTGAGTTTCCCTAGGGACGTATAGGGTCAGTAACGACATGAAAATTGGAGGACCCACACAGAGGAAACCCTGATGCACCCCAAGCTACTTGACATGGGTGAGATTGTTTCAATTTATTCTCATCTATACCACACAATACTATACTGTCAGTCTCTCCTTTGAGGACCTGTATATAATATTCTTTAATTATATTGAGTTTCTTATGATTATTTTTTTGTACTCACTATATGGACCACTGTCCTTTTGAGTGAAGTAATCTACTCAATTATTATTTGTGTTTTTTTGTTTAGTTTGTTATTTTTAGGCTCCTTGGTCACCATATTCCTAGTATATGGTACCATCTGAGTTGTCAGTGTACTAAGGAGCTTTTGGTTACTTGTTACCTAATAATGTTTTTAATATATTAGGATTAAAAGTTATATTTTAGGCTCTTGAATTGCTTTTTACACTATTAATGCCAAGTGGCCTCCCTCTAACGAAGACTGCTGTTTTCTATTCAAGAGAGTTGGATCAGAGTAAATTGACACTCGGCTAAAACTCTTAAAGTTTGAGACAACTATCATCACCATAATTTGGCCGTTTCTCTCACAAGAGAGAGTGTGTGTAAGGGCTGTTTCACACATCCGGCATTTCGCCGGATTGACGGATCCGTCACACTCCAGTACAGTGTTAATACTGTACAATGGCATCGCGGCAACCTCCGGTCACATGCTCCGGTCACATGACAGGATGTTACCGGAGGTTGCCGTGATGCCATTGTACTGTATTACACTGTACTGGAGTGTAACGGAGCTGGCAATCCGGCAAAATGACGGATGTGTGTAACGGCCCTAAGCGTTAAAGAGAATCTGTCAGCAGGACTTTCTATGCAAGCTGAAGTCAGCATGCTGCAAGGTTTAACACAGAAAGAATAAACTGGATTTTTATACTTGAGCTGTGGATAGTGCCACTGTTTCCTTCTATTTGGTCTTCTCTGCACATGAGTATCTAGTCCTGCAATGATAAGTGTCCTGCTGCTTAAGCAAACAACAAATAAACAAAAAGATTGGATTGTGACAAAATAGGCATGCTTTAACTTTCTGTGTTAAACCTTGCAGCATGCTGACTTCAGCTTGCATAGAAAGTCCTGCTGACAGATTCTCTTTAAGGCTTAGGGCCGTTACACACATCCGTCATTTCGCCGGATTGCCGGCTCCGTCAAACTCCAGTACAGTGTAATACAGTAAAATGGCATCACGTCAACCTCCGGTCACATGCTGTCATGTGACCAGAGCATGTGACCGGAGGTTGCCGCGATGCCATTGTACAGTATTAACACTGTACTGGAGTGTGACGGATCGTCAATCCGGCGAAATGCCGGATGTGTGAAACGGCCCTTACACACACTCTCTCTCTTGTAAGAGAATCGGCCAAATTTGAGAGTTTTAGCAGAGTGTCAATTTACTCTGATCCAACTCTTTTGAATGCAAAAATTGGAGCACAGGTGAGGAGAAGATGTTAATCTAAAAATGTTTTAAATTAATGACAGATGTACAAAAACAACCGGACTTGTCAATATGCTAGATCCCATTTAATCGTGGCGATACTTCTTCTATGGAGCGTGCACCCTGAGCCAGCATTTATCAAAGAGGACTTGAACAAACTTTCTCCTTTAACAACCATAAAAACAAGGTAACCCCATAGTAGTGGAGGACTGCTGCTTTTTCATTTGATATCATGTCCAGAGCAGTCTTCTCTAATCTCTAATTGACACCTCACTTTAAATGTCCACTCTCTATAGAGAGCCTGGTGTTGGCAAGGACAGCTCTCTGGGCTCAGCTACATGACAAAACCTAAAGATTTAGATTGTGTCAGAATGGCAGCAGCCATTAATCTAAGTGATTTACCACTGTATTCAGAATCTCCTTGCCTATATCATGCTGCTCTTAGATAATATAGCAAACATCTGCTTCTCTTCAAGACTATAATATAATGGCTTAATAAAATATCTATATTGCCCTGTATCAATACTTTGATCACTGTATTCTGTCTCCATGTACTTACAATAGGTAGCCCTCTGAAGGAGGTTTACTTTATTGAAACAGACATACTTAACTTAAAGGGAATATGTCATCAGGTTTTTGCTATATAATTTGAGAACAGCATAATATAAGGCAAAAAAGCCTGAATCCAGTGATGTTTCAATTAATAGTCTCCTTGGTGTAGTTTTCATAGAATCCTAATTTTGTATGATGTTAATGTAGCAGAACAACAACTTCTACTCTGTGTATAACCCCGCCTGCACCCCTTCCTGTGCACACTGGGAATTATCAGCAAATTGCTAATAAGTGGTGGAGGCGGGGTTATACAGATTAGCCTTACTGATGTGCAGGTGAGGCAGCCCTCTAATGATAATCTCCTTCGGAAAAAAAATATGATTGTATTAAAATTATAACATACAGTCCAATAAGTGACACATCACTGGAATCAGAATCTTGTGCCTTACATTATGCTGTTCTCATAATAAATAGCAAAAAAACTGCTGACATATTCCCTTTTAGGATTTTAGAATCTGAACTTACTACATGAAATGAACTGTAATTATTTTATGCTTCATAAAAATAGCACTTGCAAATTTTTGGATTTTTATGCAGTATTTTAGATAAATTCACATTTACTGTAACTGCGCTCAATAACTTTCTCTTTCTGTTCCAAATCCATTATAACAGGGCTATACATTTACAAATAATAAATTAAATTAAGCCATTTCCTGTCTCTTTTTGGTAAGGCTGGATGATTAGATCCCCCTAGCTTTAAAACAATTCCGCAAGGAACCATTTTAAATGCATTTAAAGCCTCACTGGTTCAATACACCCACCCTGAGAGCAGCAGTAAAGAATTTCACTCAGGTAACATTTAATGATCCTAGTAGTGCTGTTACAAGATCAAAGTTTCTGATTTGACAGCATTAAGAAATGTCTGAGGGAAGTTGTAGGCAGAGCTAGAACAACAAAGATAAAAATCGACAAAGATGTCAACTGGAGGTACATGGATTCCGAGTAACTTGTACTTTATAAAGTATAGAAATGTGGAAACTGGAGACATTAATTAAATTTAAACATTGTTGACCTGTGTATAGAAGCATTGAGCGAGTCTCTTCACTGCCTGCCTTATTTAATGCTACGCAGATTACTGAATAAAGGCATTCCTATACAACATAATACAGCATAAACAGCATAGCATTATATTTCTTATCTTTGGAGCTAAATCAGAGCTGTTCTGTACTTTGAGCAATCTATTATTTTGTATTTTCTTAAAAGTGTCACATAACAATGAGCACATCATAAGTTATCCTGCAAAATAATTAGCTATAGGGTAGGCTTGCACGAGTGTATGAATCGGATGAGTGAAATGTGAGAAAAACTTGGCTAATGTTTTTCAATGAGGGAATGCCCATGGTCAGCTTTTTTTTCTCATCCAGATTCTGGATGAGAGAAAAGTCACAGCATGCTGCAATTGTCTGTGAGAGCCGTATCACTCGCATTCATACAAGTCTATAGCGGGCTTTACACGCTGCAACATCGCTAGCATTTGCTGGCGATGTCGAGCGCGATAGCACCCGCTCCCGGCGTACGGCCGATATGTGGTGATCGCTGCCGTAGCGAACATTATCGCTACGGCAGCGTCACCTGGACTTCCCTGCTCTGCGACTTTGCTCTGGCCGGCGAACTTGCCTCCTTTCTAAGGGGCAGTTCGTGTGGCGTCACAGCGACGTCACACAGCAGGCATCCAATAGAAGCTGAGGGCGGAGATGAGCAGGACGTAAAATCCTGCCCACCTCCTTCCTGCCGCATTGCCGGTGGAGGCAGGTAAGGAGATGTTCGTCGCTCCTGCGGTGTCACACACAGCGATGTGTGGTGCCGCAGGAATGACGAACAACATTGCTAACAAGCAGAAAACGATTTTTTGTTTCAGGACGACCTCTCATGGAAAATGATTTTGACCGCTTTTGCGATCGTTTAAGGTCGCTCATAAGTGTTACACACTGCGATATCGTTAATGACGCTGGATGTGCGTCACAAACACCATGGCCCCGACGATAATTCATTAACGATATTGTAGCGTGTAAAGCCTGCTTATGAGTGCGAGTGAAACATTGGATTGCACACAGATGATATCTGAGTGTGGTGCAATATATGCATCAGCTGACAATGGGAGAGATGGAGAGATTAATCCCTCCCTCTCCTCGCAGCTGTGATCTGATTACAGAATCGGATCACAGTTGCATGACACTTGGCTCACACTGGCAACACAACAGGAGCTGAGGGTCATTAGCATATTGCATCCAATGCACTCGCATCAGATGTCATACCATCGTGTGAATCCAGTCATAATCTGAGGATGAACCTAGCAACATGTGTTCAAAATTTTTGCAGCACCACCACAGGATAAATGATGGATTACACGAAGCTCATTGAAATGAGTGCATTGTCCATTTATCCAAGCTTCATTCTCCATGACAAGAGATGGTCTTTATTTGGGCTAAAAGATTTGGGTCCAAGACATAAGACTACCATGGAAAAAATGTATTTATTCAAGAACTTGTTTAAAGCTTATCATTATATGCTATGATGAATTTTAATATGCTACAATAAAAAGGAATTTTATTCAGGAGTTTGGACCTTTTTTCCTTTTTCACTCACATGCTAAATACAGGGTGGGCTATAAGTATGCATACACCCTGATAAAAAAAAAGTAAAGTTGAATTCAAAATGGCGTCTTTGCATATGGCCGCTACAGGCATTACCCGGCCTTAAATGCTTTGCCTCTCCCATGTACTAATATGTCACAAACAGTAAGGTGTAGCCATACTTATGACCTACCCTGTAGTATACAAAAATTTCTACTCATTTATTTCCATTATTTCTATCTGCCTCAAGACTACTTCATAGAATCATAGAATCATAGAATAGTACAGTTGGAAGGTACTCCAAGGGCCATCAGATCCAACTCCCTACACCATCGGGTCCAACTCCTCGATATGCAGAATTAACTTGATTGTGAAGCAAACAGAATATCTTCTTTTGAAACTTTGCAAATAATCCAACCAAGTCTAATTTTCACCAATAACTTCCACTAGTCTATAGTAGAATGTTTAGATAATTTATTCCCTATTGATAAGATAGGGATAAGATAGGAGATAATTTAGTGATCTCAGGGGGTCCAAATGCTGGCACCTCCAGTGATACTGAGGAAGAGACTCTGAAATCTAGTGACCAGTACTGTACCTTGACTTGAATGGAGTGGAGGTCTGCATACTTTACCTCCACTTCATTCATTTTCCATCAGATTGCTCAAATTAGCCAAGCTCTGTGCTTGGATTTTACTAGTAGGCCAAAGATGATGTTTATTTTTTCAGATTTATCATTAATTAATCTATAAGTTTATAGGTAAAAGAGCAGGTTTCACAACTGTTCCACAATCCTTGAAACCTATCAAAAAGATAATTTTAGGGGTAACTCTGCCTTTTAAGTGAGTAGGAGATAACTAGGACATAAAATAGGTTTTAAATGATTGATGAAAATGACAAGAAGAGGGAAGCTTCTCACCTGAATTACTGATGAGCCTAAAAATGGCTGCTTCAGATCCAAGAGTGAAAACACAAGAAAAATGCTGATTGGAGCGTAGTGTGGTTCCTCTGTGCTGCCGTAAAAAAAACAGGCACGATGCGTCCAAAGAGATTATTAGAGTACTGTACAGTTTATTATCTATGCGTTTCAAGGCCAACTTTCCACTTTATTAGGATGAAACCATAATCTTGGTTAAATCCTGATGAAGAGGTGAGTGGGCCTTGAAACACATAGGTAATAAACGTACTGTATTCTCATAATCCCTTCATCTCATAACGCCTGTTTTTTAATGGCGGCACAGAGGAGCCACTTTACGTTACATTCAGTTTTTTAGTGAGTAGACATTCCAGTGATTTTATTTAGTGTAATGATATTTCTATGATGCATTATTAGAAAGGAACATTTTCCTTTTGATAACAGCCAATAAAGGGAGTAAAGGTTTACAGCAAAATGACCAGGCTAAATTAGTCATAAAGAGATGTTTGGGCACCGCAGCTCCCCATCCATTCCTACAATGGCTTTCTTTCTACTTGCAACTCAGGCCTTCTCTTCTTTAGTACCTTTGGTATTGAAGACGTGTCAAGTGATGTTGTGCTGTCATGGGACAATGTTGTCCTGACCTCGCAATAAAGTCAGTATGGAGGTACCATAGAGTAAAGAGAACTGAAGACGAAAGAGGAGACTGGAGCTGGATGGAGGAAGCGAAACAGAGGAGAACCATGATGGGAGCTATGGTGCAAAGAAAAAATATAATAAATGGATATATTTGAAGTGAATTGAATTTTCTGTTTAAATTTGGCAGATTCACTCATCTTTACTTGTAACATAATTATACACACAGAAAACTAATAACCTAACAAATTAACGATATCTGAAAAAAAACCCCTTCTGATATATCATGGACTCATGACTGTGGTCTGTATGACCTAACAGAGCCAATGAAAGTATTGATTTATTTTAATATTGTTTATTCTCAGTTCCCTGCATACTATTTATAGATGATATTATTGCACCTGCTAATCCAATATTCCTAATGCACCTGTGAGACTAGGCTCCATTAGCAATACATTAGTTCTTTCTAGAAGAGATTAGAGCCTATCTCACTATTTCACACATTCTTGTTAGTCAATAGATACAATAACACAGGGGCTAACCTATTGATAAATAGGAAGAATTGAGAAATGTGTGAACTGCCTTCATTTAAAGGTCATGTAAAGATATTTATAGGAGAAGTGCTATGTGGGTAACTTGTACACTGTATTCTTACAGAATATAGCAAGACTCCTAAATTCTTTGCTATGCAATAAAAATAAAACTTATGAGACTTTGAGACTCTAATTTATTTATTATATTTATAAGCATTGTGTTTCTGTATAATAATTCTATATTCTGTTTGCCCACTGTTTCTTCTGCACAGACCCAATTATGTCTGTACTTCCACACACTCCTGTGTTTTAAACTGCAACACAGCTGTATTTAAAGCATAACTATCATTTTAATTATTATTTCATTAATCAATAGTGGACATGAAAAAAAGTAATTGTGTAACATATATCTTATGAGACAAATTTGCTTCTTTCTTGTCCTAGACTGATCTTCAACTCTAAACCCTTCAACCCTCAATAGGTAAAAATCTGTATTTTCACATTAGTGAGATAGAATTTTAGAAGCACCAACTGTCATTTCCTATAAAAGGAGGAGGAGGAGGTAGAGTCAAACGCAGACATTCTGCTTGAAATGTTCATGAAATGATAGCTAAAGTTTTCTGTAGAACTTTATGAGCAGGAACTGTCTTCTATCTCTGTATTGCTTCATCAGCAGTAAACTTTGCAGCTGTAACTCAAACAACACTACAACAATACAGAGATGAGCACCTTCAACATGGACAGGATAGAGAATATATTACCGGCATGGAGTAAAGCCAGGAGTGGGAATATATAGTGGAAGAGCGTGATAGCAAAATGCTATAGCTGTAACTAAGGCCAGGAATAATCTCAGCCAGCAGGGAGAATGTCCATACCCCCTTCCCCAATGGGAAATTTTCCATTTTTGTTTTTGCTCTCATTCTTCTGAGAGTCATAACCTTTTTATTTTCTATTAATCTTGCCATATCAGGGCTTATTTTTTTGTGGGACAAGTTGTACTTTTGAATAAAACCATCAGTTTTACCATACAGTGTACTGGAAAATGAGAAAAAAATTCCAAGTGCGGTGAAATTGCAAAAAAAAGTGCAATTGCACGATTGCTTTTGCGAATATTTTGTTCACTTTATATGGTAAAACTAACATGCCAGTGTGATGTCTCAGGTCAATAAAAGTTCGTAGATACCAAAGTGTATACTTTTATTTTTATCTAAGAGGTTAAAAAAAATTCAGAAGATTGTCCAAAAAAAGAATTTTGCTTTTGGCGCCATTTTCCATGACCTATAGTGTTCTCATTTTTTGGAATATGAGGTTCAGTTATGGCTAATTTTTAGTGCCTTGAGCTGACGTTTTTAATTGTACCATTTTTGCATGGATGCGTATTATTGCATGCTATAAAAAAAAATTTGGCTACCAAAAAACATAATTTTGGCATTTGGAATTTTTTATCACCATGCCATATACCAATCAGATTAATTGATTTTATATTTTGATAGATTGGGCATTTCTGAACAAAGCAATACCAAATATGTGTATATTTTTTATTTTTTCAACTGTTTTATTTTTAATGGGGCAAATGGGGGGTGATTTGAACTTTTTGGGTTTTTTATATTTTCATGTTTTTAAAAACTTTTTTTACATTTTTTTATTTACTTTCCTAGTCCCCTAAGGGACTTTATGGATCCACTATCTGATTGCTTGTTCATTTTTGTTGATCAGAGCTGCACAGCTCTGATCAGCAGATATGCAGCATTTCTGTGTGAGCCAGCGCTCTGTTGTCTCACAGAGGAAATACATCATGATAGCAACAAGAGTCATTACATGACCTGTCACTACCATGGCAACCATTGCCCCCCCGTGTTCATGTCACGAGGACACTGACGGCAGTGGGGAACAGTACAATCCCCTGTGATGGCCATTTAAATTGCGCTGTCACATTTTGACAGTGCAATCTAAGTGGCAAGCTGGCATGGGTGGATTGCAGATCACCGCCGGTTCACCGCAGCAGCCGGCGGTGATTACCCCGAGATCACCAATGACGTACCAATACGTCACTGGTTGTGAAGGGGTTAACCATTTCAGCATCAACAGAAAGTAAATCCACTCCAATGTAACCTGTGGACGCGACATACACGTGACACATAGCCTATGATCTTTATTTTAAGGTTCATTGAATCCGTGGAAGTAACCATATGATTATTCTGAGGCATTTTTGGGGCCAATTATGTCCTGGAAAATGGTGTGAGGGTCAACCTTTGGAATACATGATGAAACACTTTGAAAGTTAAAGTAGCTACTATAATGTTAGAGTGCGGGGCTCATCCATGCCTGGTGCGACCTCTGGTGAACTGAGTAATGTGACCTGCTCACAGCTGAGCCCCCCCCTTGTCAGTGATTCCCAAAGCCTGTAGAGAGTAGACATGTTTTCCCTCTCTGCAGGCTCCAGATGTAGCAGAGCTGAGGATCGTCATGGAACTTTGTATGTATTACATCGGATCTGCAAAATTTTTTGGGGGTTAATAATGGGGTTAAAAAGGGTGTGTGTATTTTATTTCAAATAAAGGATTTTTCCAGTGTTTATGTATTATTTTTTTACCTTACAGACTTAGTAATGGGGGTGTCTCATAGATGCCAGCCATTACTAAGAAAGGTCTTAATGGTTGCTGTAATTGTTTGACAAATCACAGCTGGCATTAACCCCTTATATTACCTCGATTGCCACTGCACCAGAGCAATTGGAATGAGCTCTGTAAATCACAAGGATTATGTGATATAATGTGATGTTCCAATTTTAGGCTCATGTGGGTTATTTTTTTTTAGATTACGAGGGCTAATATCCATGGCTCCTCCCATACTAATAATACCAGCCTTCAACTGTTTGCTTTACAGTGGCTCGATATTAAAAATGTGAAGGACCCATTGCCTTTCTTTTTAATTATTTATTTAAATAATAATAAAACTGCTTTTGAATCCCCTTTATTTTGATATCCATCCATGATAAAGCTCACAGTTGGGGCTGCAGCTGTAGGTGTTGTTTCACCCACGATGGCTATCAAAATATGGGAGGAACCTGTCTTTTTTTAACCATTTATTTATGTTTACACTACCATACAACAAACTGACTGCAACCAATCACAGATGCGGACACAGGGTGTGGAGCGTCTATAGCAGTCTGCAACCAATCACAGACACAGAGAGTGGTCAGAGGAAGCAGAGCATATTTATGTACCTTAATAAGCAGGCCTGGAAGATAATGTGACTGCAATGTGATCCTCCAAGAATCATGGTATGTATAGCTATCTTGCTCTTACTACCATTTAACTTCCTTTTGTAGTCCACGTCTTTTTTTGCCATCTGATCATTTATCAATCCTTGGTAAGATTGCTGACTTTTGCGGTAAATGATTGGATGTCCAATTCCGATCCGGCCAAAGATCATACAATTTTAACATTTTACGATCTTTGCCAATCAGGATTGCTCATCTCTAGTACCTAGTGTATGTGGAACTCAAGCATTTTTTCAGAAAATCTTCCAGAAAAATGCTCTAGTCCCCCAATGACTTCCATTATACTTGTTACATGAGTCGAGCCTGTGCAAATTTCTCACGATTACCGAGCACTAAAGCATGGTTTGCTCATCACTACCCTTAACCTAAATCAGTATGTCTTTGAAAAGTAAGAGGATACTGGCAGTACCCAGAGAAATTCAATGCAAATATGGGTAATCCTTGCAGATGGTGCCCTTGGTGGGATTTGAATTCAGTATTCCAGTGCTGCAAGACAACAGTGATGAACACCAACCAATGAAGGGAGTACAAAAATTGTTGTAAATTAAATGAGTTTTTACATAATAAATAAGCAAAACTGTAATCGGAACATAATATAATAGCAATACATATTAGGCTAAAATAAAATTGTATAACATTTTAAAGTACTAAACTTGTCTGTAGCTACATACTTAAAATTGCTCAAAATACTAAAGAAAAAACACAAAAATAAAAATTCTCACGATATTAACCTTCAAAATCTATCCTTTACTTTTGATGTTGGAGTTCTCTGAAAGATGTTTTCCCCATCAGTGGGATAGACTGGAGTAGTAGAAGTAGTCGCAAACCAGCTATAAACAATTGTGAAGGCTTAGAACATTGAAAATTGTTTTATTTTAACATCCTGGGCAGTATAAAATGTTCTTTCCATTCCTGGAAAATTCTTAATGACTTTTATCTTCAGAGCTGAGTAAATTGTACGTGGATGCCAAAGCTCACGTTTGGGTAAAGGGGTACATTAAATAGCAATAATTTTCCCTGCTATGATTAATTAATCTCTAATGGTAGCTAATGAAAAGGGCATTATGACACGTACTTGTTATAATTATAGGTTGGATTTTGACAATACACATAATTAGTTGCCTGTTTTGAGAATACATTCTACAGAACATTATATTTTGTTGGACAGTACAACTACAATGAACAAGTAAATCAATGCAAACTAATTATTTCAGAATACTTCAGCCTTACAAAATTCAAAGACATGACAGATTTTCATTTATAAAAACCTTATATTTTACGAGAGACTAATATCTTTTTCTCAATCTGTAGCTGTCATCCTTAGTATTTAATTAGAGCATAAATGGAACACAAGAATATGTGTTGTTCTTAACTAGATCTACTTTAATGATTTAAATATAGCAATTTCTGAAATGTAGCTTTTATATAAAAAAATGAAAATAGCTATTTTTTTTGTTGTTTCTTCATTTTTGTACCTTTGAAATTATTTCATAAAAGCTCTCTTTAAAACAGATATACAAGTATATCTCAATAAATTAGAATAGCTTCAAAAAAGTTAATTTATTTAAGTAATTCAATACAAAAAAGGGAAACACATATATTATAGTCATTACAAAAAGATGGATCTATTTCAAGTGTTTATTTCTGTTAATGTTGATGATTATGGCTTACAGCCAATGAAAACCCAAAAGCCACTATCTCAGAAAATGATATTATACAAGACCAACTGAAAAAAATATTTTAAACTCAGAAATGTTGGCCTACTGAAAAGTAAGTACAGTAAATGCACTCAATACTTGGTTGGGGCTCAAACAAGCTTGTCGGCAGAGGGAGACATGAAGTGCTCTAAATTTTTCTGGTAGTATTTGATAAAACACAGTGGACCTACACCAGCACATGACATGGCTTCCCAAACCATCACTGATTATGGAAACTTCACACTAGACCTCAAGCAGCTTGGATTGTGTTCCTCTCCACTCTTCCTCCAGACTCTGGGACCTTGATTTCCAAATGAAATGCAAAATTTACTTTCATCTGAAAACGACACCTTGGACCACTGTGCTATAGTCCAGTTTTTTTTCTCCTTGGCTCAGGTAAGACATTTCCAGGGTTGTCTATTGGTCATGAGTGGTTTGACACAAGAAATCCAACAGTCGTAGCCCATGACCTGTATACATCTGTGTGTGGTGGCTCTTGAAGCACTGTCTCCAGTAGCAGTCCATTACTTGCGAGTCTCTGCCAAATTTTTGAATGCCATTTTCTTAACAATCCTATCAAGGCTGCGGTTATCCCAGTTGCTTGTGCACCTTTTTCTATCACACTTTTTCCTTCCACTCAACTTTCCATTAATCTGCTTGGATACAGCACTCTGTGAACAGCCAGCTTCTTTAGCAATGACCTTTTGTGGCTTACCCTCCTTGTAGAGTCACTGTCAATGACTGCCTTTTGGACATCTCTCAAGTCAGCAGTTTCCCCATGATAGTGTAGCCTACTGAACCAGACAAAAGCTCCCGTCACACATAGCGAGATCGCTAGCGAGATCACTGAAATGCTCGCTGTGTGTGAAAAGCAGCAGCGAGCGGGCTACTGCTGCGAGGTTGCTGATCATGACAAAACGATTAGAATCATTTTTTACTCATTGGTCTCCCGCTGTGCAGCATGCATCGGTGTGTTTGACGGCGGGAGACCAACGAGTGCTGATTCTGAGTGCACAGGGAGCCGTCGTTATATGGGTTGCTGGTGGCTGATCCCTGATCGCTGTGGAGATCTGCCTGATTGACAGCTCACCAGCGACCATGTAGCAACGTTCCAGCGATCCCTGCCAGGTCGGATTGTTGGTTGGATCGCTGGTGCATCGTACATGTAACGGGACCCTAATGGACCATTTTAAATGCTTAGGAAGCCTTTGCAGATGTTTTGTGCTAATTGTTCTAATTTTCTGAGACAATAATTTCTGGGTTTTCATTGGCTGTAAGCCATAATCAATAACATTAACAGAAATAAAAACTTGAAATAGATCACTCTATTACTGTTTATAATGACTCCATATAATATGTTTCCTTTTTGTATTGAATTACTGAAATAAAATAACTTTTTGATAATATTCTAATTTATTGAGATGCACTTGAACATAATTCATGCTGAAAAAATCATGGCGATCAGCACAGTGGTGATACACAAATGTTTGAAAGATAGGAAGAAATAGTAGAGCAATAATTCTAGTGTATCTTGTTATATTTTTGTATATTTAGCAATTACAAATGAGGGGCTTCCCTTAACTGGTAGGATATGTTGAGAAAGTTTACCAGCATCTTAGAAAAACATACTCTTTTTTTCACTCCCTGCGGTAAGTGAAATAATGATGAAGGCAAACGGCAATTGGCCAAGGTACTGAAGCAAATCTTTCATTGCAAGCACAGAAAAAGTGAAAGTTTGGATAAAATCTCTCTGCCTGGAAAACCTTGTGATGAACAATCACCCGCTGCTTGTATCTAGTGATCTAAGATCATTTGGAAAACAGCTAAAAATCTGATACTTCATCACAGTGGACAAAAATTGCTTCATATATACTTGGCTCTGGCTTAGTTATTTTTGTGTTGTTTATACCAAGCACCAAGAAGTACTGTCAAACACTTAGAAAAGAACACTTCTGCATTCAAGCTTACTGTTCTAAAATAGCACGATTTTCTTTATATTTTCTATTATAATATGTTTTAGGCACTACTTTATGCCTGGTGATTAACATCTTTAAAATGTATACATATTATATTTCATATTTTTGCTGTAAAAATTTTCAAAATAAGTGTGTTAAGGGCGGTGGCTATAATTGAGAATTGAAGACTCATAATTTATTAAAAAGGATTTTTGTCAAGACAAGAAAAAAACTAATACAGTTTTCTTCGACTGTAGCTGTCATTCTGAGTATTTAATTAGAACAAAAGGGGAATAAAAATGTTTAGTTAATAACTAGATCTCCCATTAATGATTTATATATAACAGTTTTTGAAATGTTGCTTTCATAAAAAATTAATAATAATTAAATGCAGCTACATATTGTTATTTCTCCCTTTAATATTATTCGGTAGTGTCTCAGTTTAAAGACAGAAATACATAATGAATGATCAAAGATATGGCATTAGAATACAAAGACCCATTGTTTACTTTAAACTTTCTCTGTTCCAGAGTCCATTCTGATGGTTTCAGTCAAGAAACAAAGATCAGAATACTGCCAGAAACACAGGCCAACAGCGCAACTACAGAACCAGAATGTATGATTGACAATGCTCTGGGAGAGCATACTCAGTAAAGAAGAAGAGCAATTACCAGGAAGATGGAACACCTGAGAAATCAGCACCTCCCAGAACCAGCATGGAAGCCAGCGCTGTCAATCAACCTGCCAGCTCAGTAGCCCAGGAAACACATCTCCTAATATGCAAGATCCTCTGCACAGCGGAATCGTGTCACTGCCAGCTTAGTAGTCCAGGAAAGAGCAGCAAAGCATCTTCTAGTGTCCAAGATGCTCTGCAAAGAGGAATTGTAACACAGCACTTGTTCGAATTAGCCAATTTCCTATCTTGAATTTAAAACCAGTTTACAGAGGTACTGAATAAGTACATACAAGCTTTATAGAAATGTTTCCAAGGGCCTTTCCCTTGCCAAGGAAACCAACCACCTATGATAGCCTACAGAGGTGGCTGGTAATCCCAAGAACAAGCAGTACACCATTAAAATTCCTTTCACCCTTGAGAATGGTAGACTTTTAAACGAAAAATAAATTGCAAAGTTGTTTGTTTTTAAAAACACTTTACAGTGTTGCCCATTTATGTTGATAAGAAATTCCCTTCAAATCTTAGTGGTCCAAAATTATTTTTTTTAGCTTTTTTCATGGAGTGTCATTTGAATGCAAATAATTTAAGAGATATTTTGTCTGGATGCTCAAACGATAATACACACCAGATAATTGTGATAATAGGCTCACCTGTCATAATTAGGAAATACTAAGCCATATTAAGATCCCATAGCACTTTCCAGCTTACAGACAGTGTTCAGAAGCAAATACATTTCAAAAAGAAAAATTAAATTTTAACATGAGTGAAACCGGAAAAGAGTTAATGCAATAATTTCTAGACTTTAGCTGACAACTAAGGGAAGGCAAACTAATGGTTTTATCTAAGTTTTGAAAATAATTTTCCATAAGCTACAATCTCTTCTCCACCCACCTCGGTAGGATATTGCTGTTGGAACCTGTGAATAACTGTCTATGGCAGAGTACTAACAATTTGTGATGGGCTATCCCCCCGATATTCGAGATCGGGAGCCTCACCCGAACGTTTTGTAAAGATCGAGATCAGGATCGAAATAATGCAAACTTGCATCCGAAGACTGAACTTGGCTTTACAGTTATGGGATGGGGAGGGGGCTGTAAAAGAAAGAATATAGTTAATAATAAACATTGTGATTATAAAAGGCAAAAAGTCGGGCACTGCAGCGTGTGGCTATTCAGTGGAGCCATACTCACAGTTTTACAGCTATCAGCTGTTCCAGGACTTAGCTGTGCTCAGACTTTTATCACCGTGCATGGTGGTGCTCAGCTGGCTATGCAGTTGGAGTTCCAAAAATCCAAAGGTAGGAAAGAAGCGGCAGCTCAATCGGGAGATGACAAGTTCTTTATTCTGCAGTGGCAGACATAATCACGGGGACATGGGGGAGTGAGGAGGGTGCGTGGACAGGAGACGGACTCCGTCCTCGCATCCTCCTCACTCCCCCATGTTCCCGTGATTATGTCTGCCACTGCAGAATAAAGAACTTGTTGTCATCTCCCGAGTGAGCTGCCGCTTCTTTCCTACCTTTGTATTTTTGAAACATTTGTCATTATACCTACAGGTCTCGTGAAGCGTCCTGCAGATTCCTGGCCGCTTCTGCTTCCGCATCTGATCATTGCTGTGCCCCCAGTAATCACCACTGACTAAAGGACCTTCCGTGATGTCATAGCCATGTGACCAGTCTGGTGTGAATGTTATACAGACATTGGCTTACAGACTGGTCACATGGCTATGATGTCATTGAGGGTCCTGTTAATTGAACTTTGACTGTCACTGTGCGAGTGTTGCATAGGCATCACTCGGTATGGCCGCACACTTCCTGACAGGAGCGGTCGGGTGCATGTATTTCCAGAGTGATGAAGCAGAGCTGACATTGCTCTACCTGTAGACTATGTCAGACTAAGGAGTTCTTTAGAATAAAGATGGAGTCTCTAATTTTTTTTTGTTTTATTTCTAATAAAAAAAAAAATTGTGTTAGGTCTTTTTTACTGATTATTAGAAATTTATGGTGGCCATGTCTAATTTGGCATGACACCATGAATTTCGGGCTTAGTTCCATCTGAGAATACAAAGCTGGTATTAAACAATTTATTACCCAGCGTGCCACCGCTACCAGGGTCGTTGGTTGCGCTTGAAATGGTGCTAAGAAAAAATGCGCCATTCTTGGGGTGGCTGCGGGCTGCCTGGTTTTACCTGACTGGTGATCAAAATAGGGGCGGAGCTCACGCTTTTTTTTATTTTTTTTTTAATAATTAAAAAAAAAAAATGGGCTTCCCTGTATTTTGATGTATTCCCTGTATTTTGATGTACAGTTCAGGATCACCCATCACTACTAGCAATGTCAATTGTTTTAGGGTAATGAAAATAGATTGACTTTTGTGTTTTGAAAAACTAACATTTTTATAAATTTTGCCTTGGGCATGAACAATAAAATAGATAGCTACCCATGCAGCAAGCCTTCGCCCGTTTTGATTTTTGTTTTTTGATCCCCTTCTTCCAAGAGCCATAACTTTTTTTTCATCAATCTTGCCATATGGGAGCTTATTTTTTGCAGGACAAGTTGTGCTTTTGAATTTGATTAGTTTTACAATATAGTGTACTACAAAATGGGAAAAAAATTCCAAGTGCAGTAAAATTACAAAAAAAAGTGCAATTGCACTATTTTTTGGGGGGTATTTTATTCACCATGTTCACTATAAAGTAAAACTGATGTGTTGGTATGATGCCTCAAGTCGTTATCAGTTTATAGATATCAAACATGTATACTTTTACTTTTATCTAAGGGGTTAAAAACTTCAGAAGTTTGTCCAAAAAGAGTAGCACTTTTGGCGCCATTTTCTAAAACCCGTAGCATTCTCAAGTTTTGATGGCCTGTTATTGCATATTAAATCATTTTTGCGGCCACAAAAAACCCCGTAATTTTGGTGTTTGAAATGTTTTTCTCGCCCCACCGTGTACCGATCAGACTAATTTATTTTATATTTTGATAAATTGGACATTTCTGAATATGGAAATATGAAATATGTGTATATTTTTTATTTTTTTAACTGATTTATTTTCAATGGGGCGAATGGGGGGGTGATTTGAACTTTTTTTTTCTTTGTTTTGCCATATTTTTAAAAACTTTTTTTACATTTTTTAATTTATTTACTAGTCCCCCTAGGGAATTTTATGGATCCACTGTCTGATCGCTTGTACACTTCTGTTGATCAAAGCTGCACAGCTCTGATCAGCAAAAATGAACTGTTCTTTTAAGAGCCGCCACTCTGTCGGCTCTTACAGGAAGTACGTCATTGTCACATCAAGGGTCATCACATGACCCTGAGCTACCATCAAAACCATCGGCTCCATCCTCTGATGGCGGTGAGGAACAGCGCTATCCCCGCCGCAGCCATTTAAATTGAACTGTCACATTTTGACAGTGCTATCTAAGTGGTAAGCAGGCGCTGGTGGATTGTGAATACACCCATGCCTGTTAACCCTACATGTTGCTGTTCAAATCAGCAGACATGTGTATGCATTACAGTCGGCTCACTGAAGCAGCCGGCAGTATTTACAGCGACATGACCGATGATGTACTGGTTGTGAAGGGGTTAATGTTGCGACCTCTAAAGGGGGGCAATAGACAGGCAGCCTTATTTCTACCAGAGGAAAAGCAATTAGCATAGCTTTTTCTCAGGTTGTATTGCCTGGGTTGTAAGATTTTTTAAACCAGCTTGCCGGTCTACACATTGGAGAAAATATAGCCACATAAAAATAAGGTAAGGTAATTTTTAATCTAAAATAGTTGAGCATTTGTAACAAAATATAAGTTGGTTTGGGATTACATGGAGAGACCTAAGTAGTATCTGAAGATGTCCTAGGTCAGATTTTACAACCCCCCTCCAGTTATATGACAGGTCTCTCCCATCTGTACACAGTAAGAAACTAGTCATCAACTCTTATGCTGGGGGGTGAGAAATTGGTTGAGGACATCATCAGACTAGTTAAAAGGGGTGTTCACCCATATTTTTTATTGTCTACTTCAATATTATATTGAGAAACAATGTTTCTCTCAAATACCTTGTGTTGGCAATAGTGCCTGTGAGAGACGCTATTGCAGACCGCTGTTACCCGCTCTGATGACGTCACGTCAAGTGCCACACAAGTCCCATCCCTGCGGCTGGCTCCAGTTTTCCTGACTCACTATGTTGTGGCTGGTGTTTCATCGCTGTCACAGAACAGCGCGTCTCCTGCTTGCAGCGTTCTGCTGTGAGGGAGGAGGGAGGAGGGAGCATTGAGCAGATGGGCTGAGACAAGCGGTGAAACACCGCTCACAGCTAATTGAGTCAGGAAGAATGCAGCCGGCCGCAGGGATGTGACGTGTGCGGCACTTGACATGACGTCACCAGAGCGGGGAACAGCGGTCTGCAATAGCGCCTCTCACAGGCACTATTGCCAACACAAGGTATTTGAGAGAAATATTGTTTCTCAATATAATATCGAACTCGACAATAAAAAATATGGGTGAACCACCCCTTTAAATATCTCCCTATAGTACATTTTCAAGTTTTTAAACAATATTTTTCCTGAAAAGACAGTCTCTGATTATTCATATGTGAACTATGGGCAGCATAAATCTAATGATAGGTTCACTTTAATTTTAAAATTGTAATTGGCGCGGAAGCCACCACAATGTCAAACAGATGGGACAGATCATTTAGAAAGTAAAACACTATATTACACTGCTTAAACAAATAAATGCTATATAATAAATATTTTCTAATAATTTTACCCTGTTTTTTAGTCATTTATGTTTTCCAAATGATAATTGTAAAAAAAGTCTTCCTTGTAAGGTAGATAAAAAGGTCATTGAAATCTAAGTCATCTACCATGGCTCATTGACCTTTCTGGTTTATTGATTGTTTCATTGGTGTCTCTTTAATTTTCTAATATGTTTAATAATCATCATGTCAATAAAGTTCATCAATGTAAACAAGAATAGAATTCCTGATAGAGTTTGTGTCCTCATTTACATAGGATTTTTTCATAAAGATAGAATTCAGTAGTGCAATAACACACTGTATTAAGCTTTTAATGTCATCTGCCCTCTAAGAAGTAGACATATATTCTTTGAGTTGGCTTAATGTTTCACATTCTGATAAAGAACAGCTCAGCTTGACATGGTTAAATATTGATAAATCTGCCACTTAGAGTTACTGCACTGGAACGATCTGGGAAAAAAGCCTCATGAGCTTTTCTGTTCCATTAAATTTGTAGTTGGGTAATATGGCTATTGTAAAGAGCAATGCTGAAACATGATAATCTGTTCTAAAGTAAGGTGGTAGACCTCAGCAGCTAAAGGATGACATTTTGAAAGACCTATAGCTCAATGCTTGTGCAATAATCACTAAAAATATCTTTAGTGTACAATAGTTGCTTTAAAAGTATAATGGTGATATACAAACTGTATACTATAAATGCATGGAACAGGTATGCAAGGCAGTCTAAGAGGCTTTCCCCCAGTACATTGTCATAAAACATGATAATAACTTAGAATATATACTAGATAATTGTCAGCAAGTTCATGTTACATTTCCGAAAGATCATTTCACCTAAAGAAGGATTTTTTTTTCCTCACCGGGTGATAAGCAGCCTGTTTAGACTACATGATTATCGTGAATTAATTGCTCCCTCGTGCAGTGTAAATGCACACTAACGTCTGTTCACATCATGTTGGGGTCCTTTGCTTGGCAAATGTATCAGGAGGGATCACCTCACGAATGGCAAAAGAACATGCTATCAAGTTGTAATATGTAAGTATACTTCTTATTAAATAGCAGACTATGGTATTCCATGCAGAAAAGTACTGAAATGTATACCACATTGTATATGTTTTTTTAAAGTAGGTGCTTATGGGTATGGTATGCCCTTCTATGTAAATATGGTTGCGTTGGCCAAAGCTTTCCTTTGGAGGTCTTCCACACACTAAATTCTCACATATACTTTAGTCTCAAAAAAAAAAATAGTTTTTTAAAACATAACTCATACATTCCTTCACAGTTTGTTCAGTTTGCTGTCTTGCCTTTTAGATTCTTAAAGCTTGTGAACAGTAAGAAATATCTCTTCAGTCTTTAAAATGACCAACAATTCTTGTGTTGACTTGGGAAAAATGTCTTTGGTCTATGAAGCCTCCAACATCTTGTGTTAACTTGACAATTGGCATTTTTTTTCTCCATAAAAGTGATTTGTACAATTTTGCAGCGTGATAGTCAAAATTGTAGAAAAGCTGAACTTGATATCAAGCTGTTAGCCGACTAGAAGTCAACCTCTGACTACTGTTAACTGAACATTGTTGAGCTACAGTATACAGTGTAATTGATCAAATATGTCACATTTCTGCCAGGCAAACATCAGGAGAAAGATAGCATGATTTAAAAAAAGTGCAAAAGAAAACATATGGTATTAATAACATACAGCGTGCATTACCTCCTCTAGTAAATATATAAGGACATGTACTATATGATTTGTATGGTTAGCAAATGTCAACCAAAGCACGTAAAATATATACAGTATTCATGTGTGTGTGTGTGTGGAGAGAGAGAGGGAGAAGGAGAAATAAAAATATATACAGTCATGGCCAAAAGTGTTGGCACCCTTGAGTGTTCCAGAATATGGAGTATTTCTCTTAGACAATTATTGCAATTACTCACTTTCTCATACATATTTGTATACTACATACTCTATCTTGGTCTCATCTGTGCACAAGATGCTTTCCCAGAAGAATTTTGGCTAACTTACTTACATTTTGGCAAACTGCAGTCTAACTTTTTTAAGTCTTTATGTCAGGAGGAGGGTCATCCTGATGCTCCTGCCACAGCATTTCATTTCATTCAAATGTCGGATAGTTTACTCTAACACTGCTACATCCTGAGTCTGCAGGACAGATGGAATTTCTTTGGAACTTGATTGGGGTTGCTTAACCACCATTAGGACTATCCTGCATTGCAACCATTCATCAACTTTTCTTTGTCGTCCACAGCCTGGCAGATTAGCTACAGTGCTATAGGTTGTAATCTTATTTATGTTGCGCACTGTGGACAAAGGAACATCAAGATTACTGAAGATGGACTTGTACCTTTGAGTTTACTGATATTTTTCAACAATTTTTGTTCTTAAGTCCTCAGACTTTCTGTTCTCCATGATTAGTGTGGCATACACAGACACACAATGCAAAGACTGATTCAACGTCTCCCCTTTTTATCTGGTTTCAGGTGTGATTTTCATATTGCCCATACCTATCACTTGCCAAAGGTGAGTTTGAACAAACAAATCTTGTTTGAAACAAAGCTGTTTATCGACAATTTTGGAAAGGTGGCAACAATTAAGTGTGGCCCATTTTTGTGGTTTTGTGTGGAATTATATCCAATTTGCCTTTTTTCCCTGTGTTTTTTTTGCTTGTGTTGTTCCAATACACACAAAAGAATAAACATGTGTATGATAAAACGTGTAGCATGTGTAATTGCAATTACTTTCATGGAGAAATATCTTGCTTTGTGGAAGAATTTCAAGGATGCCAACTAGAGATGAGCAAACCCGAGGCTCGGTGTTCGGTGTTCACACCGAACACAGACTTTACAAAAAAAAGAGTTTAAGTTCGGAGATTGAGTGCTTTAAGTATGCAAACCATTCGCACGGGCATCGCTATTCTCAGGTACACTCAGTGGTGAACCCAGTGCAAGCCCTTGCAGTGTTTGATCGGCTCCCACTGGGAGTAACAACAGCATGATCAGGTGTAGTATCCACCCAAAAAAATGGAAAGACCCAGGCGACATTACCCTGGAAGGGATTTGTTTATGGCTGGCTGCATGTTGGCACAGACTATTCCTATGGACAATGCTGGTGGGTACTATCCCATGATTCATTTTGACACAGTCTAAGACTAAATTGAGAGTTTCCCTATGTTACCTTTACTGTCATTTGCACTTGCACTTTATGTATGAGTATATACTCATGAATGTATATGTACCTACAACAATATTTTTGTGAGGAGGGCATTCATAAATGCATTATTAGACTGTGCCTGCCAGCTTTAGGTAATATTTATGCTACTTACTGTTCATCTATATGTGATAACATGTTATCCTGACCACACTGCCTTGCAATGTTTACACCTTTTTTATCTAGATTTTAAATACATATACACCTTCTACATTGTTGTGTGTTCATATTTTTGTCTAATAAAGGGTGCCCACATTTTTCCAAATTTTTGGATTAGTGTGCAATTATATATTACCATAGGTCGTATGTAGGTTCTATGTTTAATTTGGTACTTTTCTGGTATTGTGGACCATTGTTTAAGTTTTTGTCAACATATTTCTAAAAACATGGCAACCTTGGATAAATTGGTATTCCAATCGTCAACATGATCTCACCCTTTGGAATTGTTGCCTGTATGCTACTTCTCTTTTCTGGCACACCATTTTTAATTGAAGTAATTTGTAAGCTATTTTTATTTTAAAATGTACACTTTATTACGACCATTAGTGCTAATGTGAAACTCTTTTAATTCTGTGTACAATGATGTAGTAGTTAAATAAACAACATGTTTCTACTTAGATGTTAACTGGACATGGATCATTTGGTTCAGTGATCTGGTTATACAGCATGTTTTGATTAGTGTAGCTAATTTGATTCCTATTCTGCTAACAGAAAAAAAACTGCTCCTTTTATTCAAGTTGATAATAAAGTGCCTTGCTACATAATAAGCAAATATGAAAAATGACAAATATCTATTAAATCAAAACCTTTAAACTTCTTCTGTACAAATGATACAAAGAAAGGAGTGACTCAGCTTTAAATATTTAAATTATTTATGCTGTTCTAAAGTTTTTACAAGTGTCTATAAAATTAGTTGTCTCTACACCATGCTCTTCTGTCCAATTTGTTCCATTCTTTCTTCTTTTTCCTATTTTTAGATAATACACATTTTTAATACGTATAATAACATTGGCCTAACTATAGTTCTATGGACCCCAATTCAAAATTTGGACCTTGGCCACAGCTGCCTGTTGGTCAGATGTATGGTCCCTTGCAGTATCTCTTTGAGTTGATGAAGGTGTACCGCCAAAAAGCGTAGTTTTTTTCATCATCTACCATCTGTCAGTATTATCAGCCAGTGTTATTATACCTTTTTGGATATATTCTTTTTAACAAAGTTGAATAAAGAAATGCCTTTATTCAAATCCTTGGAGTCTGAGCTGGATCCTTCCCCTGCTTAAATCATAAAAAGACATATGTGTTTCCCCCATGAAGTAATAATGTCCTCTATCATGTAATAATGTAACCCATACTAATACTGGGCCCCTTCCGGGAATAATGTCCTCCGTCCTAGGCTTCTTCAAGTATTAATGTCTCCCACCCTATGCCCCTTTTAATAATAATGTCCCTGTCACTTGGAACAAGGGTACCTACAGTGGCCCTAAGGCTAGGGGAGCCCTAGCTGATCATTATTCCAGAGGTACTTCTGATGGTGAAGAGGTCTGGACCACCAGCCTATCCATAGCTTCTGAATAGCCCTGGTCTATACCTCACTATCCCCACCCCTGGGGAGTAGTTTATCCCACACAAATAGACAAACAGGGAAAAAGGAAAACTCAAACTCACTGCACACACACGCACCCAGAGGTAAGACAATATGTGCTCAGAAGGAAATAAAGAATCAGGGAGGAAATAAACAAACAACAAGAATATTTCCACAACATCCCAAATTATGTAGAAAGAAATCCCCAGAACAGGTTCAGCACATCACAAGGACCGGTATTCACAAATGAAGCTATAATGAACATTGAAGAAAAGCTTCCACCATCTTTTAAAGAAGCAGAGGTAGCTGTGATAGGTCTCCAGTAACCTGTAACCCTAGCAGCAATCCACAGGACAGCACAAATTAACTCCTACTAGACTGCTTACTGGTAAGCACACAACTAATTGATGCCAGAGTCTGATAGAGCAGCTCAAAAATTACCAGGTGGCGTGTCAGATTCTAAAGCGTGAACAGGGTCAGACATTGCTATGCCACCTGGTGAGTTTAGAGCTGAACACTGTGTGACAGTCCACCATCATGCATCTCTTATAGTAATAATGTCAAATACCTTGTGCACTTTCCAGTAAAAATGTCCCCCATCCTGGGCCCTTTCCTTTTATACAGCTTCAGGTTCTAAGACAATGTTGTAATTTTTTCTTTATATATACAGTCATGAACCAAATTGTTGGCACCCTTGAAATTGTTCCAGAGAATTAAGTATTTCTCTCAGAATATATTGCAATTACACAAGATTTGTTATACATATGTTAATTTTGTTTGTGTGTATTGGAACAAGACAAAAAAACACCGAGAAAAAAGGCAAATTGGGCAAAAATAGTCCATACAAAATTGTTGGCACCTTTCCAAAATTGTTTGTAAACAACTTTGTTTCAAGCATGTGATGCTCACTGAAACTCACGTTTGGCAAGTAACATGTGTAGTCAATATGAAAATCAGACCTGAAACCCAATTAAAAGGGGAGAAGGAGATGCAATATTTGCACTGTGTGTCTGTGTGTTCCACACTAAGCATGGAGAACAGAAAGAGTAGAGATCTTGATGTTCCTTTGTCCACAATGCACAACAAAATGAAGACGTTTACAACCCATGGCACTGTATCTCCCTGGATATGGATGACAAAGAAAAATTCAGGCCTTCATGGTAAATAGCTGCTAGGAAACCACTGTTAAGGACAGGCAACAAGCAGAAGAGACTTGTTTGGGCTAAAGAACACAAGGAATGGACATTAGACCAGTGGAAATCTGTGCTTTGGTCTGATAAGTCCAAATTTGAGATCTTTGAATCCAACCACCGTGTTTTTGTGCGACGCAGAAAAGATGAGTGGATAGACTCTACGTGTCTGGTTCTCACCGTGAAGCATGGAGGAAGAGGTGTGATGGTGTGGGGATGCTTTCCTGGTGACACTGTTGGGGATTTATTCAAAATAGAAGGCATACTTAAACAGCATGTCTACCACAGCATCTTGCAGCGGCATGCTGTTTCATCCAGATTGCGTTTAGTTGGACCATCATTTATTTTTCAACAGGACAATGACCCCAAACACACCTCCAGGCTGTGTAAGGGCTATTTGAGTAAAAAGGAGAGTGATGGGGTGCTACACCAGATGACCTGGCCTCCACAGTCACCAGACCTGAACCCAATCGAAATGTTTTGGGGTGATTTGGACCGCAGAGTGAAGCCAAAAGGGCCAACAAGTGCTAAGCATCTCTGGGAACTGATTCAAGACTGTTGGAAGACCATTTCCGGTGACTACCTCTTGAAGCTCATCAAAAGAATGCCAAGAGTGTGCAAAGCAGTAATCAAAGCAGAAGGTGGCTACTTTGAAGAACCTAAAATATAAGACATATTTTCAGTTGTTTCACACTTTTTTGTTAAGTATTTAATTCCTTATGTGCTAATTCATAGTTTTGATGCCTTTAATGTGAATCAACAATTTTCAGAGTCATGAAAACAAAGAAAACTCTTTAAATGAGAAGGTGTGTCCAAACATTTGGTCTGTACTGTATATATATATATATATATATATATATATATATATATAAAAAATTCTTTTCTAGTGGCTATTCTTGGTTTGAGCCTGGGTGTATTGGCTGTATAATAAATACAGGTGCATAACTTTACGTTTTTGTTTATACATTGCAGTGCTTAGTCTAAATATATCACATTGTCCCCTTGAATAGAACATATACTATATTTGCTAGATACAAAAATAGTGAACATACTCTGAGATGTGTCACTCTAATTATCCCTCTTTGTTCGTGACTATGACTTTACGCTAAGTATATCCATTGAATATAAATATTTCTCTATCAGCTGCTCTTCTGCTAACCCTGATATACATCCTTTTTATTTTGATCTATTTAGTTAGCTGTACAAATTGATGCCTTTATATTTGCTGTAATAGCTCCAAACTTGTTTTTCCATTTTCTGTCGTATACCACCAATATGTCAATCTTATTCAAACACAACATTACTTGTGCATAAAATAAAATATCTGAATGTAAAACCCAAGGCTTGTTTGTTAATTATCTCAGTAGCCTGCTAATTAGCATGTTAGGACTTTTATTTACATATATATTGTAGTCAGTTTATGTAGCTTATCCTAAGATGACAGAAGCCTATGGGCATGCAAGAAAATTAATACACAGGTTTCATACATTGCATTTTATACTCAATTATGCATAGAAACTCTGTGCAACCTTTACATTCTAGTCATTATTAACCCAATGTGCAGGGTACTGAGATTAATATGTTTAAAAAAAATAGGTTAGAACATGTTTTTTACAGATAGACAGAATTATTTTCTGTTTTAGTTCTTTTAGAAATATAATAGGCAATACTTGAATAGGTGAAGCTGACTATTCTTGTTGTCTCTGATCCTGACCATTGTGTGAGAGTACAAGCTATAAACTACAGCTCACACCTGTTGCAGAAAGTGCTCGAGCTCCTGCGCCCATACCATAAAATGTTTGGAAGAATCAATCATTTTAAGGTTAAAGGGAACATGTCAGATGTAATATGCCCCCAGAACCACGAGCAGTTCTGGGTGCATATTACTAATCCCTGCCTAACTGTCCCTATATACACTATCATAGATAAAGAGATCTTTAGAAAAATATTTCTAAACATCTTTTACTGTATGATAATGAGCTAGGGCATTAGTCCCCTGGGCATTATTTCCCCAACCAGTCGCCCCCATTAGCATGTTAATATGCCCCTGTGGGTTTGCTAACATGCTAATGAATATGCAGCATGACATGGTGATCTCACTCACCTCTCCAACGCCATCACGTCCGACGGGGGATTTTGGCTCAGTGTGCATGACCCTGGAGTTTGGGTCATGCGTACTATAAAGCCGGGTGTATGGGCGATTGCTTCAAACTGAAATAGTGCGCATGACCCAAACTTCGGGGTCATGCGCACTTAGCTGAATCCAGCGATGGAGGCGAAGAGGTGAGTGAACTCATCCTGTGATGCTGCATATTCATTAGATAAAAGTAAAACTATACATGTTTGGTATCTACAAACTCGTACTCACCTAGGGAATCATACTTCCAGGTCAGTTTTACCATATAGTGAACATGGTCAATAAAAAAAAAAAATGTGAAATTGCACTTTTTTTGCAATTTCACAGCACTTGGAATTTTTTTTCCATTACAATATGGGGCAGAATGAATGGTGTCATTCAAAAGTATAACTCATTCCACAAAAAAGAAACCCTCGTATGGCATATTGACAAAAAATTTTAAAAAGTGATGGCTCTTGGAAAAGGGGAGGAAAAACCTAAAATGAAGAATAAAAAATTGCCAGGGGGTGAAGGTGTTAAAATTCTGTGTGGAATTACAATTACAATTGAATGAGTGTTCTGATTTAGAAAACCTATTTTCGAATGGCATTTCAGGTCACACTGTGGCATTTCAGGACATCCAGAATGATGTTGATGCTCTGGACCTCCATTAATTAGACAGTGAAGGGAGAGTTTTTGCGACTTAAAATACGCAGCATCAAAAACTCACTAAAACTCAATGTGGGAACAAAAACGTAGGAGTCAACCTGTTGCACAGAGACCCAGAAAACCATGTAATAAATTGAGTCAAAGTGAGGAAATTCAAATTTAAGAGATTTCTTGATAATGTACCTTATTCCCAACTTAATCTCATCAATCCTAGAGGAAAATGGCACTGCAGGAATCCCAGAAAAAGGTGAAGAGAAGCAATTGGGGACTGGGTGGTGAGACAGTTATGGGTAGGGCCAAGAAGGGCTGAGTATATATTGTATATAATCCCTTTATGGCACTCAGCATGCAGCAAAATTATGACCATCTAATTGTCATTTTGTTGGTCTCACAAAAAATATTCTAGTTAGTATGAATCCAAATTATTGTGGAGATTTGTAGTGAATTTGCTTAGTTTAGAATCTATTCACTTAGCTCTACCCACTATCATACCAGGTATTATTGTTGATCACTGGGGGTCAGTTTTCTTGGACCCCCAGTGATCCCAAGATGGAAGTCCATTTGGAAAGAGTTATGGGTAAGCATGATCAACATTACTACATTCATTCTCTATTGGATTACATAGTTCCATAGTTATATGGGTTGAAAAAAAGACCTAGGTCCATCTAGTTCAACCTTCCTCCACCAATTATACATTTTGTCATTAAGTCACTTATAACCAGGAATGTTGTGTGTACTGAGGAAATCATCCAGCCCTTTTTTAAAATCTGTTATAGTGTCTGCCATCACTACCTCTTGTGATAGGGCATTCCACAGTCTGACTGCTCTAACTGTAAAGAACCCTTTCCTATTTAGCTGCCAGAATTGCCTTTATTCCACCTGCAGTGAGTGCCCTCTTATCCTTAGTATTGTTTTTTATTGTAATAGCTAAGTTCTATATTTGGTTACCTCAATTCGTCCTATAGTGGTGTCCATGCTTGCAATCACTCCAGAGCCCATTGTCATCACCAGTAAGGGCCAAACCCCAGTAATCGGCAACTTGTTATTTATTCTGTAGATAGCGGAAAGGTTTTTTTGGTGGGATAACCTATTTAAATCCAATCTTCAGATTACAATTTATCTGTGTGGATGTTAGCAGTCTAATTTATTTATATGAGATTCAACAAACGCAAAAAAGTAATTTCAAAACCACTTAATCTGGGTGAATTACAAAGGTTTATGGTGACTTTAATGGTAATAAATTGAAATATGAGTGAGTGTATGGAAATATAAGGCTTAATCACAGATCTACAAGTCACTCAAAGACTAATGGGAAGTAATTTCTCATTATATAGTTACACCACCCCTCTTCAAGGCTCCGTCAATGTGTCATAGTATTTCTGACAGTTCTTTTTGTGATCCATTAGGGCACAGACAAATCTATAGACTGGACTTATCTAATGGATCAACAAATAAATATTGATTATTGATATATAAAGCAATAAAAAACATTTTTTCATTACTGTAAAAGCAAATGACCCCCAAATCTCTTGTCAACATAATGACTAAGTGACTATGTGAGTTTCACATCCTGGAGCAAATTGCCATGTATTACATCAATCCCTAAAGGCATCATTAGATCACAAAATATTCGATTAGTTAGCAGTTTCCTGTGTCCCAGTAGAAGGGAACATTTCACTATAAAAATCCATTGCAATTTGCTTTTTTGAATATGGAACAGTGGAACGTACAGAACCTGAGCTCATTTTATGGTTTAATAATATCCTTCACATACATTCCTGCTGCTTGCTTAAAGGCAAATCTATATGTTATGCAGTCGTGAAATTGTCTTTAACACATTCATTTTTAGCCCTGGAACTGTTAAAGCTATATCACACTCCATATAAGATGTGTTTTTATACGTATGAATAATTAATCCTGCCTGACATTACCTTAATTAAAATTTTTGCACCTTCTTGATTAGACAGCTACATAATTTAATGACACCTTCCATACTCAGAGCTGAGAATTCTGTAATGAGGAAGGAAGTGCTGAATGAATGCAAGTATCTAAGCAGGCAAGTCAAAAATAATTTCTTCACTCGCAGAACACAAAACTCTATAAATGATTATTGCTATGAAAAAAAGAAAACCAATGTAAATTTAAATAGACAGTAATTGCTTTTTAAATACATCTCAATAAAGAGGAAGATTAGATTTGCATCAGAAGAGGTTGTGAAGTGAAGAGAATACAAAAATGGAATTTATGCTAGGAAGGATTATAAAATATTACTTAACAAGTTGCTTCATGAGGTATAAAAATATTCTTTTTTTTTGTAAATCATGTTTATACTCTATATTCTATATATGCTTTAGAAATCATTACACATATAATATGGAATATTCTTACAGGTGTAAGGAACCCTTTTCACACTACGACATCGCAAGCCGATACTGCGATGCCGAGTGTGATAGTCCCCGCCCCCGTTGCAGCTGCGATATCATAGTGATAGCTGACTAGCGAACATTATCGCTACGCCAGCTTCACATGCACTCACCTGCCCTGCGACGTCGCTCTGGCCGGCGACCCACCTCCTTATTAAGGGGGCAGGTCATGCGGCGTCATAGCGATGTAACACAGCAGGCGGCCAATAAAAGTGGAGGGGCGGAGATGAGCGGGACGTAAACATCCCGCCCACCTCCTTCCTTCCGCATTGGCGGCCGTGACGCAGGTAGGAGATGTTCCTCACTCCTGCGGCTTTACACACAGCGATGTGTGCTGCCGCTGGAATGAGGAACAACATCGTAACATCGGTCATTTCCAAATCATGGAAATAACCGACGCTACACCGATGATATGATTATGACGCTTTTGCGCTCGTTAATCATATCAAAAAGGCTTTACACACTACGATATCGACAGCGAGGCCGGATGTGCGTCACTTTCGATTTGACCCCACCAACATCGCACCTGCGATGTCGTAGTGTGCAAAGTGCCAAATATTATTTGTTCAGTGAGGATTACTACGAGTGCATCGCATAACACTGGAGTGTAAGCCGAGTGCCATTATACTGTCATACAATCCTGCGATCACAGCAAAGCCGCGGAGCATGGGGCGGGTGCTGCGGAGGAGAGGGAGGGACTAATCTCCCTATCTCCTCTATTGTCAGCTGATATATATATTACACTGTACTCTAGTGTAATGTGAGTGTTGTGCGATGTTTCTCTTGCACTCATAGACTTGCATGGGTGCGAGAGATAACAATTCAGATTCCACCCACAGCATGCTGTGACTGTTTTCTCAGTCTGATTAGGGCTGAGAAAAATATCGCTCATGGGAGCTGCCCATAGAGTAACATGAGTCTGAGTGGAATGCGATTTTTTTTATCACATTCCACTCACTCCGTTTTACTTGCCGTGTGTCCTTAGCCTAACAGCATCATTGTTGTCTCCGGTTGTATCTATTATTTCACCCTAACTCACTTAGATGGGTGTTTTGTTTTGGAAAAGTTCTATTTTTTGACTGCAGTTTATTTAAAAAATAATGATAATAATGTGTGCCTTACTCAGTGTTCCTGTGTCCATTGTTGTGTCTGTGCCGCTGCTGCATGGGATTGTTATTGTCTGCAGTGCCGATATCACATCAATAGAGCTGCAGACAATCAGTGAGCTTAGCGGCTCATAATGTCAACTTGGGTGGAGCCAATGAGCTCAATTATTGATACAACACTATCCAGGTGATGTCTATGCAGCAGGAAATAGCAGAAAGAGGGCGCAGCCGTGAAAACTTAAGGGAAGGGTGAGTAAAGGATAGTTTGGTTTCCTTAACAAACTGCAGCTTGATGACAAGGAGTTTCCAAAACTTGAAAATCTCTGTAACTTAAATTTGCAACAGCTGCATTACAAGATAAGTAGTGATGAGCAAGCACAACCATACTCGGGTGCTTGGAACTCATTCAGAGTACTTAAATGCTTGGATGGGCTTGACTCAGGAGCCCAAGTATAATGGAAATCAATATTGGACTCTAGCATTTTTCTAGAAGATTTATATGGTGATGTATAATCAGATAACCAAGGACTCGGGCTCCTAGATTGGCCTTGAGGCTAGGTGGCCCAAGCTGTCCCTTATCCCAGAGGTACTTCTGATGGTGAACAGGTCTGTACCACCATCCTAGCCCTGCTCTTTGCAAGCTCTGCTCTAATACTCCCTCTCCCCCCACTACAGGGGAGGGTCGGAACAGGATTGGTTAAACTAACTCCTGCCAGCTCGATCACTAAACAGCACTGAGCTGGTCGATGCCTGAGCCTGCCTGTGCAACTCAGAAGCCCCCAGAGAAAACATAGTATGGAGTTTCAGAGTCTATGGTGTGAACAGCACCAGACACCGCCATGACACTCAGCGAGTCTTGTGCCAAATGCCGTGTGACAATTTCCCAGAAAAATCCTTGAGTCCCCCATAGACGTCCATTATACTCAGTATATGAGTAATGCCCATCCAAGCATTCAACTGTTTGATACGAGTACTGAGCTCCACAGCATGGTAGTGCTCAATCATCACTACAGATATAAAAAAGGGGCCTTTATCTTATCACAAAGTACATTTTTATAGAGATGGTATTGGTTAGTAAGCGTTGCAATGATAACCAAACACACGCAGGAGAAAATATCCATTAATTTCTTGGATGCATAATAGGTCAATAAGGTCAATAAGTTTATTATTTCTAAACAGTTTCCTAGTATGACATAAGTTCTACACTGTCATTTTGCTAAAGATTCAATGTTGTAAAAAAAATTTGACTAAAGATGGACTCAAGATCCAGTCACCCACTGTCCTATGACCTGATTCTATAACTCTAAAGACGGCTGCATAATGTAAAACTTCATCCTTAGATATCGACTGAAGTTTTGAAATGACCACAGAGTTGTCAGAAGCTTTGAAATTATCTGAAAAGAACTAAGTGAGTTTCTGTATGATACATAATAGAGCTGGATTAAATAGAAACATATCCAGCATAGGCACCCCTGAAGGATGACTCAATTTTAGCAAACATTGAAACAGAAATTGAATCTAGAGCTAAAAAAACAAACTAATTATTGGATGACTAGTTTATATTCTTTAAAAGAAATCTTTGGAAATAATGTTGGCAAAGCAAAAACACTAGCCTTATGCACGTCTGTATATACTGTAGAATCCTTATCACATGCCACTCATAGGAAGCTTCCAACCATGCTCTGGGTAAGTATGTTTTTTATTTTATATGGGGAAACACAAAGTTACATTGCATTTCATTATACACTGCTCAAAAAATTAAAGGGAACACTTAACCAACCGAATACGACTCCAAGTTAATCAAACTTTTGTGAATTCAAACTGTCCACTTAAGAAGCAACACTGATTGACAATCAATGTCACATGCTGTTGTGTTAATGGAATAGACATCAGATGGAAATTATTGGCAATTATCAAGACAAACTCAATAAAGGAGTGTTTCTACAGGTGGGGACCACAGACCACATCTCAGTACCAATGATTTATGGCTGATGTTTTGGTCACTTTTGAATGTTGGTTGTGCTCTCACACTCATGGTAGCATATGACGGACTCTACAACGCACACAAGTGGCACAGGTAGTGCAGCTCATCCAGGATGGCACATCAATACAAGCTGTGGTAATAAGGTTTGCTATGTCTGTCAGCGTTTTGTCCAGTAGATGGAGGCACTAGCAGGAGACAGGCCAGTACACCAGGAGACGTGGAGGGGACCATAGGAGTGCAACAACCCAGCAGCAGGATCGCTACCTCCACCTTTGTGCAAGGAGGAACAGGAGGAGCACTGCAAAATGACATCCAGCAAGCCACAAATGTGCATGTGTCTGCACAAATGGTTAGAAACAGACTCCATGAGGATGGCATGAGGGCCTGACATCCACAGATGGGGGTTGTGCTCAGTGCCCAACACCGTGCAGGATGCTTGGCATTTGCCACAGAACACCAGGATTGGCAAATTCGCCACTGGCGCCCTGTTCTCTTCACAGATGAAAGCTGGTTCACACTGAGCACATGTGACAAACGTGACAGAGTCTGGAGACGTCGTGGAGAGCGATCTGCTGCCTGCAACATCCTTCAGCATGACCGGTTTGGCAGTGGGTCAGTAATGGTGTGGGCGACATTTCTTTGGAGGGCCGCAAAGCCCTCTATGTACTCACCAGAGGTAGCCTGACTGCCATTAGGTACCGAGATGAGATCCTCAGACCCCTTGTGAGACCATATGCTGGTGCGGTTGGCCCTGGGTTCCTCCTAATGCAGAACAATGCCAGACCTCATGTGGCTGTAGTGTGTCAGCAGTTCTTGCAAGATGAAGGCATTGAAGCTATGTACTGGCCCGCCCGTTCCCCAGACCTGAATCCGATTAAGCACATCTGGGACATCATCTCTCGCTCCCAACACCAACATCAGGTTTCATCACAGACTGTCCAGGACTTGACGGATGCTTTAGTCCAGGTCTGGCAGGAGATCCCTCAGGAAGCCATCCGCAACCTCATTAGGAGCATGCCCAGGTGTTGTAGGGAGGTCATACAGGCACGTCGAGGCCACACACAATGCTGAACCTCATTTTGACTTGTTTCCACTTTAATTTTGTCTTGTATTGTCTTGTTTTGATTTTCATTTTGACTTGTTTTGACTTTTTTTTTGCGTCTTCAAATCCAGGCCTCCATTGGTTAAAACATTTGATTTCCATTCATGATTTTTGTGTGATTTTGTTGTCAGCACATTCAACTTTGTTCAGAACAAAGTATTCAATGAGAATATTTCATTTATTCAGATCTAGGATTCTAGGATGTGTTATTTGAGTGTTCCCTTTAATTTTTTGAGCAGTGTATATTAAGTAGACAACACATAGAATATGAATGAATGATATGTGATCACTCCATATCCATGAACATCGTGCTGCCATGGTGCCCTTTTCCACTTTCAGTCCAGCCAATTAATCTGCGCTGCACTTCTTCCCTCAGACTTTATACCTTAATTTTACTATATTAGTGCCCTCTGGTCTTTATTGAAGTAAACAACTCCTTTGCATCTGCTGTATATAATGACAGTGAATTTATTTTCCACGTATTGAAAGCCCTTATTATGTTCCACTGCTCACTGTACAGTCTTCAGCACCTCTTCATACCGCTGCAGACACTGACACTCAAGGCACTTTTCAGCTAGGCCAGAGCGTGTCCCTATGAGTCATAAAATCTTGGCACACGACTGGAAATTGCAACCTACAGAGTTCATCATAAGGATACAGCACATAACATGACACAAACGCAAAGAGACATCTATGCCTGGTTGCAGACAGAAGTCTCAGCCTGAGGTTTTAGTGCATAGTGGCAATAAGAAGAGGTGCTGAGGACCTTATGAGGGAGAATGAGCTGCGGGAGGTGTCACAGACCTGTTCTCTGTTCCAGAATTTTGTGACAGATTCTGAGTTAGAGTCTCACTTTATCTTGTGAGACTCTGGTGATTAAATGAATTCCTTTTCCTTTGGAGAGGAGAGGGTTAATGTCGGTTTACCTTCCAGCAGCTCCTGACTCCTGGTCAGGTGTTTCCGGTTGGGATCATGCCAAGGTCCTATAAATACCCTCTACTTCCACCAGCTCGTTATTTTCATCATTTGGTAGCTTGGCCAGGAGGAGAAAGGAGCTGGTGAAACCCTTTCTATGAGACTTGCATTGTGGGCCGCAGCATTGGTGCTTGCTGCAGCAGCTCTAAGTGTGCTGATTGTATGGTATGGATGTTACCCAGTAGTCTGTTTTCTTTCCCCCTTCTACGTTTTTTCCCCTTGTGCACTTTAGAGGCTCCTTTTTGTGTGGTTGCCGTGTGTGTGAGTTGTAGTTGTTGTTAGCCCTGTTTTGTCTTTATTTGTCAGTGGGGTTGTAGACTTCTGTTCTTGCCCCTTCCCCCCAAGTGGTGGGTTGTAGAAAGGGGTCTTATCATCAGGGACAAGGAAATGAGATAGAGCCTAGGTTGGAGGCTTGGACCTCCCTACCTTCAAAGGTACCTCCGGGTGTTAGGGTGAGCGCAGGGGCCCCATTCCTAGGGCCAGTATAGGTTTCCCTGTGTTCCCCTGGTCACCCATGACAGGAGGTGACCATAGTGGTGAGCATTCATTTTTTTTTCATCTGTGGCCAGTCTTCCATATTTCAGCAAGTAAAATAGCTGTAATCTGGCTGAACTTTAGTTGAATTTGCACAGAGGGAATTAGAGAAAACCCCTATTTTGTTGAATGATAATTTTTGTTAAAGCTCAGTAGGAATGAGCTTGAATACATTCACCCATGTCTATTCCCTAAACGCTAAATGGCTGCTGCACTGTGTGAGCGTGGTCTGAGGATGAACATACGGAATTCCAGGAGAAAATGAAGCTGCACCCTTGAATCTTCCCTTGCCACCAGCTTCTGGGACAGTGCAGTAAAATATGCTCAATTCAAGAACCATATAATGGGCAGTTTTCTATTATATTATTAGTGCGGAACACACTTTAAATTTCTGCAGAACCTGTCTCCATAGTAGAGGCAAAATGTGTTTGGGGTCTAAAGTGTAATGTTTTATATGATATTTATTTCATTGGGCCATAAACAGCTTTAGGCCCCCTTCACACGTCCGTGAAACACGTGCGTGTTTGGCCCGTTTCTGTATGTACCGGAGACACGGGCAAACGTGCACCAATGTTAATCTATGTTTGAGGTCACTCGTGCGTTATTTCATAATGCCCGTGTGTCCGTGTCCGTGATCCGTATGTGTTTCCGTTTTGCACGGAAGCATGTCCGTTTTCTGCACAGAACACGCACACGCGGACACCATGAAAGTCAATGGTTATGTGCGCACAAGTACGTGACACGGATGCATCTCTGTATGCTCCGTGTACGTTTTATGCTTTTTTCTAGCAATGTCGGTCTTTCTTTTCCTGTCTATGTCTGTCAATCTCCCTCAGTCCATCGGTCAGTCTCTCTGTTTGTCTGTCAGTCTCTTTCTGTCTTGTCTGTCCCTCTCTCGCTGTCTGTCGGTCAGTCTCCCCCCTCTCTCATACTTACCATTCCCCGATCACCGGCGCGGTGCTGCACGGCTGTTCTCTAAACTCCGGCGGCTTTTCCTCTTTTGAAAAAGCCGGCAGCTCATTAAACATCTCGTATTCCCTGCTTTCCCCGCCCACCAGCGCCTATGATTGGTTGCAGTTAGACACGCCCCCACACTGATTGACAGCTGTCTCACTGCAACCAATCACAGCCGCCGGGGGCGGGACTATACTGTGCAGTGAAAAAAATAAATAAATAATTTAAAAAAACGACGTGTGGTCCCCCCCCATTTTGATACCAGCCAGGGTAAAGTCACACGGCTGAAGGCTGGTATTCTCAGGATGGGGAGCTCCATGTTATGGGGAGTCCCCCAGCCTAACAATATCAGCCGGCAGCCACTCAGAATGGCCGCATACAATAGATGCGACTGTTCTGGGACTCTACAGACAAAGAAAAAAATCAGCTCACCCAGGTCTGTGGAGACTCCAATGAGGGACAGTTGCAAGGATAGAAGGCCGGCCACGCCAGGAAATTCCAAGGAAAAACAAAGATATCCAGCATCCACGTCCAAGTAATTAAAAAATTGAATTTTTATTCAGAATCCATTAAAAGCAGAAAGTGATGTGCGTCTAACTGCAACCAATCATAGGCGCCGGTGGGCGTGGAAAGCAGAGAATACGAGATTGTTTAATGAGCGGCCGGCTTTTTCAAAAGAGGAAAAGCCGCCGGAGTTTAGAGAGCAGCCGTGCAGCGCCGCGCCGGTGATCGGGGAACGGTGAGTATGAGAGAGGGGTACTCCATTCAGTCACTCTGAGGATTAGCGGTCACCGGTGAGTCCTTCACGGGTGACCGCTAATCAGGACGCGACACAGACAGAGCCGCGGTATGACAATGAAGTCCGGTGAAGTTCACGCCAGTTCATTCTCTACACGTGACTCTGCTGTCAGTGGGTATGTATCTACGACATTGTGCATCACAAACATGTATAAATTCACACGGACAACACATACATATGTCAGTTATTTCTCTCACGCATAAACGGACAACCAACACGCACACACGGCTAGCATACGGCATTCACACAGATGGCACATGGACACAAAAAAAGGACACAAAAATGGAAAATGGACCCGAAAAACGGACGTAACACACATGCTTGTTTTTTCACGGACATGTGAAGGGGGCCATATATTGTATATTTTCTGTATAACATTGTTTCATTATCTAACACTGGCCTCCCTTTTTCTTCCCTTGTATTTAATTTAATCTGGTGTCTATTTGTGATGAATTAATAAGGATATCTATACAGTATATCACAAAAGTGAGTACATCTCTCACATTTTTGCAAATATATTATATATTTTTTCATGGGACAACACTGAAAATAGGAATCTAATAATACAATGTAGAGTAGTTATTGTACAGCTTGTATAAGAGTGTACATTTGCTGTGCCCCCGATAACTCAACACACTGCCATTAATGTCTAAGCCACTGGAAACAAAAGTAAGTACACCCCTAAAAGAAAATAGCCAAATTTTGCCCAATTACCCATTTTCTCTCCCTGCTGTCATGGCATTCATTACTGTTTCAAGGTCTCAGGTGTGAATGGGGAGCAGATATGATGATTTGGTTTTATCGTTAATACACTCTCTCATACTAGTCACTGGAAGTTCAACATGGCATCTCCTGGCAAATAATTATTTAAAGATTTAAAAAAAGAGTATTGCTCTACATAAAGTTAGCCTAGACTATAAGAAGATTGCCAACAACCTGACACTGAGCTGCGGTACGATGGCCAAGACCATAAAGTGGTTTAACAAGACTGGATACCTTCAGAACAGGCCTCACTATGGTCATGCAAAGAAGATGAATGCACATGCTAGGTGTTAAATCCAGTATTGTCTTATCAAAATGGACGCATAAGTGCTGCCAGGACTGCTGCTGAGGTTAAAAGGGTGGTGGTGTCAGCATGTCCGTTCTCAGACCATATGACGATCACTGCATCAAATTGGTCTGTAAAAAAGTTGTCCCAAAAGGAAGCTTCTTCTAAAGATGAGGCACAAGAAAGACTGCAGTTTGCTGAAAGCAAGCAGACAATGGACATGGATCACTGGAACAATGTCCTGTGGTCTGATGAGACCAAGTTAAACTTATATGGTTCAGATGATATAAATCATGTATGGTGGCAAACAGGTGAGGAGTAGAAACACAAGTGTGTATTTCCTCACAGCATGTTGTGATTTTTTCCTCAGTAACCATTAGAGCTGATGAAAAACCTGCACATATGAGCTGCCTGATTGATTAAAATTGGGCTGAGTGCAATGCGGGATTTTCTTGTATTGCATTTATGCGAGTTATACGCAAGTGTGACTCCGGCCTTAGAGTTCTCTCACACTGACATATCAAAAATTGGTTGCATTCTTATTCAGAAAAGTTGGATGAGTGAAATCCATTTGATATTCTACCTGTCAAGTAAGTGGTATGGGATTGTGCAATTTTTTTCATGCCCAGCATCTGTATGACATCCATATACAAAGTGTTTTTTTCTCAGCAGCTATTATTCTACAATCATTTAAAGGACCATTTACAGTGTTCTGTGTTACAGAACAGTGATGTGTCCATAAAAAATGGATGGTGTATGGATGCCACACAGATGCGACACAGACATGCATGTGGCATCCGTTTCTTTTTCCGCACTCCTTGACATGCATTGATGAGTCCTTTCCGATGGGTATTGTAATCGCACCATTGAGCTCAGGTAAAACTCGCAGATCTGGCCTGATTCATTGGTTAACATTGGTCCGATTCCAGTACAATTTTTTCTCACAGTGTACTCATCCAGCTTACACAAGCTGTACACTGACTTCTTTATATTCTATCAAAATATAATTTCTTCAGTGTTGTCCCGTGAAATGATATAATAAAATGTTGGCAAAAATTTGAGTGAAGGCTGTACTCACTTTGTGACATACTATATGTGTTATAAGGTAATAGTGTTGTAGGTATTCATAAACTATTAGAGTTAAAGTTATCAGAACCATGACATTACATGACTATACTATATTTTTCTATAATTGCAGAAAATATATTGAAATCTGCAAAGAATTGACACTGAAGGCATATTGCAAGATTGTCTAACGTTTCATTATTCAAGGAATAACCCTTAATAAATACAGAATTCAGAAAGAGGATTTTGCTGCATTATGGAACATTTCACAGAAAAACTATACTTTATACATATTGTTATTGCATATATTCAGCCAAAATCTCTTTAAACTTCGGATGAACCAAGTACATATATTAGTGTTCTGCAGAAGATACAATCATCCTTAATGGATTCATCTGAAAAGCAACTGAATACCAAATGGAAATAACTTTCAAAGTTTCTGTTATCGACAATAAGGTAACATACAATGTGAATATTGTGGATGGGAATACTTTTTTTCAGTAAGGGAAATGTTTTTCAAATTTAGTATAATGGTCAATTATTAGAAAGGAAAAAATTATAAAAAACACAACACTATAAAATAATAATAATAATACGAAGAAGAAGAAGAAGAAGAAGAAGAAGAAGAAAAAGAAGAAGAAGAAGAAGAAGAAGAAATCAGTTTCAGCTTTTGAGGGATGTAGTAGTTACACTCTGGCCTTTATGCTTCAAGTGGCCTAGTGGTAGTCACTTGCACAATAAAAGACACCAGTGTTATAAATGGCCCGTTGTAGGTGGGGGCTTTTACAAATTCTATATCTGGGCCTAATGCTCTGTTTTGCACTCAACTTTTTTTACACTCTAGTTGGCTAATCAATTGTAATTTGTAATTAACTGAATTTACCCATATGATAAATTTAGCAACTTTTTTTTCCTATGTTTATTACATGCAAGTTTCTTATCTGTTATTAAAGGTAAAATGGGTTACTGTTACGAGGGGGACCCGGGGAAGCGTGCCAAGATGGGAAATGGAGTGCTTCCGCCGGTCAAGGTCCACTGTGCGGTGTAAGGGACCGCCGCTATGGTGGGTGAAGAGTGAGCGGGTTGCTGCTAGCGATCGTCTGGAATGTCACAGACGATCTATGTACACCGATCTGCCCTAACCCGTGAGGGTTGTATGGCACAGATCTCACGGCTCGGTGTACCTGTTGCACGGGGAAGCACAGAGGTGCCCACGCACGTGTGCCAGTGGAAGTCACGAGAATATGGCACGAGGGTAGCACAGAGGTGCCCACGCACGTGTGCTTTCAATAACCAGGTGAGTCCAATGGAGACTTGAGGAGCTCACCTGGGACAGGAACACGGCCTGTTGACGGGGGTACTGCCGGAGCAGCAAGGCAGGAACACGGCCTGCAAACGAGGTACTGCCGGAGCAGCAAGGGCCAAGCCCACAAGAGACAGTAATGCCTGAGCAGTGGCGTGGCAGCACGCTGCCAGACATCCAAACATAGAAGGACGGTCGCGCGCCGCCATGATGGCAGGGGGAGCTTTTAAGGAGGTGCAGCTCCACCCAAGGACGGGCGCGAGGCGGAGATGACGGACTTGACCCAATCAGGGTCCACGACGTCCCAGCCTGGCCAGTCAGGATTCACCACGTCACCAGCCTTGTCATCAAGCCGTGTGATGTCAGTGAGCGAATCAGGACCCACCACGCATTGCACATGCTCACCCTCCTGCCTCTGGGAAATAGAGGCGGGATCCTCGGTCTCACAATGTGGAGAGATAACGGGAATCTCACTGCTTCCCTGAGCAGTAAACCTCTGCACATTGCGCAGCCTCGCAGACCTTCGGGGCCGCTGAGCAGGAGAGTCTGCGGCAGGCCAGGAATGGGAGACCGCTTCACTCCTTGTAACAGGAGAACCACTAGGTGTCACCCTTCTGCTGCCTCTCTGAGAAGGTATCTCCTGCACACTGCGCAGTCTGGCAGACCTTCGGCGCTGCTGAGCAGGAGTGCTCGTGGCAGGCAAGGAATGGGAGACTGCCTCAGTCCTTGCCTCAGCAGAGCCACGAGATGTAACAGGTTACTATCTTATTGCATAACTCTAAAATGTTATAAGGAATGCAATGTTGTCAAGTTTGGATTTATTAATACTCAAAGCAACTCCGATCCTGTTGTAGATGCTACAAAAATGGCACAGGTCTGCAAGGGTAAAATTGTTTGAAAAGAGGTGATTTTTATATACTTTTTGATCACTGAATCCAATTACATATCGAAAAACTTCAGCAGTATCAGAAATGAAAGCTCTAATGTGATTGGTTGTTATGGGCAGTGAAAACAGAATTTCTTTTAGACAGAGTTCATAAGAGTGTGTTGGTGTGCATATCACGATACCTTTCAGTGTTTAGTGGTTGTGGTAGATTGAGTTTCTATTTCTAGCAACATGATCAAAATGGCTGCAAGGAGGTGTTGTAATTTACCTGACAAACTTTGCCATATTTGAGCTTGTTTTGTAGTGAAGAAAAAACAAGGGAACACTATGGACTTCATTAGAAAAGTGTAGTATGCATACTTTAGTGTAAAACTAGGTGATCAGGACAAGTTGCGGGCTCCACATCTAGTGTGTTCTGTTTGTGTAAAAGTGAAAAAAGAGAGCTTTTGTTTTGGCGTGCCTACGATCTGGAGGGAGTAAGAAGACAAACTGTAATGGCACCTATAGGAGGTAGCAATCCTAGAATTCAAAGTGACTCTCCAACGAGTCTTGTCATATGACTTAGGCGGGCTTTGCACACTACGACATCGCAGGTGCGATGTCGGTGGGGTCAAATTGAAAGTGACGCACATCCGGCATCGCATGCGACATCGTAGTGTGGAAAGCCTAGATGATATGATTAACGAGCGCAGAATCGTTGTAATCGTATCATCGGTGCAGCGTCGGCGTAATCCATAATTACGCTGACGCGATGGTCCGATGTTGTTCCTCGTTCCTGCGGCAGCACACATCGCTGTGTGTGAAGTCGCAGGAGCGAGGAACATCTCCTACCGGCGTCACTGCGGCTTCCGTAGGATATGCGGAAGGAAGGAGGTGGGCGGGCTGTTTACATCCTGCTCATCTCCGCCCCTCCGCCGCTATTGGCCGCCTGCCGTGTGACATTTGTATGACGCCGCATGACCCGCCCCCTTAGGTAGGAGGTGGGTCGCCGGCCAGAGCGACGGTCGCAGGGCAGGTGAGTGCATGTGAAGCTGGCGTAGCGATAATGTTCGCTACGCCAGCTATCACACGATATCGCACCTGCGACGGGGGCGGGGAAAATCGCGTGCGACATCGCAGCATCGGCTTGCGATGTCGCAACGTGCAAAGCCGCCCTTAGAATTTATGCCAGATCAGAACCTCAATTTGCAGACATGGTGTTTTGGGATGTTTGTCCCTTATTAGTGCAAATTATGAGATCAATATGGCTAATAGAGGCTAAGATATAATCTAACGGTTCAAATTGTCTCTTCAGGTAGGAAGAAGATGAACTCTTGTGTCAAATTGTCTTTTTAGGGAGGAAGAAGACGAACACTGGTCTAAAGGGGGCTTTACACGCTACGATATCGTTAATGTTTTATCGTCGGGGTCACGTTGTTAGTGACTCACATCCGACGTCATTAACGATATCGCAGTGTATGACACTTAGCAGCAACCTTAAGCGACCTCAAAAATGGTGAAAATCATTCACCATGGAGAGGTCGTCCCAAAACCAAAAATCGGTAATGGTTGATTATCGATGTGGTTCGTCACTCCTGCGGCAGCACACATTGCTGTCTGTGACACCGCAGGAGTGGGGAACGTCTCCTTACCTGCCGCCAGCCACAATGTGGAAGGAAGGAGGTGGGCGGGATGTTACGTCCCGCTCATCTTCGCCTATCCACTTTGATTGGCCGGCCGCTTAGTGATGTCGTGGTGACGTCGCTGTGATGCTGAACGTCCCTCCCCCTTGAGGGAGGGATTGTTCGGCAGTCACAACGACGACGACGACCAGGTAAGTGCGTGTGACTCTGCCATAGCGATAATGTTCGCTGCGTCAGCGAACCCACGAAATCGCATGCACGACTGGGGCGGGTGCTTTTGCGTACGATATCGCTAGCAATTGCTAGCGATATCGAAGCGTGTAAAGCCCACTTTAGCCCCTCATACATCCAGATCAGATCTTATACTTTGCACTGACGAGGGACAACCATACCAAAACACTGAGTCTGCAAATTGAGGTTTTGATCTGGCATAAATCCTAAGTTATACGACAAGACTCGTTGGAGGGTCACTTTGACTTCTAGGATTGCTACCTCCAAAAGGTGGCACCCGAGTTCGTCTTCTTCCTCCCTGATGAGACAATATGAATATTTCCCAGAGGAGCATTGCAGTTCAAAAGTCTCCTCACTGGCATGGTGGAATAGTTTGTCAGTCTCTGTAAGGAGAATAGCTTCTCCTTTAGACTACAATCTGGACGGAACAGCAAAATCATAGTGGTGACTGCTAATTTTTGCTAACATGGAGGGATTCAACTTTAAAAATAATAAGAAAATTATATCCGGGCCTCCTGTCAGAAATATGCTCTGTGCCTCATGGTCCAGGAATACCTGTCCCTTCACTTTTGGAGAAACTTGAAGATACACATGATTCAGAAGATACAGAACATGAGGATTCTGATGAAGACTTTCACAGCAGTCCCAACAAGAAACAGACTTTTTCACAGCTTGAATTAAATGATTTCATCAGGGAATTGGACCTTCCTAAACATTTTGGAGAAATTTTAGGCTGTGGACTAAAGGAAAAGAACCTGCTACTGGTAAAGAAGCAGAGAAAAATAATTCTTTCCAGACTTTTAGGGAACTGCAGTGATGTTCCTGGGCTGAGGGAAAAAATAACAATGAGTAAAATATTAAAGAGTGGAAACCCTTTATTGATTCATCAATAAAGCCTGAAAACTGTACTACTCTACAATGACAGCAAATATCCTTGAGTGCCTGTAGGGCATTCTGGGTACTTAAAGGAAAGCTGTGAGAAATTAGGGTAAGTATACACAGTGCATTTTTCGCGGCATTTTTGCGCTTTTTTCAGGTGCGTTTTTGGCCTCAAAACTGCATGACTTTGCTTCCCCAGCAAAGTCTATGAGTTTTCATTTTTGCTGTCCACACACAACTTTTTTTTAAGCTGCGTTTTTTAGCTTAAAAAAAAATGGACATGTCAATTCTTTCCTGCATTTTTCTGCGTTTTTCCCCCATGCAATGCATTGGAAAAATGCAGAAAAACGCAGAGATCAAAAACGCAGCAAAACACAGCCAAAAATTCACCAAATCGCGGTAAAAACGCATGCGTTGTTTGCCGCGTTTTTTGTCGCAGGTGTGTTTTTGTGTGTTTTTAGCAGCCAAAAACGCAGCGTAAAAAAACCACAGCGTGTGCACATAGCCTTAGACTTTATTCTCAAGAAAATTAATTTCAAGGAACAAGGATGGTCAATACATGGTGGTCTGAAACTTCTCTCATTGTTCCTTGGGCATCAAGGAGGAGACATGAAGTACTCAAGCTTTTTTTGTGAATGGGACAGCCAAGATAGGACTCGATACTGGATCCAAAAAAGTTGGCAAACGAGAACATCTTTGCAACCGGGAAAAATATTTCATGAGGATATCAAGGAGATGAAACAATGATACCAAGGTAGATAGAACATGAAAATAATAGGGGACTACAGTTGGATGCCTCACAGAGAAGATCTGCAGGCCTTCTATATGAGAAAAGGGATCAAGAGAACCATTAAAGAGAAAAGGAAAAGGCACGTTTATTAATTCCAGATACAGTTGCACAATTAGTGTTCTATAAATTTTTATATATAATATTGTGTACATTTTTGGCTACATTAAAGATTTTTTTTGTTCATTTTACTTGTTCGTAATTTCATGCTCGTTTTGTGCAAAATCCGTAATGCTAGTTAAAAATAGAAGATTTATTTTTTAAATCAGGTCATAAGAAAACATAGGAATTAGTGATTGGGTTTGAAAACATTTTCATAAATGCAAATTTTGCATACCTGTGTGATTAGTCTATTCCATTCACCTTTTAGAAAGCAGAGCTTTAGGCTGATTTTATGTTAGAAGGATGCAATTATTCTGGTTTATCTGTCCTATAGCAAATCAGCCAACTCAATCTGACACCTACTATCAAAGTTGCTGGCACTTGCACATTTTCACTGCAGTAGTCATGGGCATTATTAGCTAAGTTTATCAGAGAGACAGAAGCTTTTTCCTCTTTCAACAATTAGAGAATGTGCCAAATCACCAAGCCATGTAATAGAGAGGGGTATCAGAAATGGTTTAATGTACATAATTACTAGATGGCAATATGGATGAGAGATGACCTGCCAATAGACCTACATACATTATAAAGTATGTTCGTTTGTTGGTTTCGGAAAAATCATCCAAATATTTCAAGAGGAATTCACTTTAGTAAATGCTGCCCTTTTTTGTTCTGTTTTTGTTGGTGTTTTTTTTTCTTGGAATATTTGAATATTTTCTGATGCACTTTTGAAGTATTTTTAACCTTTCTCAAGCTTTGATGAACTGGTACATTAAAAGTCATGTAAGCCCGCCTTTTCTCCTAATTTAATCAACCATCATGTGCCTCTGTATACATTTAATCAACCATCATGTGTCAAACTCTGACAGCGGGATTTAACACACGCTACTAGGGTGCGCTTCATTCTCTACTCTCATACGTACGCTCATGATGTGATTGTGCGTGCTGATGGGTTGTCACAACAGCCAGGGGATCAGCTGTTGACCCCTGTATCTGTCATTATGATCCTCTTGTGAAAGCTGACTGAGAAGCGAAAGAGCATTCATAGAAAATCATTTCTGCTATGCAGAGCAATTCCAAAACACTGCTCTGTACTGCCCAAGCAATTGGTTCATCGCAGCTTCACATACCAAAGGGTACTAGGAAATAAACTTACAAGTAGGAAAAAAGTTTTAAAAATATTAAAAAATAAAAAAATACTAAAGATCAAATCACACCCTTTTCTGCCATTAAAAATAAATTAATAAAAATATGTAAAAATACACATATTTGATGTTGCACCGTTCATTAAAGTTCAATCTATCACAAATAAAATAAATTAATTTGATCTGTTAACAGTGCAACAGAAAAAAAATAAAAACTCAATAATTACATTTTTTTGGCGGCCACAACACTGCAATAAAATACAATGAGAGGAGATCAAAACATATCTATTCATCGAGTATAATGGCTGACAATGGGGAACTCAAGCACTTTTCCATAAGATTTACTGGAAAAAGGTTTCACTTCCCCATTGAGTTCCATTATACTCGGGTACTCGAATCGCGCCCATCCAAGCATCTAACTTCTTGTTACAAGTACTGAGCACCTGAGCATGGTAGAGCTTGCTTATCACTAGTGGCTTTGTTATCAAATCCTCGGTAATAAAAAAACCATTAAATAAACTATAATTATTTTCCGCATTGAATTCCATTATACCTGGGTACCCGAGTCATGCCCATCCAAGCATCTAACTTCTTGTTACAAGTACCGAGCGCCCGAGCATGGTAGAGCCTGCTTATCACTAATGGCATTGTTATCAAAACCTTGGAAATAAAAAAACATTAAAAAACTCAACTTATTTTCCCCATTGAATTCCATTATACTCGAGTACTCAAATCACGCCCATCCGAGCATCTAACTTCTTGTTACAAGAACTGAGCACCTGAGCATGGTAGAGCTTGCTCATCACTAATGGCAATGTTATCAAAACCTTGGTAATAAAATAAAAAATTAAAAAACTCAACTTATCTTCCCCATTGAATTCCACTATACTTGGGTACTTGAGTCCTGCCTACCTTAACATCTAACTTCTTGTTACAAGCACCGAGCACCGAGCATGGTAGAGCTTGCTCATCACTAATGGCATTGTTATCAAAACCTCGGTAATATAAAAAACATTAAAAAACTCAACTTATCTCCCCTATTGAATTCCATTATACTCGAGTATTCGAGTCATGCCCATCCAAGTATTTAACTTCTTGTTACAAGTACTGAGCACCCGAGCATGGTAGAGCTTGCTCATCACTAATGGCATTGTTATCAAAACCTTGGTAAAAAAAACCCTCAACTTATCTTCCTTATTGAATTCCATTATACTCGAGTACTCGAGTCATGCCCATCCAAGCATCTAACTTCTTGTTACAATTACTGAGCACCCGAGCATGGTAGAGCTTGCTCATCACTAATGGCATTGTTATCAAAACCTTGGTAAAAAAACCCCTCAACTTATCTTCCTTATTGAATTCCATTATACTCGAGTACTCGAGTCATGCCCATCCAAGCATCTAACTTCTTGTTACAATTACTGAGCACCCGAGCATGGTGGAGCTTGCTCATCATTAATGGCATTGTTATCAAACACTTGGTAAAAAAAAAACCTTAACTTATCTTCCTTATTGAATTCCATTATACTCGGGTACTCTAGTCATGCCCATCCAAGCATCTAACTTCTTGTTACAAATACCGAGCACCCGAGCATGGTAGAGCTTGCTCATCACTAATGGCAAAACCTCAGATCAAATCAAAATCCTCATAGAAGACTCTATATGAACATACCCTTAATATATTAATGCTGAGTTGTTATATACACTTTACATGTGTTTGATGACTAAATCTAAACAGCAAAATGTAGTAATGAAACCCATTCTCCTTTTGCTACATGGTTGTAAATTGTTGAGAATAGACAACCGTGCCTTTTCAATTTCACAATCAGTCTCTTAAAACATTGGTATTCCGAATACTGCAATCATTAAATGGCTGTCGAGTCCAAGAAATTTTTAGTGTCACTTAAAGAAAGTCAGCTTCACTTATTTTAGATAATATGTTAACTAAGCTGGAAGGTCAAAGTGTCTTAATATGTACCATTAGCTAAGGAAATCTGAAACAATCTTACACCAAGCATCCATTAATGTAACTGATCAACTGTGAAGAGAAGTACTTTTAAAGTAGCTTTTAGACAGCATTTTCTCTTGCAAATAAATAGTGAAAGAAGTGGATAATAAAATTCTTCGAATGATCGGCCACATTTCAAATAGTCTTCCAATTTTGAATCAATGTTTCATTTCTAATTTAAGGTATATCATATAAAATGAATACGTTCACACTTTGCTATAAGCCTACAATAAATGGCCCATAACACTTAGTATAGATTACACGGCTAACTAATCCATGCTTTCAGTGCATTATTTGAATTCAAGTGCTTTCTTTCTGAAGTATTAGGTCAGTGAATCTGTTCATATTCATGCATGCAATCATTCTTCCCGTGTATTAGACTCAGGAGCCTCTTTAGGGAAATCTACTTGGCACGAATTTTGAGTGGTCTTTTCAATATTAAATTAATATGACTACAGAATCTATTTTAAAGTCATTAAATGTCTTTATTACTTTACAATAGCTGCTAATTAATGAAATCTTCAAATAAATGCTGACCTTTTGATTTCAGACAGCACGCAAAAGAAAAGTGATATATGGTAGTACTTCATACGTGGTGTGATAGGCAGAACAGCGAGATGATTAGTCTCTTTCATATGATTTGCAGTAATATACTACGTGAATATCTTTATACACCATCTTTAGCGACTGGGACATATGTTGAGTGTTAGCCAATTGAAAAATGAGTAGCTTCCTTCAAGAGTATTCTGAGATGTAATAAGAATAATACATTCATTAACTTTGATTTACCAATATCAATACATATTGCAATTGAAAAAAACAAGAACACATAACAACTATCTGTATCGTGCTGTGTCCCCAGGATGACCACACTGTGTCTCGCAATCACATATATCGCTTGCAGGTGACTTTTCAAATGTTCCCTCAAGAAAATTTTGTTTACAATTTTGTAACATCGCACATCATACCAGATACGAATGGCATAAATTGATACTGTCACAGGACCAGATAACTATTTAAAGGGGTTGTCCCGTCAAAAATGACAAGTTTGCAGTAATTCTACAGTCTTGTGAAGCCTCACATCTCATTCACTGTTCACTGTGGGGATTAACAGGTCTCGGTGCTAGCAATGGCAGTTAGGTGACCTACACTATGCGATATGCAGACTCCCGACTAGATTTTTTCCAGCCTTACTCAATACACATGCATTTTGTGAGGCCTCATCCACCTAGTTGGATTTTGCATATCGCATACTCATGGCCAAGTGACTGCCGTTGTCAATTCTGGCAACAGAGAATCCTCACAGCACACAGTGTGTGTGATGTGAGGATTCACAAGTCTACAGTTACATAGAATGACTGTAGATTTGTCATTTTAGATTTGAAAACCCCTTGAACTGTCCAAATAGTGAATAAACACTCTCCCACACTCCCTTGTTCACCAATTTAATTAAAAAGAAATTCGTGAAGTTCAGACATAATCAAATGGAGTAATCTCCTACAACACCCATCGATTCCAATGGAGCATTATTCTGAGAATGTTCTCAGAACAAGGCTATACAGGTCACTGCCAATCAGTGCAAGCCCGTAATTTCTCACAAAGAGTGACATCACTGAGTTACTGATGTCAACAATAGTAAGAAATTCCTAGCTCTCGCTGACAGTCAGTAACCTATGGAACCTTATTGTGAGAGTATTCTCAGAACAATGCTTCATTGGAATCAATGGGCTTTTCTGGGACATTACTCCCTTAGCTTACATTGGAACTTCCAGTATTTCTTCTTAATTAATAAAATGGTGAACAAGGGAGTTTGGGGGAGCATTTATTCACCAATTGCATTATGTCAAAACAGAAATAATTTTTTTTAAATATTGAATTGGTGAATGAGGGCATGTGAGGGATTGTTTATTCAAATGAACTTTTTTGTCCTGTGTGTGTTTTTTTAGCTGTATACTTACTAGGTTAGCGATGGGGTGAATGATAGATGCCTATCCATTACTAACTCCTGGGCTTGTCAATACAAAGGTGACATTTACCTAAAAGTATTACCCTGATTGCCCTGCAAAGCATCACAATGGGCACATCTAATGGATGCACCACTTCTGGGATGGCTGGGATCCCTTTAATTTTTAAAAATCAGCCAAGGTAAAGCTGACATTTGAGGGTTGCAGCCCACAATTGTCTGCTTTACCTATTCTGGTTATCAAAAATAGGCGGGAACCAACGTGATTTTTTTCATTTATTCACTATCCACAATCCATATTTACTTGCAGGGCAATTGCTCCCATTTTGCTTCCTTTTGCAGCTCCATGAAAAATCATACTTTTATTTATCAAATGAGTTTCATAATGAATAGAAAATATAGTCCAGACATTGACTAGGTTAGAAATAATGATTTTTAGTTGAAATAATAATTTTCTCCTTCAAACTTTGCTTTCATCAAAGAATTCTCCTTTTGCAGCAATTACAGCTTTGCAGACCTTTGGCATTATAGCTGTTAATTTGCAGAGGTAATCTGGAGGTATTCACCCCATGCTTCCAGAAGACCCTCCCACAAGTTGGGTTGGCTTGATGGGCACTTTTTGCGTACTATATGGTCAAGCTGCTCCCACAACAGCTCAATAGGTTTGACATCTGGTGACTGAGCTGGCCACTCCATTAGGCCTCTGCCACACTCATGTGAAAATCACGCACGTGCCGCGAGACACGTATTTTTCCTGCGTGTTGCGTCTAGGTAAGTACGTGTCTCCGGTACGTGCAGGTCACTTGTGTTCTCCGTGTGCTATCCGCGGTAACACATGGAGAAACGATAATTTGCATACTAACATGGTCCTTGCTGCTGTCCGTGGTGCTGATCTTCGGTCTCCAGCCCCGGCAACTCCCCGCTGCTGCTGCTGGCCAAAGTGAAGTGAATAATAAATGAGCATAATGAGCGGCGGTTGGCAGCAAGTGAAAGCAGTGGCAGAGACAGGAGGGCTGGAGAAGGTGAGTAAAGATTTGTTATTTTTTTCTCTGACACGTGAGTTTTCTCCGGCGTGTGTCACACGGGATTGCATCCACACTACATCCATGTGTTACGGGTGCGGGCCGTGTGACACCCGTGATGCCGGAGAAAAACGGACATGTCAGCGTGTTGGAAAATGCACACACATACAAACGGACACACGTTCCGTGTGGTTTTACGTGTGTGTGCCTGCTACCATAGGGTAGCATTGGTATATGTGTCTCCGTGCTGCCGGTATGTGCAAAAACGTACCAAACACGCACCAGCGGCACGGATATGTGTCGCAGGTCTTACAGATAGAAGACCGGCTGCCTGCTTCTTCCCTAAATAATTCACTCATAATTTGGAGGTGTGCTTTGGGTCATTGTCCTGTTGTAGGATGAAATTGGCTCCAATCAAGCACGGTCCACAGGGTATGGCATGGCGTTGCAAAATGGAGTGATAGTCTTCCTTATTCAAAATCCCTTTTTCCTTGTACAAATCTCCCACTTTACCATCACCAAAGCAACCGCAGACCATCACATTACCTCAACCATGCTTGACAGATGGTGTCAGGCACTCTTCCAGCATCTTTTCAGTTGTCCTGCAACTCACAAATATTCTTCTGTGTGATACAAACACCTCAAACTTTGATTTGTCTGTCCATAACACATTTTTCCAATCTTCCTCTTTCCAATGTCTGTGTTCTTTTGCCCATATTAATCTTTTCCTTTTATTAGCCAGTCTCAGATATGGCTTTTTCTTTTCCACTCTGCCCTGAAGCCCAGCATCCCAGAGTCGCCTCTTCACTGTAGACGTTGACACTGGCGTTTTAATGGGTACTATTTAATGAAGCTGCCAGTTTAGGACCTGTGAGGCATCGATTTCTCAAACTAAAGACTCTAATGTACTTGTTGCTCAGTTATGCAGTGGGGCCTCCCACTTCTTTTTCTACTCTGGTTAGAGCCTGTTTTTGCTCTTCTCTGAAGGGAGTAGTACACACTCTTGTACGAAATCTTCAGTTTCTTGGCTATTTCTCGCATATAATATCCTTCATTTCTAAGAACAAGAATAGACTGTCGAGTTTCACATGAAAGTTCTCTTTTTCTGTCCATTTTGTGAGTTTAATGGAACAAACAATGTAATGCTCCACATTCTTAACTAGCTCAAAGGAAGGTCAGTTCTATAGCTTCTCTAATCAGCAAAACTGTTTTCAGCTGTGCTAACATACTTGCACAAGGGTTTTGAAGGGATTTCTAAACATCCATTAGCCTTCTAACACAGTTAGCAAACACAATGTACAATTAGAACACTGGAGTGGTGGTTGTTGGAAATGGGCCTCTATACACCTATGTAGATATTGCATTAAAAACCAGATGTTTGCATCTAGAATAGTCATTTACTACATTAACCATGCATAGAGTGTATTTCTGTTTAATTTAATGTTAGCTTTATTGAAAAAAAATGTGCTTTTCTTTCAAAAATAAGGAAATATTTAAGTAACCACAAACTTTTGAACTGTAGTGTATATACATATATATATATATATAGCGAGTAAAATTAGTATTAAATATGTTACCAACTATCTAAGTAAACAGAATTATAAGGCCTCGGTCACACTAGCATATAGCATCCGATGCGAAAGCACTGGATGCAATATGGTAATGATACTTTGCTCAAACTCTGATGCGAGCATAAGCCAAGTGTCATTCACTATACTGCGTTTCTGTCACATGCAAGAATCAGATCACAGGAGAGGAGAAAATGGAGAGAATAATCTCTTCATTTTCTCCAATGCCCATCTATGCGTATATCGGATTGTATCCAAGTTCAGTCCGATGTTTCACACGCACCCATAGATTTGTATGGTTGCACATGATCTGTTCTGTGGAGGGACTTGCAGCATGCTGCAATTATTTTCTCATGCCGAATCGGAATGAGAAAAAAATTGCAGATCTGCTTTGCCTCATTGACTAACATTGGTTCGATTGCAATGTGATATTTTCTCACATGACACTCATCCAGTTTAAAAGCTAATGTGAGCTAACCCTAAAGGTGCTATTGAAATTAATTTTTCAACAGATGTCAGTAACAAACCATCCAACCCACAGAAGCAAAGATATCAAACCATAGATGTCAAAAAATTGGGTCATCTGTAATAATGAGAAATGTCACAGGGAAAAAGTTCTGAATACATGAAGAAAGAGAGATGCAAAAAACCCATGGAAAGTCATGACACCAGATGAAATTTATCAGTAATGAAAAAGCCATCCTGCCACTTAGTGGAAAAATAATGTCAGCTGGTCAAACTGATGGCCTATAAAAAGTTGTCTCATTACCAGGATGCCACACAAGAAACATCTCAAAATGGGTAAAACCAATGAGCTGTCTTAAGACTTTCATAACCTTATTGTTACAAAACATACTAATGGCATTGTTACAGAAGAATTTCTAAACTACTGAAGAATCCAGTGACCACTGTTTAGGTCAAAATCTAGAAGTGGAAGAACATCATATCACCATAAACAGTCCAAAACCAGTAGCTCCCCACAAGATTTTAGACGAAGGAGGGAAAATAATTATCAGACCATTTGAGCAGAGCTATAGAAACACCTGGAATCAACAGGTACAATTGTTTCAAAGAAAACAATAAGTAATGCAGTCAACTTCAAAAGCTTGCATTCACATTTACCACACAAGAGTCCATGGTGAATAAAAAGCATGATCAAATACATTTAAAGTGTGCTCAACAATACTTACACATAAAACTACACCTGTGAAATATTAGGAAGACATAGTCTGGTCAGATGAGACAAAAATTGAACTCTTTGGATGCCATAATACACACCATGTTTGGCGGCGTAAAGGCACTACATATCGTTAACAAAAACACCTTTCCAGCAGGGAAGTTTGGAGGTGGCAACATCATGGTGTTGGGCTGTTTTACAGCATATAGCACTGGAAACTTCACATAATTGAAGAAAGAATGATACATTCATGATAAAAATCTGCTGCCTTCTACCAGAATGATGAAGATGAAATTATATTGGACATTACAGCAACACAAAGATCTAAAACATACTGCCAAGGAAACTCTCAATTGGTTTAAGAGAAAGAAAATAAAGAAATTAGAATAGCCCAGCCAATCCAATAGAAAATGTATTCATGGAACTAAAGCTCAGAGTTCATGGAAGGAGCCCACAGATCAGAATTTGTAGAGGGTTTGTGTGGAAGAGTGGGATAAAATCCCCCCTAAGCAATGCAATAATTGTTTCTTCATACAGGAGGCATCTAGAAGCTGTCAACACTAACAAAGTATTATGTGCAAAGTATTAAAAAGCATATGAAGTAATGAATGAAGTAAACCTGCAGGGGAGGATTGACGGAGGCACATCACATCACTAAAGCTGGGGTCACACTAAACGACAGCGACAACGACGTCGCTGTTAGTTACGTCACCATTTTCTGTGACGTAGCAGCGACCTTGTAAGTCGCTGTTATGATCGCTGCTTAGCTGTCAAACACAGCAGCCGAAGCAGCGATCATAACGTCGCTACACGTGCAGAGAGCAGGGAGCCGCGCACACTGAGCGCTGGCTCCTTGCTCTCCTAGCTACCGTACACATCGGGTTAATTAACCCGATGTGTACTGCAGCTACATGTCACAGTGCAGAGAGCAGGGAGCCGCGCACACTGCTTAGCGCTGGCTCCTTGCTCTCCTAGCTACCGTACACATTGGGTTAATTACACGATGTGTACTGCAGCTACATGTGCACAGAGCAGGACCCGGCGCTGGCAGCAAGAGCGGCGGAGGCTGGTAACGAAGGTAAATATCGGGTAACCACCTTGGTTACCCGATGTTTACCTTGGTTACAGCTTACCGCAGCTGCCAGACGCCGGCTCCTGCTCGCTTCATTTCGTCGCTCTCTCGCTGTCACACACAGCGATGTGTGCGTCACAGCGGGAGAGCGATGACCAAAAAATGAAGCTGGACATTCAGCAACCAGCGGCGACCTCACAGCAGGGGCCAGCTCGTTGCTGGATGTCACATACAGCGACAGCGACGGGACGTCGCTGCAACGTCACAGAAAATGGTGACGTAGCAGTGACGTCGTTGTCGCTGTGTGTGACACCACCATAAGGGTACCGTCACACTTTAGCGACGCAGCAGCGATCCCACCAGCGATCTGACCTGGTCAGGATCGCTGCTGTGTCGCTACATGGTCGCTGGTGAGCTGTCAAACAGGCAGATCTCACCAGCGACCAGTGACCGTCCTCCAGCCAGCAGCGACGTGCAAGCGACGCTGCGCTTGCACGGAGCCGGCGTCTGGAAGCTGCAGACACTGGTAACTAAGGTAAACATCGGGTATGGTTACCCAATGTTTACCTTAGTTACCAGCGCACACCGCTTAGCTTAGCGTGTGCAGGGAGCAGGAGCCGGCACTGGCAGCGTGAGAGCTGCAGAGGCTGGTAACGAAGGTAAATATCGGGTAACCACCTTGGTTATCCGATATTTACCTTGGTTACAGCTTACCGCAGGCTTTCAGACGCCGGCTCCTGCTCCCTGCACATTCAGGATTGTTGCTCTCTCGCTGTCACACACAGCGATGTGTGCTTATCAGCGGGAGAGCAACAATAAAAAAACGAACCAGGGCTGTGTGTAACCAGCAGCGATCTCACAGCAGGGGCCAGATCGCTGCTCAGTGTAACACACAGTGAGATCGCTAATGAGGTCACAAAAAACGTGACTCAGCAGCGATCTCAGTAGCGATCTCGCTGTGTGTGAAGTACCCCCTAAATTTACAGACATCTATGGTTTGATTTCTTTGCCTGTTTGGATTAGATAAGTTGTTACCAACATCTAGTGAGAATTTTATATATATACCACATTTACAAATATATTTATTTAGAAAATGCTAATGTTTTCAATACTAATTTCATCTATTGTATATAACGGGTTTGTGAATGGCTCTATTAAACTCTATGATATTCCTGCATGGGAAAAAAAATAGGTAGTTTATCACCTTAAGTTTTTAAAAGTTGGGGAAAAAAAATATTTTTGATGGTTGGAAAAATAAAAATATGTTTGTGATTGTAAATGTACCTCCAATACTATGGAGAAAAAAGATGGAGCAGATGTATGCTGTATGGATTATGTTGTGCACAGAACTCCTGATATGAACATATTATTTTTCTTAAACAGAATTTAGTATGTAAATATATTTAAAAGATAGAAGTGTATATCACAGATGTCTTCTTGATGGAAAGTGTGATAGGAAAAAAAAATCTACAACTCCCAAATCCCAGTGTGTTAATTACCTGAACACATCTGTTGAACGCATTTATGGCAGGGAATGTATAAGTGAGGTATAACAGGATATTACTAAAGATATTTATTTTTCTATAGCAATATTCATCAATACTCTCAGAAACAGAGCCATAAAGCAACTTATGTAGAGAAGATCGAATTTGATAATATTCAAATTCAGCATTCACACATGTTCGCATGGGAAATTATATTTACATAAAATTTAGTTATACAAGTAAATTTTGCCGTTAACTCCTCCATGACCTATGATGTACAGATTATGAGTGTCCTTTTAATGCAGGTTGCATAGACAGAATGTCTCCCTACACATATTGACTGATCAGCCAACATGTGCAGCTAGCTGCCGCATGTGAATCAGACATCCACCAGCGGCTGTTAACAAGTTAAATCCCGCTCTCAATCTCTGTGTCATTTTCCGCCACCATCAGCAGCCCCATGACATGATCACAGGGTGCCAATGGGTTATCCTGATAGCCGGGGGTCAGCTGATGACGTGTCATGAGCACCAGCATTCTTAGGAAGACAGCATTTATTACCGTGTTTCCCCGATAGTAAGACACCCCCGATAGTAAGACGTAGTGGGGTTTTGGGGGGGTCGGCTAATGTAAGACGTACCCCGAAAGTAAGACGTAGTAAAAATGTATTTATTTATTTTTTTCTTCTTTACAGTACAGTTACAGCGGCTGAGCGCTTAGCTGAGCACCCTGACATGACGGCGGCAAAACGCTCAGCTGAGCGCCCTAACATGCCTGCGGCCGAGCGCTCAGCTGAGCGCCCTGACATGCCGCCGGCATGTGACAGCTCTCAGCTGAGCGCCCTGACTTGCTGGTGGCAAAGCGCTCAGCTGAGCGCCCTAACATGCCGGCGGCCGAGCGCTCAGCTGAGCGCCCTGACATGCCGGCGGCCGAGCGCTCAGCTGAGCGCCCTGACATGCCGCGGCAGAGCGCTCAGCTGAGAGCTGTCACATGTCAGCGGTCAGGCGCTCAGTTGAGCGCCCTGACATGCCGGCGGCTTAGCGCTCAGCTGAGAGCTGACACATGCCGGCGGTCTGGCGCTCAGCTGAACGCCCTGACATGCCGGCGTCTGAACGCTCAGCTGAGAGCTGACACATGCCGGTGGTCTGGCGCTCAGCTGAACGCCCTGACATGCCGGCGGCTGCGTGCTCAGCTGAGAGCTGACACATGCCGGCGGTCGGGCGCTCAGCTGAACGCTCGGCCACCGAGAAATGTTGAAATGTTGCAGTAATGTTGTCCGTGGTCCATCAGGACCATGGACAACATACAAAATCACGCAGCCTCAGTGCCCTCATGTGCAGCCGCTGGTGGTTAAGTTTCCTTAACTTGCGGTACACTTATGGCGCAATCGCGGCAAGTCCCCATACGGTACATTGAATGGAGACTTGCTGCGATTGCTGTGGGATTTTTTCCAATATAAGACATACCCCGAAAGTAAGACATAGTGGCACTTTTGGGGGTAAAAAGAATGTAAGACACTGTGTACAGAGTGATGCTGTTGCTGAAGTACAGCTTTCTCTTCAAAGGGCTTCAAGTCCCATAACAGGTTAGTAAAAACAAAAAAAGTGTAAAAAAAAGGTTTTAAAAATATGAACAAATTTAAAACAACGAAAAAAGTTCATATCACCCTTCTTTTGCCCTATTCAAAGTACAACAGTTAAAAAAATACACATATTTGGAATCTCTGCATTTAGACATACCCGATCTAACAAAATATTATAATCAATTAATCTTATCCGGAAAGAGCGCAACGAGAACAAAAATCAAAGCACCAGAATTACATATTTTGGTCACAACAGCATCTTGCAATCTTGCCATGGTACATAACATGTGACATGAAACTGCCTAACACAACCTCACCTTTATAGTAGATCTTAAGTGTTCCTCAACTATTTGAATACTACTTAGCTTGTTCTGTGTCAGTTTTCTCTATTTCAACCTACATTTTATAATAATGATCATTATCACCTATTTGGAATTATTGGTTACTCAAACACCTAATTATAATCCTACAAAATCTGTGACTCTGTAGCTATGGTTAGTTCTCCAATATGTTTGGAACCTCACTGAAAAGTTCCTTCAAAAAATTTGTGTAAGTATATCTAGAAGAACTGGTACTATTATGTAACAGTTTATTGATTTGAAGTAGATTTCTCCTTTGTTCATTTACTTTGCATTTTGTTAATTGATAACTATAAGTACATTTTTAAAAACATCCTACTCTTCAGCATTTTTTCAACACAAAACTAAAGCTTTTGCACAGTGCTGTACATGTACTGTATATACACATACATGTATACATGTTTATGCGTCTGTAATTTATTATAATTTATTTTACAGTGCCCTTAAAGGGAACTTGTCATATGGTTCATACTTCCCCAACCACCTGCAGCATAAACCAAACACCTGCTGCTGCATCTCTTACTCTAAAATATGGCAGAGTATCATAGAAAATGTTCTTTGAGAAGTAGCCATACAAAATGCAAAGTCTCCATTCGGCTTTTCAAGTAATTTTGATATGGCTGTAATAATGAAGTTAGTGGCTGATTAATGCTGACCATGGTTAAGGTCGCATAAATCTTCTGACAAGTTTACTTTAATTCCAGAATGTGTAACATGAAAATGAGCTTTACAACCATAAGCCATTCATAGAAAAATCTAAAAAGGTATAACAAAACACGCCTAACTGCCAGAGATGTGCAATGGGATTAAGGACCCTCCCAGTGAGGACTTTCAATCTGAAAAGGCAGAATGAAGGCTACATTGAAGTTAAAAGTTGCTTACACGTTAAAGCTGTGACAGAGGGTCAATACAGGCTGTAAGCAATCATGAAAAGTTGAGTTTTCCAGTTGCATTTGAAGACTTTAAAAGATGGTTATGCTCTAATTATTAGTAGTGACAACCAACAGAGTAGAAGGTAAACATGAAAGAAGCCTTGGAGATGATTATCAAAGGAGCAGAAAAGAGGAGAGCAAAGGAGATGGTCTTCTTTTTTGAGGACATAAGGGAACTTGTGGGTATGTGGTTGGCAACATTCAACCTCATGTTGTGTTGAAACATGGCTTCTGGGACACATTCACACGGCATCTTCTCAGGGCTGTCTAAATGGGCTCCAGGCCAATCTCATAATTTTACTGTTTCCCAGACATAACCAGGACTTATTATTTAAAAATATAAAGCTCTATTTCAACTAAGGGCTATTGCAGCGTACCTGATGGGAGATCACAGGAGGATCTGGGAGCCATATAGACGCCCTGGGCTGGTAAGTATGACAATCCTGAGAAGGAGGGGTCTGCTTTTGTTTTTTGTTGGAGTAAACTTACCCCCAACCATGTCTCCTCGAGAATAAGACACCACCTGAAAATAAGACCTAGCGCCTTTTTCAGGGCAAAAAAAAATATAAGACAGTGTCTTATTTTCGGGGAAACAGGGTAGTTGTATCTCTTTAGTCAATATTCCAGGTACACTAGCAGCACAATGTTGCATTGATTTATTTGTAAAACCAATGGTGTGGCCATTTCCCCAATGTTCAAGTAACTATTTTTCAATGTGACAATGCCAGGCTGCTTTATACCCATGCTACTGTGTCAGCTTATGTGGCCTTGTGGCCAGTGCCTACAGTGTTTCTGGACTTATCTCTCACTGTGCATATCTTGAACAAAATGCAAAGAGAGCTGCCAGCAGACACTTGTACTTTTATGATTTGCATATCCAAGTGCTTTGACATGGCAGAACAGTCACCTAATAACCAATAATAATAACCTCAGTAATAGCATGACAAGGTGGGTAAGTGCATGAATTTCTGTGTGATGCCCATACTTGATACTGAATAAAATGAGAAGTGTTAAAAATGTTGTTTTATTTTTTTCATAATTTCTTCATCATTAATCCACTAAAAAACATATTATTAATCTATAAAGTATTTTTGTCTCTCCATTTTCATTATTTTTCTCACTTTCTTCAAAGTGCCATAAGTTTATTATTTATTCCCCTTTGGAGGAACTTCAACTTGTGATCGTACCACAATGTTGCAGTATACAGTGAATATCTTGGTCCCCAAGGAGATCATTAACAAGAGGACCAAGATGACAGCATCAGAGGTCTTCGCCATACCCCCAGCTGTCACAGTAACCCATCAGATTTCACTATAAAAACAGCATAAATTAATTGTGTCATGGGGCCAAAGGAATCCAGTACATGTGAACACCGAAACTCATCCATTGTCATGCCACTTTTCTACATTGACAGTGGCACTAAAATATTTAGAGGGACCCCATCACCAATTATTTTGTGTATGACCCAATACCACTCTCTTGCACAGTGTCTTTGATGCATTCTAGAAAGTTGTATATTATATCCTGACCTGTATATCCCCTAAAAATCCTTATGAATCAGTCTCGTGCGGTATGCAAATTCAGACAGTCTGATCTAATGGGCATCATTGTAGCAGCTCCTGTCCCTCCTCTCTGCTGCTAATTGCTGTCCTCCCAATGTGATGACATGTCAATGACATGTCCTGTATCATGCACATAGCCGGACAGAATCTCGCATCTGCGCATATACATTGCAGGTTTGTGCAGGCACACATTGCTCTGCCCTACTGCAGGCAGAGCCTGAAACCTAACTGTACATGCATCGGCACAAGTATGTTAGGCTCTTCCTTACCAAAACTATTTAACCATATAGCTGCCAGAGATCATAGAAAAGAAGTTCAACTCCTCTTCTGCAATTTATGGAACTATATGGGTAAAATGGTTCCATTAAGTAGCAGCCAGAAATACATGTGCTAATGCATGCGGAAGTTAGATATAAGGCTCTGCTCACAGTAAGGCAGAGCAAAGTGCGCCTGCGCAAACTGACAATGTCCCTGAGCAGGTGTGACACTTTATTTGGCTACGTGGATGATGCAGGACGCAACTTCCACAACAATTACACTACAATTTGGAGAATGGCAATTAGCAGCTGAGAGGGAGGGACAGGAGCCGCTGCAATGACGCCCATCGGACCGCACGGTCCAGATTTGGATATAGCACAAGAGCAATTCAAAAAGTTTTTGGGGTCTGGAAATGATATACAACTTTTTAGAATGCAGCACAAGCGCTGAGTAAGGCCTCTTTCACACGTCCGTGTCTCCGGTACGTGTTTGGTCCATTTTCTCATGTACCGGAAACACGGGCACACGTAGACCCATTAAAATCAATGGGTCTGTGCACACGTGCGTATTCAGCCATGGACCGTGTGTACGTGTGGAGCATAAGTGTGCCTGTGTGCTCCACACGTAGACATGTCCATTTTTCTCCAGTATCACGGGTGTCACACGGCCCGCATACGGACCACATGGAGTTGTTCCGTGTGACACGCACCGGAGAAAACACGTGTCTGAGAAAAAAATAACAAATCTTTACTCATCTTCTCCAGCCTGCAGTCTCTGCTGTTGCTGTCACTTGCTTCCAACCGGCGCTCATTATGCTCATTGCATATTCACTTCACTGCGGGCCGGAAGTAGCAGCAGCAGGGAGTTGGCAGGACCGGAGACCGAAGATCAGCCCCACGGACAGCGACGCCAGGGACAGGTGACCAGAAAGTTCCCGTTCTCCGTGTGTTATCACGGATAACACACGGAGAACATACATGTGCCATAAACACGGCTCACGGAGGGCAATACACACCTTTGACACGTCCGTGAAAAACGTGCATGATTTTCATGGACGTGTGAAAGAGGCCTAAGATGGTGGTATTAGTTTATATGCGAAAAACCTGGTGACAGGTTCCCTTTTACAGCTGCAGCTAAAACTTAGGTCCAATTGCTAATGACTGATGCTGGCTATGTAATATAACCAGCATCAGCCACCTCCACAGAAGTGGAAAGCTTCCCAAGATCTCAATTCTAATCCTAAAGCAGAAATGGGTTTACATGTCTGTCAGTCTGGTGATTTTAATAATTCCACAAACTTCTCTTTTCAGTAGTCCGATTTCAATATTGACGAGTGTATATATAATTATATATCATTTATATATAATTCACTCTGCACACCTGTCTCCATGAACTTTATAGAATGAATATCATTCTATAAAGTTCATGGAGGCAAGGGTAGAAAATAAATTTTTCTAGAAAAATAATTTACAATTTAAAAGAAAGTGTGTCTTTAAATTAGGTTGACAGTAAAGAACTAAATGACATATTTTAAATTTCAAAATAAATGTTCTATTTTATTTATGGCAATGAATCCAAACTATGAGTTTCTTTTAATGTTTGCAAGCTTCCCTTGTGGTGGCTATTTATCAATATTTAATGCATGTGACATAAAATATGTCTACTAGAGTTTATGAGGAAACAAACTGGAGATCAAAATAATTGAGGTTTACACAAGATGCATAATTTGTAGAATTATACCATGTTTCAATTAACATTTTTTATCATGTTCGGAAATGTCAAAGGATTGCCATGTAATTACAGAAATATCAATATTACTAACACCGTCACACCGAAGCATGTTTCACGTTCCTGACCAAGCCAAATTTATTAATTCATAGCCCTCTGACACAGCCTTATCGAGTCACATTGTACCTCATAATAGTAGTAGACTAAGGTCAATATGATTTCAAAAATTCACAGATTTTGAACGCTGTAGTTTAGGCTCTCTAAACAAATGTTATACTGCACAAAATTAATAAATAACATTAATCACATGTCTACTTTATGCCAGCATCATTTTTGAAATTTTTTTTTGTTAGGAAGTTAGAAGGGTTAAAAATGGAGCAGTCATTTTACATTTTTCCAACAAAAATTACTAATCCTATTTTTTTAGTGACCAATTCACTTTTTAAGTAATTTTTTGGGGTTTTATGTGTCATAACCGCTACAAACAAGACCCAATTATAAAAACAGCTCTCTTTCAGAATTCAAAACTGCATTCTGAAAGTTTGTTAACCCTTCAGGTGCTTTACAAGAATAATCGCAAAATGGAAGAAAATAATAAAAATTCAATTTTTTTCCCAAAAATGTTGCTTTAGCCCCAAATTTTTCATTTTCACAATAGTAAAGAAGAAAATGGACCTACAAATGTGGTTTCAATTTCCCCTGAATACGCCCATACACAATAGTTGACAGAAAACTACTGTTTGGGCACACAGGAGGGTTTGGAAAGGAAGGAGCGCTATTTGATTTTTCAAGTGCAGATTTAAATGAAATAGACTATGCATGCCATGTTGGATTTACAGAGCCCCCAATGTATCTAAACAGCAGAAACATCCCCACAATTGACTACATTTTTTAAACTACACCCCTTAAGGAATTTATCTAGGGGTGGGTAAGCATTTTGAACCCACATGTGCTTCACAGAATTTTAAAACATTGTAAAAATGGAAAATTTTGTTTTTTTTGCAAAATAATGTTGCTTGAGTCCAAAATTTTTCATCTTCACACTAGTAAAAAAGAGAAAATAGATGAACCAATTTGTTGTGCAATTTTTTATTTCTATACCAATGACCCATGTATGGGAGAAAGTACTGTTTGGGAGGGTTTGAAAGGCAGGTTGCGCTATTTGACTTTTCGAGTGCAGATTTGAATGGATTAGTATGCAGAAGCCATGTCGCATTTGAAGTACCCCTAAGGCACCAATACCACAGAAACCTCCCACAAGTGATTCCATTTTGGATACAACATCCCTTTTACTTTATTCTAGGACTTTGATGAGCATTTTGAACCCATAATTGTTTCAGGGAATTTTAAAATATTGGACCATGTAAATTAACAATGACATTTTTTCCCCATAAGTGCTGCTTGAGCCCAGAATTTTACATTTTCATAAAGGTAATAGGATGAAATTGACTACCCTATTTGTTGTACAATTTCTCCTGTGTATGTAAATGGCACATATGTGGGGTAAAATTACTGTTTATGTAAACAGTAGTACTCCAAAAGAAAGGAGTGCTGTTTTCAAAAGCGGACCTTGTACTGCCAGAAGAACAGAAATTCCCCCTGAAATGACCACATTTTGGAAACTTCTCCTCTCAAGGAATTCATCTAGTGGTGTGGTGAGCCCATTGAACCCACAGGGGCTTCACATAATTTTATAACATTAGTACATGAAAATGACATTTTTTCCACAAAAATGTTTATTTAACCCCAATTTTTAACTTTCACAATAGGAAGAAATGGCTCCAAACATTTGTAAAGCAATTTCTTTTGAATGCAGTAATACCCAATGTGTGGCTGGAAACTACTATTTGTGCAAATTGCAGTGTTCAAAAGGGAAGATTCAATATTTGGCTTTAAGAGCACTAATTTGGCAATAACCACTTGCTATTGACCACTTACAGAGCTCTTGAGATGCTAGAATAGGAGAAAACACCCCAGAACTGACCCCATTTTAGAAACTACACCCAACAAGAAATTCATCTGGGGAGTAAGGAATATTCGTAGGTGAATTTGTAATTTCGTTACCATTGGAATCTAAGAAAATGAAAAATTACATTTGTTACAATAATAAATCGATTTAGATCAAAATATTTAATCTTTACCATGGCTGTGAAGAAAAAACATACTCCATAAAAATAACACTATTTTACGCAGGTACGCAATACCCTGTATGTGGTCATAGACTTCTGTTTGGGCAGAGCTCAGATGAGACAAAGTTTAAATTGACTTTTAGGGAGCAGATTTTTCTGGTTTAATTTTAGGGCACCATTTGCAGAGCCCCTAAGTTTCCAAAACAAGAGAAATCCCATAAAAGTGCCTCATTTAGAAAATTTCACTCAAGGAAATCATCAAATTGGGTAATGAATAGTAAAGCCCACTGGCATTTTAAAGGAATTACTATTCAATTTATGTTGCAAAGGGAAAATTGCAAATATGCCATTTTTGTGTCCAATACATAGTGTCCTGTTTGTACTTCTTGAGACAAACCACATAGATTGTTAAATGGGTTGTGCAGGACTTAAAAATTGATTACTCATTTCAATAAAAGATTGGTGGGGTCCGACAATCTCACAATCAGCTGAAACGGCTTTGGCAGCAACCTGAACTGAGCCCAGGTTTACACTTGGTGCTTGTGGACACTGTTGCTTGAATTTGCTTGGCAGGTATCATCAATATGTACTTTCAGGATTGATCCCAAAGAATAGACAGACTTTGAAATGCGCTTAGCTCATTCTAAGTCAATTGTAATATGTAAGTGGACAAATGAGTGTAAGGGGCACTTTGCACACAAATACATCACAGGTGCGATGTCGGTGGGGTCAAATTGAAAGTGACGCACATGCGGCGTCACAGGCGATATAGTAGTGTGAAAAGCATTTGTGATACGATTAACGAGCTCAAAAGTGTCATAATCGTATCATCGGTGTGGCCTCCGTCATTTCAATGAATTGGGAATGACCGATGTTACGATATTGTTCCTCGTTCCTGCGGCAGCACACATCGCTGTGTGTGAAGCCGCAGGAGCGAGGAACATCTCCTACCTGCGTCCTGCGGCTCACGCTGGCTATACGGAAGGATGGAGGTGGGCGGGATGTTTACGTACCACTCATCTCCGCCCCTTCACTTCTATTGTCCGCCTGCCGAGTGACGTCGCTATGACGCCGCATGACCCACCCCCTTATAAGGAGGCGGGTCGCCGGCCAGAGCGACGTCGCAGGGCAGGTGAGTGCATGTGAAGCTAGCGTAGCGATAATGTTCGCTACGCCAGCTATCACCATGATATCGCAGCTGCGACGGGGGCGGGGACTATCGCGCTCGGCATCGCTGCATCAGCTTGCAATGTCGTAGTGTGCAAAGTGCCCCTAAGAATCGATGTACCACTTTGCAGGTGAATCCAAGCGCCATATGCAGTGACTCGATGTTTTTCATGCCAATCCCATTCCTATCCCCAAAAAAGAATCAAGATAAATGATGTCTATCAGCCGCTATGCTGTCTTCCTTGAATCAATAAAATCAGTTTAAAAAATTGGGGTTCTACAAAATCTGAATTTTTTTATGAAAGTGAATTTGTTTCACCTCAAACAGTTAGCTCATCTGTATTTGTACTATATTATAAGACACACAGACCAATGAAACATTGATAGATCCCTACAGAAACTATATAATCACTGCTACAATTAATGAGATGTGATGAAGATGCAATAGAAATAAAATCTCTTAAAAATGCAAAAGACCAGGGAGAGCTGAAGATGTGCGCCAAAAGGAACTATGATGATCAACAATATACAACCCTGGTGTTACGGGGGGTTGTCTGATAATAAAACCTAAAGGAATGTCAGACAGTCAGGGTCCACTGTGCAAAGACTGCTGCAGACTATGGCAGAGGGTAAGGGGTGTATAAGTGTGCCACTGTAAAAAATAATAGCACAAGTGCAGAGTGCAATACCTCTGTTAAACTCACAGAGGAATATAATTAGAAAATAAAGCAATTCCTCCCTTACTTGGAGGGTGTGTGGAATGGTCTCTGTTAAAGATCACAGAGACAAAAGCAGTGAGTGGGAAATGGCATCTACCTAGGTCCGTTCCTCTAGTGGTGCCAGGAGACGGACAGCAGCGTAAGCCGCACAAAGCTCCTACCTGCGTTCGCTCCACTAGTGTGCGAGGACACGAACCACTAGATATGGCACCTGCCTAGGTCCGCTCTTCTAGTGGTGCAAAAGAGACGGACAGCAGCATAAGCCGCACAAAGCTCCTACCTCTGTTCGCTCCCCTAGTGTGCGAGGATACGAACAACTGCCAGACGCAGTATAAGGAACGTTACCCTAGCGGCAACGTCCACCTACGAGTAGAATCACAAGGCCCAGCCGGACCATGTGCCTCAGGCACCTGCCTATGTCCGCTCCACTAAGAGGTAAGGACACGGACGGCAGCCAAAGCTGTAAGGTATAAGAACGCTACCCTGCCAGTAGCGCTCACCTAACATAGACAGAGAGATGCCTAGAGGGACGTGCACAGGGCGTCTACCCTCATGCATGAACCAAGAGGACTGAGCGCCGGGCGGTGTGCGTCAGGGTCTTATATAGACTCTGTGCCTCATCCAAGATGGAGGACACCAGAGCCAATCCGCTGCGAGAATGACAGCAATGACGTCACGCTGGCCTATTACCGAGCAAAGCGTCACAAGCACATGACCAGCGACCAATCAGCATAGAAGGTGTCAGAGACATATGACCACGAGTCACAAGCACATGACCAGTGGCCAATCAGCTTAGAAGGTGTCAGAGACATGTGACCTTGTGTCAGCGATGATGTCACCCACACATGTGCAATGGCTCCAAGATAGGACTTAAGCGGGCTTTACACGCTGCGACATCGCTAACGCGGAGTCGTTGGGGTCACGGAATTTGTGACGCACATCCGGCCGCATTAGCGATGCCGTTGCGTGTGACACCGATAAGCAATTTTGCATCGTTGCAAAAACGTGCAAAATCGCTAATCGGCGACATGGGGGGCCATTCTTAAAAATCGTTACTGCAGCAGTAACGAAGTTGTTCCTAGTTCCTGCGGCAGGACACATCGCTGCGTGTGACGCCGCTGGAACGAGGAAGCTCCCCTTACCTGCCTCCCGGCCGCTATGAGGAAGGAAGGAGGTGGGCAGGATGTTACGTCCCGCTCAGCTCCACCCCTCCGCTGCTATTGGGCAGCGGTTCAGTGACGCTTCAGTGATGTCGCTGTGACGCCGCACGGACCGCCCCCTTAGAAAGGAGGCAGTTCGCCCGTCACAGCAACGTCGCCGGACAGGTAAGTATGTGTGACGTTTGTTGTGCGGCACGGGCAGTGATTTGCCCGTGTCGCGCAACAGATGGGGGCGGGTACCCACACTAGCGATATTGGGACTGATATCGCAGTGTGTAAAGTAGCCTTTAGTCTCCAGCGCTTGCACATGTGCAGTAGAAAGAAATCCGGACATAGTCTCCAGAGCCACAGCAACCGTAACACCTGTCTGAAACGGAAAAAAAAATAATTACAATGTAGTTCACTCAAAAATTGTATCTGATGGGAAAGTAAACTAAATTATTTTTTGGGGTGAATCTAAAGTTCCCTATGTTATTATTGGATAGTACATGCTAAAGCAAAAACGAAAAAGGTATTAAAAAGTATGGAGAAATAATATTGATTGCTAGAAATACTACTACTAACAATAAAAAGATGAAATGCTAATTCATGTTAAGATGAAAGAAATAAAAGGTAAGGGAAATGAATAACTGCGTGTGGGAGGAGCTGGGATGACTGAACCATTTAATTTGCCATTCCGCTTTTAATTCAGAAAATCAAAAGTGGCAATTCAATTAATTTTTCTCAATTGAAGTGTAAATTATCATATAGAGAGATTCTTTTTCTCTAACTAGGCTATAAAATATAAATATATCATATAAAATACTGAGTATTGGATTACAAAGTAGCAAAATCTACAAAATGTAAAAAATAGCAGTATATTAGACATTAAAGTGACATTATCATGAGATTTATTTACAGTGTTATTGCATATAAAGTAAACATAAGTTCTCATCTGTCAGTTAAATTACAGAAAAATAAACTAGTCTCAATCTTTAAAAACTGCCTTTGGAAATATGTGAGAATAATAGGTGTCAAGAGCCAACATGTCTAACTGTTACCTAGCACATATCCAATATAAACCACACTGACTACATCTTACAATAGTGTAGAATGGAGACAGCCTGTTTAGTACATGTCAATTCTTATCAATTATTTACGCTCTGTTTCAAATGATGAGTATAATTGCTGAGCACAAGACCAAGTGAACCTATTAAAGGGATGTCTAACAAGGACTTATGAGAGAGGAAGTAGCTCAATTGATAACAACACCAATTGTGGCCTAAAGCCTGAAGCCAAGAGGTCTTATTCTTATGTCTTACTCTTTATGTACATTCCAAATATTATTCATTGTAAAATATTAATAGCTTAAGCTTAAATTTAGCTTTTTGCTTGATTACAAATAAAATATGTCAACATTAATGCAGAACAAATATAGATATAACAATTACAACATATGCTATTATAAAACAATCAATGCTGACAGTTGATACTTGTAACATGTACTGATTACTGCAAAAAGTAAATACTTTACTGATGATAAAGAAACATTAAGCCTAGAAAAAGCACAACATAATAAAAATTTCTTCTAATTCCATATTTTCCCAGCATAACAAAAAAAATGGTATAATATATAAAGAAATCTTTTGGTATTTCTTAGAAACTCAGCCATATTCCCTTTTTCTTTCTCTTTGTGCTTTGGCTGTCCTATCTTGCCTGCAGCAGAGGAAAGTATGTTAAATGAGTTGGACACTACTTTACAAGTCCCTTTCATGTGAACCTCCATAAACAAACAATTTGCTAAACCTTTCTGTAACTTGAGCTTCTCTCCTGGTCATGATTTCTGGGTGAGAATCACTTGACTTCTTATGATGATATGTCAGAGTCTCCTTGACTTCCTAGCTCTGAAATCTGATGGGTGGGCATGCCTGGGTGCCGGATGGGAGGAGATCCTATCAGCAGAGCTCATCCTGCTCTACAGTCATGGCCAAAAGTTTTGAGAGTGACACCAAAATTATATTTTCACATGATCTGTTGCCCTCTGGTTTTTAATTGTGTTTGTCTGATGTTTACATCACATACAGAAATATATTTGAAATCATATTATGAGTAACAAAAGGTTATATTGACAGAATGAGTTAATGCAGCAAGTCAATATTTGCAGTGTTGACCCTTCTTCTTCAGGACCTCTGCAATTCTCCCTGGCATGCTCTCAATCAACTTCTGGACCAAATCCTGACTGATAGCTGTCCATTCTTGCATAAGCAATGCTTGCATTTTGCCAGAATTTGTTGGTGTTTGTTTGTCCACCCGTCTCTTGATGATTGCCCAAAAATGGGATTAAGATCTGGGGAGTTTCCAGGCCATGGATCCAAAATCTCTATGTTTTGTTCCATGAGCCATTTAGTGATCACCTTTGCTTTATGGCAAGGTGCTCTATCATGCTGGAAAAGGCATTGCTGGGCGCCAAACTGCTCTTGGACAGTTGGGAGAAGTTGCTCTTGGAGGACATTCTGGTACCATTCTTTATTCATGGTTGGGTTTTTAGGCAAGACTGTGAGTGAGCCGATTCCCTTGGCTGAGAAGAAACCCCACACATGAATCGTTTCAGGATGCTTAACAGTTGGCATGAGACAAGACTGGTGGAAGCGCTCACCTCTTCTTCTCCTAATAAGCTGTTTTCCAGATGTCCCAAACAATCGAAAAGGGGATTCATCTGAGAAAATGACTTTATCCCAGTCCTCAGCAGTCCACTCCCTGTACCTTTTGCAGAATATCAGTCGGTCCCTGATGTTTTTTCTGGAGAGAGGTGGCTTCTTTGCTGCCCTCCTTGAAACCAGGCCTTGCTCAAGCAGTCTCCGCCTCACAGTGCGTGCAGAAGCACTCACACCAGCCTGCTGCCATTGCTGAGCTAGCTCGGCTGTGCTGGTAGTCCGATCCCGCAGCTGAAATAGTTTTAAGATACGGTCCTGGCGTTTGCTGGTCCTTCTTGGGCGCCCAGGAGCTTTTTTGGCAACAATGGAAGCTCTCTCCTTGAAGTTCTTGATGATGCAATAGATTCTTGACTGAGGTGCAATCTTTGTAGCTGCGATACTCTTCCCTGTTAGGCCATTTTTGTGCAGAGCAATGATGGCTGCACCTGTTTCTTTAGAGATAACCATGGTTAACTGAAGAGAAACAATGATACCAAGCACCAGCCTCCTTTTAAAGTGTCCAGTGATGTCATTCTTACTTAATCATGACTGATTGATCGCCAGCCCTGTCCTTATCAACACCCACACCTGTGTTAATGGAACAATCACTAAAACAATGCTAGCTGCTCCTTTTAAGGCTGGAATGCAATGATGTTGAAATTTGTTTTGGGGGTTGAAGTTCATTTTCTTAGCCAATATTGACTTTGCAAGTAATTGCTGTTAAGCTGATCACTCTTTATGACATTCTGCAGTATATGCAAATTGCCATTAGAAAAACTTAAGCAGTAGACTTTGTAAAAATTAATATTTGTAGCATTCTCAAAACTTTTGGCCATGACTGTAGTGAATGCTGTTGCAGTCACAGCTCTTCCCACATTCCCGCACACTCTTTTATTATGCAGCAGGCTACATAACTTAACTGGTGAAGAAATGATATCAAGTTGCCCTATGGAAATAACTCAAGCTGGCAGAGATAGTGTGATGCACAGTGTAGTTGTTCCAGTTGATGCACAATATAGATGAAATTCGGGTGCACTGCGATAATCGCATCAGCTGACAATGGAGGAGATGGGGAGATTAATCTCTTCCTCTCCTCTGCAGCACCCGCCCTCTCCTCTGCACCTGTAATCCGATCGCAAGATCAGATCACAGTTGCATGACACTCGGCCCACGCTGGCAGCACAGCGGGAGTCATTAGCATATCGCATCGCATGCTATGCCATCATGTGAATCCAACCTTAAAGAGCACATCAATTTACTGATAAAATGCTAAAAATGCTCATGTAAATAGATTTTGACTTTGTATAAATAAGATTATTTTCAAAGACATCAAATAAAAATACCCAATGCTTGCAAAATCTTTTACCCTTTGTGATAATAAAATATGTACAGCATATATAATCCATGACTATAAAGAAAGCCATGTTTAAAAATGCCTGGTGGATGGAAAGTTAATATTAGGTGTTGTCACACCCTTGCAGTCCAATCACGACATCAAATCCAAAGGCTGCAGCAGTATGAAGTACTTTCCGCCTCTCAAAGAGTTCCTGGCCATGGGTTCTTACTCAGTCTGGTAATTGATGAGCCACTTATTATAACTCTACACATCAGCTGCTCACTCTGTGGATAAGAACATGTTGTACAAATGTGTGATTGCTCTTTTACCATTCTCTTAGTGGCACTCACAATTCTGAGCTGCAATCAGTATTATTTCCTCTTCAGAAGGGCTTCTCGCAGCTATATGATTTAACGTTGACTACTATAAAAGCTAAAAGTAAGAGAGATTGCAGGCTATAATCTGTTGATGTACCACATCAACCCTGAACTACAAAATTCAGCCTTCAGACTGCTTTCCCTGGCTATTACACTAAGGCCAACACACAAATAGCAGAACTAAGTTAAAAAAGGATATATTTCTAGTTTGGCACAAGTTTTTTCACCAGTAAATAAGTTGTTTCCTTGCATTTCTATTTATTATGTTACAAATCAGTGTTTATATTTTTCTGTACTGAAGCAGAGAGTCCATAGAAATAAAATCAATTATGCAATTTCCGTGTGCAAGAACTGCAACAGAATCCTAATGTTATCAACTTTATCTACTTGTGCTATTTCATTATCCAAAACTTATGCTGTCAATTAAAATATACAATTCTTTTAATGTTCACAGAAAACAAAATGTACATATATCATGCATTGTACAAGGATACAATTAAATGGCTTTCTTTAATTCTAGTGCAACACTTACAATATTGTGGCTGGATAAGGAGATGGACATGTCAGATGTGCTACAATTTATTTTTTATGCACTGCTTAAGGATTGGTTGACAAAATCTAACCAAACTCATTATGGCTAATTAAAAAAATAAATTGACCCACTAAATATATCAACCAACAAAATGCCTCATCTTTTTACACATGGGCTCACTCAACTGCTTAAAGGGAACCTGTCACCAGATTTTTCCATTATGAACTACCACCAGTCAGTCTTTATTAACAGCATTCCAGACTGCTGTATATAAGAGCCCAGGCATACTCACCTAGGGGGCGGTTTGGTCTGATGGAGGTTGCTGCTCTTGGTCCATCACCTCCTCCATCTTGTGGGATCGCTGTCCTCTTGCGCCCAGCCCCATGTGCATGACGCGTCCTGCATCATTCACACAGAGGCCTCCATTGTTCTCCTGCACAGATGTTCTTTGATCTGCTCTGCTGAGGGAAAGCAGAGCAAAGTACTGTATTGCACAGGTGCAAAAAAAAGGTCAAAGACCGCCAACTAATGTACTTTTATCTGCCCTTAGCTGGGAAGATCAAAGTGTACCTGCACAGGAGCACAGTGAAGGCCATTCTGTGAATGACACCAGACAGACGAGTCATTCACACGGGGCAAGGCAGGAGGATGGCAATCTCACAAGATGTAGGAGACGCCGGACTGAGACCTGCGACACACATCGGACCAGACCACACCCTAGGTGAGTATTATAAAGGTGTTTTTTACATTCTACATTGTGGCTTTGGATCTTATATACAGTATTCTGGAATACTGTATATAAAAGCTTACTGGTGGAGGCAGCAGCTCATAAGGGAAAAACCTGGTGACAGGTTCCCTTTAATGCTCATAGACTTTAGAAAGTAATCTGTTAGCAGGGTTAACCCTTCTAACCCATGTATATGGGCATGCATGTTATAGAAAGTTGAACAAATTAATAACTTGATATTTGTGATCCATTATGTTTTTTCTTAGAAATTATTTTGTTTCTTTATAAGCAATGAGCAAGACATAGATCTCACTGAGAATCTGTGCCTACAGCTAATTTTCAATCAAAGAGGGCATTATTACTGTGACACATCTAATGACTGACACTATGCTCCCCTGAGGTCACTGAAGAGCTGGGTGTGATTACAACTAACACAGTAGAGCAGAGCTGCAGTTTGTCTCATTACAAATACATTTTAAACTGTAAGGCTATGTTCACATATTGTATTTCTGCAGTATTTTCAGTGGCTGCAGGTGAGAATGAAGCTGAAGAAGTGTTTTTTAATTGGGCACAGCTTTGCAGCAGAGCTGATAATGCATATGAGATGACCTCTGCAGCCGAAGGTGTGTTTAGAGTGAGACATAATTTAGTTCTGATGAATATGATTATAACTGTCAGTCATTACATGTCTCACACAGGTAATGCCTCAATTCATTTAAAATATTCTCTGGAGGCAGATTTTCTGAGAAATCTGTGTCCATTCCATAGATTTTAACAGCTCATTTAGATACAAAGAAAAACATGGATCTCATTGGAAAAAGATCTCACATTATTGTTTTATTCAATTTTCTATGACCTCATTTAAATGGCTTAGTAGGGTTGATTTTACTGACAGAATTCCTTTAATTATCTGAGCAAGCTACATGTAGTCCTAAATTGATGTTTTAGATTTTCATTGCAGGGAAAACAGCAGAATGATCTTGGAGCATGGAGACAATTGTAAGACAAAGCAGGACTTCCTATAGAAAAGGAAGAAATAGTTTATTACTAGGGATGATCGAATACCGCAAATATTCGGCAACGCCTATATTTGCCGAATAGGTCACCGCTATTCAACTATTTGCAAATATTCAATGCGCAATGTAAGTCTATAGCGGGCTTTACACGCTACGAGATCGCTACAGCGATCTCGTTGGGGTCACGGATTTTGTGACGCAAATCTGGCCGCTGTAGCGATCCCGTTGCATGTGACACCGATGAGCGATTTTGCGATTTTTCCATTCTCAAATATCATTACTACAGCAGTAACGAAGTTGTTCCTCGTTCCTGCGGCAGCACACATCGCTCCGTGTGACACCGCAGGAACAAGGAAGCTTACCTACCTCCTGGCCACAACGCAGAAGGAAGAAGGTGGGTGGGATGTTCGTCCCGCTCATCTACACCCCTCCACTTCTATTGGGCGGCGGTTCAGTGACGCTGCTGTGATGTCGCTGTGACGCTGAATGAACTGCCGCCTTATAAAGGAGACGGTTCGCCGGTCACAGCGACGTCGCAGGGAAGGTAAGTCCATGTGACGGGTCGGGCGATGTTGTGCGACACGCGCAGAGATTTGCCCATGTCGCACAACCGATGGGGGCGGGTACGCACGCTGGTGATATCGGTACCGATATCGCAGCGTGTAAAGCGGCCTTATGGGAGACCCGAATAGTTGCCAAATAGCAACTATTCGGGCTTCCCATAGACTTACATTGCGCATCGAATATCCGCATAGCGGCAACCTATTTGTCGGATATTCACAAAGCCTAATATTGCCGAATATTTGTGATATTCGATCATCCCTATTTATTACCATCCCTTCCTCCTTGATCACTATATTCACTTAGCTGAACAAGCACTGGGTATACAATATGGGAAACACTAACAATTAAAAGCTGGAATTGCTCTGCAACTGGGGTTATTATACTAATCCTAGTTACAGCAAAATCATCAAAACAAAAATGAATTTAAAAGTTGAAATATCCCCAAAAGATCTTTTTTTTTACCTTCAATGAACTATGAATTGCAAAAAAGCAATAAACAAAAAGTAAACATGAAATTAAAAAAAATATTAAACAGAATAAAAAAAGCCACTGCCAGTCCAGCCTCACCCATGAAAAATATACAGTATATCCTATAAATACAAAGAATTTCTAAGGCAAGGCGAACACAACATAAATTGCAATTTAATGGTCCTTTCTATTAGTTGTTAAAGATAGATGTTTTTCTTTATATTATTCTCATTAAAATAGCAACGCAAAAGGAACACTGAAATGAGAAAAATTATTGGAACATCCTAAGAAGAAAACTTTTAAAGGTCTAAAACCTGGATGCAAGGAGAAAATAAATAAAATCTGACTTGCCACGAATGCAGAGAACTTATATAATAATAATAATAATAATCTTTATTTCTATAGCGCCAACATATTCCGTAGCGCTTTACAATTCAGGAGGATCATATACAAACAAGTAACAGTTATAGAAATACAATATTTAGAGGGGAAAAAAATACAACCCTGCTCGTGAGAGCTTACAATCTACAATGAGATGGGGGGAGAGGCAAGGTTCAAGTGCTTATTTACAATGACAATCCAACCATCTCACGGAAATGGGGCTGGATAATGGTTTCCTGGACCAGTGGGCCCGAGCCTTGAGATGCCTTTGGGTGCCATGGAGTTTGATGTGGAGCTATGTTGTGAGAGGTTGTAGAGGGACTATGTGAATCGAATCTGATTAGGGAGTGTGATAGGCCGCCCTAAAAAGATGCGTCTTTAGGGTGCGTCTGAAGCTGAGTAAGTTGTGATTTGTCCTAACTTCTTGGGGTAGAGCGTTCCAGAGGGTTGGTGCAGCTCGGAAGAAGTCTTGGATCCGGGAGTGGGAGGTTCGAATTAGTGTGGATGTTAGTCGAAAGTCGCTTGCAGAGCGTAGAGAACGGGTGGACTGATAGACAGAGAGGAGGGTGGAGATGTAGGGGGGTGCTGCACTGTGGAGAGCTTTGTGGGCGAGAACAAGCAGTTTGAATTGGATCCTATGATATATGGGCAGCCAGTGCAATGACTGGCACAGAGCAGAGGCATCCGAGTAGCGGTTAGCCAGATAGGTGACCCTGGCTGCTGCATTAAGGATTGACTGTAGAGGAGAGAGTCTAGTTAGGGGGAGACCAATTAATAGAGAGTTACAGTAGTCCAAGCGAGAGTGGATCAGGGCCACGGTGAGGGTTTTTGTCGTTTCCATTGTGAGAAAGGGGCGGATTCTAGAGATGTTCTTGAGGTGCAAGCGGCAGGTGCGGGCAAGAGATTGTATGTGGGAGGTGAAGGAGAGATCAGTGTCAAGTATAACCCCCAGGCAGCGGGCTTGCGGCCTAGGACTTATCGTTGTGCCACACACAGAGAGGGAGATGTCAGGTTGAGGAAAGTTGGAAGATGGAGGGAAAAGAAGAAGTTCAGTTTTGGAAAGGTTAAGTTTCAGATAGAGAGCAGACATGACATTGCAAACTGCAGTCAGGCAGTCACTGGTGTTCTGTAGTACAGCGGGGGTGAGCTCAGGGGAGGAGGTGTATAGCTGTGTGTCATCAGCATAAAGATGGTACTGAAAGCCAAATCTGCTGATGGTCTGACCAATTGGGGCAGTGTAGAGGGAGAAAAGAAGAGGGCCAAGGACTGAACCTTGAGGGACCCCAACAGTGAGAGGAAGAGGAGAAGATGTGGAGCCAGCAAATGATACACTGAATGAGCGGCCAGAAAGATAGGAAGAGAACCAGGAAAGAACAGTGTCCTTTAGGCCGATAGAGTGGAGCATAGAGAGAAGGAGATGGTGGTCAACAGTGTCAAAGGCAGCAGAAAGGTCAAGAAGAATAAGCAGAGAGTGGTCACCGTTACGTTTTGCTGTCAATAGGTCATTGGTCACTTTGACAAGGGCAGTTTCTGTTGAGTGTAAAGGGCGGAAGCCAGACTGTAAAGGATCTAGAAGAGAGTGAGAGGAGAGGTAGCGGGTGAGGCGAGAGTAGACCAGGCGCTCCAAGAGTTTAGAGATGAAGGAGAGATTGGAGACTGGTCTGTAGTTGCTTGTGCAGGACGGATCGAGAGAAGGTTTTTTTAATAATGGAGTAATGATAGAGTGTTTGAGGGAGGAGGGGAAGATACCCGAAGAGAGAGAGAGATTGAAGATTTTAGTTAGGTGAGTGGCGACAACCGGAGAGAGGGACTGGAGTAGAGGTGTGGGGAAGGGATCAGTAGGGCAAGTTGTAGGACGAGAGGAGGATAGGAGCCTGGAGACTTCCTCCTCTGTGACTGGGTCAAATGTGGAAAGTGAGCTGGATGGAATATGGGGAGGGATGGGATTCACAGGGCTTGGTGGCTGGGAGCTGATCTCTCTGCGGATGTTTTCTATTTTCTCTGTGAAATACGAGGCCAGGTCATCAGCATGAAGGGCTGTGACAGGGGTCTGTACTTTGGGACTGAGGAGGGAGTGAAAGGTGTCAAAGAGTTTTTTTGGATTGTTGGCAAGTGAGGAAACAAGGTTGGTGAAGTAGGTCTGTTTGGCGAGGTGAAGGGAATAGTTATAGGTCCTTAACATGAACTTGTAGTGGATGAAGTTTTTTGGTGTGCGGGTTTTCCTCCATAGGCGTTCGGCGCTCCTGGAGCATCGCTGGAGAAATCGAGTTTGTGATGTGAGCCAGGGCTGTTTTACTCTGTGTTTGGTCTTTCTGAGGGTGAGGGGCGCTACTTGGTCTAGCGTAGTCCTGAGTGTGTCATTGTAGTGCTTTACAGCCAGATCAGGACAGGAAAGTGAGGATATAGGGGACAGTGATGTGTGTAAAGAGTCTGAAAGTGTCTGAGAATCGATGGCCTGTAGGTTTCTGAATGTGTGATTGGTGGGAGTGTGCTGGGGCGGACGAGGGTTTGTGAGCTTGAAGGAGAGGATGTTGTGGTCAGAGAGGGGAAGAGGTGAGTTGTCAAAGTCAGAGATTGCGCAGAGGCGGATAAAGACCAGGTCAAGGGTGTTACCATCTTCATGTGTCTCAGAGGATGAGAGCTGTGAGAGGCCAAGGGAGGTGGTGAGAGATAGAAGCTGGGATGCAGAAGGGGAGGAGGGGCTGTTCATGGGGATGTTAAAGTCTCCTAGGATCAGGGTTGGTAACTCTGAGGACATGAAGTGTGACAGCCAGGCTGAAAAGTGGTCAAGGAACTGGGTGGGTGAGCCTGGTGGACGGTATATGACAGCTACTCTGAGGGAGAGGGGATGGAAGAGCCTGATGGTGTGGACCTCAAAGGATGGGAAAGAGAGTGATGGAGCTGGGGGGATGACCTGGAAAGTGCACTGTGGGGACAGTAGTAAGCCTACTCCACCACCATGTCTGTTTCCAGGTCTTGGTGAATGGGAAAAGTGTAAACCACCATGAGAGATGGCAGCAGGGGAAGTAGTATCAGAATCCTGAATCCAGGTTTCAGTTAGGCCTAGTAAGTTAAGAGAGTTATTGAGAAAGAGGTTGTGGATGTAAGGAAGCTTGTTACATACGGACCGTGGATTCCATAGAGCACAATTAAAAGAGGGAAGCGAGGGTGTACAGGGAATCTTAATAATATTATCAGGGTTTCTATGGGAGGTGGGGGAGGGGGTAAAGTTAGCCTGGGGTGGACCGGGATTAGGAGAGATATCACCTGAAAGAAGTAGGAGTAGAAGGAGAAAGGTCAGATGGTTTTTGGACTTATGGCATGGCTTTTTTTGGAAGTCCCTGGAGCTTGATTGAGTCAGATTATTAAGATAGGTGAAAAGAGCCTGGGAGCTGTACATAGGAGAGGGGAGGAGAGAGGGGCTGATGTGGATGAGTGGTGATGGAGGGGGGACAGGGCGGTGAAAGTGAACAGAAAAAGCACATAGGATGATAGAGAGTGAGATAATAGTTAAGGTTAAAACAGATGGCGTCAAAGAGTAATTTACCTGCAGACTCCTGCCCTGACTAACTGCCATTGAGGTAACTGCCCAGCACTTCGCAATGATGGCACTTAGCAAGAGATGGCATGCATGCAACACCCCGCATGCATGCACCCCTTAAGAAAGACACAAATATATAGGGCTGACTAGAGGGGTAGGTGAGGGGGATTATGGGAGCTCAGCTTGTTAAGGGAAATCAACAAATGCTGATCACACCAGGGGATGATTAAGGAATCAAAGGGAACAGGACATTTGACACCCACCCGGACTTCCAGTCTACACAGATTTACACCATCCACCATCAGATAACATTTACAAAGAGGAATATACAGTCATACATCAGTGAGTATTACATAGATTATGAAAATGACAGAGCATACATCACAGGAAGCAGAGTTATATACCAGAACACATATTCAGCCAATGCAGTGGGGAACAGACAATTCACTTGACAGGAAGCAGAGTTATATACCAGAACACATATTCAGCCAATGCAGTGGGGAACAGACAATTCACTTGACAGGAAGCAGAGTTATATACCTGTGTGAAGAGAGAGAGAAGAGAGAGAAGACGGCATATATACTGCTCAAAAAAATAAAGGGAACACCAAAATACAAATTCCTTACTTAAGGGTTCTCTTTATTTTTTTGAGCAGTATATATATATATATATATATATATATATATATATATATATATACAGTAAGTACAATATAAGAAATTACAGAAAGATCTGGAAAATTGGAAAATCTACATTTTTTATGAGATTTAAATCTTCAATCAATTAGATCTTCAATTAAATATAGGCAACAATTGTACACTAATTACCGCGTATTACTACAGTTGACCATAAACTGTCAATAGTTTTTTTTTTTTGTCATAGCACAGCAAAGTGTTTTTGCCTGAATAACCATTGTGCTCATCCTTGAGTTTATAATCCAAAACCATGATGGCTAAGTATTTGTGCACAGATACTTGACAGCGATGCATGAAAAAAAAATTGAAACTACAATGCAGTTCGAGTGATAAAAGAAATAAGCTGTCTGAAGACATAAAAGCCTCTGCTTAGAGAATGGCTGGATACAGAGTGACATAACACTGTGCAGTTTGATGGTACTGTATATATGAAGTCAGCCAAAGAACGCAATTACAAGCACTTTGAAAGTATGAAATTTTACATATTAACACTGTATTTTTTCACACAGACTGCTAGATATCTACAGCATGTAGCACTATTAGTTATGTACCCTGCATTAAATCAATGACAAGCTTTTTACATGCACTTTATACATTAGTGTGCATATTGTCTTGGCAATTTATAAATGTCAATTGTACTATTTTCCTGTTTTGTATGTTATGATTGTCCGCAAGGTGCATCAAATCAATTCATTTACTGTGTCTAAAGGATTATCTGGCACAAACATACAGATTTTAAGTTAAAAAAGCAATGTTAAGCTAAATTTTAAATTTGATAACAAAATAAGAATTAAACCTTTATAGTCTGTATAATATTATTATCATCATTATTATTATTATTATCATCATTATTATCAATAGAATTTTAAAAGAGAGGTACATTCAAAATATTTTGGAGTCAATAGGTGACTTCTACACTATATATTCTGGGTGTGTTGAGGTTGTTGGTATGCTGATTGACAGCTCAATCTAGAGCAGGGGCATGCAGCGCTCTTTATGTTAAGCCGTCCAAACTGAAACTGGGAGGTTCTGGGTTTTCCCAAATGTGCCTAGTTTAATTTTTTATTTCCCGCTATTTAGCTGAGCAATTAGTGCCAGAACACTTCCACTTGGCCGTAGTGGTGCTTGTTGGCCTCAGTTATCTGTTCTCTTTGGATTGATCTTTTGCTACCAGACCTCTGACTTCATATGACCATACATTTGCCTGGTAACTTAGCTCTGATCTGCTACGCTCCAAGTATTCTGACTCCAGACTGTGACCTAGCTCTGTCTGTACTTTTAATTTTGACTTAATATCAAGGTATCTGACACATGAATGTTTGACTATCCTACCTCACAACTTGCCCGTGTGGTGACTAGTGTCACAATAAGACTGACCATAACATTTTTTTATTTCACCAGAAGGAATTCTACTCATACACTGTGCGATCAGGTGATGAATCTGACCAAGGTGATTTAGGATCTGGCCAAGGAATACCAGAGACTACAGATGTCGCAGTCCCATGTGCAGTTTTAATTATCTAATGTGATGGGTGCCTCCCAAAGCCCTCCTCTGCTGGCAGCAGCTTTGATGCTTGTATCTTCTAATGTGCAGTTCGTCTCTTCAGAACCGGTAATGGCCCTTCCTGACAAATTTTCGAGGAAGAAATATCTATTTAGGTTGTTGAGGTACAGCTACAAACTATTTTTTACTCTGTGACCCCTGTCTTCACGGAATGAGTTCCAGCAGGTGGAAATAGTCATATTTTTGCTGTGAGGGGGTTCTCAGACTTGGTCATTTTCTTTGACCCATCAAGACCCAGAACTGTCATCCATTGACAACTTTTTTGACATCTTAGTGTTAATCTATAATGAACTTGACATAATCCAAGTAGCGGAGGCAAAGATCATGAACCTAGCACATAGGGGCCGCATCGCTGAGGACTATAGTACCGTGTTCCAGCAGTGGTCCATGGAGGAAGTTCTGGGGCATGATGCAGCTGTCAGGTGTCAGTTTTGTTGTAGCCTTTCAGATACACTTAAGAACGTGAAGGAGGCCATGGTTCACGCCATTCAATTGGATCACAAGATTTGGGAAAGGCATGATGAGCGACAGGGGATTTCGGCCATTTTTCATGAATTTAGCCTGAGGCAGAACCAATGAAGGTTGGAACTGCCAGGTCTCGGACCACTGAGGAGAAACATCAACACAATCTCAGACTCTGCTTACACTGTGGTCGTGCTGGGCATTTTCTCAAGGATTGCTCATTATGCCCTCAAGCAAGCCATTCAGAAACACCTAAGTCTGGGTGATTGTCGAAAAGGTCAACCAGACTTCTGGGTACCTTTTTACTCCTCAGATAAAGTAGTACTGAATAGTGAACTATTTTTCCAGGATTGGTCTTTTTCTGCATCTGCTTTCATTGTTTGTGGTCTGTAGCCAACTTTATCAATTCAGAATTGGTTTCTGGGATTAAGCTTAGGTACCTTTAGGTTGGACTGAGCTATTCAAATTGTTGTCATTGACAAGACATCATTATTCCAGAACCCTGGCAAGCTGATAATGGTGGAATTCACACTAGTGGGAACTCTTTACTCTGAGTCAATCTCCTGCTATGTTTTGGATAACTTACCTGCGGGGTTGGGATTGGGATTTCCATGGTTGGATATTCCCAATCTTGTCATTGATTGGGGTCAAAGGATATTTTGTTAAGCTGAGTTCCTATTATCATAAGAAATGTCTTAATCGTATACAGGTCTCCTCAGCTAGTCTGGAGGGTCTATTGGAGTACTGGAATGACTTTGGGGATGTGTTCTCAGAGAAAGAGGCATAGTTATTACCTTCTCATCGTGGCATGATTGTACTATCAATCTTATTCCTAACGCCAAATTACCTAAAGCTTGCCTTTATAATCTATCAGGTCCTGAAATGATCACCTTCAAACAATATGTAAACAAAAGTTTACAGAAGGGGCATAGATGTCCTTCTTCCTCCCCTGCAGCCGCTGAATTTTTCTTTGTTTTCTTCCAGTTATCCGCAACCTTTATAATCTGCTTTCAAGAGCTATGTGGTTTTCCAAACTTGATCTTTGAGGACCTTATAATTTGAAATGCATCTGGAAGAGTGATGAATGGAAGAAATCATGTTTAATGTCTGAAGGCCTATTTGAAAAAATTGTCATACCTTTTGGATTTACCCATGCACCAGCAGCTTTTTAAAAGTTTTAGAATTATATTTTTTCCGATTGTATTGGAAGGTTCATCATAGTCTATCTGGATGATATTCTATTTTTTTTTCCACTGATTTGGAATCACACTGTGAACATATTCATTTTGTCTTACTAAAACTTAGAGAAACTTTTTTGTTTGCTAAGTTGGATAAATGTTGTTACTGAGTTTAATTATGTCTGCTGAAGGGTTTAACCCCTTAAGGACGAAGCCAGTTTTGTACTTAATGCCCAGGCCATTTTTTGCAATTTTGACCAGTGTCACTTTATAAGGTTATAACTCTGGAACACTTCGATGGATCCCGGTGATTCTGAGATTGTTTTTTCGTGACATATTGGGCTTCATGTTAGAGGTAAATTTAGGATGATATTTTTTTATTTTATTTGTGAAAAAATCTGAAATTTGACAAAAAAATTAAAAATTTTGCAAGTTTCAAACTTTTAATTTTTATGCCCATAAACCGGAGAGTTATGTCACACAAAATAGTTAATAAATAACATTTCCCACATGTCTACTTTAGATCAGCGCAATTTTTGAAACAACATTTTTTGGGGTTAGGAAGTTAGAAGGGTTCAAAGTTCATCAGCAATTTCCCATTTTTTCAACAAAATTTACAAAACCATTTTTTTAGGGACCACATCCCATTTGATGTGACTTTGAGAGGCCTGGGTGACAGAAAATACCCAAAAGTGACACCATTCTAAAACCTGCACCCCTCAAGGTACTCAAAACCACATTCAGAAGCAGAAACCTGTGGAAAAAAAGCGCATAGGGTCTTACCCTGACAAACAGGGGGTATATTAAAGAGTAATCCTAGTCACCAATTGGAGTTGTGAAAGGCACAACTCCTGTAATCGCATATGTGGATCAACGGCAGCAGTCACCCGACTGGCAGATAACAGAGAGAAATAGCGGAGATGGGTTTTAAATAACCGCGCCAGAGATCCCAGATGTAAGCTTGATCAATGTACACTTTATTTCGGCATAGGTCTACGCGTTTCAGGGGTCTCAGCCCCCTTCCTCAGGACCAGCAAGCACAAGATACATCAAATCACGGGTATATACTGTCTGTATGTATGTGACTCTGCAGATTTGATGTATCTTGTGCTTGCTGGTCCTGAGGAAGGGGGCTGAGACCCCTGAAACGCGTAGACCTATGCCGAAATAAAGTGTACATTGATCAAGCTTACATCTGGGATCTCTGGCGCGGTTATTTAAAACCCATCTCCGCTATTTCTCTCTGTTATCAAAACCACATTCAAGAAGTTTATTAACCCTTCAGGTGCTTCACAGGAACTAAAGTAATGTGGAATGAAAAAAAATAAAAATTAACATTTTACCTAAAAATGTTACTTTAGCACTAATTTTCTTACTTTTTCAAGAGGTAACACCAAAAATTGGACCTCACACTTTGTTACCCACTTTCTTATGAGGGCGCCAATACCCCACATGTGGTCAGAAACCTTTGTTTGGGTAAATAGGAGAGCTCGGAATGAAAGGAGCAATATTTGAATTTTGGAAAGCAAAGTTGGCTGAAACAGATTGCGGGCACCATGTTGCTTTTACAGATCCCCTAAGGTACCTAAACAGCAGGAACCCCCCTCAAGTGACCCCATTTTGGAAACTAGACCCCTTAAGGCTTCTATCGAGGGGTATACTGAGAATTTTGGACCCACAGGTACTTCACAGATTTTGATAACGTTACTTTGTCATATTGAAAATTGTAATTTTTTTCTCAAAAATTTTTGCTTTAGCATCAATTCTCTCACTTTTTCAAGAGGTAATTCCAAAAATTTGACCCAAATGTTTGTTACCCACTTTTTTATGAGCGCGGTGATACCTCACATGTGGTCTGAAACCTTTGTTTGGACAAATGGGAGGGCTTGGAACGAAAGGAGCAATATTTGAATTTTGGAAAGGAAATTTGGCTGAAAAAGATTGCGGGCACCATGTCGCATTTGGAGGACCCCTAAGGTACGTAAACAGCAAAAAACCACCACAAGTGACCCCATATTGGAAACTAGGCCTCTCAAGGAATTTATCTAGATGTTTGGTGAGTACCCTGAACTCCCAGGTGCTTCACAGAAGTTTATAACGTTGAGCCATGAAAATAAACAAAATAAAATTTTACCACAAAATTGTTACTTCAACCAGGTAGCTTTTTTTTGGTGATATCTTATATGTGGTGGAAATCAACTGTTTGGGCACACGGCAGGTCTTGGGAGGGAAGGAGTGCAATTTGACTGAACATTTGGCTGGAATAATTAGTGGACGCTATGTCGCATTTAGAAAGCCCCTAAAGTGCCTAAACAGTGGAGGCCCCCCACAAGTGACCCCATTCTGGAATCAAGAAACCTCAAGGCTTTTATCTAGGTGTATATTGAGCATTTTGAATCCACGAATACTTCACAGAATTTGATAAGCTTAGGTTGCCATATTGAAAATTTTCATTTTTTTCACAAAAATGTTTCTTTAGCATCACATTTCTCACTTTTTCAAGAGGCCACAACAAAACGTGGACCCCACAGGTTGTTATCCAATTTCTTGTGAGCGCAGGGATACCCCATATGTGGCCAAAAAACTCTGTTTGGATATATGGGAGGGCTTGGAATGGAAGGAGCACCATTTGAATTTTGGAAAAGTTGAAATAAATTGCGCGCACCATGTCACATTAGCAGGGCCTCTTGGTTACCTATACATTAGAAACCCCCCACAAGTGACTCCATTTTGGAAACTGGACCCCTCAAGGATTTTATTCAGGAGTATAGTAAGCATTTTGAATCCACAGGTACTTCACAAAAATGTTGCTGTAGCAACAAATGTCTCACTTTTAGGCTATGTGGCCATGATCCAGCGACACGGCGTCTAGTACACAGTGTCAGCCTTCCTGCAGAGATGTGAGTGTTGTCCACGGGAGAACGCAGCTGCCCATGCCCACGATTTGGGTTCAGGCTGCTGTGGACTTTAGTTCTATGCTACCTGCAGACCACACTCATCTCCGCAGCATAAATTGACATGCTGAGGCTCGGGAAGCTGCGCCACAGGTCGGTTTATGCTGCGGAGAAAAGAAGCACAGTGGGCACGGGATTTCTAAAAATCCTTCCACTGTGCTTCTACTGCACAACGCAGCGTTATGGACGCAGGGAAAACACTATGCGCCCAAAACGCTGCAAACCCTGATTGTGGGCACACAGCCTAAAATGCTACAATGGATGAATGGATAGATGTCAAACATATATAACGTCCCACCCCCTGCATATTCTAAGCTGGCGCCCTTTAGTGCCTTTCATGTGGCACTAAAGGGTGCCTAGCCTTGTATTTAGCCCAAAAAGAAAAAAAATAATTAAAATAAATGACGTGGGGTCCCCCCTATTTTTGATAGCCAGCTAGGGTAAAGCAGACAGCTGTAGCCTGCAAACCACAGCTGACAGCTTCACCTTGGCTGGTGATCAATTTGGAGGGCTCCCCAAGCTGTGTTTTTTTTTTTAATTATTTATAAATAAATAATTAAAAAAAAAAACAAACGTAGGGTCCCCCCAAATTAGATCACCAGTCAAGGTGAAGCTGACAGCTGGGGTCTGGTATTCTCAGGGTGGGAAGAGCCATGGTTATTGGACTCTTCCCAGCCTAAAAATAGCAGGCCGCAGCCGCCCCAGAAGTGGCACATCCATCAGATGCGCCAATCCTGGCGCTTCGCCCCAACTCATCCCGCGCCCTGGTGCGGTGGCTAACGGGGTAATAAATGGGGTTGATACCAGATGTGTAATGTCACCTGGCATCAAGCCCAGCAATTAGTTATGTCACAGCGTCTATTTGATACCAGACATAACTAATTGACAGTGATAATAAAAAAAAATTGACAACAAAAAAAAATTTTATTTGAAAAAACACTCCCCAAAAACATTCCCTCTTTGGCCAATTTATTGAAAAGAAAAAAAAAAAAATCAAGTCCCTGCTGTAATCCATTTGGACGTCCCGCGGCGATTCTGGACCTTCTAGAATATGGGGGGCACGTTCAGGGAACGTATCCCCCATTTTCTAGGAGGGCAGACCCTCCATTTGAGGAGAGTGGGTGCAAAGAATTTGCACCCACCCTCCCCGGGTCACAGCTGCAGACTCTGTGCAAGCAGCAGCAGCAGCCAGCGTCTGAGTCACAGACACAGGAAGCTGACAACTGCGCTCTGCACGTGTGTCCGGCATCTGCTGAGAAGGAGCCGGAGGAGGGGGCCGCGGGGGATCAGAGCTGACAGGTATGTATGACACCGGGGGACACCGGGGGGGATAGGGGGGGGACTTGGCAGGGCCTGGGGAGCAGGTTTCTGTCGTATGTGTCATAGCACATGCGACAGAAACCATGGGAAAGGGGGAAATGCGGCCGGCGCGCTGCTGTGCGCGCCGGTATGTGCGGCGCCATGTTAGATTTTCGGGAGGAAGGGGGGTTGGGGGGGACACTTTAGCGACACCGGGGGACCGGAGAGGACCGGGGGATGAGATTTATCTCCCATCTGACATGTTTGTTTATGCCAGATGGGAGATAAATGATTTTTTACCGGCGCGGTCATTTACTGTAACCTGATCATCGGTATACGGTGTATACCGGTCATCAGGTGAGCGGGGACCGGAAAAACCGGCCAGAATCATGATCTCCAGGGTCTCAGCTACCCCCGGCAGCTGAGACCCCGGAAATTTTCTGACTCTGGGGGGCGCTAGACCCTTTTTTCCGACCGCCGTTAAAAAGCGGCGGATCAGAAAAAGTACCCTAATTTGCCGCCGTTAAAAGGCGTATCGGCGGTCGTTAAGGGGTTAAGATGGATACAGGGAAATTACAGAACATAATTAATAGGGTTCGACCTCAGGAACTTAAAGCATTGCAACTGTTTTTAGGATTCACCAATTACTACAGAAAATTTCAGGGGTTTTCTCAGATTGTCAAACCTCTCACTGATCTCACACATAAAGGGTATTTATGGCTTTCATCCTCATTTTGGTGATTTCTCTAGGATGAGTTCTGGGTATTCTGGAGTAGGGGTGGCCATACAGAATTCAGGGATGTCCAGAGGGAAGCTGAAAAGATTATTGAGGTGGCTCAACTTCATCACAAACAGAAGGCCAACAGGAAGGATTCAGCAGTTCCTTCATCCAAAAATATTAAGCTGAATATGCCATTGACGAAGTTGGATCTTAAATTTATTGGCTCATATGAGATTTTAGAGATAGCTTTTCTGGTGACCTTTAAACTAAAACTTCCTTCATCTTTTCGCATCCCAAATGTGTTCAATAAATCACTGCTAAAGGATTTTTTCATTCACTTTTGTCTCCCTCTTCCCTTCCTCCTCTAGTTTCCGAACAAAGAATTGGTGATTCTCGGAAAGTCCATAATTCTCTACAGTATCTCATTCATTATAAGGAATACAGACCTGAGGAGAGACCCTGGGTTCCAGATTATTTGGTGACAGCTCAATTGTCCACTCTAGTGAAGAGGAGTGCTGAGCTGTTCATGTGCTCAATGACAGCTCAGCCGACCAATCTGAGACTAGGAGGTTCTGGGTTTTTCCAAGTTGCCCGATTTGTTTTATTTCCAAGCTATTTAGCTGATCAGTCAGTCCCAGAACATTGCCAGTCTTATCCTTCTGCTTAGTGGTGCTTGTTGTTTGTGCTCTGTGGATTGATCTTTTGCTGCCAGACCTCTGACTTTATTTTACCATCGTTTCGTTGTCCATTTGCTCTGATTTACTACCCACCAGGTATTCTTATTCTAGACTGTGACCTGACTATGCCCCTGCTTATCCCCTTAATCTTGACGTGATCTCCTTTTACATAACCCTGGGACGTTTGACTATCCTGCCTCCTGACTTGCTCGTGTAGTGACTAGCGTGACACAAAATTTTAAAATCTGCTATGACATAATGTACAAAGAACAGATCATCATATTGTTATATACTTCATCAGGGCATTATTAGCCTTTTACATATATAATTTGCATGTCATTTGTTTTATATCACAACATGGTGCTACAGGCTTACGATGCCTAGACTTTAACTGTGAAATATATGGCAACTATTATATTTATTATGGAATTTTACCTAAGATTATTTTATCACATGGCCAGATTTTGATATACAGTGGTACCTTGCTTAACGAGAACAATCCATTCTGGGACTGTGCTTGTTAATCAAGGTACTCGTTCAGCAGAGCAAGATTTCCCATAGGAAATCATTGCAATGCTGACGATCCGTTCCACAACTTCTAAAATGTCCCATCCTGGTCCCCTATTCTATCATTCCACATATGCACAAACACACACACACACACAAACACACACAAACACACATGCACGCAAACGCACATATTATATGCTCACCTTACCTTCCGTTCCATCGCCGGTCTGCTGGGACTTGCTGTTCTCTGGTACGGGGCCGGGCTGTGTAACGCGTTACCATAGCGACGAGGCAGGAAGTTCCTGGCCAGAGCGCTGACGTCAAAGGCAGAGCTGCTTGCCTCTGATTGGCCAGCGCTCTGCCTTTCATTAGCAATGACAGGAAGTTCCTCCCTCGTCGCTATGGATGCAGATACACAGCGTGGACTGGAGCGGAGCGGCACACTACAACACCCAGGAGGCCGGCGATGAAACGAAAGGTAAACATATTATGTTATATTATATGCTCCCCTTACCTTCCGTTCCATCGCAAGCATCCTGGGTCTTGTAGTTCGCCGCGAGGACGTCGCGATGTACCCGGGAACTACAAGAACCATGAGACTAGCGGTGGAACGGAAGGTAAGGTGAGCATAACACTGTATGTGTGTGCGTGCGTGTGTGTTTGTGTGTGTTTGTGCGTACATGTGTGTGTTTGTGTGGACTGCAAGTGCGGGTCAGAGTGTGGTGGATGTACGGAACCAGAAGTTTGTGTGGTGAGAATTTCGCTCGTACAGCAAAGCTTTCTCATAAAGCGGGTTACAAATTTACAGAAAGCTTTGTTTGTTAAGCGAAATTCTCGTTAAGAGGGTTACTCGTTATGCGAGGTACCACTGTACTCTAATGCAATTGTTTATAATAACAATAGGGACTACACCATTTTAGGGGACTTAGGTCTCTTTTGTATCAGGGATTGATCTCATTTTAATCATTCTATTTTGTCATCTATGCCCTAATGTACATGTCTTTTAACAGTCCATTGTTCATATACAGCCATGGGCAAAAGTGTTTGCACCCATGAAATTGTTCCAGAAAATGAAATATTTCTCCCAAAAAACGAATGCAATTACACGTTTTGTTATACACGTTTATTTCATTTGTGTGTATTGCAATAATACAAAAAAATCTGCAAAAAAAAAAAAACTAATTGGGCATGTTTTCATACAAACACCAACAATTGTTGGCATTCTCAAATTCATATTTGTTTGCACACCTTTTGGAATAAATAACTGCAATAAATTGCTCCTTATAATCGTCAACAAGCCCCTTTACACCTCTCAACTGAAATTTTGGACCACTTTTCTTTTGCCAACTGCTCAAGGTCTCTCATATTTGAAGGGTGCTTGCCCCTAACAGTAATTTTTTTAGATCTGTCCACAGGTGTTTAATAGGATTAAGATCCGGCCACATTGCTGGCCACTTCAGAACTCTTCAACACTTTGTTTCCATCCATTTCTGGTGCTTCTTGAAGTATCTTTAGGGTCATTGTCCTGTTGGAAGACCAATGACTAGAGTTTAGCGGACTGCCAATAATCCAGGTCCGGCAGATTATCGGCGGGTTTAGAAAGAAGTTCGGATCCGATCCGGAATCCGGCCCCATATATGTCAAAAGCCGAATCTGGATCGTGCACCCGCAATCCCGCGTCCGGGTCAGACTCGGATCTGCCGCTCAAACCGCGCAGATCCGGATTTTGCCGGTCCGGGTCCGCTCAACACTACCCATGACTTTGTACACAAGCCCAGTTTTCTAACACAGGGCACTACATTGCAACCCAAAATCCTTTGGTAATCTTCAGATTTCACGATGCCTTGCACACAGTCAAGGCACCCAGGGTCAGAGACAGAAAAACAACCCAAAACATCTTTGAACTGCCTCCATATTCTAGAAGTGGCCTTACAAGTGATTAATAGAGAGGTAACAATATGTTAGGATCACGGGATCTAATCTCTCTTTTTATACCCTCTCAAATCTTGTGTGTGACAAAATGTGTATTTGCAATATTTTTTGAGTTGAAATGCTTCATTTTCTAAAACAATTTAAAGGGTACCAACACTTTCGGCCATGACTGTATATATAAAGTACTTGTTAGATGATGATTTAATAAACTATTTATTATATACAATTTTGGCTATCCCCTTATGTATTTCTCCATTAGAATTCTTTTTATAGTTGATATTTTCTCTAATAGGTCTATTTTCTCAATAGCATGAGTTTGGTTAAGGGCTTAGATTTCTCATGAAACAAATTCAATACTAAATTGTATCCTGTTAGGAAACAGCTTTTTATCAAACTGCAATTCTCATCATGACCATTCAAACAGACATGGCCACATGTAGACATCCATTGCCAGGACATATCTCAACAAAGTATCATAAAATTATTTTTTTTTAGGCTGCTGTCACACATCAGTTTTTTGCAATCAGGCACAATCTGGTTTGTGCCTGATGCAACGGATCCGTCTCAGAGTCTGTAAAAACTGATGGGATGGATCCGTAAAAAAATGGATCCATTTTTTTTTTTTAAAGCTGAGAGAGAAGGAGAGACCCCATCATCACCGCATATGCAGGCACTCCCGCACGCATCATCACAGCACACACGCCGACACTGCCGCCCACATCATCACCGCACACATCCCAACACTCCCGCATGCATCATCACCGCACACACCCCGACACTGCCGCCCACATCATCACCGCACACATCCCAACACTCCCGCATGCATCATCACCGCACACACCCCGACACTGCCGCCCACATCATCACCGCACACTCCCCGACACTCCCGCACATATCATCACCGCACACACCCCGACACTGCTGCCCACATCATCACCGCACACATCCCGACACTCCCACAAGCATCACCGCACACCCCAGCACTCTCGCATGCATCATCACCGCACACACGCCGACACTGCCGCCCACATCATCACCGCACACATCCCAACACTCCCACACGCATCATCACCGCACACACCCCAACACTGCCACCCACATCATCACCGCACACATCCTGACACTCCCGTACGCATCATCACCGCACACCCCAGCACTCCCACACGCATCATCACCGCACACACCCCGGCACTCCCGCACTCATCATCATCACCGCACACCTCGGCATTACCTCAGTGACGTCACCGCTGACAACGCGACACCATTCAGTTGCTGCGTGGAGCTCCAAGGACTGGCGGTGTTTTACTGCCGCTCCTGTCAGCTTCCTGTAGCAGAGCTGAAATCGTCGTGGGACCTCTGTGGATTACGTCGGACATGGAGGGGTATTTGGGAATTTTAGTAAAATGGTGAAAGAGGGTGTTTTTTTGTCTTTTATTCCAAATAAAGTATTTTTTCGGGTGTATGTGTTTATTTACTTTCACTTACAGGTTAATCATTGGGGGTGTCTCATAGACGCCTGCCATGATTAACCCCTTATTACCCCGATTGCCACCGCACCAGGGCAATTCGGGATGAGCCGGGTAGAGCCCTGGGACTGTCGCAACTAATGAATGACGCAATTCCGGGCAGCTGCTGGCTGATATTGTTAGGCTGGAGGGATCCCCATAACGTGGGGCTCCCCAGCCTGAGAATACCAGCCTTCAGCCGTGTGGCTTTATCTTGGCTGGTATCAAAATTGGGGGGGACCGCATGCCATTTTTTTAAAATTTTTTATTTATTTATTTTACTGGAAGATTTAGACCCGCCCACCGGCGGCTGTGATTGGCTGCAGTGAGACAGCTGTCACTCATCGTGGGGGCTTGTCTGCCTGTAACCAATCATAGGCGCTGGTGGATGGGGAAAGCAGTGAATACGAGATTGAATAATGGGCGGCCGGCATTTTCAAATCAGGAGAAGCCGCCAGAGGAGTGTGAGAGCCGTGCAGCGCCCCGCCCATGATCGGTGAGTGGGTGAGAGTGAGTGAGTGAGTCAGTGAGTGTGAGTGTGAGTGTGAGAGAGAGAGAGAGACACTGGGGCCACACGGGGCACTACTGCGATGCTTGCATGACACTCGGCTCGTGCTGGCAGCACAGCAGAGCCGAGTGTCATGCTAGTGTCCCTGAATCTGCAGTCCGACCGTGCGAGCGGACCACAGCTGTGGGGGGCGGGCAGGCTCTCAGGAGGGGCGGGCCGGCATGGAGGAGGGGAAGGTGGGATTTATCTCCCTCTCTCCTCCGTTGCCGGCTACTGCAACTCTCACTCTGCACGCACGGACACCAGTGTACCGCGAATGCAGTGTGATTTTTCTCTTGCCCCATTCACTTGAATGGGTGCGAGAGAAAAGAGTTTCGCATTACAGTGGCAGCATGCTGCGATTATTTTCTCGGTCCGATTAGGACTGAGAAAATAATCGCTCATGTGCGCTGACACACAGCCTAGAATTGGTCCGAGTGGAATGCAATGTTTTATCGCACTCCACTCGCACCGATTTTCTTAGGCCAGAGAGAGAGTGAGATTTTCTGACAAGCAATATTTTTCTCACTTCTGGGCATGCTCAGAAGTAAAAACTGAATCCGGTACATGCTTCCGGCATTTGATGCATGCCACCGGATTCGGCATGCATAGACTTTCATTATGCACCATACCGCACGGTGCCACACCCGACACGATGCGTTTTTTTGCAGCTGGCAAAAAACGTTCCTCTCTGAGTCCTGTGCGGCCGCCGGAGTGACGATTTTTGCTGCAACCGGCAAAAACCGGATCAAACGCAAGTACATATGGCACAATCCGGTGCTAATAAAAGTCTATGAGGAAAAACCGCACCCGGCGGCAAAAAAAACGGATGTGTTTTTTCTGCATTGCGCTGGATTGTGCCACACAGCAAAAACCTGATGTATGAAAGCAGCCTTAGATAGTCGCCTTGTAGCACAAATCTTGGAGACTCAGAAGTAAAGGTATGGAAGGATATATGTTTAATCCTCTATATGTTCTTTCACATTTTCATGATTTGTTTGTATGCACCTGTACAATGTCTCACAGCATGGTTATCCACAGCATGGTTATCTTCAGATTCTGCTGTACTCATTCGCCAGTACATCAAAAGAGAAACCTCCACCAAGCCAATGCAATAATGCAATAGAAAGTTTTATATAGTTCTGTATGCAATATATGAAATATTGTTATTCAGCAGATGCTCTTGAATATCAAGTTAAGGCAATGTACCTTTTATTTTTTCATGGTTTAGTTTGAAATTTTTCCTTGATATTCTAAAGTATAGTAAACATTTATGATCAGAAAATGATGAAGAGTGCATTTTATTATTTAAGGGGAAGATGTCAATCGTTAAGTGATACTATATGCAATTTATCTTTTTCAGCCAAATTCAAGGATCTTTGTTAAGTTCCTTCCACTGGGAAATTTGAAACAATGAGTTACATGGAGAACTGGCCTCCATACTCATTTTCTAACAGGTCATTCTTTATAGACAGCTCAAAGTAATCAATCTGCTGTTGTGTCTGCATTTAAAAGTGGACAAACCTATTACTGTCTGACTTTTATTTTTTTTTTTGCTCACTCTGCTGTGACTTTCAGATCCCATGAGATTCTGAGGTCAAAGTTTATCGCAGAGCATTTTATTCCTGTTAGGTTACACATCATAGGTTTGCGTTGTTAGGTTATAGATTGTGTCTATATTTACCCAGAAAGACAATAAATGATTATCCAAGTTTACTAGACATCATTATAACTTATAGGTACTTCAAGAAATGTATGTTCTGCTTATGTTTTTTTTCTCAGTTTTTCAATAAATTTACTTGAAGCATTTGCCTACAAAATTTTGCTACAAATCAAATCTTAACATAATGTTTATCAACAGTTCTGATTAATCTCTTAACATATTTTTCTATAGTATGGGATGCTCTCTTGTCTAATATAATACAGAATTTCAAATCTTCTATATAGGCGCAGAGTTAAAGGGAGTCCGACTTCTCACAATATTTCGTAAAGTATGCACAAGTCCTTGTAGTGGATATTGCACCAAGAATAGGCATAGCTATACTATAAAAATTAATGGTCTAGTTTTGCAACAATCAATTTTAAGTTTCATATGTAAATTAAGTTCCCAGTACTTCTTTGACAGGCTGTGTCTGTTTGCCTATAACTCTTTTCCCCGCCCCATGCTTCATTGATGGAGCTTAATTCACTGCTAGATTGCAAAACTGTGCTATTTCAACTTATTAAAACAACAGCAAAAATACACTACTTAGTGCTTGGTTTTAATACTGCAAATGAACAGGTTATGATCTGTACTCAGTAAGAGGAAGATATGAGTTTAACAAATCTGCAGAAATCTTTATACAGATCAGTTATGAATAGTGATGAGTGGACCTGCGGATATTCGTGTTTGCTGGGTTCAGCCAGACTTTAGAAAAAAGTTTGGTTTGGGACAGGAACTTCACCTGAACTTGACCACGAATGCCGAAACCCATAAAAATCAATGGAGACCTGACTTGTGTGCTGTAACATGGCTGCAAAATCATCATAGTAAAACAAAGGAGGCTGAAAAAGGAATCTAAACGGGGACAATTGCCCTGCAAACAAATGTGGATATAGAATAAATAAAAAAAAGACATACACTTCCATCAACTTTTTATAACCAGCGTGGCTAAAGCAGACAACTGCGGGATGTAACCCTCAGCTGTCATCTTTACCTTGGCTGGTTATCAAGAATATAGGACATCCTACACCATTTTTCTTTTAATTTAAATAAATAATTTTAAAAAACGCCCTGGCTATGCACTATTTTGACAACCAGCCAAGGTAAAGTAGAGAGCTGAGGATTGGTATGATCAGGGTGGTAGAGCCATGGTTATTTTGCCCCTCCTAGCCTGAAAATAGCTGCCTGCAGCCACATCAGACGTTGCGCATCCTGTATCACCCCAGCCAAGGTAAAGTAGACAGCAGAGGGCTGGTATTATCAGGTGGGAAAGCCAATGGTTATTTTGCCACTCCTAGCCTGAAAAGAGCAGCCTGCATCCACCCCAGAAGTGGCACATCTATTAGAGTATGGGGAAGTCTTTAATTAAATAAACTTTTTTCTGTGTCTGTTTATTAACACTAGAACTACTGGACTCGTGACACCTATATAGAAATACATGGTGCAAAGTAGTCAAAATGACTACCTCAGTAGTTCTAGTGTTAAATTTATGCTTACCAGATTAGTAATGGGGATGTCTGATAGATGTCTATCCATTACTAACTCCTGGGCTTGATAACATCTGTCAATTCACAGCTGACATCAACCCCAAAAGTATTATCCAATTGCCACTGCACCATGGCAATTGGGAAGAGCCAGGTAAAGTGCATCTAATGGATGCACCACTTCTGGAGTGGCTGAGAGCTGTTATTTTTAGGCTGGGAAGGGCCAAATAACTATAGGCCTTCCCACTCTGATCATATAAGCTTCAGCTGTCTGCTTTACCTTGGCTGATTAATAAAAATAAGGGTGACCTCTCGCTGATTTTTTAAATAATTTATTTAAATATTTTTAAAAAATAGGATGGGATACGTTCTGTTTTTGATAACCAGCCAAAGTAAAGCTGACAGCTGAGGGTTGCAGCCCGCAGTTGTCTGCAGCCTTTCAACAAACTATTAAAATACGCACGTTACACGAACTCCGAAATCGGACATTGACTTTCTTTTTAGTCCATGTTCGAGTCTGACACCCGGACACCCAGTGTTCACTAACAATCCTGAACTTAAAAGTTTGGGTTCCCCTATCCATAGTTATGAAGAAATGGTGAGATCATAACTAAATGCTAGCAAAAAATATAGTAAGTCCAACTAACTAATAAAATTTTCAGCCTAATTTATTTACGTTAAATATAAAAATATTAGATTGTGGCATTATACAACAGTTTATTATATTGTATTACACACAAGTTTTTCCCTCTTCCACCATCTGGAAATATAAATAAAATCATCAATAATATTTCCATTCTGATTACGTTATTAGAACCATTTATGGTTGTACAATGTATATAAAACTAATAAAATTAGGGGGAAAATTAAATGTCTCCATTGCACTTAATTATTCCAAGCCAAAATGAAAACATGTTCATATAAATTCATAAATGAAGGTGCAACCTTTGACAATAGAATGTTCTAATATAAGCATCTAATAGTTGCAGTATCTAGACGCTGTCTTGAAAAAAACATGATACATCTGTAAGCAAAGTATGGTAAAGTGTTATGTAATGCACAGTTTTATAGTAAACACTATATAAAATTTCACCAAAAACAAATATAGGTATTTTAAGACATCTACTCTTTTCTGTAAGCACTCGTACTTTTTCTAGAACTAAGCATAAAAGTTATCTAATTGAAATTGTGTGCATACACTGTGAATTACATCTGAAAAGTTCACTGCAAGTGCAAATTTACATTTAATAGTGATTGCCTAGCTGCTATAAAGATATGACTTATAGACCATTGAGAAGACATGGGTATATCTTCTATTCCCAGGTTAAGTGGTGCCAAAGCAGGAATTGGTTTCAACTGTTTCTCCATCCATCATTTTGAAAAATATGCTTCCACAAAGGATCCTTTATATCAGTGAAACAAAAATCCTACTGAATCATGTAATTTTCAGAACAATCTGCTATATGTGATGCTAACTGACTGAAGTAGGATCACAAACCAACTTACACACCACACTAAAAAGGATATCATGTTTAGACATAATACATTTTAAATACTGCCATACGAATATTTGAAATAAAAAAAAAAAGATATTTAGGTTATGTATTGGCCAATGCAGCTGTATGTATGTTTCTTCCCAACAAATCTATAACATACCTTATAGCCCAAACCTTACCAGATAATATCTCTGCATTGGCGAAAAGAATTGAAAAAAAGACTTCATTTTATTTCTCTCTGCCACCACTATTCTATGATGTGTACAGTTTGACAAGTTAAAATCAGTGAAAGGTCCTTTTTAAGTCTTAAAAGAGATGTCTAAACAGGGACATGAATAATCTGTGAGCGAATATATATAACTCTTTAAAAATAACATAAAACTGTATCATATAAAATACCATAAAAACAACATGGCCACTCTCATTTTTCCATAAAGATTTAATCTCCAGAAGAGGAAACTTTCTTGACTGTTAGACCTGGCAAAGATAATATGTATGTATATATATATATATATATATATATATATATATGCACATTTTTTTTATATATGTATATACTGTATATATATATATATATATAGATATATATCATTGCTAGTCCCTCCATCTATCCATCTATTCAAAAGCCAAGTGGTGGGTGTTGATGCAATATATTGGAGTGAACAAGATGGCTCCTCACAAGATCTATTAGTTCTGGCAAAACAAACATGGCAATAGTAGTAGACTATATACTTTGTAATAGTGAGCTCACAGGCTTCCATCCAACAGGCAGTTTTGAGAGTCAAAGGCGAATCTATAAATTACTAACAACATTTTATAAATTTAAATTTTTAGGAGCAATACACGAACAGTGCAGTGACATGACAAGAATCTGCATAACTAATCATATGACAAATAGTTGCAAGTAAAATTTATGTATGAGATAACCAAGATGATTATCTATAAAATGAGTGTAGGTTCAGAATCAAAGTTGTAGTGGATGGTGAGATATGGCGCCCGAAAGTCAAATTCAAAATACTGTTACCCTTTTGCTCCTATATATATAGCATATAAACAAAAGTGAGCAGTCACGTCACATTTTCATAAATATTTTTTTACCGTATATCTTTATATCTTTTCTTTGCACAACACTAAAATCTGACACTTTGATACAATGTAGAGTAGTCAGTGTGCAGCTTGTATAACAGTGTAAATTTGGTGTGCCCTCTAAGTAAATCCACACACAGCCATTAATCTCTAAACTGCTGCCAACAAAAGTGAGTATATCCCTAAGTGAAAATGGCCAAATTGTGCCTAGTTAGCCACTCCCCTCCCCAGTGTCAAGTGACTCAATAGGTGTGTTAAATTTGCTGTTACTGCTCACACACTCTCTAATGCTGGACACTGGAAGTTCAACATTGCACTTCATGGCAAAGAATTCTCTGAGGGTCCGAAAAAAAGAATTATTGATCTACATAAAGATGGACTAGGTTATAAGAAGTTTGCCTGAAACTGAGCTGTAGCACAGTGGCCAAGATTATAAGGCGGTTTAACAAGACAGGCTTCACTCAGAACAGGCCTCGCAATGATTGTCCAAATAAGTTGAGTACACGTGTTCAGTGTCATATAATGAGGTTGTCTATTTAAAATAAATGTATGAGTGCTGACAGCATTGCTGCAGAAGTTAAAACGGGTGAGACGTTATGCCTATCAGTGATCAGACCATATGCCACACACTGCATCAAATTGATCTGGATGACTGTATTTCCAAATGGAAGACGCTTCTAAAGAGGCACAAGAAAGCCCAAAAACACTTTTATGAAGATAAGCAGACTAAGGACATGGATTACTGTAACCATGTCCTGTGGCCTGATGAGACCAAGATAAACTTTTTTGGTTCAGATGGTGTCAAGCTTGTGTGGCAGCAACCAAGTGAAGACTAGAAAGACAAGTGTATCTTGCCTATAGTCAAGCATGGTAGTGGGAGTGTCATGGTTTGGGGATGCATGAGTTCTAGCAGCTGTGGAGAGCTACAGTTTATTTGGGGAAACATGAATGCCAACATGTACAGTGACATACTGAAGCAGAGCATGATCCTCTTCCTTAGGAAACTTTGCTGCAGGGCAGTATTCCAACTTGATAATGACTCCAAACACATCTCCAAGATGATGACTGATTTGTTAAGGAAAGTGATGATAAAAGTGCTGGACTGACCAACCTTGTCTTCAGAACTAAAACCTGTTGAGCATCTGTGGGGTCATCTCACATGCAAGGTGGAGGAGTGCAAGGTCTCTAACATTCAACAGTTACATGATGTTGTCATGATGTTGTGCAAGAGGATTCCCGTGTCAATTTTTGATGCTCTAGTAAATTCCATGCTCAAGAGTAAAGGTAGCACTTAAAAACAATCCTTAGATTGTTCCCTTCTTTTTTCTGTTATCCATTCTTAGTGTGGCACACACAGACACAAATTGCAAAGATTGAGTCAACTTCCACCCTTTTTATCTGCTTTCAAGTGTGATTTTCACATTGCCCACACCAGTTTGATGCAACGGGTGAATTTGAATGCGTATCACATGCTTGAAACAAAGTTGTTTACCCTAAATTTTGGAAGGGTGCCAACAATTTTGCCAGACGCATTTTTGTGGTTTTGTGTGAAATTATGTCCAGCTTGCCTTTTTTCTCAGTTTTTTTGGGGGACAATTCAAATACACATAAAGAAAATAAACATGTGTATAACAAAACATGTAACTGCAAAAATGCTATGGGGAATAATTCATTTTCTGGAACAGTTTCAACGGTGTCAATATATATATATATATATATATATATATATATATATATATATATATATATATATATATATATATATGTGTGTGTGTGTGTTTATATATATGTTGCTGTCTGTCCATGTTTTCCAGGATGGTCTATAGAAGCCTGTCCTTTTGACAAGAGTCTATAGGGGAAAAAATATTTTTTTCAAGCTGGGCAGGTTAGTGTAGAAGTACAGGTTATTGGGATTGTAATAATCAATTCACAGTATATAATCCATAGACATTGATGTGATTGTACAGAAACATCTGGAAAAATATATGTATGCACATCAGGATAATTTCCAATTCTGTATGTAAATATCGTTAAGCTCATATCCCAGTTGAATAAAACAATGTATTGTTTCCAGTGAAAAGAGAAAGCTCATTGAAAAGATTCAGTACTATTAAAATGAATTTTTGTGACTGATGAATCATCTCTGAAACAAAACACAATCATTTCATTCTTAACCTGCTTCTGCAATTTCTAAAGTAGAATGGCATGAATAGAAACAATGTTTCCTACCTATCTCTTACTACTTCAGAGAGATGAAGTAATTTTCTGAAAACAATAATTATACAACACAGAGTGAAATGCGTATTTTCATACAATCAGCCAAGCGACTGAATTTGTGCAAGTTTCCTTATTTTTAATTTATGTTTTCCTCAAAAGCCAAGCCTAAATCTCCCTAAGAAAATACTGAAAGCTTCTTTATATATTGGATAATAAAAAAAGCACACATAGTTATAAAACTGAAGTACTTAAAATGCTAGAAAGATAAGAATAGCATTTATTGTGTCATTGTGAACAGCATTTTATCTTACTTAATTAATAAGCATCGTCAAAATGATTGTCCAGGGTTGGAAAAAGATTTTTTTTCTTCATCACGAAACATTGACGATATTGTCCATACTCTATGTACTGTAGTTCAGACCTATTCACTGAAACAGATGAGTTACAATCCCAGGTACAGTCTTTAGACTATCAATGTCTGGGGGGAAAAAGATAATATTTTTTTTTTTACTCGACAATCCATTTAGTAAAATTCTTAAAAATTACTTATTTAGCTTAAGACATAATCCTTTAATTCATGTTAGTACTTTAGTGTTAAAAAAAAAATTGTGTGTGTGTCAAAGGTGAAAGTGACACCCTAATTTTTTTTGGTTTCTTAAAGTTGTTTTGAAGAAATTGTATACGGTAAGTATATACATCGTATATATAATGTTTTTCCATGCAGAAACGGTATCACTAAGAATTCAAAAAAAGGGAAACGATTATTTGTTCAGCAGCCATCTCGGCCCACTCTGCCATGCAAAGGTGTTCTCAATTGGTCAAGTGCTCCTGTGTTATCTATGACAGCAGTCACCAAACATGATTGTCAGTCCAAGATTGGACATGCCAGATAAACATCTTCCCTGACAATTAGTTATCCGAGTCCTCCTTACAAATTAAACTGTCAGACTAAAGGCCCAGTCACACACAACAACTTACCAGTGATCCCGACAACGATTCCACCTGATAAGGATCGCTGGTAAGTCACTGGAAGGTCGCTGGTGACATGTCAAAAAGCCAGACCTTACCAACGACGCAGTAACGATACACGTCGCAGTAGCGACCTGTATAACGATCTTGGCAGTCACTGGGACCCTGACACACAGTAACTAACACAGCGATGCGTCTTGCCCAGCAGGACATCGCTTTTGAAGAATATGGTCTGGACCATTCAGCAACAACTAGCGATCTCACAGCAGGGGCCTAATCTCTGGTAGGTGTCACACATAACGAAATTGCTGACGGAATCGTTACTGCGTCACAGAAACTGTGACTCAGCAATGATCTCGTTAGCGATCTCGTTGTGTGTGACGAGGCCTTTACCCACTGAAATCAACAGATTTGGCCTTTTGTCTAATGTCCATGTTAAAGATGAAGGCTTAAGAGACAATGCCATAGTTTGGCAGAGTGTGGAAAAACGTTGTAAGGTCAAGCCATCCACTCCAAATACTTTCAAATAATTTTAGAATTATTTGTTTTTGATTGTGTCACTTGATTCATATAACATTATGAAGTTGATTACGTCCTTTAATAGTTGTAAAGACAAGCAAAGTAGCTTTCCATCTAGAAACAATATGTGTTCTGGGGTCCATTGTAAAAAATTGAAGTCAATGGACCCCATTCAACATTACCGGCAGTGTTCATGGTGGCCGTCATGGGGGGGAATGCTGGAGTCAGACATTCCTGATTCATTAAAAGTCTTCATGAATCAAGAGTGTACAGTGTGTTTCTGTGCAGTAAGCCAGAATTTTCTCTTCAGTCAGGTCTAAAAGTGAGATTTCTGTCAGACGGAATGTCACAGCTTGTCATGAATTAGATAAGCTGTGGTATTACAACCCTACCCACCTCTGTTCACTTTGACAATGCTGGGAAAAACAGGTGTGAAAACACCAAAAGTGGCAACATTTTGAAAACTTTCAATTGCGCCTACATTTTGGGACTTTTTCAAAGCTTTTATGCCAGAATTCTGATATGAAAGCTTTGATGAATCAGGCTCAATGTGTACTGTTATTAACATCTAATGGCATCTTCACCTAACAATGTAGCAATATTAAGAAGGGCTCAACGTTACTCTATTAGCAAAGAATGACTGTTCACACCAAGTATAGGTGCTCAAGCATCAAGGTGGAGCTAATCATGTAAATTCATATTCCTACCTACTGGTTTTCTATCGCCACCCTTTTCTGGCCCTATGAAGACAGAGCTGTATATCACAAAAGAAAGATGGGAGGAGATAGCAAACCAGTATGTAGGAATGTGAATTTACATGATTAGCTACACCATGATACATTGAGGGCTTGTACTTCCTGTAAACAGTTTTTCTGTGCTGATAGAATTTCTTTAAATGAAATTAGCTTATTAAATAGCAGTAAGATTAAATATTAATATTATCTATATATATAATTGCCTTATTCTGTCTGTCTGTCTTGCTCCAAAATTGTGTCCTTACGGTGACACAAAGCTGATTGTCCACTGGGCTCGCCATGGCCCCGCCCCCGCACGGATTGGCCGCTCGCCTGGGCTCCGCCCCCCCACAGATTGGTCGCTCGCCTCGGCCTGGCCCCGCCCTCCGCATGGATTGGCCACTTGCCCCGGCCCTCCACACGCATCGCCAGACATAACCTTGCGCTGCTGGGATCGTGACGGAGCCGGTGAACGCTGGTAACCATTATACACATCGGGTAGCTAAGGTCCCTTGGTTACCCGATGTGTATCATAGTTACCAGTGTACACCGGCTCCGTCACGATCTCAGCAGCGCCAGACATAACCTTGCGATACTGGGATCGTGTCGGAGCCAGTGAACGCTGGTAACCATTATACACATCGGGTAACTAAGGTCCCTTGGTTACCCGATGTGTATCATAGTTACCAGTGTACACCGGCTTCGTCACGATCCCAGCAGCACCAGACATAACCTTGCGATGCTGGGATCGTGACGGAGCCGGTGAACGCTGGTAACCATTATACACATCGGGTAACTAAGGTCCCTTAGTTACCCGATGTGAATCATAGTTACCAGCATACACCGGCTCCCGGTACACATGTGCAGGGAGCCGGCATTATACTCCTCTCACCCCAGGACTACTCCTCCTATTATAGTCCTCCTCTTATACTCCTCTCTGAGTATAATAGGAGAACTATTATAGCATGGGGGATGGAGCACGATGGGGTGCGCAGCATGGGGGATGTAGCAGGATGGGGGGTGCGCAGCATGGGAGATGTAGCACGATGCGGAGTGCGCAGCATGGGGGATGGAGCACGATGGGGAGTGTGCAGCATGGGGGGTGGAGCACGATGGGGGGTGCGCAGCATGGGGGATGGAGCACGATGGGGGGTGCGCAGCATGGGGGATGGAGCACGATGGGGGGTATGCAGCATGGGGGATGGAGCACGATGAGGGGTGCGCAACATGGAGAATGGAGAACGATGGGGAGTGCGCAGCATGGAGGATGGAGCACAATGGGGACTGCACAGCATGGGGGATGGAGCACGATGGGGAGTGCGCAGCATGGGGGATGGAGCACGATGGGGGTGCGCAGCATGGGGGATGGAGCACGATGGGGGTGCGCAGCATGGGGGATGGAGCACGATGGGGGGTGCGCAGCATGGGAGATGGAGCACGATGGGGGGTGCGCAGCATGGGGGATAGAGCACGATGAGGAGTGCGCAGCATGGAGGATGGAGCACGATGGGGAGTGCGCAGAATGGGGGATGGAGCACGATGGGGAGTGCGCAGCATCAGGGATGGGGCACGATGGGGGGTGGGCAGCATGGGGGATGGAGCACGATGGGGGGTGCGCAGCATGGGGGATGGGGCACGATAGGGGGTGCGCAGCATGGGGGATGTAGCACGATGGGGAGTGCGCAGCATGGGGGATGGAGCACGATGGGGGGTGCACAGCATGGGGGATGGAGCACGATGGGGGGTGCGCAGCATGGGAGATGGAGCACGATGGGGGGTGCGCAGCATGGGGGATAGAGCACGATGAGGAGTGCGCAGCATGGAGGATGGAGCACGATGGGGAGTGCGCAGAATGGGGGATGGAGCACGATGGGGAGTGCGCAGCATCAGGGATGGGGCACGATGGGGGGTGGGCAGCATGGGGGATGGAGCACGATGGGGGGTGCGCAGCATGGGGGATGGGGCACGATAGGGGGTGCGCAGCATGGGGGATGGAGCACGATGGAAGGTGCACACCACCCCCCAACACACACACACAACACACCACACACACACTGGGAACCGCAAACACCGCCCTACACAGACACCCACACACACAGACAACGCCGCACACACACAACACCCAACACACAAACACCGCGGCATACATAAATATACGCACATACCGCACAACACACACATTGCACAAAACATACCTCCCCCAAAAACACACCACACCCACACAAACCGCGCAACACACACACACAACGCTACAGACACACAGCGCTCCACAAACAACGCAACACACGCAACACACATACAACACCGCTCTCACCCCCCGCCACACCCAGACAACACCCAGAACATGTACAGCGCCCTACACAAACACTTGGTAACTACACACAACAACATCTATATATATATATATAACAAAAATCATACATGAACTACACAATACGTAAATTCTAGAATACCCGATGCGTAGAATCGGGCCACCTTCTAGTCTTATAATAAGGCTACTTTGAGACACCTCCACATGTGTGCTAGACGTCTTCCAGAGCTTTACATCCCCCTAAGCAGCAGTCACATACATGGTGGTATATATTTAAATGGAATGTGATAATCTATTGCATGATGAAACAATTTGTTTACTTGACTTTTATTGGAACAATGATCTCCCCCCTTTGACGCTATAGCTTTAGTGAAACCTCCACTTTCAGCAGTTTCTATTAGGTGCAACTGGGAGTATAGTTTTGAAGCAGATAAAGACTTTCACGTTTCATTCAAGCAAATAAGAGTTTTATTTCACATTGTTTAATCCATTGCATTCATGATCTTTTGACCTAAAATTAGCTATCTTGGTTTAGTTATATATTGTTTTTACGAGGGGCTGCTGATAAATCTTTGACTTTGTGATCTTTTTTTGTTTCTATTGTAATGAATGTTATTTCACTTGAAAGCCTTATGTGTCTAATATATGTTTTCAAAAACGGGCCACTTCAGCACCAATGATGAAGAACATCCTGAACGACCGAGAGTGGTTGCTGTTCCAGAGGTCGTTGATGTTATGCACAACCTCATACTAGAGAATTGATTAATTTAAGCTAAAGCACTAGCAGACATCATGAGAGTTTACTGTGAACGTGTTTGTGTAATTATCCATGAAGATTTGGACATGAGAAAGCTATCTGCAGAATGGGTACCCAAGTGTTTGACAGCAGATCAGAGAAGCATGTGAGTAAAAACTTCCCGTCCTTTTGTCAGCATTTCTGGACTGATAAGAACTTCCTGGATTGACTGGTCACTATGGATGAGACCTGAATTTATTTGTATGACCCTGAAAACAAAGATCAGTCAAAAGAGTGGAGTCACAGTGGTTCTCCTCATCCAAAGAAGTTCAGGGTGCAAAAATCAGCCATTAAGGTGATGGTATCTGTGTTCTGGGATAAGGAGGGTGTGCTACTAGTGGACTACCTTCAAAATGGTTTCACTATCAATCCAAGGTATTACATTGAACTTTTAGACCAATTGAAGGCAGCTCTGAAGGCCAAAAGGCGCAGTAAGCTGTCCAAAGGAATTTTGTTCCTGCAAGACACCTCTACTCACACTGCACAAGCGACCAAAGTAAAACTGACAGAGCTGGGCTTCTACCTGGTTGACCACCCACCTTATTCACTAGATCTAGCTCCCTCCGACTATCATCTGTTAACAAACCTGAAGAAATACCTCAAGGGTACCACATATCACACTATTTCTGATGCCATGGCTACTATAAATGTCTGGTCTGAGGCACATCTGAAATCCTTCTTTTTGCTAGACCTACAGAACTTGGAATACCGATGTAAGAATTGTGTTGACATCAGTGGCGAGTATGTGGAATAAATGTAAAGTTTCATAATCCTATCTCGTTTCTTTCCTCGTAGAGCCAAAGACTTATTAGCAGCCCCTCGTAAACATATGTTCAAAAACCTACCAATAGATATTACATGAAAATTAATTGGACCTCTCAATAACAATTAATACCCCTGCAAGAGAAAAGCTCAAAGAGACAATCATTTATTAAAAAATGCCGGAACAATGATACAGAGAGATATGAGCTTCAGGAATTCAAATAAAATAATATATATTGAACATATAAATAAAATACAACATTAAAATTCAGCAAAGATGCCAACATACAGGGGAGTAGTGCAATAAAAGGTTAAAGGCTAAGTAGCAATTCTCAACGAACATACATGGTCAAAAAGCTATATATGATTGAAAGTGCCTGTAGTGCAATATATATCTTCTCAATTAGTAGGAGCCAAAACATAAGCTTAGCAGGCTAATAAAGTGCAAGTGCTAAGACAAGCTAATCCACAGTAAAAAAAATTCTATGCTAACAGGAATACAGTGAACAACCAGTGTAAGCTTGAAGTGCCAGTGATAAAACAGACTAATCCACAATTAAGGAAAATTGCAGTATGGCACAAAATATCTATCATTACCTCAATAAGAATCTCTGTCTGTGTTTGTCCCTGTCACTCCACATGGACAAACCCAATGTTTTATTTCACATTCATTAATTCACTGCATTCTTGTTTCTTTTAGCTAAATTTAGTTATATTGATTTGATTATATACTGTTTTTAAAGATGTGTTCATAAATTTATAGATAGATATGTATTTAATATTAACTGGAGGGTAGTGATAATTATAAATGAGCAGACCCTTGGACGTTCGGTTCGACGGGTTCAGTCAAACTTGAAATTAAGGTCACTTTGGGACCCGAACTTGTCCTGAACCCCAATGCAATTCACTCATTGGGCAGTTTGGGTCTCTGCCCACATGCAGACAGCCACAAACAGATCACTTCTTGTGCGGGTGGGCAGGATTTTGTAATTTTTTGGGCGCACACTACATCCGATCATGCTGTTGTTATCCCCAGTGCGAACCGATCATGCACCGCAAGCGGCTTGCACTGGGCTGAGGATCGAGAATAACTGAGCTTGTGTGAGTGGCGTTCATACATAAAGCAGCCAAACTTTGAATTCGAACTCTGTTTTTTGTGTAAAGTCTGTGTTTGATACTAACACCGAACCTTGGGTTTGCTCATCTCATCCCTTTTAGCACTTTAACCCCTTCACTGTGTCTGTTTGCATGGCGAGCCCACATTATTACCTGCACAAGTCTGCTGATCTGATCAGTAGACATATTCAGCAAATAGGAGTGGGTGGATCGGAAATTCAACCGTGCCTGTTAAATTTTTAGATTGCGGTGTCAAACTCTAAAAGCATGATCTGAGATGCTCTGGCAGGAATCGTGCTGTTCCCCACTGCGATCGGCGGCCCTGTGACACAATCATAAGGTGCCAATGGGTTGTCATGACAATGCGAGGTCAGCTGATGACCCCAGTTGCTGTCATGACTCACTCTTTGTGAATGCTGCAGAGAGCTGGCATTTTTAAGAGATCAGCAGAAGTGATTGAAAGGTGCAAGCATAAGAAATGTAAAAAAAAAGTAAAAAAAATATGAAAACCCCCCTAAAACTTTGAAAATAAAACAATAGAAAACAAAACACATATTTGGCATACTCGCATTCAGAAATGCCAGATATATCCAAATATAAAATCAATTAATCTGATTGGTAAAGGGTGTGGCAAAAAAAAAATCAAAACGTCAGAATTATGGCTTCTTGGTCACTGCAACATTGCAATAATAATAAAATGCAAAAACAGCCGATCAAAACATTACATTTACCCAAAAATTGTATATTTAAAAATGTCAGCTCAAGACACAAAAAAATATGCTATCATTCAGCCCAAGATCCTAAAAAATGAGAACGCTACAGGTCTCTGACAATGGCAACAAAAACGCAATTCTCAAGTGGTTAATGATATTCAAATTGTGTGCAGCAAGAAGCTCAAAGTAAAGGCCCCGTCACACTAAGCAACATCGCTAGCAACATCGCTGCTAACGAACAACTTTTGTGACGTTGCTAGCGATGTTGCTGTGTGTGACATCCAGCAACAACCTGGCCCCTGCTGTGAGGTCGTTGGTTGTTGCTCAATGTCCTGGGCCATTTTTTAGTTGTTGCTCTCCCGCTGTGAAGCACAGATCGCTGTGTGTGACAGCGAGACAGCAACAACTAAATGTGCAGGCAGCAGGAGCCGGCTTCTGCAGAGGCTGGTAACCAATGTAAACATCGGGTAACCAAGAAGCCCTGTCCTTGGTTACCCGATATTTACCTTTGATACCAGCCTCCCCCGCTCTCACTGCCTGTGCTGCCGGCTCCTGCTCTGTGCACATGTAGCTAGCTGCAGGACACATCGGGTTAATTAACCTGATGTGTGCTGTAAGTAGGAGAGCAGGGAGCCAGCGCTAAGCATTGTGCGCTGCTCCCTGCTCTGTGCACATGTAGCTGCAGCATACATCGGGTAATTAACCCGATGTGTGCTGTACTAGGAGAGCAGGGAGCCAGCGCTCAGTGTGCGCTGCTCCCTGCTCTCTGCACGTGTAGCTCCGTGCAGTGGTAACCAAGGTAAATATCGGGTTGGTTACCGATATTTACCTTAGTTACCAAGCGCAGCATCTTCCACGCAGCGTTGGGAGCTGGGACACTGGTTGCTGGTGAGCTCACCAGTAACTCGTGTAGCCACGCTCCAGCGATCCCTGCCAGGTCAGGTTGCTGGTGGGATCGCTGGAGCGTTGCAGTGTAACATCTCACCAGCAACCTCCTAGCAACTTACCAGCGATCCCTATCGTTGTTGGGATCGCTGGTAAGTTGCTTAGTGTGACGGTACCTTAACTCACAATGTTTTGTATAGAATATACTTCAGAAGGAATAATTATTAACTTGACAATTGAAAATGTTGGTTCAATTTTGGTTAAACGTGATATGTTAACTTGACCTTTAACATGTATGTAGCTTCTTCAACAGTACATGTCTCTTGTTTTTAGAAGTAAATCAATTGTTACATCTCTCGTCCAGCGGTCATGTCAGTGTTCCATGGCCACCGGAAGGGAGCTCTGTGACCATCCTCCTACCTGAAACCATCCCAGGCATCAATCCTGATTATTTAGAATAGAATGATAATGTACGTGCATCATCACGTCACAATGATAGTATTATGCAGAAAATACTGGCAAGTAAGAAACAATTCACAGGACTGCTGTCCTGCCATCACAAAATACTGACGTATCCACCAGTCCAGGTTCCTGCAAGTCAAATTACTGTTATCTAAATCTTATACTGTAGTTAGCAATTCATTGGACTCTAGTACATTAGCTTCATCCACAAGAACTTCAAGGATAATAAAAAAGGCAAATTTGTGATCTTCGCTGTAAGGGTACGTGCACATGATCAGGACCTGTTATGTCCTGGATGTGGAGGGTACTAACCTGCTGGCCCATGAGTCTCCTGCACAGGATAATGCAGGAAACCACAGATGCCCAAGCGCATGCTCAGGGTTCAGGGCACTGCGGTCTGTAGCTTGTGTTCTCCCTACGGAGAATGCTTGTGACTCCGCAGCAAAAAATTGATATGTTTGCAGGTCATAAAGCCACGCTCAGTTTTCGTTGCGGGCCATACGCACAGTGGGCTGGAGATTTCTAGAAAACCCATCCACTGTGCTTGTACTGTACAACGCAGAATATCGGACACAGCAAAAACACACTACATCCAAAACACTACAAATACTGATCGTGGGCACGCACCCTTAGGCCTCTTTCACTCGTATGTGCCTCCGGTACATTTTTGGCAGTTTTCTCACATACCGGAGACACGTACATACGTAAACCTAGGTAGTCCTATGGTTTTGGACACACGTAAGTATTTTCGCACGGAACGTGTGTCCGTTCCGTAATTCCGTGTGTCCGTGTGTTTCTCACGGCAACATGTCCATTTTCTCTCCGGCATCACGGGTGTCACACGGAACGCAAACGTGTCACACGTAATGCAAACGGACCACACGGATGTGTTTCGTGTGACACATACAGGAGAAAAGACGTGTCTGGGAGAAAAAAAAAACCTTTACTCACCTTCTCCTGCCCTGCTGTCTCTGCTGCTGCTGTCACTTGCTGCCGACTGCCGCTCATTATGCTCATTAAATATTCACTTCACTGCAGCCGGAAGCAGCAGCAGCGGGGAGTCGGCAGGACCGGAGACCAAAGATCAGCACCACGGACAGCGATGCCAGGGATAGGTGAGTAGAATGTTCCCATTCTCCGTGTGTTATCACGGAAAACACACGGCAAACACACAAGTGCCATACACATGGCACACCGAGGGCAATACGCACCTTTGACACATCCATGAAAAGCGTGCATAATTTTCACGGACGTGTAAAAGAGGCCTTATACAAATAACAGTACTTTCCATTGGGCACATATTGTGTTCTTGCACCATATGTATGTTGTTCTAACATTACCATTTCTCCAGGTCGTGAAAACAGAGGAAGCAGACGGAGCAGTCACATCCACAAAAAGATATACTATTTCAAAAATGACATGCTAAGTAAAAAGTTTTGCAAAATTTTCACTGGGTTCACAGAGTACCGTATTTTTCGGACTATAAGATGCACTTTTTTCCCCAAATGTTGGGGGAAAGTGGGGGGTGCACCTTATAGTCTGAATGTAGGGATGGCTGCAGGGAATGAGGGTGCTGCGGTGGAGCGGGTCATCTGCGGCATTCGCAGGCTTTTGCAGAGCCTGCTATGACCATGTGGGCCCACTCAATTCATATGCATGCCCATCCTCCCGCCCATCATCTCTCAGGGCTGAAGACGGCGATGACAAGTGGGTGGGATGATGGGCGGGGGATGTGCGCATAATTAGGAGCCGGCCCGTGTGATCATCCCTGGCAACTAAAGCCTGGAGTGATTCTATGCGGCTATATTCACTGCCCCTGCGCATCATCATCAGTGCAGGGGGCAATGAATAAGTATGGTATACTTACCGGACACCGTTCCCTACAGCATCGCAATGTCCTCCTGTCTGCCGGCCCGCTCATGTGTGTGGAGAGTGGTGCGTACAGCGATGATGTCATTGCTGTACGCACGGCTCCACACAGGTCAGCAGGCCGGCAGACAGGAGGACATCGTTATGCTGCAGGGAACGGTGACCGGCTACACACAGGTCAGCGGCGCTGCTGCTTTCACTGACAGGATCACAAGCAATGCTGCTGAAGTGAGGAAAGGTGAGTATAAACGTTTATTTTTTGTGTGCTACAGGACAGGCCATATAGCAGCATGGGGGTATATAGCAGGATTGAGGTATTTATCAGGATGGGGGTATTTATCAGGATGGGGGTATATAGCAGGATGGGTGTATATAACAGGATGGGCGTATTTATCAGGATGGGGGTATATATGAGGATGGGGGTGTTTATCAGGATGGGAGCTTTACCAGTATGAGGGACATATATACAAGGATGGGGATCATATACAAGGCAGGAGGATCATTACCAGGATGGGGTACCTTAGTTAGAGAATTTGGGGACATTACCCCCATAACATTGTCAGCAGCAGATCCTCGCCCCATAACAGTGTGTCATGACCACACTTTTTGCTTAATATTTTATTTTCCTTCTCTAAAACCAGGGTGTGTCTTATAGTCCAATGTATCTTATAGCAGGAAAAATAAGGTATTTACAGCTACCATGATTTTGATATCTCAATACAAATTAAACTGAAATGTGAAAATTTATATTCTCTTTTATATATTTTTAATAAATTAAAACTTGTTGAACTTTTATAAATAATTAAACTATGCAAGATAATATTTGTTTCTTATTATAAGTAGTTATTGTTTGTTTGTCTAGACTGAAAACAAAAGGCAATAATCACAATATCATCAGAAAGAGCTAACATCGCCAAAGAAAGTCAGCAATTTGCATTATCTCATTATTTTCCTAAATAATTATCTGAAGAATAGAAAGCATCCCAGTCCGATAAAATGAAAAGATTTATTAAACAATGCTTCTACAAGAGGTTTAGGCAAGTAAAAACAGTGAAACTGATTATTCTGAATTTTCCTCAAAGGATTTCTTTTTACTGTATTCTTGTACATCTTTAAGCTCAAGAATTCTAAATGGAGCAAAATTTGCTGCATCAGGAACATGGTTTATTAAACATGAATTTTAAGAGAGACTGATGAGATAATTATGCGCCCTAAGATGGTTTCCCAAATGAGAAGGAGACAATATGCAAAATCTTGTCCAGTATATTACTATAAATGAGAAGTGTTTGTATAGAAAGTAGCAGTGACATTGTATTGCCAGCAAATATAAATAATAACCAGAACATGCTACTAATTGGAAACAAAATGATGGTTCATAAAAGTACTACATTTTACTGACTTCAATAAACTGTTAAACCAATATTTGCTAAATCAATTATAGTCAATAACCTTTTACGCAGTGAAATATATATATATATATATATATATATATATGAGAAAGGAAGAAAAAAACAATCAAACGTCCAAATATAATGTGAAATTTTTAGACCAAAAGAAAAAAGGTGTGTGGAGGCAAGGTATGGCGGATATAGCAAAAAACACCTGGGCTAAGAAGGTACAAGCAGGCATACAAGATACAAAAATATGTCAATATTGGAAAAACACTAGTTTATTGCTAGAAAAATGTTAAGGAAAAAAGATATATGCCTACATGAAAACCAAACAAAGGTCACAGATGTGACCAAAAAAACCTTCCGAAGACCCAATTACAGCAGGGGAAGCTATTGAAGCAAAAATAACAAATAATAGGCCAAATGAATGGCCAAATAAGGGAAAAAAAACCCAAAATGAACTGACTAAGGTCAAATGGTAGGTAAAAAGTGTAGTGCAGTACCTGAATGATTAGATAGACCCAGGAGTAAGCGTCTACCCGATGCACGGTGTTTCGGTGGAAACCTTCGTCAGGGGCAGTGACAAAAAGTGAAGAAAACAGGAAGATTTAAAAAGGCAGATGCAACAAATGGTATCGTGCCACGTCATGAATAGCACCGAATCAAACAACTGAGCGTCACTCATGACGCATGCGCAGCCGTGGCCACCACAGAAACCAAACGGATGCCGCGTCATGGAAACAGAGAGCGGGTCACATGAGAAATCACATGACCTGGTCTCCGAGACCATACCCTTTTCTTTTACGCAGTGTAATATAAATATATATATATATATATATATATAGAGAGAGAGAGAGAGATACATATATATGCTTTTTTGCAATCACTGGTAAGAACTAATTGTTGGCTAACTGGTGAGACTAAGGGGCACTTTGCACACTGCGACATCGCAGGTGAGATGTCGGTGGGGTCAAATTGAAAATGACGCACTTCCGGCATCGCATGCGACATCGCAGTGTGTAAAGGCTGGATGATACGATTAACGAGCGCAAAAGCGTCGTAATCGTATCATCGGTACAGCGTCGGCGTAATCCATAATTACGCTGACGCAATGGTCCGATGTTGTTCCTCGCTCCTGCGGCCGCACACATCGCTGTGTGTGAAGTCGCAGGAGCGAGGAACGTCTCCTACCGGCCTCACTGCGGCTTCCGTAGGATATGCGGAAGGAAGGAGGTGGGCAGGATGTTTACATCCTGCTCATCTCCGCCCCTCCGCTCTGATTGGCCGCCTGCCGTGTGACGTCGCAGTGACGCCGCACGACCCGCCCCCTTAACAAGGAGGCGGGTCGCCGGCCACAGGGACGTTGCACGGCAGGTGAGTGTGTGTGTGAAGCTGGCGTAGCGATAACTTTCGCTACGCCAGCTATCACCACATATCGCTGCTGCGACGGGGGCGGGCACTATCGCACTCGGCATCGCAGCATCGGCCTGCGATGTCGTAGTGTGCAAAGCCCGCCTAATTCAATACTATTTGTATTAATAACTGTATATTTGTTCATTATTTATCAAATCAGTCAGTAAAACATTGTAGGGTATCTGTAGGGTATTATAAACTGGATAGAAGAAAGGGTCACAGAAATCTAATGTCCTGAATTAGTATTAGCACAGTTTGTCTATTAATTTTTGTATATGATGGTAGACATGTTCTTGACCACACTTGTTTCTGCTCTTCTAGTCACAAACATTGATATGTATGCCCTAAAAAAGTTACATGAAAGGGTTAGTCCCATCTCTAAGATTCTATCCCAATATGTAGTAGGTGTAATTATAGTAATATGCGAATTAGAAATGTAGTATAGTTCTCCTGATCTAGCCATGTCTCTTATCTCATGTGCAGGGCATTGCAGCTTTGGTATACATGGTTATGTTCAGTCATATTGTGACAGTGAGTTAGTTGCTTGTGATCATAACCACCGACACCTAAGCTGCAATGCCCTACACTTGAGGTAAGAGACATGGCTATATCAGGAGAACTTTATACTTTCTAATTGGAGGTATTTTCTAATTATTATTATTATTACACCTACTGCATATTGGGATAGGATCTTGGGGATGAGGATACCCTTCTGCATTTTTTACCCACTCCTAGTTTTGTCTTACAAATACTGAGGTAAAAAACTCACTAAATACTGAGGTAAAGAACTCACCAACATGTGGAATTGCCTTAAGCTACTTAGGAAAGGATGTGTCTAGAAATAAAACGTCTGTTCAAAATTACACCCATGGAGGATGTTCTAGTTTTGGCTTTGGTATTTAGTCAAGTGCACATAAAATATCTGTTTAGCATAACTATTTGTGTTAATATCTATGCCTGCTGACAAGTGAGCATTATACCCAATGAGGAAATTTTTTTTACATTTTGTCTACTATTTAGACAATGCACACTTAAAGTGTATTTACATTGTAAGATTATGTTAGATTCTGTAATATTATGTAAGAAGTATACATTTAATGATAACCTATGGAGGTTCGGGTCGCAGGGCACATTCGACATTTGTCAAGTCAGGGCACATTTTTGATCCTGACTTGAACCGAACGTCAATGGAAGTCAGTAATTGTGTAGTTCATGGCTCCACTCACATGAAGCCAGCCATAAGCAGAACACTTCTGGGGGATGATGGGAGGGGTTTTTCAATTTGTGTGTGTGTGTGTGTGTGTGCACATTACATCTGATCACACTGATTTTACCTCAAGTGCGAGCCATTCAAACACTGCACGTGGCTTGCACAGGGCTGAGCATCACTCATGCTCAAGCACAACACTGCGCGCTTGAGTGGTTTGCACTCTTAACTCACTAGAACTTAGACCCTGAACTTTGTTTTTTTGGAAGTTGGTTTCCGAACCCGAACCTCAAACTTCAGGTTTGCATGTGTCTATTTCTGATCACTCTATAAAAATATTTTTTTCTGCACAAAAAGATTATTGCTCTTGGAGGCATACTGTCCTGTGTAAAGAGAACCTGTGCTGCCCAGAAAAACCAGCCTACGTGCATTAAACAATCTTTTACATGCAGGCCATTCAGTGAGCATTATTAGAGCAGTCCACCTATAGAGAAAAGCTTTTAGGAGACACCATCGATCAGCAAATAAGTAACTGATTGGCAGTCATATTTTGTAAACATACTTTTAGACTAGAATAGACTTTAAGACTAGACTGAATATTCAAGAAATTCATCACAGTGGCTCATTCATTGGTGATAAATGGAGCACATATTTAGATAATATAACAAAAAACAGGAGGAAGAAAATTGAAAAGGGCAGTTAATCCTTAATACACAAGACTTTATTTACTCCCTTTTTAAAAGTCTAGGCAAGGCAGGAGAAAAAGAGAGAGACACAGGGCGAACAGATAATAGCCATTTTGCATGTATAGCATGTTCCTACTGGTCCACTAATAGTGTGTACCAGTAGAAACATGCTAGACTCTATAGTCCATTTGCCCTGCGTCTCTCTCTCTATTTTTATCCTGCCTAGCCTGGACTTTTAAAAAGGGACTAAATAAAGTCTTGTTTTCTAAGGATTGTGAGTGCCTTTTCAATTTTCTTCCTCCTGTTTTTGTTGGATTATGCTACTTGGCGTCTAAAAGTGAGTACCACTCTTTCCTTGTTTTAATGCCAGAGGTTTCTCAGCCCATAGTAATCACCATGCTAAGGTAGTACCGAATTGTTTTCTACTTTTTCTGGACCATATTTAGATAATAGTCGTCTAACTTTACACCATCTCTTTCCTGGCTTACTTTGGGCCACTTCTTCATGTGTACAATTTGATGAGTGGTGTCCAAATGAATCCAGTATCCTACCAATTTGCTCTAAGCCATGCCACTGTTGGATAAGTTATACTAATAAAGCCACCATTATTGTTTTGTTCTTGTTAAGGTTTGGTATCTTTCAAGAAATTAAAATGTAACAGACCAGACCTGTGATACATATAGGATATCATATTAAATTCTACATTACACTGCATATATATATATATATATATATATATATATATATATATATATATATATATATACATATATATATATATATATACACACATTGTTGTCATATTAAATTATATATTACACTGTATGTATATATATATATATATATATATATATATATATATATATATATATATATACACACTATTTCTGGTACTTTGGTATATGGTTCAGTTCTCATATCACTTTATAGCAGCAGGGCTACAAAAATAAAGGTTATCTGCTGCAAAATTCAAAAGTTCATTTAAAGTCTACACCCTGTAACATTCTGTACATGAGCAATGTATTGCAAGTTATCTTTTCAACTTTTTCTGTGAAGTGTGTCCATTAATCCAGTCAGAACTTTGGAGGATGTTGTAGCGAGATCATACAAGAAACATTCATTTATCATAGCCTTGGGCAGAACAAACAGATTTCATTTCAAGTATATATGTAGTGTTATAACTCTTCGATAGGAGTTAAAATAATAATATTACTGTACATTAAAGCTCTCTGAAACTTGCTGTTCATTTCTGAAGCAAAACACTAAATAGTCACACTGCAGTGACAATCTAGAGAACAAACCTTATTTCCAAACAATTTATTGTACTTGAGGTTTATCAGTTTTTTTCTTATTTTTCCAAACTTCATAAAATACATATAAAAACTGTTTTGTTTAGTGCTTTTGTAGGGAATCTGTCACCATTTTTTTTTTGTCAACTACTCTTAGATCAGCATAATGTAGAGACAGAGACCCTAAAGGTACCGTCACACTAAGCGACGCTCCAGCAATCCCACCAGCGATCAGACCTGGCAGGGATCACTGGAGCGTCGCTACATGGTTGCTGGTGAGCTGTCAAACAGGCCATGCAATGTGCCATGCAAATAAATTTTTATTGTGATAGTCACAAAATTAAAGGGATTGATAGGCGACTTGTGTCAAAGAAGTTTCGACCCTCCTGGGTCTTTGTCAAATAGTCGATAAACAAAAGAAATTATTTTTAAAATTAATTACATTTAAGGATGAAGAAGGAGGATCCAGCTTCCAGAATATAATAAAATCTTCAAGCTTTATTTCAAAGGTCAATATAAAATGTTGTCATCAAAAATGGATAGGGTCAGGGAGCCCAGGTACAGCACGAGTGTCGAATGCTACCTGCGTTCTTTATCAAGCCTATTTACATGGTTGTCCCCTCCACAAATGAAACTGCAGTATTTCATATAACCAAGTTGCAATCCAAGCAGCAGTGCCACTAGTTTTAAATATCCAGAGATGTTCCAGTTATAGTTGCTGAACTTGATGTGTTTCAACAACTGTTCCATGTTCTCATCTTTCATGTATGCAGCATAGCCAACAGGTATTCAAGGAGGGACACTACCATTTTGTAACACGACAGCCTTGAGGGTTAAAACTGATTAGTCAATATGGAGATGCCACTATTTCGTCTCATGCTCACAAACCAAAGCTGTAAAAACGCATCAATGTCAGTGCAAAAGCACAAGCTGTCAACCTATTAAAAAACTGTGTTAAGTCATCTTCTTTGATTCAAAAGACAGAAACTTTTGTACCAGGTGACAGCAAAGGCCAACCTTGAAGTTTTGTAGTCAGCAACTCTGCATGTGTTTTTGACAAACGTACATCCCATGCTAAAGGCCACTTTACACACAGCGACAACGCAAGCAATGTCGTTGGTGACAGCACCCACCCCCGTCAGTTGTGCATCACGGGCAAATCGCTGCCCGTGGCGCACAACATTGCTAGGACCCGTCACACGTACTTACCAGCCTTGCGACGTTGCTGTGGCCGGCGAACCGCCTCCTTTCTAAGGGGGCAGTTTGTGCGGCGTCACAGTGATGTCCCACGGCAGCCGTCCAATAGAAGCGGAGTTGCGTGTAATGCCCCCTTAAGTGATTCAGTTCAGTCTGTGTTACAAAATGAGGCTCACCAGGCATACATGGCTCAAAGTCTAAGTCAGTGTTGTTCCCCATCTCTGACTTATGGACTACAAAATTTTTATAGGCTGCCTCTTCTAATCTCCATGTCTCTGGTCCACTTTGGTACTGGATGAGTGTAATCAGGTGGCACTGGTTTCATAGCAAAAAGCATATTGTGATATTCAATGGATTTCTTACACTTAGCAGAGAAATCAGAAACATTGGTTAGACAAAAGTAAGGCGGGCTTTACACGTTGCGACATCGCTACCGATATATAGTCGGGGTCACGTCGTTAGTGACGCACATCCGGCGCTGGTAGCAACATCGCAACGTGTAAATCCTAGGTGCGACGATGAACGAGCGCAAAAGCGTAAAAAAAATCGCTGATCTGTGTCACGTCATTCATTTCCATAATGTCATTACTGCTGCAGATATGATGTTGTTTGTTGTTCCTGCAGCACATTGCTGTCTGTGAGACCGCAGGAACGACAAACATCTTCTTACCTGCGTCCTCCAGCAATGCGGAAGGAGAGAGGTGGACGGGATATTATGTCCCGCTCATCTCCGCCCCTCCGCTTCTATTGGCCAGCTGCTTAGTGATGTCGCAGTGATGTCACTGTGACGCCCAATGCACCTCACCCTTGAAGGATGGATTGTTCGGCGGTCACAGCGACATCGCCGAGCAGATATGTGCATGTGAAGCTGCCATAGCGATTATGTTCGTTATGGCAGCAGGCACCAGATATCGCATGTACGACAGGGGCGGGTGCTATCACTCTCGACATCGCTAGCAATTGCTAGTGATGTCGCAACGTGTAAATCCCGCCTAACAGTCAGTCCCATGATACTTCTGTTCCCACCATATCATTGGGACAGCAAACGACATTGATTTGCGAGACCTCTAAGATCAACATCACATCTTGCACAAGAGATGTGAGGAACCGAGGATATATCTTAATTATCAATCTTGCATCCAAAATAAAGCTCATATGATTTCATGATGAGAGCTGTCGTGGTGCGTCTTTGAGGTTTAAGTGTCGCGGGCGGGGAGGAGGGTGTCAGCACACTACGCTCACCCCTTCTGCTCGGGTCCGGTGGCTGCTGCTCAGTGGTGGCTCGAGTTGTGGGCCGGATCCCGGGGGTTCTCGAGCGGCGCTCCTCGCCCGTGAGTGAAAGGGGGTTGTTGGGTGTGGGAATAGTTTATTGTCCGTGACGCCACCCACGGTTGTGGTGATTTCACCACCGCTGCTCAATATGGGGATCCCGGGGATGGTGATGCGGAGCAGCCAGGTGTTGTGTTGCCCCTCCGTGGGTAGGGGTTGGTGATCCCGGGGCTCGGTGATGGTGAGGGAGGTGCAGGGCCTGGTGGGCGCAGGGACGTGGGGGCAGCGCTGTGCCTTGCGGCACTGTGGTACTCACTCAGCCTGAGACGTTGACACAGTTTTACGGTAAACCACACGGCTGGAAAGACGGTTCCCACGGACAGCTGCACTTGCTCTCCCAGTAGGTGACGGTGATGTCCCTTTTCCTTGCACCTTTGTTTCTGTGTTGGTAGCGATGGATTCCCACCGGTAACCCGCTCCCCGGCTTCAAGCTGGACCGGAGGAGCTCTACTCTTTGCCCGCAGGCGCTGGCCCTGAGAGACTGGTGCCTTGGCGGTGGCGGTGTCTCTCCTACTCTGGTTGGGCTGTTGCCTTCAATCGGGACTTGGTTGTTGGGGGATCTACGTCCCCTTCACTGATGGATTTGGCAAATTATGGCGACTCCTAGCCTTGCCAAGGTCCGAGAGGCCCCTGCCCTGGTGCTGACTGTCCTTCGGTACACTGCTCCAGACCGCCGGGCCACTACCCGTCTGCGGTCCTTCCAGGAACTTCCAAACGGTCCCCCTCCAGACAGTCATCGCCGTTGCTGACCTTGCTGACCTGTCCTGCACACAGCTGGACTACTTCAGGCTTTCTTTCTGTCACCACTCTTGCTTTCCTCCTTTACCACTTTACTTCTTTCTACTTTCACTACTTGTTTACTCCTTTCACTTCCTCCTCCTAAACTGAACTTTACTCAAGCCCTGCCTGGGCTAATCTGCTGTTTACTCAAGCTCGTCCCTGAGCTGACTGACTGGTTTCTCCCGCCTCCAGAGCTGTGAACTCCTCGGTGGGCGGAGCCAACCGCCTGGCCCACCCCCTGGTGTGAATCATCAGCCTCTGGAGGAAGGCAACAAGGATTTTTGGTTAGCTTTGGTGTTCCTGACTGGGATGTAGGGTGTGGTGGTGTGATGACCTGTGTCCCCTGGCTTGCCCAGGGCGACACATAAGCATGTACTCTCCACATATGTAACAGAAAGTATCATAACTGTTTTGACACTGGCGAGCCATTTTAGGAATGTCATATCGTACTGTAATAGTTTATAGCCGCTTAGATTTGACATGACTTGCCGAATCTTATCAAGCAGATTTTATAGCCTCTGCAGTCAGGGTCCAGACATTCATAGGTGTGCTTAAGTCTATAACTATTCCACTGGAGTTTTGCAACTTAAATAAAAAGCAAGGAAATTATGCCTTTGCTTTTCTATAAATTACATAAAATTACATATCATGTGGACAATACATAAAAAGCCTTAAAATATAAAAAAAAATGCACAAACAGAAGATTTCAGAAAAATGGTACATGGCAGGAAAATTTCAAGTTGATGTTCATGATAAGAAGCTCAAATTATATGGGAAACACCCAAAACTGTTAAGAAAGCAAAATCTTCATTGTCCAGTTTTCTTTTTAATGATGTAATACAAAATTGTATTAATATGGTGAGAAAGAAGTGGATCCATTAAAATATCCAAATTATTATTAGAGATCAGCAAATTTATTCAAGTGGAATTATATTTTCCTCGAATGTTACAAGCATTTGTATTCTCAAAAATACAGATTTTCTGCAATTGGCTTTATGAAAATTCAGCAAAAAGCTCCAGCCACTATATTGTGGAAATGTAGATGGTCACGCAAACTGTTAAAAAAAAATCATCTCACTGCTTACATTGTCTACCATACTTGCTGCCTGCCATCTGGACCTATGCTGCTTTTCCTTTTCCTGTCCACACAACTTGTTCGTCATCTCCACTCCAGTCTGTGGATTCTGGCTTGACCAGGTCTCAGACTTCATTATACCTGATGCTATTACAGGGCAGGTGAGTGATTTTGTGAGTAACATTATTGTTTTTATTTTACATTTTACATTTTATTATGCTCTATAGTATGGGAATTCCCAAAATAATAATAAAAATAATTTGAGGAATTTCCTTTTGAAATGTGTAGGATTTAGCACATTCAAATCCTGGCGGATTTTGTGATTTCTAGAACTTATACTTACAATGGTAAATAACCCACCACATTTGCTTCATTATTCCTGTAGTCTTACAAAGCTCTATTGCAGTGATGATACACTGAAAATGCATTGACCATGATACCATCATTTCTGAAACCAGTAATTGTTTACAATGCTCACATGAGACAAGTTAGAATATCAGCACTACAGGGCAGGTATGAAACACTTGTTGGGCCATCAAAGTGGTAGCCTTGAAGCAACAGTTATATACTAGGTTGGTATAACTCACTTGTTATACCCACTAATTGTCATTTTGTCTGAGTATAGGGTCACATTTTGTGAATACAGTGGAACCTTGGTTAACGAGAACAATCCGTTCTGGGACTGTGCTTGTTAACCAAGTTACTCGTTCAGCAAAGCAAGATTTCCCATAGGAAATCATTGCAATGCAGACGATTCGTTCCACAACTTGTTAAATGTCCCACCCTGGTCCCCTGTTGTGCCATTCCACACATGCACAAACACACACAAACTCACACAAGCATGCACAAACATGCACAAACCCGCACATACACACACACACACACACACACAAGCACGCACGCACATGCACATATTATGCTTACCTTACCTTCCGTTCCATCGCTGACCTGCTGGGACTTGCTGTTCTCTAGCATGGGCTGTGTATCGGGTAACCATGATGACGAGGGAGGAACTTCTGCACCCAGAGCGCTAATGTCAAAGGCAGGAGCCTCTGATTGCTCAGCGCGCTGCCTTTCAGTAGCGTCTGACAGCGGACATTCCTGCCTCGTCGCCGATGGTTACCGATACACAGCGTGGAGCGGTGAACTACAGGACCCAGGAGGCCGGTGATGGAACGGAAGGTACACATATTATGCTCACCTTACCTTCCATTACATTGCCGGCCTCCTGGGTCCTGTAGTTCGCCGTGAGGATTCCTCCCTCATCGCAATGCACCGGCGAACTACAAGACCCAGGAGGCCGGCGATGGAACGGAAGGTAAGGTGAGCATAATACTGTATGTGTGTGCATGCGTGTTTGTTTGTGTGTGTTTTGTGTATGCATGTTTGTGTTTGTGTGGACTGCAAGAGCAGGTCAGAGCGCGGTGGATGTACGGAACCGGAAGTGTGTGCGGTGAGGATTTTGGTCGTACAGCAAAGCTTTGTCGTAAAGCGAGTTACAAATTTACAGAAAGCTTTGCTTGTTAAGCGAAATTCAAGTTAAGTGGTTTACTCGTTAAGCAAGGTTCCAATGTAACTGCAAAACGACAATCAGTAAAATTAACAGTGATCCCATAAAATATGTTACCATTTGAATAATTTACTTTTGTGGTCAGATTTTTGAGCTTAAGCAAGTGGCATTCTTTCCTTAAATCTATTCGTCGTTTTTTAATTATTTATTTTGTTTTAATAAAGAAATTAAACTGTATTGTTTGCCTTCTTATTGTAAGTCATGTGGCAAGGCTCATTAAAGGATCAATGATAACTTTTAGGATCACTACCCTCAATAGGTGCCACTAGAATTCAAAGGCTCTCTTTGAAGAAGCAACTTGCCTAATTAAATTTCCAGAGGACCATTGCATGGCCTATAAGTCTCCTTACTTTGCTTGACACTCTTTACAAGGAGAAACATTCTTCCATAGGGCAGAGTCACACTGGCGTATGATTCACATGAGTGCAATGTGAGAAACTCTCACATTGCACTCGGCACCATTTAAGACAATGCTGCAGCTCAGATCTGCAAATTTTTCCTCAGCCCTAAACGGACTGAGGAAAAAAATTGCAGCATGCTGCGCTTGTCTGAGAGCCATATCATTCGTACCCTTACAAGTCTATGGGCGCGAGAGAAACATCGGACTGCACTCGGATGTCATTAAAGTACAATGCTATATACGCACAGGCTGACAAATGGAGGAGATGGGGGATTAGTCCCTCCCTCTCTGTTGCAGCTGTGATGCGATCTCAGGATTGGATCACAGTCGCATGACACTCTGCTCACGCTCGAGCTGAGGGGCATTAGCATATTGCATATGATGCTGTCGCATCAGAAGTGATACGCAAGTGTGATTCTGCCCGTAGTCTCCCTGTCAGAGGTCTATCAGCTAGCAGAATTAGAACTCCTGTTAGGGATCTAATGGGTTGTAAACATTGTAAAACATGTGTAAGCAAAAAGATTGCCTGATTTAGCGTGTTATCCAAAGTCATGTGGCAAGGCTCATTAAAGGGGCAATATTAACTTTTAAGATTCCTTTCTGAAGAGGCTATTTGCATGTTTCAATCCAGTAAAATAAATTGGTATGTATTTAAATGTTTACACATAAAAGCAACATTTCAATTGTTTTAATTTTACAAAAGAAGCTACATTTAAGGAACCGAAGATTAAAAACTTGTACGGCAGCACTTAATGACACACTAGTAACTCTGCTTCAAATAGGCCATCAATGTAAAACAACGGATTACGATGGAATAAAAAAATCTTGTTAAATCAATGGCTATAACAGAACAATAACGATTGCTGCTTTTGAGCTGTTTTATGTTTTAAATGTTAAATCCTTCCTTACGAAAGGAGAAAAAAAAAACTTCTCCCCTGGCTATTCGAAGGATCTATTTTTAATAAGGTCCTAGAAAAGTTGATCAATATGTGACTCTTTTTATATTTCTCCGACATTGTGAATGTGCTGATAACCCAAGAGAACACCTTTAGGGACAATGCAGTAATTGCATCCATTTGCTACAGAAAGATTGCGCAGAAGCTGACTACACAAACACCTGCTCTCACTGCTTGCGTTCTTCAGTATAGGTGCACATTACTGTGGTCATGATGTATTATGAATCAATGGCAAATCAGTTGTCCAAAGAAGCACTTATTTTCCTTGCTCAGCAAGTCAGCAACTGTTCCAACTGTTCCTCACATAAGTCCTTTCCACTCTCATTCATGTAGTGCAGGTGTAATGAAGCTATTTATCCTCCTGACAACAAAACAGATTTTAACAGTTATGCTGCACTTTGCTGTTTTGTGAGAACAAGTCCTGCTTAGTTACAGTTCATTTCTTTTCATTAACATGTTAATTTCTTTACTATTATTTAAAGGTACTAGATATAGAATTCTCCAACATCAAGATTTAAAAGTTTGAATTTGGAAAAATAATTTTAAAAGATGTTCTTATCTTTAAATATTAGTATTATAACTATTCATATTATTAATAATATTATTATGTTCATTTTTACTGCATAGAAAATATTTTAACCATTGCATATTAATATATATATGTGTATAATTGCCTTATTCTGCCCTTTGCTCGCTCGGCCATGACCCCCGCGCACTGTGCCCACTCGGCCACGCCCCTCGCACACTGTGCCCGCTCGGCCTCCCCCCAGGACTACTTCACCTATTAGACACCTCCCCCTCAGGGATTCTCCACCTATTAGACACCTTCCCCAGGACTACTCCTCCTATTATACTCCTCTCCCTCCAGGACTACTCCTCCTATTATACTCTTCTCCCCCAGAACTACTCCTCCTATGAGACACCTCCCCTCAGGACTACTCCTCCTATTATACTCCTCTCCCCTCGGGACTACTCCTTCTATTAGACACCTCCCCCCAGGACTACTCCTCCTATTATACTCATCTCCCCCCAGGACAACTCCACCTATTAGACACCTCCCCCCATGACTACTCCTCCTATTAGACTCCTCCCCCAGGACTACTCCTACTATTGGACTCCTCTCACCCCAGGACTACTACTCCTATTAGACTCCTCTCCCCCAGGACTACTCCTCCTATTAGACTCCTCTCCCTCCACGACTACTCCTCCTATTATCCTTCTCTCTCCCCGGGACTACACCTCCTATTATCCTCCTCTCTCCCCAGAACTACTCCTCCTATTATACTCCTCTCCCCCAGGACTACTCCTCCTATTATACTCCTCTCCTCCCAGGACTACTCCTCCTATTATACTCTTCTCCCCCCAGGACTATTCCTTCTATTATACTCCTCTCCTTCCAGGACTACTCCTCCTAGTATACTCCTCTCCTCCCCAGGACTACTCCTCCTATTATACTCCTCACCTCCAGGACTACTCCTCCTATTAGACTCCTCTCTCCCCAGGACTACTCCTCCTATTAGACTCCTCCCCTCAGGACTACTCCTCCTATTATACTCCTCTCCCCTCGGGACTACTCCTCCTATTAGACACCTCCCCCCAGGACTACTCCTCCTATTATACTCATCTCCCCCCAGGACTACTCCACCTATTAGACACCTCCCCCCAGGACTACTCCTCATATTAGACTCCTCCCCCAGGACTACTCCTACTATTGGACTCCTCTCACCCCAGGACTACTACTCCTATTAGACTCCTCTTCCCCCAGGACTACTCCTCCTATTAGACTCCTCTCCTTCCAGGACTACTCCTCCTATTATCCTCCTCTCTCCCCAGGACTACACCTCCTATTATCCTCCTCTCTCCCCAGAACTACTCCTCCTATTATACTCCTCTCCCACAGGACTACTCCTCCTATTATACTCCTCTCCTCCCAGGACTACTCCTCCTATTATACTCCTCTCCCCCCAGGACTACTCCTCCTATTATACTCTTCTCCCCCCAGGACTATTCCTTCTATTATACTTCTCTCCTTCCAGGACTACTCCTCCTAGTATACTCCTCTCCTCCCCAGGACTACTCCTCCTATTATACTCCTCACCTCCAGGACTACTTCTCCTATTAGACTCCTCTCTCCCCAGGACTACTCCTCCTATTATACTCCTCTTCTCCCAGGACTACTGCTCCTATTATCCTCTTGTCTCCCCAGGACTACTCCTACTATTATTCTCCTCTCCCCCCAGGACTACTCCTCCTATTAAACTCCTCTCCCCCCAGGAATACTCCTCCTATTATACTCCCCTCCCCCCAGGACTACTCCTCCTATTAAACTCCTCTCCCCCCAGGACTACTCCTCCTATCATACTCCTCACCACCAGGACTACTCCTCCTATTATCCTCCTCTCTCCCCAGGACTACTCCTCCTATTATACTCCTCTCCCCCCAGGACTACTCCTCCAACACACACACACTGCACAAAACATACCCCCAAAACACACACTTATCCACACAAACCGCACAACACACACAGCACCACACACACAACGATGCAGACACACAGTGCTCCACAAACAACGCAACACACACAACACAACACAGAAACAACACCGCTCTCACCCCCCCACACCCAGGCAATACCCAGAACATTTACAGCGTCCTACACAAACACTTGGCAACTACACACAACATCTATATATATAACAGAAATCATACATTAACTACATAATAAATTCTAGAATACCCGATGCGTTAGAATCCGGCCACCTTCTAGTATATATATATATATATATATATATATATATCTCTATATATATATATATAGTATATACTGCTCAAAAAAAATAAAGTGAAAACTAAAATTCCATTTTGTTGTTTAAGTGTTCCCTTTATTTTTTAAGCAGTATATATATATATATATATATATATATATACATATATATATATTTGGAACATTCAACTTTTTCAATAAACATCTCCTGTACAAAAAGTCATTCAAGTTAGTAGGGCATATTCAGAACAACTAGCCATACAAGTGAAATTTAAATTCAATTCTCAGTGTGGTAAGGCCCAAGCAATCTGACCTACCCACGCTAAAAAACACAGCCCGCAGCCAACCCTGGAAATGGCGCATTGTTTCTAAGCTCATCCAGCAACCCTGATGGCGGTGGCACACTGGGTAATAAAGGGGTTAATACTAGCTTTGTATTCTCAGATGGTACTACGCCCGAAATTCATGGTGTCATGCCAAATTAGACATGGCCACCATGAATTTCTAGTAAACAGTTAAAAAAGAACACAACACTTAGAATTTTTTTTTAATAGAAATAAAACAAAAAAACATTTAAACTCCATCTTTATTATCTTTGGGGAATCATGAATGGATAAGAAAGTCGGGTTTAACACTGCGCTAAAACCATGAAGCCAAACGATGTGATGAATTCTTTGCTATATTTTCTTTATTTAGGCCAAGTCTACATGTTTCAAAGGCATGTCCGCCTTCTTCATCAGGACAAAGGAAAAAACAGCATGATCATGATGCTGTTTTTTCCTTTGTCCTGATGAAGAAGGCGGACATGCCTTTGAAACATGTAGACTTGGCCTAAATAAAGAAAATATAGCAAAGAATTCATCACATCGTTTGGCTTCATGGTTTTAGCGCAGTGTTAAACCCGACTTTCTTATCCATTCATGATTCCCTGTTGCATCATCGGGGCTGCTGCTTGACCATTTACTGCATACATAGGAGTTGTGCCTGTCACAACTTCCATAGGTGAGCACCTGTTTTCATTTTCTAAGCCTGCATTGTTTGCCAGATAAGACCCTATGTGCGCTTTTTTCTCCACAGCATTTTGATTCTTTATTATCTTTAAAATCCTTAGTCCAACATAGTCCACAGGTAGAGCCTTGTCAGCTCCACTTCATCGCTACCGAGTAAGAAGCAGATAGAGCCATGTCAGCTCTGCTTCATCACAGAATGAGAAGCAGGCTGACAGTGAGTGTGTGATTCCACTTGTGTCTTGCATCAGTATCACTCGGCATGCATGGCCTGATACTCTCCGGACAGGAGTGCCTCAGCAGCATGGAAATACATGCAGCTGATTCGCTCCTGTCAGAAGCTGGGTGATACCAATGCGAGACTCGCACAGTGACAGTCAAAGTACAATCGAGTCCTTGGCAGCAATGGACTCAGGTGAACCCTGACGTCACAGCGAACATGGCCAAAAACAGCAAAAGACTGCCGAGTGATGAATAGTGAAGTGAATACCCCATGAAGTTAATGAACGGACCCAGAAGTAGAAGCGGCCGGGAGACAGTGACTGAGCGGGTCTGCAGGATGCATTGCGGGAGCAGTAAGTATAATGACAATGTTTATTATTAACTATATTCTTTTTTTTACAGACCCCCCCAGCCCCATCCCATAATTGTAAAGTCCGAGTTCGGTCTTCGCGTTATCTCAGAACCCGGAGTCTCCCGAACACGAAAATCAGGGGTGTTTGCCCATCACTAATGGCTAAATCAATCCCCTATTCTAGCAGCCACAGTTGACAAATAGTAAAAGATAGCACATGATGGTCAAACCTCAATTCTATTTCCTTTTAATGAGAGTTACTTTAATAACTCAACAAGGCTTAGAAGCAATTACAAAAAATGTGAACATTTTTTGAATCCTGTGAAAAATAGTTTAAGGAGTTAGCATGTGATAGTTTGAAATAAGTAGAAGAGATGGGGCGAATATTAATTTTTAAAATATAGATTTTTCCTAACCAAGGTAAGTCCGTATGCCACCATTTAGTAGTTTAGCAGTTGCTATCTGAGACTTAGGACACATTGACATTGCGTCCTTTGCTGGCAGTCAAAAAAGTTAATACATTTTAGCAGAAGATGCTTCAGGATTCGGTCCAGTTCCCCGAGGTTTTGTAAACATGTCTTTTTAGAAGCATTTTTTTCAGCATGTTTCGGGATTATTTTACAGGCATGCTGACTAAAAAACTGCATTTCTGGCCTTTAGACTTTTTTGCTTAGCATTTTTGTCTGCTAAGCAAAGTGCTATAGACTTTGGAGTGATTGGTGGAGGTCTCAGTACCCAGTAACCCCTCAACCTACAGGACAAGTAGATTCAGTTTGCGATACTGAACAAAAAAAAAACATAAGTACTCTTAAAGTAAATTAAGAAAAGGAATATGCATTGGAATATTTGACATCACATGAAAATGTCTGTCAAAGACAATCAAAATCATAGAAAAGTTATAACTAACGATGCATTTAAGTGTTAAGGTACTGTCACACATAACGAGATCGCTAGCGAGATCGCAGCTGAGTCACGGTTTCTGTGACACAGTAGCGATCCCGTTAGCGATCTCGTTATGTGTGACACTTACCAGCGATCAGGCCCCTGCTGTGAGATTGTTAGTCGTTGCTGAATGGTCCAGGTTATTTTCTTCAAAGGTGACGTCCTGCTGTGCAGGACACATCGCTGTGTTTGACACTGTGTGACAGGGTCACAGTGACTGCTGAGATCGTTATACAAGTCGCTACTGCGACCTGTATTGTTCCTGCATCGTTGGTAAGGTCTGACTGTGTGACATGTCACCTGCGACCTCCCAGCGACTTACCTGCGATCCCTATCAGGTTGCATCATTTTCGGGATCGCTGGTAAGTCGTTGTGTGTGACTGGACCTTTAGACCCAACTGAATGCCTCAAAATCTGTTATCACCAGAGACAGCTATAAACTGTTGCTAAAGTTAAAATATGGAATTATGCTAAAGTTGGTGCAAATTGATTTATAAGACCTCTGGCCATGTTGGTAATCTGTGAACAATGTACAGACGTCAGTAGAACCGCATCTTACATCATGGCATCCATTGTTCTTCCTTTGATTAGTCAGCTTTGTGCAACATCATGTGCTTCATGCAGCGATGATGACTTCTTGCCAGTCTGGCACAAGAAGGGAAAATGCCATCCACTAAGATGCAGTTCTCATGGTTCCTATACAAGGCCACTAATTACTGATATGATCAATAGACCAGCTCCTGTGAACTGATTCACACCAACTATTCATTCTGCTTCTTTCAATGAATGTTTGACTATGGCACATTTTCTCAGAGTTCTATCAGGAAAGAAGCTGCTCTTGGCAGTGAATAATGGCTCCAAAATGGAGATCTGATCTAAGATGTTCATATGGTATAGTGAAAAGAAAAAGAGAAAAAACACTCCATGTGTGTTACCACTAATATAAGACACAGCAAGCAAGGGATTGTATATTTTCACCTACCTGGATTGTAACCTGGCACAATTCCGTACTTGTAAGAATGAAAGGCTACTGCTCCGACCATATTCAAACCAATAAGGAAAACCAGCAGTGATTCCGGGTGGCTGCCATAGAGTGAAGACAATGATGTATGTTTTCTGGATCTTTATTCATACTTGTTTTGAAGTCGGGTTGACCCTTTTATCAGATACCTGATAAAGGAGAATCTGATGAAGGAGTCAACCCAACATCAAAGCATGCACTCTCGTTCTCATTCTGTGGCAGCACGCTTTTCTTACTGTTTTTTCCATATGACATAAGGAATGAAAGTAGGAAAATTTCTATGATGGTGGTATCTGTGTGGTATGCATAGATTAGATCTAATAATGCCTTACCAAAAAGAGGAAATGTTTCCAAAAAGAAAAAAAATATATTTTTTTTACAACCCACAAACTTTGTGGGGTAGACAGGTGTGGTTAATCCCTTCACGATCAAGGACATACTGGTATGTCCCTAGTCATGTCTGTCCCGTTACCGCTTCCGCGGGAAGCCCAAAGTAATCCCTACACATGTCTGCTGATCTGATCAGCAGACATGTGAGGCTAACAGGAGCTTGAGGATTTGAGATCCACCTGCAACTTTTAACCCCTTAGATCATGCTGTCAGAGTTTGAAAGCACGGTCTAATGCACACCGGTGGGGATTGTGCCATTCCCCGCTGCCATCAGTTTGTCATGGCAGCATGGGGTCCGATGATGACCCCTGTCAGTGCCATGACTCACTTCCTTTGAATGCTGGCAGAGTGCTGGCATTCACAGGAGATCAGCATTTCTACTGATCAGAGTAATGCTGGAACATCGCTCTAATCAGCAGAAGCAATCAGACTGTGCAGTCATAAAGTCCCCTAGAGGGTTTAGTAACATCAATAAAAAAAGTTTAAAAAAGTTTTAAAAAATAAAAAAAACCCAAAAGTTAAAGAAATAAATTAAACAATAAAAAAATAAAATAAATACACATATTTGCTATCGCTGAGTTCAGAAATGTCCGAACTATCAATATCTCAAATCAGTTAATGTGTTTGGTACAGCAAGAAAAAAATTACAAATGCCAAAATTAAATTTTTTTGGTCATCGCAACATTGCGTTAATATATAATAACAGGCGATCAAAAAAACGCATAAAAGAAAAAATGGTATAATTAAAAATGCCAGCTCAAGGCATAAGAAATCAACTATCACTGAGCCTCAGCTAAAGAAAAATAAAAATGCTTTGGGCCTTGGAAAATGGCAGCAAAAGATCAATTCTATATTTGGACAAACTTCAGATTTGTTTCCACTAATCTCATAGATAAAAGTAAAACTATACATATTTGGTTTCTACGAATTCATACTGACCTGGCTAATCATAATGCCAGGTCAATTTTTCAAAAAAGTGAACAAGGTAAATAAAAAAAACACAAAAACAATTGTGCAACTGCACTTTTTTTGCAATTTCCCTTCACTTTGATTTTTTTACCTGTTTTCTAGTACAATATAGGGCATAATGAATGGTGTCGTTTAAAAAGTGCAACTCATCCCGAAAAAAAACAAGGTTTTTTATGGCTATATTGACAGAAAAATATAAAGTTATGGCTCTTGGAAGCAGGGAAGGAATAAAACAAAAATCAAAATTGGAAAATTGCCTGAGGTAAAGGGGTTACATTTAAGTATTATAGATATTTTTCTTTTAAATTAAAAAAAATATATGAGTTCATAAGCATACTTTATGAGACAAACAAGCCTTGGTTGCAGAATTTTATTTTAGCAGCAATATTAGCATTGAGGGATTCAATACTGACCTCCCTTTTTGCAATGTGTAAAGAATCATAAAAGGCAAGTAATAATACGCTGTTACTGCAAAATATCACAGGTCAATCAGTTCACAGGCACAATGAGTGCCTATAAATTTACAGCACCTCGATATATCACGTGAACCTTTGGATTATTATTCACAGACTCATACTGCCACTCTCATTGTGATACAGGTGCTGAAGTAGTATATCACAATTAGATTAGGCATATTTCTATCCCCCGTGGACTTCGCTGTGTGATATGATATCCTATCCCTATTTTGTAAAGCCTAAAATGGCGCTGCTTGGCTGTCCTTCCTTGAAACTGGCTGTAATTGTCCACCCTGATTAGCTGAGCTATAACAAGTGATGTAATAGCAGCAGGGCATTATGGGACTTTTGATATCGTTAGCTCACTCTGAGTCCTCAGCAGTGTGTGAAATGGAGCATTGATAAAAAATGTTATCTATCCTTGAAAATCAAGTCGCAGAGAGTTTATATTTGCACAGACCTTGGAATTCCATGAAACTCAAATCGAAGATGATCATTTGTAGATCAATCCACTAATCCCTGTTTATGAGCCATTCACCATTACACATAATGGCATACAGAAATTTTCCAAAACAGTATCGTCCCTCATGATTCATGGACATCACAAACTTAATTGATAGGACAGTATGGTCAACATGCTGTGTTCTAAAATGATATAATATGTAAAATACAGGCCAGAAATAAGCATATGATCATTTTCAATCATGTATAATGTCAAATTTGAGCTGGTGATTATTTATAGCTCCAATCTGTAATATATATTTCACGCATTAGCACACAACACCTGTGCTTGGACTCAGGCCCAAACACAAGAATATGTAAAATGGCAACACTCTTATCTTGTTATTCTATATTTCTATACCATCAAAAGCTAGTCACTAGTGTTCATAATAATCCCATTTTCCGTATTAAACATTTGACACTTAGTTAACAGACATATCAGGAGCACTTTTTTTTATGAAGAACACTACTGATCATAAATCAACAATCTATTGTGTATACACCAAGAAATAATTATCCAGGACTCATACTGTTATATACTTTCTACATATTGTACGAGTAAGCAAAGAAAACAGAATGCGGAAACAAATCACTGGAGCTGTCAAATTTCATATTAAGAGTAAATTTATCATTGACGTGTGCGAGTACCTTGTGTAAGCATGCGTGTGTGTGCTTGTCTGCCCAGCGTGCATAATCTAATTCTAATTAGGGCTAAGATTGATGATATGGGGTATATTTAATGCTATCAAGTCACAAGGAGCTACTGTGTATATATCTGAAAGGAAATGAAGGAATAAGAATTCTGAGAAATCTCTTTAACCCAATGTTAGCATTTATCTATAACAACAAACACATTAGCTTAATAGACTTCATCATCGTAAGTGATCAATCTGCACAGATCATAATGGATTAATATTGGTCGATATAAATAGATGTCTTAGGGGTACTTTGCACGCTGCGACATCGATAGCCGATTGTAGCGATGCCAAGCATGATAATACTCGCCCCCGTCGCAGATGCAATATCTTGTGATAGCTGCCGTAGCGAAAATTATCGCTACGGCAGCTTCACATGCACTTACCTGCCCTGCGACGTCGCTCTGGCCGGCGGATCGCCTCCTTACTAAGGGGGCGGGTCGTGCGGCATAACAGCGACGTCACACAGCAAGCAGCCAATAGAAGCGGAGGGGCGGAGATGAGTGGGACGTAAACATCCCGCCCACCTCCTTCCTTCCTCATTTCAGGCAGGACGCAGGTAGAAGATGTTCCTCGCTCCTGCGGCTTCATACACAGCGATGTGTGCTGCTGCAGGAACGAGGAACAACATCGTACCTGTCGCTGCAGCAAAATTATGAAAATGACCGACACTACACAGATCACCGATTTTCGACGCTTTTGCAATCGTTTTTCGGTGCATCTAGGCTTTACACGTTGCAACGTCGTTATCGGCGCCAGATGTGCGTCACTTTCGATTTGACCCCGACGAGATCGCAGTAGCGATGTCGCAACATGCAAAGTACCCCTTAATCTTGTCTAATTTTCCAAGATTTGGAAATATCACATTTTTATTATCACGTTATCATTCTTATATACTACGTAAACTAAGTTTTAGAACTTAAGGAACGTTTTACAAATCGCTCTTTTATTTGTTTGTGTCCATGTACAGTTTTAGTAGCCTCCAATAGTGTATAGATTAAAGGAAGCTGTCACCAAGTTATTGCCACTGCCACTTAGTCTGAGAACAGCGTAATGCAGAAACACAGGCGGGTAATTTATTAGACTGCTTCCTGTACTTTTGATAACATCCCAGCAGATTATCACTAGCAGGACTAGTAAATTTGTTGCCATATGGTCCTACATTTTCATAATTCAAATATTTCTGCCCCCCATTGATTGGCAGCTTTCTGCCTATGCACAGTGTATATAGGATACTATCCATTAGTGGTGTGGAAGGGGTTATACAGAGCACAACATACACATAAATGATACATCTGCAGCAGATTAAACGGTGATTTTATCAAAACTATAGCAAGCAGCCCAGTAAGTGATACATTGCTAGACACAGGGTATTCATTCATCAAACTGCTCTACAATGGGTATAACTGCAAAACAAGCGAAACACTATTTACCTGCCCAGGTTACAGAAAATAAAGTAATAGCAGGATGTATCAGCCCCTGATAAAGGTTATACTTCAGCTTTTATCGAGGTGGGCTGCCGCATCCTGCTAGTGCATTAGTTTCTGTGACCGGGGCAGGTAAATACTGTCTCCGTTTCTTTCCTATGTTATATATTGAATTTTTGGTGCAATTTTAAATTATTTTTTTGGGACTTAGCTTTTAATTTTAGTATAACGACCCACAAGACAATGGGGATCCTTGATATGGGTTTTGAGCTTGCATATTTTGGCCAATATTTATAATATAATATAATGTTTCTGTCTACATAGCTATATAAGGCTATGTCCGCACGCTGTGTTCTGGCTTGACAACTAAACTGCAGAGTTTTGACAACTATAAACACTGCGTTAGAAAAAAAAATGGATCCGAAACGCATGCATTTTGGATGCATTTTGAATGTGTTTCAAATGCATTTTGGATGCATTTTTGATACTGCGGTCCCATTCGGCTCTGCTACATCCCTGTTCTGGCACAGCAGCACCATAGAGCATGGCTGGCTGCTGACAGCAGACAGAGAAAGAGCTGCCCAATGAGAATGAACTCGGGTGAACCTCTAACATAAGTGCTGGGACACAGGCAGTAGTGTGGGGCCCACACCTGTCAGTGGTGGTTCACGCGAGTTCATTCTCATCGTTTGGCTCTGTCTGTGTCACGGCCTGATTTGCGGACACAGGTGGACTCATCTGTGACAGCAAATTACTTGAGTGACGTCCCGCTTGATCGCGCGGCTCCCTTCAGTCACTCAGGTGATTGGCTGTCACAGGGGTAGGACTCTAGCTTTGATCGCAAATCACCGGAGTGACATCTCGCTGACTCCCTTCACTTGCTGCGGGGAGCTCACAGTGAGCAGTCGTGTTCTACGGCGCTCACTGTGTGTGTTAGATGCAGCAGTACTGGAAGCGTCGTGGACCTTGTGTAGATTATGTCGGACCTGGAGGTGTTTTTGAGAGGTTAATAAAGTGGTGAGAGATGGTGTTTTTTTGTCTTTTATTTCAAATAAAGGATTTTTCGGTGTTTGTGTATATTTACTTTCACTTACAGTTTAGTGATGGGGGGTGTCTCATTGATGCCTGCCATCACTAAGCTAGGACCTAGTGGAAACTATGGGCTGCAATTAACTCCTTATTACCCCGATTTCCACCCATAATGTGGCTCTCCCCATCCTGAGAATACCAGCTCTCAACTGTGTGGCTTTACTTTGGCTTGTATCAAAATTGGAGAGCACCACTCGCCGTTTTTTTTAAATTATTTATTTATTTTACTGCACGATATAGACCCGCCCACCGGTGGCTGTGATTTGTTGCAGTGAGACAGCTGTCACTCAGCGTGGGAGCGCTGTCTGACTGTAACCAATCATAGGCGCCGGTGAGTGGGGGAAGCAGTTATTATGAGATTAGCGGCCAGCATTTTCAAAAGCAGGAGAGGCTGAGGTAGCAGTGTGACAGTGACACCGCACCGGTGATCGGTGAAAATGAAGGAGAGAGAGAGACCGGTGTGGTAGAGAGAGAGATCAGTGAGAGAGACAGATCGGTGAGAGAGAGAGATTGGGGAGAGATCAGTGAGAGAGAGAGGGAGAGATCCATGAGAGAGACAGAACGGTGAGAGAGAGATTGGTGAGAGAAAGACAGAGAGAGACAGAGAGAGACAGAGAGAGACCTGAGACACCTCATTAATTTCAATGGGTGGAAAAAGTAACAAAAAAAATGCACTGAAGAAGTCACATGGTGTTTTTTTTAGGCAGCGATTTTGAAAAATATTTGACAAACAAAATGCTGCCTAAAAAAAAGCAAAGTGCGCATGGAATTTTCTGACTTCTCATAGACTGTGCTGAGGAAGCAAAACGCATGCATTTTGTCAATGACACAGTGCCGTTTTAAACGCAGCCAAAATGCAGGAAAAAAGCATATGTGTGCACATGGCCTAAGAGCTTGTTTTTTACAGGATGAGGTGTACTTTTGAATAACATCATTCATTTTACCACATAGTCAACTGGTATAGGAAGCAAAAATTCTAAGTGTGATAATATTGTGAAAAAAAACCTTGCAATTCTGTCCACCTGCAGTTGGAGGCAGGTCCTGGCTGTAACATACAGCCATTATTTGCTAGGTATAGGCCAAACGTATCCCATGAGCCCATTCCATACACCTGTTACAGACTTGAGCCTTACATGTATGGTGGAGGAAGGTTGAACTAGATGGATTTAGGTCTTTTTTAAGCCTATGTAACTATTCACTGTGTGCAGAATTATTAGGCAAATGAGTATTTTGATCACATGTTAATTTTTAAACATGTTGTCCTACTCCAAGCTGTATAGGCTTGAGAGCCAACTACCAAATAAATAAATCAGGTGATGTGTATCTCTGTAATGAGGAGGGGTAGGGTGTAATGACATCAACACCCTATATAAGGGGTGCATACTTAATAGGCAACTTCCTTTCCTTTGGCAAAATGGGTCAGAAGAGAGATTTGACAGGCTCTGAAAAGTTCAAAATTGTGAGATGTCTTGCAGAGGGATGCAGCAGTCTTGAAGTTGCCAAACCTTTGAAGAGTGATCACCAAACTATCAAGCATTTCATAGCAAATAGCCAATAGGTTCGCAAAAAGCATGTTGGGCAAAAAAGGCACAAAATAACTGCCCATGAATTGAGACAAATCAAGCATGAAGCTGCCAAGATGCCATTTGCCACCAGTTTGGCCATATCTCAGAGTTGCAATGTTACTGGAGAATCAAAAAGCATAAGGTGTGCCATACTCAGGGACATGGCCATGGTAAGGAAGGCTGAAAACTGAAAAATGACCACCTTTGAACAAGAAACATAAGATAGAACGTCAAGACTGGGCCGAGAAATATCTTAAGACTAATTTTTCAAAGGTTTTATGGACTGATGAAATGAGAGTGACTCTTGATGGGCCAGATGGATGGGCCAGAGTCTGGGTCAGTAAAGGGCAGAGACCTCTACTCCGACTCAGACGCTAGCAAGGTGGAGGTGAGGTACTGGGGTACTGGTATGGGCTTGTATCATCAAAGATGAACTTGTGGGACCTTTTCGGGTTGAGGATGGAGTGAAGCTCAACTCCTAGATCTACTGCCAGTTTCTGGAAGACAACTTCTTCAAGCAGTGGTACAGGAAGAAGTCGGTATCGTTCAAGAAAAACATAATTTTCATACAGGACAATGCCCCATCACATGAATCCAACTACTCCACAGCATGGCTGGCCAGTAAAGGTCTAAAAGATAAAAAAATAATGACATGGCCCCCTTGTTCACCTGATCTGAACCCCATAGAGAACCTGCGGTCCCTCATAAAATATAAGATCTACATGGAGGGAAAATAGTATACCTCTCGGAACAGTGTCTGGGAGGTGGTGGTGGCTGCTGCATGCAATGTTGATCGTAAGCAGATCAAGCAACTGACAGAATCTATGGATGGTAGGCTGTTGAGTGTCATCATAAAGAAAGATGGCTATATTAGTCAGTCATTTTTTTGGTTTTGTTTTTGCATGTCAGAAATGTTTATTTCTAAGTTTTGTGCAGTTATATTGGGTTACCTAGTGAAAATAAACAAGTGATATGGGAATATATTTGTTTTTTTTTAAGTTGCCTAATAATTCTGCACGGTAATAGTTACCTGCACAAACAGATATCCTCCTAAGATAGCCAAATCTAAAAAAAAAACCACTCCAACTTCCAAAAATATTCAGCTTTGATATTTATGAGTCTTTTGGGTTGATTGAGAACATAGTTGTTGATCAATAATAAAAAAAATTCTCTAAAATACAACTTGCCTAATAATTCTGCACACAGTTGTATGTACAGTGGATGTCAGTATAGGGAAAAAAAGGAAATGATAAGCTGCATTACAAGGCAAAGTCGCATGTAGAGACACACATTTTTATGGCTAAGTACTGTAAAGTACTTAAAACTCCTCCATTCTGCGATCTAATAGTTATCCCAATGATTGGATTAAGGGGTACTTTGCACGCTGCAACATCACTAGCCGATGCTTGCGATGCCGAGCGTGATAGTACCCTCCCCCGTCGCACATGCAATATCTTGTGATAGCTACCGTAGTGAACATTATCGCTACGGCAGCTTCTTATCTGCCCTTTGACGTCGCTCAGGCCGGCAACCTGCCTCCTTCCTAAGGGGGCGGGTCGTGCGGCGTCACAGCGACTTCACACGGCAAGCGGCCAATAGAAGCGGAGGGGCTGAGATGAGCGGGACGTAAACATCTCGCCCACCTCCTTCCATCCGCATTTGCGGTGGAGGCAGGTAAGGAGATGTTCCTCGCTCCTGCAGCTTCACAGACAGCGATGTGTGCTGCCGCAGGAATGAGGAACAACATCGTATTTCCTATTGGTGCGACATTATGAAAATGTCCGACAATACACAGATCAACGATTTACGACGCTTTTGCGATCATTTATCGGCGCATCTAGGCTTTACACGTTGCGACGTCGTTACCGGCGCCAGATGTACGTCACTTTTGATTTGACCCTGACGATATCGCAGTAGCGATGTCGCAATGTGCAAAGTACCCCTAACACAATCCCACATTTCATATATTATGAGCTTGTTTCTGAGGTATCCCTTTTAAGATGTAACATGTATAGTTTTATTTTTTTTTGTTAGTGACCCCCCAATGTATGCATCATAGAAAAATATAAACCTTATCCTTAAGATCATGAATGTGTGACCGGTTGAGCTGCAGAAAGGCTCATGGGACCCAGACATGAACTGATTTATGCTTAAATTCTGGCTTCTCTGGTTTTGTATTGCTGTGTGTACTGTTTAGTTTCTGACAAATTATGCTACTGTCAACATCAGTGGGAAGGTGCCCTCTGGCTCTCCCTAACTGTACTTAATAGTTTTAATAAAAACTTACATAATTCTTTGTTTTCTTTCTTTTAGCTGGTTTTTGCATGACTCAAACTTAGAATTTGAAGACAAACAATAACAAAGACCAACAGACTGCACTGTAGTGTAAAAGCAAATCTACTGCATAAAGATCTAAATGTTTGCTTCTTTTTATAGACATAGTATACTGGTATATACAAATATATCTCTATATATAGGTAGTACATTAAAAAAAACAAAAAAACTTTTAAATAAATGTAACAATTTCCATCAGTAAAGTATTACATTGCAACTTTGAAGCATACAGCTGCCTACACATTGCAGAATATGTTCACAAAAGACTTAGCATTCTTTGATAGAAATAACAGAAAAATATATTTATTAATTCTTTAAATATGTCAAATGTGTATATATGTGTAATTTGTATGAGCATGTACAATATGCATACTGTACATATTTATATAGTTGCATGCAAAAGTTTGGGCAGCCCTTCTCAATTTACTGCTATTGTAGACAGTTAAGCAAGTTGAAGATGAAATGATCTCTAAAAATAATAATATTAAAGATCAGATATTTGTTTTGCATTTTAGGAAAAAAAATGAAATTATGTTCATCATTTATGTTTTTAAATGATCAAAAAAGGAAAATGGACTGATGCAAATGTTTGGACACCCTGCATGGTTAGTACCTAGTAGCACCCCCTTTGGCAAGTATCACAGCTTGTAAGTACTTTTTGAAGCCAGCCAAGAGTCGTTCAATTCTTGTTTGAGGAATTTTCATCCATTATTACTTGGAAAAGTCTGCTAGTTTAGTGAGATTCCTGGGTCGTCTTGCATCAACTGCTCTTTTGAGGTCTAACCACAGATTTCCAATGATGTCCAGATCAGGGGATTGTGAGGGCCATTGTAAAACCTTCAACTTGTGCCTTTCAAGGTAGTCTATTGTGGATTTTGACATGTGCTTAGGATCATTATCCATTTGTAGAAGCCATCCTCTTTTCAACTACCACTTTTCTAGAGATAGTGTTATGTCTTCATCAAGAATTTGTTGAAATTTAATTTAATCTATTCCTACCCGTGAACTGTTCCCCGTGACATTGGCTGCAACACAACACCAATGCATGATTTATCCACCCTCATGCTTAATGGTTGCCGATATGTTCTTTTCTTTAAATTCTGTGCCCTTTTTTCTCCACACACACCTTTGATCATTGTGTCCAAAGAGGTTTACTTTAACCTCATTGGTCCACAGGACCAGTTTATAAAATGCATCACACTTGTTTAGATGTTATTCTCCTTACTTCTGTCTCTGAACTTTATGGTAAGGACACAAAAGAGGTTTTCTTCTGATGACTCTTCTATGAAGGCCATATTTCTGCAGGTGTCTCTGAACAGTAGAACAATGTACCACAACTCCAAAGTCTGCTAAATGTTTTTGTAGGTATTTTAAAATCAAGGAGGAGCTCTGATTTGCCTCTATAGCATTATTATGAGCAGTTCTCACAGAAATTTAGTTTGGTTTTCCACACCTTATTTTGACCTTCACTGTTTGTGTTAACTGCTTATTCATTATTAGATTTTGAACCTTGTAAAGGGCAACTTGAAAACGCTTTGCTATCCTTTTATAGCCTTCTCCTGCTTTGTGGGCCTCCACCATTTTCATTTTCAGAGTGCTAGGCAGCTGCTTAGAAGAATCGATGGCTGCGGTTTTTTGGCACAAGGTTAAAGGAAGCTGGGTTTTTATAAAGCTGTGAAATTTGCATTACTTAGCCTTTCCTGATGATGATAGTGAAAAAGCCATAACACTAACAGTCTAAGGTCTGAAACCTTGGTCAAAATTATCTGGGCACACAAATCTTCACGGGTGTTCAAACTTTTGCATTGGCTCATTTTGGTTTTTGGAATTTTTAAAATGTAAAAGATTAATATATATATACTACGTACATATATATATATTACATATATATATATATATATATATATAATTGAAGGCGTACATATATATAGTATATATGTACGCCTTCAATTATATATATATATATATATATACATATAGTACAGACAAAAGGTTTGGACACACCTTCTCATTCAAAGAGTTTTCATTATTTTCAGGACTCTGAAAATTGTAGATTCATATTGAAGGCATCAAAACTATGAATTAACACATGTGGAATGAAATACTTAGAAAAAGTGTGAAACAACTGAAAATATGTCTTATATTCTAGGTTCTTCAAAGTAGCCATCTTTTGCTTTGATTACTGCTTTTCACACTCTTGGCATTCTCTTGATGAGCTTCACGAGGTAGTCACCAGAAATAGTTTTCCAACAGTCTTGAAGGAGTTCTCAGAGATGCTTAGCACTTGTTGGCCCTTTTGCATTCACTCTGCGGTCCAGCTCACCCCAAACCATCTCGATTGAATTCAGGTCTGGTGACTGTGGAGTCCAGGTCATCTGGCGTAGCACCCCACCACTCTCCTTCTCAGTCAAATAGCCCCTACACAGCCTGGAGGTGTGTTTGGGGTCATTGTCCTGTTGAAAAATAAATGATGGTCCAACTAAACGCAAACCGGATGGAATAGCACGCCGCTGTAAGATGCTGTGGTAGGCATGCTGGCTCTGTATGCCTTCAATTTTGAATAAATCCCCAACAGTGTCACCAGCAAAGTACCCCCACACCATCACACCTCCTCCTCCATGCTTCACGGTGGGAACCAGCCATGTAGAGTCCATCCATTCACCTTTTCTCCTTTTCTACAAAGACACGGTGGTTGGATCCAAAGATCTCAAATTTGGACTCATCAGACCAAAGCACAGATTTCTACTGGTCTAATGTCCATTCCTTGTGTTCTTTAGCCCAAACAAGTCTCTTCTGCTTGTTGCTTGACCTTAGTGGTTTCCAAGCAGCTATTTTACCTTGAAGGCCTGCTGCACAGTCTCCTCTTAACAGTTGTTCTAGAGATGAGAAGGTGTGTCCAAACTTTTGGTCTAAGGAATAAGCTCAGAATTACATGGTGGTAAGCCCTGGTCAGTGACCTGTAGAGAGATGGGACCACAGTCTCAAAGATTACCATTGATACAGTACACCATCATGGATTAAAATTCTGTCAGGCACATAATTTTCACTGCTCACATTAGTATATGTCCAGGCTCATTTGAAGTTCACCAATGACCATCTTGATGATCCAGAGGAGGCATGGGAGAAGGTCATATGGTCAGATGAGACCAAAACAGAACTTCTTGGTACCAACTTTACTCATCATGTTTGCAGTAAGAAGAAGGATGCAACCACAAAAACACCATCCCAACTGTGAAGCATAGGGTGGAAAAATAATGCTTGTATCATCAGGTTTTGGCCAACAACCTCCTACACTCAGTAAAAGCATTGAAAATGGGTCATAGCTAGGTCTTCCAGCCTGACTCTGACCCAAAACACGCAGGCAGGGCAACTAAGCGGTGGCTCCGTAAGAAGCATTTCAATTTCCTTTAGTAGCCTAGACCTGAAACCAATATAAAATCTTTGGCGGGAGCTGAAATTCAATGTTTCCCAGCAACAGCCACAAAACCTATAAGATCTGGAAAAGATCTGTAAGGAGGAGTAGGCCAATAACCGTGCTGTAGAATGTGCAAACATGGACAGGAACTACAGAAAATTTCTGACCTCTGTAATTGGAAACAAAAGTTTCTCTACCAAATACTAAATTCTACTTACCTATTTTATCAGATACTTATTTCATGCAATAATATAAAATTGATCATTTAAAAATCAAATCATACTGTACAATGTGATTTTTTGGATTTTTTTTAATTCTGTCTTTCACCGTTGAAGTGTACCTATAATAAACTTTACACACCTCACCATTCATTGTAGGTGGAAAAACTTGGAAAGTCTATCTATCACTCTATCTATCTTTAGAAGTCTGTATCACTGATATACCTCTAAATGGAATCCTTACCTAGCAGTGAAACTACAACACAATTTCTGTCATTGTGTTTACTTTTATTTTCAGAATTTATTGGCTGAAGTTTTCTACTTTGAGGAAGTGCATAAGGTTTTATGGTTGACATCGCAGAACAAAATGCTAATTAAAGTTACTCCCTGTAATGAAATTTTAATATAATTCTTTTTTTTATTTTAAACATATTAAAATCTGATCTTTTATGAGCATCTTGTTTTCGTAGATTATCTTAAAAAATGCAGTACAATGATTTATTTAATTAGCAGTCTGAATATTACTACTGGATGTGTCACAGGGGCCACATTGACACAGGTTATGTAACACTGACTGTACAGACGGCAGAGCACTGGCGGTGTGTCTCAGAGGAACTATTTGACCACTGCGGTAAAGGAGCGATAAAGAACAACAACATTGGAGCCCACTCTAGTTTATGTAGGCAGTCAGCCTTTTATCGTTGTAAACCTTGAAATGGATGTATGAGCTTTCCTGCTATAAACATTGGGTTGTTTACTGCTTTGGGATGGCAGGTACCAATAGCGGCCTGGAAAATTCAGCAGCCTGAATGTCAAAGCTGACTAATGTAGAGAAACATATTGTGGCTTGTTTTATGGGGGAATATGTTTTATAAACCCTAAGGGACAATTTATCAGAAATTTATCCACTCTACTGCAGATTGCTGCCTTAATGTTCACTGTTGAATTTCATTGAAAGCATAACTGGCTTCAAAGAGGAGAAACAAAAATAATCAAAATATCCTTTCAATTTTTTTTTTCTGGCGTGAATCCATATGACATATACTTTTTCCCAACCTAGAAATGTTAATGTTGGGAAAAAAAATAAATAATTCAAAGCTCGGAGATAGCAGTATTTTGGATCAAAGTTATTCTTGACCTTGGTCAAACAGATGATTTATTGGGTATGAACAGTAATAGCCGCAATATTGAAGGATAGCATTATATTGTGTTTTGGGTTAACTATGAATCTAGACGTAAGAAAGAAAATATATAGTGCAGTAAAGGTTTCATCTTTTTATTAAAGTATATTCAAAGCTGTTCTCGGCATTGTCCAGACCATGAATCTGCCATGACACTGTGTAGCAGTTGTTATAGCAACAACTCAAAGTTAAATAAAATGTTAGGCAATTTTTGACAAGCATTGCAACTATTTATTTGAACGGTTTTGTGTCTTTGTGTGAAAAATAGTACATAGGCTACGTTGTAAATGAATTCTGCAAGCTTATCTCAGAGCTCCATTTTCCTTAGCAAACATCATGAAATAATAGCTTCCAATTACAAAGCGTTACAGTTATTAATTCCAATTTTCATCACTCGAAAGACAAATCATATACAGTAGCAAAGCCTAATCTAACCAAATTTGGACAATGTTCTCCGGAGATTAGATATTCAAAGTTGGGTTTTGCATACAGCATGTGGCCACGCATGTCAAATTTATAGCATGCGGTAAATAAAGAATGAATAACTAAACAGTCATCAATATACTGAATTTAAATACAATGAAAAGCCTTTTTAAGCCCAAGATCTAGTTTAATTATTTGCCTAAACATTGGACTACATTTGTATACATAGCTATTGATTGCACAATTGTAATGATCCAGCCTTTTCCTGAATTTAGGCCAACTGAGCCTCAACATTGTTTCAAAACTGATGCTATCGCTAACAATTAACAATTGTCTTTTAGTAGAAATTCATTGATCAAATAAGGGAAGCAAAAAATTTTATGTATTTGATCCAATGCTGCAATTGTTACTGAACTACGGTAGTTGATGCGCTAAAAATAGTCTACCCTATATAGGACAAACATTTCTACTCATTCTTTTTGGCGAATAACTTTTATTAAACATACTTTAAAAAGGTCATAATAATAACCATTGAAAAAAACACTCATTTCATGGATAAAACCATGCATCATACAGCATACCCAGTACAGAAGCCCCTGTCATCAAAGATTTTTAAAGGCCAGACCCAAGTACCTTCACAAATAGGTATTGATTTTTATATATCGGGACTATAATTGTTCCCACAGCAAAACCGTACTAAAATGGAACTCTCTCACCCAATTTCAGTAGAGTCCCCCAGTTTCCGGTTTATTTAAGGTAGATGACTGGCCCTTATCACATGGCTCAGAATCATGCAGTAACTCAGCCATATCTCTTCAGCATACCCCTTCTCCCCTTTTACACTGAATACACCTTTATGGGTTTTAAATAACAGAACACTATAATTACAGGAAGTTCTTAACTATATCTTGTGTGTTTAGCGCAGTAGTTCTGAAGTATCATTATTATAGCTTTATAGTAGTTGTTGCAGCTATTTAAAGATCTTTAGAAATTTGAATTTACTGATTTTCATGAATTTTCCCCAAAAATATGACTTAGACAAAAAATGTGTGGGAATCTCAATACTGGAAAGTTAGAAATTGCTCAGAAAAAACATGCAAGGTAGAGTAGAAAGAGAAATAACCCTGCTAGCCACAAGGGCTTACACTATACAGGAGAGTGAGGACCCCACTGACCATAAGGGCTTACACTTTACAGACACTACAGGAGGTGGATAGAAAAGACCCTACTAATCAAAGAGCTTACACTCTACATGAGAGCGAGAGAAAGGACACAGCTAATCAGAAGAACTTAAATGCTACAGGAGAGAGAAACATATGACCCTGCTTACCAGAAGAGCTTACATTCTACAAAAAAGGGAGAGGAACCTGCTGACCATAAGATCTTACACTATCTTGGAGAGATAGGACCCTACTGACCATAAGAGCTTACGCTCTACAGAAGAGAGAGAGAAAGCACATCCCTGATCATAAAAGCTTACATACTACAAGAAAGACAGAAAGAACCCCACTGACCTTAAGAGCTTACACCACAGGAGAGACTAGTTGACCATAAGGGACAATATGGGACAGCCCACATGATGATCTCATGTCTTTGGAAGCTTCTGATAGGTTTATTGGCAACATCTGAGTTAATTAGAGACACACCTGTGGATGTACTTTAATGCATACCTGAAACATACTTCTTCTTTCTGTAGCATCAAGGGAAAGTCAAAAGAAATGAGGCAAGATTTCAGGAAGAGAATTGTGGACTTGCACAAGTCTGGTTCTTGGGTGCAATTTTCAGATAATTTAAGGTGTCTCGGTCATCTGTACAAACAATTATACACAAGTACAAAGAAGATGTGAATGTCCAGCCATCTTACTGCTCAGGAAAGAGATGGGTCTGGGGTCCATGTCCAGGGAACATGGTCCCTGGATACCTGGTCCATTTGCATTGATTATTTGGCTATTTTAGGACTGTATGTATTATGGTATTTAACCTTATTTATATATTGTGTGCTTTCTTTTTTATTCCATATATATCTATGTACATATATATATTTAAACACCCTTTTTTGGTGTATATGAGGTCTAAGAGCATTGTTATATAATTAAGTGAACCTCAGTTATTACAGATAGTATATCATATATACATTATAATTAATTTATATGTATATTCATCTGTTAGTGTTTTTAATTGTTTTTTTAAAACTTTGTGCAATTTTGTCATACCTAAATAAACTTCACAACTTTATTCAGTATCTGGCGGTGATGGAATGCTTTATAACTTGCACTTTTATCTCCCCTTTTTTCATGTGCATTTTTGCAGGATTAATTGCATACCAGGGTCTACTCACATATATAGTGAAATCCTGTCTCTCCTTTTCCTAATAGCATTCAGTATTTTGTGGTGCCGATCTTCTTCTATGCTATAGAAACACGGGCGTGGTAACATCATGTTGTGGGGTTGTTTGGCTGCAGGAGGGACTGGTACACTTCTCAAAATAGATGGCATCATGAGGAAGAAAATTATGTGGAAACATCTCAACACATCGGCCAGGAACTTAAAGCTTGGGCAGAAATGGGTCTTCCAAATGGACAATGACCCAAAGCATACTGCCAAACTGATTACAAAATGTCTTAAGGATATAAAAGTCAATGTTTTGGAGCAGTCATCACAAAGACCTGATCTCAATCCTATTGAAAATCTATGGGCAAAGCTGAAAAGGCAGGTGTGAGCAAGGCAGGCGACCTACAAATATGGCTCAGTTATAACAGTTCTGACAGGAGGAACGGGACCAAATTCCTACCAACTATTGGGAGAAGCTTGTGGAAGGATATCCAAAACGTCTGACCCAAGTCATACAGTTTACGAGCAATGGTACCAAATGTTAATGAAATGTATGTAAACTTTTCACTTTGCAGAAGTAATAAAAAGGCCTTAAAATATTGTCTCTCTCTCTCATTTTTCTGGCATTTAGCAAATATAAATAACTAGCTGTAGTACCCGGGCATTGCCCGGGATAGTAACTGTCTCTCTGTCTCTCTCCCAGTCTCTGTCTGTGTGTCGCTGTCTGTCTCGCTATCTGTCTCTTTCCTTGTCTGTCTGTTTCTATCTCTCTGTCTGTATTTGCATCAGTCTGTCTCAATCTCTGTATCTGTCTGTCTCTCGCTCTCTCTTTGCCTGTCTGTATCTTTGCCCGTCTGTCTCTTTGCCCGGCTGTCTCTTTGCCTGGCTGTCTCTTTGCCCAGCTGCCTCTTTTCAGGGCTGTCTCTTTCCAGGGCTGTCTCTTTCCAAGGCTGTCTCTTTGGCCGTCTGTCTCTTTGCCCATCTGTCTCTTTGTCCGTCTGTCTCTTTGCGTGGTCTGTCTCTTTGCCCAGTCTGTCTCTTTCCCGGTGTGTCTCTTTCCAGGGCTGTCTCTTTCCAGGACTGTCTCTTTCCAGGGCTGTCTCTCTTCAGAGCTGTTTCTTTCAAGGTCTCTCTATTTCCTGGTCTGTCTCTTTCCAGGGCTGTCTCTTTGCCCATCTATCTCTTTGCCTGTCTATCTCTTTGCCCGTCTGTCTCTTTCCAGGGCTGTCTCTTTCCAGCGCTGTCTCTTTCCAAGGCTGTCTCTTTCCCGGGCTGTCTCTTTCCAGGTCTGTCTCTTGCCCCGTCTGTCTCTTTCCCTGTCTGTCTATCTTTTTCTGTCTCTCTTTATCCGTCTCACCACCGACATCTTTTTGCCTCACACATAAACTTGTTATACTAACAGTTTATTTTGTTCCTATAGCCACCACTGACAGTTGCTATTTATAGCCTGCAGCTCCCAGCTCCATTCAGTTTAATAGCTGCAGGATTTTTGTAGAGTAACTGGGGTTAAATTTTCCCGCCCAAACATAGTCTATGACGTTCCCTGAGTCACATGGAGTGTCTGTGCAAAATTTCGTGATTGTAAATGCGACGGTGCAAATTCCTTTAGCGGACATACACACACACACACACACACACACACACACACACATACATACACTGAGCTTTATATATTAGATTTTGGTTCCTAATTGACCTAAGACGGGAAAGGTTTATTTTGATTTCATATCAGATAGTGTAAAAAACATGTACATGTGTCTTTTTAGATAGTGTATGTAAAGTTCTGGTTTCCGCTATATATAAACTTGATTTCTATTTTCCTGTTAAAAGTAAATATACACATGTCTACATTTTCTTTATTTAGTTGCCTGTAGTCTAATAAAATGTAACAAGATTGCATGCTAAAAATGTAATCTTATTTGTACTCGATATATAAATGTCCTATTTCTATTAAACGGGATGTGACAGTGTTCCACGATGAAATGTATTACAACTGCAGAGGATGAACATACTCCTAGACACCGTGATGACCTCAAACAATGCAGCTTGACTGTAATGGCTATGCATTGCAGTATTCAAAGGTACAAATATGGAGGCTTGTAAACTTTGCATAGACAAAGTGAATTTTTAGTGTGCATTTTAATTTTCCCATTGTTTTAGATATTAATGTTTATATTGTACATCACAAACTTCAGTGAATCATTTTCATTACAATATTCCACGTCATAAAATAATATAACAATGCTCTTGAGCATAAGCACTGTTCTACGTACTGTGCCACTAACGACCATATTTCAATTACCATGCTCAATGAACTCAGAAGCGTCTGAAAATGTGGTGATCCTTGTCACACGTTCTGAGCAGCAGAGCTTATGTGCCCTTTCTAGGGGGATTATTACACTACTGAAACTCTGCAAGAAATAATGCGCCGCAATCAGTCAGTTCAGTAGGTAGAAACTGTGTGGATATTAGTTACATCCATGTAGCCCTGCTAATGGAAAGTTCAAAGCCTCTGGGTTGTTATGTGACCAGTTCTCATTACTCCACAGTTACTAAAATCTTAGAGTATGAAATGATAAAAATGAATATTAAATTGAAAATCTGTGCATTGTCCCTTAGCTCTTTTCCCCATAAATGTCACTTTATCACTTAATTTAGTTGTACTTCATTATTTCACACATAACTGCTTAGAGCCATGTATCTGCCATTCTACCTGAGTGAAATTTAACACATATTAGAAAGAAAAAAGAGAAAGTATCTAATGTTTGAAAATATTCTAACAGCATTTTATAGTTTAACATAAATTAAACTGATACTGTGGAGAATAATCCCATTGTAACTTCAAGAACATCAAACTTTTACTTTTCAGTTGGGTGAATGGTTTTGCTGGATATGCTTTTGTTTTCATTTGTACAATTTGAGCATTTTGTAACAAATAATAAAATAGGGTCATTTGTTCTGTTATGCTTTTTTTTTTTTTTTTTTACATTTTTATATATTTATTGTTTATTTATTTTTTCTTAAAAACCTGTGAGCATTTAATGGTACAATACAATGCAGTTGTCCACGTTTTTCTTTATTGCAGAGTATTGTCCCATCATTATTTACTGAAAAGCCAAGGTTGGAGTACTAAGAAGACTTAAGGTACCTTCACACATAGCTAGATCGCTAGAGAGATCGCTGCTGAGACACAGCTTCTGTGACGCAACAACGACCTTGCCAGCGATCTTGCTACGTTTGACATATGGCAGTGACCAGGCCCCTGTTGTGAGATCGCTGGTCGTGTCGGAATGGCCTCGACCACTTTTTGATCATCGACGTCCTGCTAGGCAAGATGCATCGGTATGTTTGATGCCTTACCAACGACCTCGATGACGACTCACAGCTCAGACACGCACCACCAAGATCGTTGTACAGGTCACTATGGTCGCTGTATCATTGCTGCGTCGTTGGGAAGATCTGACTGTTTGACATCTCACCAGTGACCACGTAGCGACTTACCAGCGATCCTTATCAGGTCATATCGTTGCTGGGATCACTGGAAAGTCGTTAAATGCGACGGGGACTTTAGGCCATCATCGATTGTAATTAGGGGATTCTGTGCTATCTACCATATTTACTGTATTGTAAGATGCACTCTTTTCCCCCAAACCTCGGGGTAACATGAGGATGCATCTTACAATGTAAATATGGTTTAACGTGGCAGCGGTAGTAGAGTGGGGTCATAGTAGGCAGGATCGGCGATACTGAGGGTGTCACTGCAGTGTTGCGGTGATGGTGGGTGCATTGATCTGACTGCGGGCTCTATTGAATCGCCTGCGGTTGACGCAATCAACTTCCATAAACTGGCTGCAGAGGCAGCACATGCATAGATTGACGTGATGGACTTTAAGAAAATGGCCTCAGAGACCTTTCTGCGCACGCGCCTCCTCTGCGGCCATCTTCTTGAAATCCATTGTGTTAACTGCCAGCTCTTCAATGGAGTCTGCAGTCAAATGAGGCACCCACCACCTCAGCAACACCCCATCCTGCTACCATTTTGAGTCCTCCACTGCAGTGAAACCCCGGCAGCACGCGGCAGATCAATGGCAGCCACCGCAACACCCCCAAAGCTGCAGTAGCACTGATCCACTGTACATTGACCCTCCTGAGATGCAACACCCCCTCTTCCAAGCATGCAGCATTGCCCTACCTCTTGTGACCTTCCTGAGCCGCTCATCCACCCCAGCTCCCCGCTGGTTAGCATTATGATTAAAACACAGCAGGATTATAAGACAGACCCTCATTTTAACATTAAAAATTATTTTTTCCTATTTTCCTCCTCTAAATTTGGGGTGCATCTTATAAACCCAAAAAATAGGGTACTTCCAGTTTTACAATATGAAGCCAGTTTCACAGAACAAGTCGTTTTTGTGCATGTGACTAAATAATATTCACAATGTTTTGGATCAGATTTTTATCATCGCTTGGCTAGTGTAAAAACATTTACTGGCATCTAAAATCAAACTGTAAGGGGCAAACGGACAGTGCTAAGATGTGACCAGGATGCCATCAATGTTCCCTCTGAGTCTTTCACTGTCTCATCAATTCAACTGGGTGAGTTTGATCCTTTGCTGTAAGGGGTACATATACTAATCTGTAAAAAACACAGAGAGAACACCTAGAAGAAATGTGTAAATCTTGCCTGTTACTTTTCATTATAATACTGTCTGCGATGATAACATGTACAGAGTGTAAACCTATTGATAAAGCTCAGTGGCCAGTGTAAAAACTGTAAGATTTCAGGATTTTTTCTATAGTTAATGACATGGAAGAAATAAAAATTATATTAAGCAAAATGTAAAAAAGAGTTTAAAATCGAATTAGATCTAAATAATCTAATTTTTTTAAAACATAGTTAACATAGTGTGGAGTTCTAAAATGGAGTCTCTCCATGCCATGTACGTAATATGTGATACAGTAGGATAACCAACCCCATTGTAAATTACAGAGAGTTTGAAGTGAACTGAAATAGTTTATAATTTTGCCAAAATAGTTAATTTTCCTGAATCAGATATTTTTGTCATGTGACTTCAGCAAAATGGTGGCCACCATAAGGTTGAGTTCTGAATAGCAAAGAAGGAAGTGAAAAAATACTTAATCACTCACCTGTCTTGCTTATTGTCTCTTGCAAGCAGATCTAGCCTCTTCCTTCGTTTTGCAGCACATGCAACAGATTCTTCCTCTTTCTTTACTGAGTAGGCTTCTGAAATAATGACAGAAATGCATCGCCCAGGGCCTATTCAGTACATTATGGCTATGTGCCCATGGGAGCTTGCTCCTGCGGTTTTTGCCGTGGAAAACCTGCGGATATATCTGGATTTTCCAGATAAATCCGCAGGTTTCAGCAAGTACAGACACTCCCCATGTTATCCTATGGGACATGGGGAGTACTGTGTCCACGCTGCGGTATGTGCGGTTGCGGAATATGCTGCAGATGTCCCACAGCCGCAGATAACTGCATGTCAATTATTCCTGCGGATTTACCTGCAGAAATCTGCCTTGGTCCCATACTTACCTGCCTTGATAGCAGACACCCAGTCACTTTCCCTCACTGCAGAGGACGGCAGTGTAGCTAGGAGCAGGAAGCAGGAGGTGGGCGGGGCCTGCACAAGCTTCGGTCATGTGACAGCCAGGGCTAGTTCAGGCCCGCCCACCTTCTACTGCACAGTGCAGATGCTGTGACACGGCCAGAGAGAAGTGCTGCGTGATGAAGGTAAGTATGAACTCCCCGATCACTCAGCACTTGTTCTGCATTGAGGATGCAGTGCCGAAGCCATGGTACTGTATCCTCAATGCAGAATACCGCACCATATCTGCAGGACATTCCGCAATACAACCGCAGCATTGAAACAGACAAAGTTGTGCTTCAGTTTTCTGGGAGCTCCTGCGGAATGTCCTACGGCTATAACCGCAGGACACTTTCCCCATGGGCACATAGCCTAAGATGGAAGAAGAGGAGGGCATGAAGTGTGTTAAAGAAGTAAAGGTCAGAGGAAGCTCTTTAAAGGACCAGATGGGTTATTGGCCTAATGGTATAGATGAGTGGCAAGTAGAGATAAGCGAACCTGTGGACGTTCGGGTTCTGCGAGTTCAACCTTATTTTAGATAAAGTTCTGATCTGGACCCAAACTTGACCAGAACCTCGTTGTAAGTCACTTGTTGAGTAATAAGGGTCTCCACCAAGGGAGGGAAAGAGGGGGGTTTCAATTTTTTTTTAAAACACTCCATCCAATAACACTTATTTTACCCCAAGTACGCACCATTCAAACACTGCAAATGTCTTAAGGGGGCTTTACATGGTAGCGATATCGCTAGCAATTTCTAGCGATAACGAGCGTGTAAGTACCCGCCCCCGTCGCGCATGCGATTGTTTGTGATCACTGCCGTAGTGAACATTATCGCTACGCAGCGTCACACATACTAACCTGGTCGGCAGCGTCGCTGTGACTGCTGAACAATGCCTCCTTCAAGGAGGAGGGACGTTCGGCATCACAGCGACGTCACCGCAATGTCACTAAGCGGCCGGTCAATGAAATCGGAGGGGCGGAGCTGAGCGTGATGTAAACATCCCGCCCACCTCTTCCTTCTGCATTGCGGTCGGCGGCAGGTAAGGAGACGTTCCTCGCTCATGCGGTGTCACACATAGCGATGTGTGCTGCCGCATGAGCGATGAACCATAACGCTAAACAACCCTTACCGATTTTTGAGTTTGGGACGACCTCTCCATGGTGAACGATTTTCACCATTTTTGAGGTCGCCTAAGGTCGCTGGTAAGTATTACACGCTGCGATATTGTTAATGACGCCGGATGTGCGTCACTAACAACTTGACCCCGACGATAAAACATTAACGATATCATAGCGTGTAAAGCCCCCTTTACACTGGGCTGATTACCGAGCATACCCGAGCACAGCAATTCTCGATCGAGTGGTTAGCATAGGTAAAGCACCAAAACTCCGAACTCGAGCTCTGATTTTTTTGTAAAGTCTGTGTTCAGTAACAACACTGAACTTTAATGTTTGGGTCCTCTCATTTCTAATTCAAGGTATTGTTTTTATTTTTTTTTCATCTAAACATTTTTTATGCTTTAGGGTGTGCAGAGAACCCAGAAAAAATAAATTTGTATGGATATGCATAGCTGCAAGCTCAGATACCAAAGTTTTCAAGAATTTTTGTGCCTTGAGACTTTATAGCAATATGGCCTCAGAAGTTAATTTTGAAAAGTTGTTAGAATGGCATTGTATTTTGCAGGATAATCCAATGCCTGGAAACGGCTATCTTCAGTAGCTCACATGAAAGGAGCTACACACACTGTATGTGCAAAATGATTAGAGTCACTTGGTGAAGGACTTTATGTCATTGGAGAGTAAAAAGCTGAACTAAAGATGTATTTATTGTCAATTATGTATGATGTTGTATACATTATTATGTATATTGCTAGATTTATTTTATAAACTTTTTGGTTATAATATCAAAATTAATAAATCAATAAAAAAGCCCTTTATCCCATTTCATAGCTTGTTTTCAATCATTGTAGAGCCTGTGGATAGGTAAAGCCCAACCGTCAGAAAAACTGCTGTTTATTTTATTGTCCATGTTTCTGTTCCTGTTTTATTTAATTTTGTAATAAAATATATATATAATTCTCGTAAGGTGGTTCTATCTGCTAATAAATAAACAGAATGGTGTAATAAACTGGCATTATAATGGCTTCTAGTCATCCTTGGTGTCTAGTTACTGTATAAATCTAGACATGATTACAGCAATCTTATTAGTACAATCAGATAAGCTATATCTGTAAATCACCACTTAATGGTGGTTTACATTTCACCAGAAAGAAGACACGGTTACTGTAAGGACAGATTTATTTCTATGACTTTATGCTGCTTCAGTGCACATAAATTAAATATAGAAGCTGCTGACTTAAAGATCTGTATATTTATTAGCATTTATAATGATGATATCACAACATGAACATTTTTCTCCACTGTTTAGTGCCTAGTGTCAATGTGAATTTAAAGGTAACGGGACACTCCGGCTGCGCCGATATCCAAAAGACACCATGTGCACGTAGCCAAGTTGTCAAGCAACGGCTTTTAAAGCTCTGTGGCAACCATTATTTATCATATTTTTCAGACTATAAGACGCACTTTCCCCCCCCCCAAAATGTTGGAGGAAAGTGGGGGGTGCGTCCTATAGTTTGAATATAGGGCTGCAGGGAATGAGGGTGCTGCGGTGGAGTGGGTCATCGGCAGCATGAACAGGCTGTAGCAGCGCCAACCATGACCACGTGGGCCCTTTCATTTCATATGCATGCCCATCCTCCCGTCCATCATGTCTCAGCGCTGAAGCCAGTGCTGACAGGTGGACGGGATGTTGGGCGAAGGATGTGCGCATAACTAACAGCTGGCCTGTGTAATCACCCCTGGCAACTACTGCCTGGAGTGATGATGTGCGGCTATATTCACTGTCCCCCGTGCATCATCATCAGCGCGGGGGGCAGTGAATAAATAAGTACGGTATACTCACCCATCACCATTTCCTGCAGCATCGCGATGTCCTCCTGTCTGCTGGCCCGCTGATCTGTGTAGAGAACGGTGAGAACAGGGATGACGTCATCGCTGTGTGCACCACTATTCTCCACACACATCAGCGAGCCAGCAGACAGGAGGACATCGCGATGCTGCAGGGGAACGGCTCCACACAGGTCAGTGGCGCTGCTGCTGGCACGGATAGGAAAATAATCGATGCTGCAGGGAGTGAGGAAAGGTGAGTATAAACGTATATTTTTTTTCTGTGCCATAGCATACAGGCCATATAGCAGGATGGGGTATATAGCAGGATGAGGGCATATACCAGGATAGGAGTATATTATGAGCAGGATGGGGGCATATAGCAGAATGGGGGTATATAGCAGGATGGGGGTATATTATGAGCAGGATGGGGTATATAGCAGGATGGGGGTATATTATGAGCAGGATAGGGGTATATATCAGGATGGGGGTATATAGCAGGATGGGGGTATATTATGAGCAGGATCGGCGTATATAGCAGGATGGGGTATATTATGAGCGGGATGGGGGTATATAGCAGGATGAGGGTATATTATGTGCAGGATGGGGGTATATATCAGGATGGTGGTATATAGCAGGATGGGGGTATATAACAGGATGGAGGCATATAACAGGATGGGGGCATATAACAGGATGGGGGTATATAGCAGGATGGGGGTATATAGCAGGATGGGGCATATATCAGGATGGGGGTATATAGCAGGATGGGGGTATATAACAGGATGGAGGCATATAACAGGATGGGGGCATATAACAGGATGGGGGTATATAGCAGGATGGGGGTATATAGCAGGATGGGGTATATAACAGGATGGGGTATATATCAGGATGAGGGTATATAACAGGATGGTGGATATACCAGGATGGGAGTATTTATCAGGATGGGGGTATTAATCAGGATGGGGGCTATACCAGGATGAGGAACAGATATACAAGGATGGGGATCATATACAAGCCAGGAGGATGATTACCAGGATGGGGTACCTTAGTAGACAATTTGGGGACATTACCCCCATAACAGTGTCAGCAGCAGATCCTTGCCCCATAACAGTGTGTCATGACCACATTTATTGCTTAAAATTTTATTTTCCTATTTTCATCCTCTAAAACCAGGGTGCGTCTTATGGTTCAGTGCGTCTTAAAGTCCGAAAAATACATTAACACTTTAGGTTTCATTGTCTAATACTTGGAAAATACAACTACCTAATAAGCAGGGAAAACGTAAATTAAGTCTTAAATATGTTGGAGGTTTAATATTACTGTTGCAGGGTAGTTACACATAATCAAGTTCAGTGTATAAAAAATCCAGCAGCTGTATCTCTAATATCTGAAGAATTGTAGATTTCTGCACTTTAGCTGCTAAATTGTACCAATTTATTTGGCATACAGAAGCAATTCACTCCTGTCATACTAATCCTACTAACTGGCTGACAATTTCTGGAGGCCTCAGGGTCCATTCACACTTGGAATTTTGTGTTTTAATAAATGTATAGAAAATAAGTTTTAAAATTAGTCTCAATGTGAATTTAAAGGTAACGGGACACATATCAACTGGCATCAGAGCATTGCAGTAAATAAACTTAATGACAAAACAGAATTGTGGGAAACTTCATTGCAGTCCATTCATATGGAAAATGATTTTGTCTGTTTAGAAGCTATGTACAGTATTTGGTGTATAAATTACAGCACCAAATCTGCATCTCTTGGCAAAAAATGCGGTTTTCAATCAGGAGATGCAGGTCTTATTGAACACAATGACTTCACCTAAGGTGAGGTCACTGAGTTTAATGAGTTTACCTGAGATGAGTTTACCTCTGGTCACAGGTAGGGTTCCATGGGAACCTCCAGCTGTGACTGCAGGTAAACTCATTGATGTCCCCGCTCACAGCTGTGGCTCAGTCAGTGTCTGCCTAAAGCCACAGCGGGTGGTTATGTTTTCAAATGTGTCTATGCACTGCAACATCAGTATGTAGCACAGCTGGGATTTTCATGGAACATTGTGGTGTGGATTACGTCAGATCTGGGTGTTTTGCAGTTAAATTGGAGAGTGTTTTTCTTTTCTTTTTTTAAATAAAGAATTATTCTTTGTATTTTGTGTTTATTTATTTTTACTTATGGGTTTAGTAAAGGGGGTCCCATAGATTCCTCCCCATTACTAATCAAGGGCTTAGTGGCAGGTTTCATTAACCCCTTATTTCATCCCGATTGCCACTGCACGAGGGCAATCAGGATGAGCTGGTTAAAGTCTCGGAATTGCTGCACCTAATGGATGCAAAATTCAGGGCAGCTTTTGTCTCCTGTGCTTAGGCTGAGGGGCCAATAACCATGGGCCTCCCCAGCTTGAGAATACCAGCCCCCACCTGTTGGTTTTATGTTGCTGAGTATCAAAATTGGTGGGACCGCACGCTTTTAAAAAACAAATATTTATTTTTATACATTTGATACACAGACAAGATAACGTGCACAGTTGGAGGCTGTAGCCTTTAGCCGTATCCTTTATCTGTTCTGGGTATCTATATACGGGGGACCCTGCAGCATTTTATTTATTTATTTTTATATTCCATTTGAGGACCTAGACAGCCTATATGAGGGCAGTCTATCAGAGACGTCAGCACGCCGGCAGTGTGCTGGCAGCCAAGCTGAAGGAGAGGGTGGTCGGGCAAAGTAGTGCATATGTATGAGATCTAATAAGTGGACCTGGAAGTAGTGTGACAGCAGGCAATCTCGGTAACTCGGTAATCTGGCTATAATCCTTATAATACTCTGACAATATTATTCCCAGAAACCTTACGTGAGCCAGAAATGCATCCAGGAATCTTCCTCATGCTGTTCCCATTCAGTTTCAGCATTTTTAAAACCATATCAGCATTTTTACATCTCTACCAGAACAACTTCCAAGGTCCTCTTGAAAATTATTTGAATTTTCCATTGACTTGCATTGGGATCGATATTCATGACAAATACACAAATAATTGAAATTGTTTTCATAATCAGAACCCGAATATTTCACTATTCCCCCATCTCTAGGAACTTTATTTTAGAATGCAGGACGTTAATAAAGGGTGGGGACATTATTATAGAAAGAAGGACATAATTACAGAATAGGGGGCAGGACGATGACGGGAGACATTATTAGAGGATGGAGGCCAGGATAGATGACACTATTATAGGATAGGGGATATTGTTACCAGATGGGGAAGAATATTACAGGATGTAAGATATGATGCAGGAAATTATGATACAGTTAAACAAAGGGGCTGAGTTGGAGTTAAAAATTAAAATAAAGTTGACAAGAAGTTTGTGTACTCATTACAGGGACAGACATCATTTTTTATTGCAGTTTTCTTTTTTCTTACTGGAACATCCACATTGCAGATTAAGACTGAAGGCAGCCAAACTACAAAGGATTACATATGCAAAGAAGGAGTAAAAAAACACTTGTGGAACAAACCAGAATATATGTTTAACCTAAGATTGCACTGTGTACGCCATATTTACTTTAATAACAGCGTTTACATCCCATTGGCATTCTCTCAAAAAGCTTCATCTTGTAAGACCCCTTAAATAACTTTCCAATAGTTTTGAAGTGTTCTGAGATGTGCCGAGCACTTGTTGACCGCTTTGCTCTCACTTGCCAGTCCAACGTATCATTGGAAAACTATGGAGGCCATGTCCTTTCACTCTCCACCTCTCTCCTTCCCAATCGCATAGCGCTTACATACCCTTAAGGTGTGTCTTGAATCAATGATATAAATATGAACCTGCAAATTACCACCATAACTACAGGTAAATAGCACTTTTGGAGGTTACAACATACTTTTAACACTAGAAGTCCCAGAGAGGGGTCATTTAACATTTCTACCTTTGGAACCCAGAGACGGGTCGAATGAACTGAAGGATTTTAGCTAACATCCTATAATCACTGTCTTTTGTTCTGTAATTAAGGCCATTACTGTCGCACCACAGGAGGTTGTTGTTTTCCATTGAGTTAAGCCATTTAAATTCTAGTTAGTTCTATTCAGTTTATGATCAGTCATTTCACCCTCTTTCGGGACTTCAGGGGGGAGCTTGAAATTTCTGGGACTTCTAGTGTTAAGGGGTTTTAAATTAAACATATGGGCAATACCAGTGATGCTTAAATACTATTAATCTATAGTATAGTAAACTACATCTATAGTAGTTGCCTTTTACTTCCCTTAAGTAGATATTTTGACTTTATTTTTCTCTATCAGAAAATGTTCCTGCTGTTAACAAAAACACAGCATAGAGTGTAAAATGCCTGGAATGGAACAGTGTCTGTATTTTACATGTAAATGGCGCTTTGATTTCCCAGATTTAAATTTTTAATATGTGGAAGCTCAAATAGCTTTCTCCACTAACAAGTCAGTGTGTTATCGTTTTATTAGTTGACCTTAGCTTCTAACCTATCTTATTAATAGAAAGCGAAACAACCCTGCAAACTATTACAGAGCAATTTAACACATCTATTGGAAGAAAAGATGTTGTTTTTTTGTTTATGAGCTTATACATTTAATCTATTCTTGCTCCTCATTTGCAATAGTGAAACTCAGAAGGTCACTAGTAAATGAAAATAATACATTAATATTGATGGGCTTAATACAAAAGGAGATCCCTACAAGGTTACTAAAGTATAAATTTTCCGTAATGTGTTTCACATGCCTTTCATAGCACCGTGCTCTCCTTACACTTCATATATATTTAAAACAACAGGGTTGATTTTCACAAAAGGACTTTGAATGCAGACAATTCCCCACATAATACAAACCTTAAATACATAATAGGGGGTTTCAGTTTTTAATTCGACAGTACGCCAGCATTCAAAGCAGCAGTGTAGAGACTTCATAGAGTGGTTTTCAGTGTGTCACAGAGGTTAAGTGCTCCGTATAATAAATGTAAACCTATACTGGAGTCTACAATGAATAAAATAGATGCAGTAGATTCCATTTTTCATGTTTTCTAAACTGTCATGATAGACAATACCATGTTAAAGGGAACCTGTCACCAGATTTTTAACTATTAAACCAAAAGTGTCACCTTTTGCAGCTCCTGGGCTGCATTCTATGAAGGTGCACCTTTGTGCTGACCCCCACTTTCAGAGCGCAAAAAGAACTTTATAAAATCCCACCGTGTTGTATGCTAATGAGCTGTGTTGGCCAGATGGGCGGGCTCTATTTCAACTCCTGTCCCTCCTTGTCGCCTTGTTTGCCGTCCTCCTGTCATGATTGACAAGGATGGCGCCTCCGTCATCATCCCATGCTGCAGTCCAAGTTCTTTCTGACCCTATCATGGGCCGAGCATAAAAACAGCTTACCTCGCGCCCGCCAATGATGTATCTGCGCAGGCACGAGATCATGATCGGCGCTGTGCATGACAGCAGCATCATCCTCGTACCTGACCATGATCTCGCGCCTGCACAGATACATCACCGGCGCGCATGAGGTAAACTGTTTATGCTCGGCCCGCGATAGGGGCAAAGAGAATTGCGCCTGCGCGAGACTTGGACAGCAGCGTGGGATGTTGATGATGATGGCGGCAACAGCCTTGTCAATCATGACAGGAGGACAGCGAACAAGGCAACAAGGAGGGACAGGAGACGAAATAAAGCCCCCCATCTGACCAACACAGGTCATTGCCATACAACACGGTGGGATTTTATAAAGTTCTTTTTGGGGTCTGCAAGGGGGGTCAACAACAAGGTGCACCTTCATAGAATGCAGCACAGGAGCTGCAGAAGGTGACACTTTTGGTTTAATAGGGAAAAAACTGGTGACAGATTCCCTTTAACATCATGGCATGATTTCTGAACAGCTGAAATAACAATGACCATTGTGAATTGACGGCACAGACATAATATCAAAGAATTATAAACAATAAAATAACATTTTGTTGATAATGTTTTGGGAGAGTCTTAAACGCATTGTTTACTATTGTATAACTCCTTATTAATAAGTCCAAGGAGGGGAAAAACTTATACTTGTCTTTCTTAATCCCTTCAACCCTGGACTATTTTCCGTTTTTCCTTTTTGTTTTTTTTCTCCTTTTCTTCCAAGAGCCAAAATGTTTTTATTTTTCTGTCTTGTGTTTTGCAGCATGATTTAAATTTTTGAATAACATTCTTTCTGACCCATATTGTACTAGAAGATGGGAAATAAATTCCAAGTGCGATGAAATTGCAATAAAAGTGCACTGCATAATTGTTTTTTCAGGTTTTTATTTACCATGTTTACTATATGGTTAAACTTACCTGGAAATATGATTCCCCAGGTCAGTACGAGTTTTTTTTATATCATGCATGTATAGTTTTACTTCTATATAAGTTGTGAAACAAAATCCAGAAATTTGTCAAAAAAAAGAATTGTGCCTTTGTCGCCATTTTCTGAGATCCGTTGCTCTCTCTATTTTTGGGATCTGGGGTTGCTTGACAGCTTATATTTTTGAGTCTTGAGTGGTCGTCTTTAATGTTATCATTTTTGGGTGATGTGATGATTTGCTGACCTGTTATTACATTTTAATGCAATGTTGTGTCAACCAAAAAAACATAGTTTTGGCGTTTAGATATTTTGTTTCACTACGCAGTTTACTGATCAGATTAATTAATTTTATATTTTGATAGATTTGGCATTTCTGAACTCAGCGATACCAAATATTTGTATATTTTATTTAGTTTTTGTTAGCGGGAGAACCTGTGAGGTGCAGTATGGACCCAGAACCACGTCTGGGTGCATATTAGTAATCCCTGCCTAACTGTTCCTGTATACACTAGCATAGATAAAGAGAGCTTTAGAAAAAGTATTACTAAAGATCTTTTATCTTATGCTAATCAGCACCAGCATTCATAGATCATCAGCATTTCTGCTGTTCAGGAGGATGGATGCTGAAGCATCCCTCTGAACAGCAGAAGTGATTGGACAGTGCAGGCTTCAATTTCCCTTAGGGGACTAGTAAAATCAATAAAAAGTAAAAAAAAAAGGTTTTTAAAAATATTAAAAAATAAAAATCTTAATGTTCAAATCACCCTTTTGCCCGATTGAAAGGGAACCTGTCAGGTGCAATATGCACGCAGAACCATGAGCAGTTCCTGGTGCATATTGCTAATCCCTGCCAAACTGTCCTTGTATACATTTTTATAGATAAAGTATTTCTAAAGATCTTTTATCTTATGCTAATGAGCACAGGGACTAGTCCCAAGGGTGTTATATTCCCTGACTAGTCCGCCCTCTTAGATTGTTAGTATGCCCACAGGGTGTACTAACATGATATTCAATGGAGCATCACCAGTGGTGAGCACATAACTGTGTTCGCTGTGACCGCGCTTCTGAATACTGGGCACTTACAGTCATACGCATACACCTGGCTTCATACTGCTCATGACCAGAAGTGCCCAGCATTCAGAAGAAATACTTTTTCTAAAGATCTCTTTATCTATGCTAGTGTATATAGGGATGGTTAGCTAGGAATTAGCAATATGTACCCAGAACTGCTCGTGGTTCTGGGTGCATATTGCACTTGACAGTGCCCCTTTCAATGGGGCAAAATGGTGATTTAAACGTTACATTTTTTTAATTTTTAATATTCTTAAAACCTTTTTTTTTTTTCACTAGTCCCCTAAGGGGAATTGAAGCCTGCACTGTCCAATCACTTCTGCTGTTCAGAGGGATGCTTTAGCATCCATCCTCCTGAACAGCAGAAATGCGGATGATCTATGAATGCTCGTGGTCTGCCAGCAATTCTAGTAACTTTGTCAACAACAGGGGTCATCAGCTGATCCACAGCTAACATGACAACCCATCAACACTCTGTGATGATATCACGATGCTGCCGATGGTGGCAGGGAAAGGCGTGCTCCCTGGCAGAGCACTTTAAATCCTGCTGTCAGAGATTGACAGCGGCATTTAACTAGTTAACAGGCAATGTTAGATCTCCGATCCACCCATGCATGTTACATGCACATGTCGGCTGATCAGATCAGCCAACATGTGGGGATGAAATGCGGACACTCTGTTTGAGCCTGCATTGAAGGAACAGACACGACCTTGGATGGTCAGGTACGTCCTTGGTTGTGAAAGGATTCAATAGTCAGCGATGTATCTCTCAAAAGTCTGTTGGGATTAAGATTTATCATCCACGAATGAAGTCCCATGAGCGATACAGGCAACCATTGGCATTAACCCCTTCACCACGAGGTGATTTTCCATTTGTTGTTGCCTTTCTTCTGAGAGTGATAACTTTTTTAATTTCTCTCAATATAGCCATATAAGTATGGCTATATTGAAAAAAGTTCACCTGGACCTAAAACGTCACTACAAGCTCATTAAAGCCTTTTCTCAAAAAAAAAGCTGGAGTGCTTCCTTTTTTTTTCTATTTTTGGACATATGAGGGTTTGGATTTTGTGTGACGAGTTGTACTTTTGAATGACATCATTCATTCAGCGACATAATGTACTGGAAAACATGAAAAAAAAATACCAAGTGAGGCAAAATTGTAAAAAAAGGGGAAATCCACATTTTTTTTTTCTTTTTTTTGTTTACTATTTACCATGTTTACTATATGGTAAACCTGACCTGGCATTTTGATTCTCCTGGCTAGTTCATAGATACTAAAAATGTATTGTTATATTTTTAGTAGAGAAAAAATAATCCAAAATTTGTCCTACAAAATTGCTCTTTTGTTGACATTTTCTGAGATCTGTTGCATTCTCATTTTTCAGGACCTGGGGCTGTGTGATTGCCTTTTTTTTGCCTCCTGAGCTGTAATTCTTAATTATAACATGTTAGATGCTATGTTTTTATCTCCTCTTATTGTATTTTATTGCAATTTTGCAATGACCAAAAAACTAAATTCTGGCATTATGATTTTTTTTTCTCGTTAGGTCCTTTACAGATCAGATAATATATTTTATATTTCGATAAGATCGGTCATTTTTCAAAGTGGTAATACCAAATATGTGTAATCTTTATGGTTTTATTTTCAATGGAGCAAAAGGGGTGATCTGAACTTGTGATTTTTTAACCTTTTCAAATTTTTAAAACCTTTTTTTAAACACTTTCTCTTGTTTTAACTAGTTCCCTTAGGGGACTTGAAGCGCATACACTCCGATCACTTCTGCTGTTCAAAGCGGTGCTTTAGCACAACTCTGAACAGCAGACATACTGATTTCCAGGAAATGCTGGTGCTCAGCTGACATTCACAGAAAATGAGTCATGATAGCAACAGGGGTCATCAGCTTAAACCCAGCTGTCATGATGACACCCGTCATCACATCACGGGGCTGCTGTTGGCTGTGGAGAGTGGCCGGCACATGTTAAATCAGATCAGATCAAGATCAGCAGACATGTGCAGGGACACATGCAGAATTGTCGCGCGAGCCCACAATAAAGGACAGACACAACCTATGATATAATGGTACATCATAGGCCGTGAAGGGTTTAATCAATAGGGGAAAGCTCTATCACTTGACCATCTTTAATAGCTGATGTATCACCTAAATAAGCCCAGAATAATGTGGAATCCTTTTCTCACAAACTTCACTGAAAAATATTAGGCAACAAGGAGCAATCAAAGAATTCATCTAACAGTTTTCTGCCTCTCCTTGCTTGCCTACTTTACCCTAACTTTGATTACTGCCTGGCTGTAGCATACGATATATGTACATTAGCTGCCATTTACTGCAAAGTATATAGAGAGAAGAGGGGAGTGCTTTCCGCTCAATTTATACACCAAGCTCATAACTCAGAGTGTGCTACATTCTTTGATGGTTCCTACTTGCCAAATGCTGCAATTTTTTTTTTGTATTGTTTGAAATTGTGGAAATGCAGGTCAATCCCTGTAATATACTTTTATATTAGGAACCAAAGTTCTGGAGCTATAAGTATAGACTTTTGTATATGTGACTAGCTACATTAAAGAGTTAATCTATGTATAGCTTATCTACATGGAGTACCACATTTACATGACTTTGAGTTGACATTCAATTCCCACTAAGTGTAAGGGTACCGTCTCACCAAATGACGTATAAGCGATTCCAACCACGATATGACTTGGTCATGATCGCTGGTGCATCGCTACATGGTCGCTGGTGAGCTGTCAATCAGGCAGATATCACCAGTAACCAGTGGAAATGATGCTGCACTTGGTAACCAAGGTAAATATCGGGTAACTAAGCAAAATGCTTTGCTTGGTTACCCGATATTTACCCTGGTTACCAGCGCACACCACTTAGCACTGGCCCCCTGCACTCTTAGCCAGGGTACACATCGGGTTACTAAGCAAAGCATAGTTACCCGATGTGTATTCTGGCTATGTGTGCAGGGAGCCAGCACTGGCAGCCTGAGAGTGGCGTACGCTGGTAACCAAAGTAAATATCGGGTAACCAAGCAAAGTGCTTCACTTAGTTACCCTATGTGTACCTTGGCTACGTGTGCAGGGAGCAGGGAGTCGGCTTCTAGCAGCTGCAGACGCTGGTAACCAAGGTAAATATCAGGTAACCAAGCCCTTGGTTACCCGATATTTACCTTAGTTACCAAGCGCAGCACCGCTTCCACCCGTCTCTGCTGGCTGAGGGCTGGTCACTGGTCACTGGTGAGATCTGCCTGTTTGACAGCTCACCAGCAACCATGTAACGACGCAGCAGCAATACTGATAATGTCAGGTCGCCCGTCGTGATCGCTGCTGCGCCGCTATGTGTGAACCTAGCATTAGTCATGGCAGCAGGTTGACTCGGGAACTCTCGCGATTCTTCCTCTCTTCAAGAGGTTGTAGCAGACCATGGCCTGCTGTTGCTTTCTCTCTATTTCTCTCTCTCGTCAGTGCTGCCATGTCTCGTCAGTGTCGCTGCTCAAGGCATGATGATATCAGGCAAGGGCGGACATACCCGGCCACGCCTCCTTACTGCTCTGTGACATCACAAATGTGTAGTTTAAAACACAAACTCCTCATTATACCTGGATGTGGTATGGGTAGCACAATGTTAGACTGGGAACAGAATTGTGCTTACTCAGCCCCCAATTTGGGTTCTGCCTGCACTGTTTTCCCTGGTTACCATGGCTATGATGTGGGCGTGAACTGCGACTGCGCAAATAACAGTGCCGCAGTGCATTGTGGGATACAGTTACATCTGCAACTGGCAATTATGTATGTAGATTCATATGATAGACAGAATATAGCAGGGTGTATATACATTACATAGGGTATACAGAAGTGTGTATACATGTATTTACACCCTGCTGTATACATAAAAATACAAGGGAGAATTTAGTTTGCAGAAAGTGCCATGTTTGCAGCTGTATACACCTGAACAGTGTGAGCTCTTATCCATTTCCAGAGCTCAGAACGGAGGGAGAACCTGACATGGCATCACAGGAAGCCAGCATTTTGTACAGTTCTTATCTCAGGCAGTTAGTATACAAGAAAGGGACACGTAGAGTAGTGGCCAATGCCTTTAAAGATATATGTTAAATTAAGATATTTAAGCTGTATAGACACATAAGGGTTTCCTATATGGGACTGAAGAATGAGTCTCTCTTGCCATCTTGTTGGGGACAGTTTTGCCTGACACTTTCTACTCACTTCTTTTATCCTTTTTTGGACATTGATAAGCATGTCTATTGTCTATACTTTATGACATATTATTTTCATGAATACTTTAGATGGATTCTACCCAACATAAAGAAAAAAATCTACTATGCTGCAAAATTATAGAACATTGTTCATAAAATTCAGTCTTAATGTGTGTAATCCCAGAAAACACTGGCATAGGCATTGCAGAACAAGATTCCCCGTATATTGAATATCATATGCAATTTTTTTATGTCGTTGAATTGTAGTATTCCAGATTTTAAAATTCCTGCGGAAATTTTAAACATTTACAAAAGAAAATGGCCTACGCAAACTGTTAGTAGTTACACAGATGCTTACAGTGAAATAGAACAGCTCTTATGAGCTTCAATTACTGGCAAATACATTACTATTATCTCCTTTAAAATCCCTCAGTAGACAAAAGAAGTCTGTATCACTTACATGTGTATCATAATCCCCAGCACTCTCCGCTGAGTATCCATTTTAAGTAGCAAGTGGGCAATCTGTAATTAGCAATTGGGAAAACGTATATATAAAAAAAAAAGTTTCAATGTGTTTTATTACATGCTTTGATCCTCTTTAAAAGATAAAAGATATAGGCAGCAGTTTAGAAATATTACATTTCTAACAGTGGGTTTGTCAGGCTGTGCCTGCCTTATCTGTCAACTAGCAAATGACAGTGACCACTTACAGTGATTGCAAAATGCACCAAACACACTATATATGTCATATCCTTACAGACCGGTAACTTTGATCGTCTTCTTTTTGATTATATCACAATCACCTCGTTCCATTTTAGCTCCTTTCTTTAGTTCTCTCTGGGGGTTCAGATGTCGTTCCTGTATGCCTTAACAGATGAATCAGTTTTCCCTTTGGTAAATTGTCTTCCGGGAAAGATGAAGACTTCATGCATTGATTCTGACCACAGCCTTACTTCAAAAAGGGTATAAGAGACTACGGGCCTTTCTTCTAATCAGATTAAGGTGCTTGTTTTCATATTATTAAGTAATTAAGGAGAGAACACATTAGTCGATAGTTCGGTTCAGGGCCTGTCTGCCTTGACTTAAAATGTGTTGAGCATTGACAGCTAACCCAGTTTCCATTCATTCCTATTGCTATGAACCACAGGGGAAGATGAAATGTATTTTTTGAATCACATTTTGCCTAAAGGCTCTCAGTAAAATTTAATTTTCTTACAGCATTGATTTTTCCATTATAGGTTGTAACAGTCTAATGATATCTCATAAGAATTTTTAGTGTTAAGAAAAAAGGATGTAAATGACTTAGCAAAGATAACTGCAGATGATTCAGGGCTTCCTCCTGTTATCAGAAATTTCAAAGATCTTTCTAGTTGACTGTGATTTAGATGTCACTACTTCTACATTTTCTTATGAGGAATGAATGTAAATACACTTGGCTGCCGCAGATCTCAGCTCTTTCATCTAATGAATGAGTGGCCACAAAGTTCAGAAACCAGGAAAAAATTATTTCTCTCCGCAGCTCATTACAGAGTCATTAAGTTAATGAGAAGGGAGTTTCCAATGAACCAAAGGAAGCAAAGAAATTATGAAAATGTGGATTTGGTGCCTATCTGTATTTAATATCAGTTTACACCTGCATTGAAGGCGTTGCAGATCTGCTAACATACATGACAATATGGCACACCAAGCTTTACTAATAAAAATGACAGGCAATGGACAAAAACTGGATGACCTCTTAATTGAGTGACTGGCATAATGGGGTCTGGCACTGTAATGTAACCGAATCCCAGGAATAACATAAATTTTTAAAATGAGCATAAGGTGGCTTTCATATTGTAGTGCCAACGTCCCTGCAGGGATGACGACTTACCACCCTGGCCAGGTCGCGTCCTCCCCCACACCCTTCTGACTGTCCATGTGTTTTGTTGCCTCCTTCCCCTCCCAGGGCCTGTGTATGCAGCCCAGGTTTCACAGTAGTGTGCTTAGGGCACGCGCATGTGCACTGGCCTTCCTCTTAAAGTATTTAAGGCACCCTCCTATTTGTGTAGGTGCCTGTGCAACATTCCCAGTTAGTCAGTGACCAGTCTTTATAGCTAGTGGCCACGTCCCGTTACCCTGGTGTCAGTCATTTGTACCTTAGTCTGCCTTCCCATGCCTTACTGTCCCTGCTGTGCCCACCATACCTATCCGTACATGCCTGTCTGTCTTCCCCAGTCACCCTACCTGTACACGCCTGCATCAATGTTCATACCCAAGTTAATAACCTGTCTTGAGAGTCAGCTGCCACAATCTCGGTCACTGCCCTGGGAGTGGTACCTGGTGTTCCCTCCCACTAAAGGGTCCAATGGGTCTACTAATCTCGCTCACTACCCCTACACCAGTTGTGAGTGTTACACATATACATGCACACAGACAGAAAGGGGCTTCTGTGCAATATATGGGCCTGTTTAGTAGTCCAATAGCTCAGCCTAATTACACCTACTTTGGAGGCTGAAGTGAGCCCCTTTACCTATTGGGCCCCTGTGCAGCTGCACAGGTTGCACCCATGATAGGTCTTCCTCTGTGTTTAAAAGGGAATCTGTCAGCATGTTTTTGCTATGTTATCTAAAGACAGCATGCTATAGGGGTTAACACACATATTTCAGCAATGCATCTCTTATTTCACTGTGTGTAGTTGTTTACCTCCAATGTTTGTTTTTGTTTCAGGGATTATCATTACTGGACTAGGTGAGCTACAGATCAGTTAGTCCGGAACGCCCCCTGCTGAAATTAGTAACTTCTTTCTGTTTATAAAATTGTACATAGAGAGCACTCAGTTTGGGCGGGGGGAAGGTTTCTCAGCTCTGTTATATGGCTAAATCTAAAAACTCAGAACCACTGCACCCAGTAAACTAAATGATACATAGCTTGATTCAGGGTTTCTTTACCCAAATTATGTTGCTCTGAGATGAGATGGCAAAATCCTGGGGACAGATTTCCTTTAAGAGTAGACAACTGCTTGGACAATCTATGTCCACCTGTTGCTGTTATTTTATATATCATGTTATGCATACATACGTATTAAAAGATTTTTTAAATTTGATTATATGAGTATTAATTTATTAAAACAAAGTCCCAAAAGTAACAAAAATGGAGAATTAAGGCTCAAGGAGATTCTGTCATTTTTATATGTTCAGTATATAAACTGTACTATAATAGACACATATAAAATATTTAAGTGCGCAGCTTGTTGCTATCTTGTCAAACCAGTTTGTCACTAATCTTGGTAGATACTGGTTCTCGCTGTGGAGATCCAGGGGAAATAGAAATCTCAAAAGTAAAGTTCCATGGGAAAACAAATGCAGATGAATTGGCTGCCTTCCCTAGTTAAAAAGTTGTTTTACGATTGTATGTACAGCCATTTGAAAACCATGACATATTGTTAATCTTGTGGTATAAAGTATTGCGTTATTAGACTTGCGGTGTTAAACAACCCTCCATTAGCTACATAAATGCCAATTGGTGGGTATTTAATAACTTGTTTAAATAGGCTAACTGCACTTTGTTAACATGAATGTTCTGTATGTTCGGTATGAAAGCAGAACCATTCCCCTCAGCAGTACGTCTTGCTTACACAGGATGATATGTACCACCCCTGCAGCATTCAGACTGCTTGGATCCGGGGTTGCTGTGGCTTGAGGGTCTCCAGACCTGGGGGCTTACGGCCGCTTGAAAATAAACGGGGGACTATTTACAGGGGGCTTAGTGTTCGTGACGCCACCTGTGGTTCGCGGTAAGGGGAGTACCGTCGCTGCTGATGGGAGTACCCGGGGGAGATGGAGCGGGGCAGCCAGATGACATTCCCTTCACGGGTGGGGTAGGCCCCAGGACTCTGGATGATGGAGACATAGGGGAGCGTGGTGCAGGCAAGGCAGGGAGATTTGGGGGAGAGCAGCATACTCACTCAGGCCATGTGGATGTTGGTGCGACCACTAACCTGACTCTGACACAGGAGTAAACCAAGTCTCTGGGTGCCACTGCCACTCGGGGGAGCTCGTCCGGGAATCCATCCCCATTGGTATTGCTGATGGTTCTGGACCTGCCTCCATGCACTATGTTTAGACGTTTCTGAGTGACCCCTTGGCCTGAAGCTTTCGGGGTACAGATCCCTATGATTAAATAGAGGAGCTGTGCTCTCGATGGCTGGCACTTGGGATTTCAGTGGGCCGCATTAGCTGGAAAACCCTATCCCCCTTGTTGTGTTGTTGCCTTCGATGTCTGAGCTATAGGGGAAAGTTCATAAAGAGACTATCCTCCACAGGTTAATTATCAGGTTGCGTGAAGCTACTCCCTGATCTAGGGTCAAGTACCCCGCCGTCCTCGGTACCAGTCCGGTTACTAGATTTTCCGGTGCCGACCGTTCTCCAAAACTATGTCTGGGCACCCTTCTTTAATACCCTGCGACTGGGTCTCAGACTCCTCCGGTCCAGGCCACCGTCTGCGACCTAGCCAAAGTCTCCCAGGGAGCTACAACTCCCTCCAGCTTCTCACTCTCTGAAGGCTACCACTTCACTGACTATGTCCCTCCCACCAGTCTATCTGACCCCTAGGCGGGTAGCCCTTTTCCAGCTAGACCACCCACTGGTGTGCCTGACAGGGTGTGGTATGAGGTGTGGTTAGGATTTGAATGCTGATGGAGCAATACCAAAGGTTAGGATCCCAGAACCATGAAGGGTGAGTTCAGTTCCCTGTGACACCCTGATTAGGTCAGGGGCGTCACAGATACATGTCCTGTTTACACAAGATGATGTGCTGCTGAGAATGATAATTTTTAAGCAAGCTCAAAAATAATTTAATCCCATGAACAAGCATGTTGCTTATTCCTCAGATAAATGGCAGCCTATTTAGCCACACTGATTATCAGTAAACGAACATTCCTATATTCACTCATTTTCCAACAATTACCCAGTGTAAGTGCACCCTAATCCTTGGGTCCAGTAATGAACCTAATCCTTGGGTCCTGTAAATTGGATCTAGAATTACAATATAATCCTTTATAAAATGCCCAAGAAGGTACACTTTCCAGCCAAATACGGAATACAAGGTTGTTATACATATTATCTGACAAACAATTGAGACAGACAAGGACACAAGTCAGTTCTATCACAAACTGGGAAATGCTGGGAAAGCGCAATAGCTTCGGATCTGCATCCCATTTATCACTCAATAGACAGTGACATTGGATCCTAATTATAGCAGTTACATCACACTGCAAAGTCCTACATTGCTGCAAAAAAAATGTTTTAGGCTGTATTAGGATGTAGTTTGACACTGTTGGAAGAAAATTAGCTGGCTTTCTGCAATTTAATTTAGTGCTTAAATGAGAGCAGTCATATGTCTTCAAGCAAATGTATTTTGATGATCACACACAATTTACAACTGCTGCCAAATCTGCCAAGGCCAAACATTTGAACCTCCATATGCTTTATAGATTCTGAGCATGGTATAATTGCAGGTAGAATTTGTGACATCAGGTGGTTTAAATATTTAGTACAATTTATCTGTCTTCATCCTGTACATGCTGTTACATTGCTTAAAATATAATTTAAATTGGGACATTATTACAGAAGTGTGAAGAATACGTTCAGTGCAGAATTAACAAAAGACGGATAGCAGGATAGGATGGATAGATAGACAGACAGACAGACACACAGATAGATAGATAAACAGATAGATAGATAGATAGATAGATGAAAAAAGCAACTGGAATTGCACTAGTCCTGCAAAATGTGGGTGCATTCCTTCAAATGCACTGGCAAATGGATAATAAAAATAACACATAGGAGAAAAAGGGTTTCACCCCAAACATCGCAAAAATCTTTAAAAAAAAATATATTCCATGCCAAAGGTACACAATGTTTTTGTTCAAGATGTAGTATATCTTTGGCATGGAATATGTTTCTCAAGAACCTTTAGCTAAAATGTTGCCAATTTTTGCCTAGGATTTAGAGATGTTCGCGTTTAGTGGGTCCAGAAGGATTTTTTTAACCCGAACATCTGCCGAAAGTCCAAACCCCTTATAAGTTTATGGGGACCCTATGAATGTGCTGTAAAATGGTGGTAGAATGTCTAAGGGGATTAGAGCAGGGCAGTTATAGTTAACGACTCTGCCGCGTGGCTGTAACACTACTTCCGGGTCTGCTTATTAACCCTCATTCATATTCACTGATTCCCCCGCCCACCGTCTGTGATTGGCTGTGGTCAAACCGCACCTCCACTCTGTCTGACAGCATCTGTGATTGGTTGTAATCACACATGCTGTCTGAGTCCCTATAGTGGTGTAAAAATAAATTAATTAATGTAGGGTCAACTTATATTGTAAAACTCTCCGCAGATAAAGCAAACAGCTTCAGGCTCCAATTCCAGGCAAGTGGTTATCTTGGCTGTATGTCAAAATAGCAGTGATTCTTTGTGGCTTTTCTAAAATTATTTAAATAAATAATTTAAAAAAAAGGCATGGGGTCCCCCCAATTTTTATATTTGGCCATGATAAAGCTGACAGTTAGGGGCTGGTTCTCAGGCTGGGGGGGTCATTGTTATTGGGCCCACTCCAGCCTGCAGCTGCCCAGAATTGTTCCATCCATTAGATGTGACAATTACGGTATTTTACCAGTCTCATCCCGATTGCCAGCAATCAGGGTAATATAAGTGGTTAATGACAGCTCACAGCTGTCACTAATCCCTGGATTATTATTGGAAGGCATTCATGAGTCCACCCTCATTACTAATACTGTAAGTGAAAAGAAAAAAAGACAAACATCGAAAAATTCTTTTTTGAAATAAAATACAAAAAACTCCTCCCTTTTTTCTCCATTTTATTAACCCCAACACCCAGTTTCAATGCAATCCAAACAAGGTCCCATGACAATCTCTGCTACACAAGGAAGTCGCAGCGAGTGGGCACATTAGAAAACATAACTGCATTCAGTGGCTTCAGGCAGAGACTGAGTGAGTTTATTTCTTTTTCCCTTACTTTTTTTTAATCATCCAAGTGGCCAAATCTGAACAGTTCCAGTTCCTTGAGAATGCTATGCTCATGGTTCTTGCATAGACACTAGGTATCCGGTATGAACATTTCAGGTTTACTACATGGCATAACGTTTTTTTCACCTTTTTGCTTTTTGGAGTGTGACCTCTTTTCTCTGATAGATAGATAGACGAAAAAAGCAACTGGAATTGTACTAGTCTTGCAAAATGTGGGTGCAATCCTCCAAATCCACTGGCAAATGGATACTAAAAAGAAAATGTGTAAAAAAAAATGTATTCCATGCCAAAGGTACACAACGTTTTTTGCTCAGAAGAAGGTTCAAGTGTGTACTGAAACGTCACTATGCACCTATGTGACGAATAAAGGTCAGGTAATTTAAAAATCTGTGGAGTGCTGCCTGTATATTTTTGTCTCTTTTAGATAGATAGATAGATAGAGGGATAGATAGATAGATAGATAGATAGATAGAGTATAGCTAGACGACAAATAGATAAAGAGACCATTCACTTGCCAACTCTAATTGTTTGGGGTCTGGTAAGTGCGATTCTTTTAGGGGGTGTCTGGGTGTCTGCTTTTTGAGGGGTAAACTTAGCAGTATATAGAGGATAATAAATTTTAAGCAGGTAATTTAACCTTTTGTAAATATGGTATAAACCCACCACTATAGGGCTGGTTCTGCACCACGAGAAAAGATCAGATAAGAAAATGCGCATCTGAACCAGTAACAGGATTAACACAAAATGTTGATGTTCCACAATGTGATGATGATTATATTTGAATAAATGTTCGTTGTTTTGTTCAAGCATAAATGTGAATTGTTGTTCATGGAAAAATATGACATCACCTAAAAATAATCCCTAACGCATTTTTTGGACCAAAAAATTATAAAGACATTGTCTCATTTTTGGGGAACATGGTAAATACTACTGTATGTAAGCAAAAGGTGGTGACAAGTATATAAATACAGTGTTCCAGCTATAACAAAGGTATAGGGCCTGATTAACTATTGAATTTACCACTATTTTTTAAATGAAATTTTAGTGTTTTGCACTTTTTTTGTCACCACAAAATTCATCTTCATAGACAGGCAGATATACAGATATATAAACAGGCAGACAGACAAACAGAGATAGATAGATAGATAGATAGATAGATAGATAGATAGATAGATAGATAGATAGATAAGGATTACAGCCTTATTAGGAGCATTAAACTAATTGACTGAAGAATAGTAGGAAGTTGTGTTCAGAAACATGGATCTGAATTTCAGACTCTGCTGTCTTATATTAGGGAAATACAATTTAAGTTTGATAAACTCAGTTTCTTACTCTTGGGATAGTAACACTTGTAAAAACTCCATTGTTTTATTGACTCTGCTGATCAGTGGACCATGGAAAGTAATGACAGAAGTAGGACATGGAGGTTATTGAATGTTCAACACTATTTCCTTCTTACTCTTTGTATTGTTCTAAACCTTTATTTCTAATGCACACATTTTTGATCTTCTGTACTTAAATTTTAGGAAATTTTAGGTCTCTACAAAAAATATTTTAAAAATGTAATCTCTTTAAAGGCAGAAGGATATCACAGTAATATAGAAAACAAACAAAAAATACAAACCAGATGATAAAAGTCTGCTGTTTAATACCATCTTCAACATTGAAATTGCAACACCAAGAAGGAAAACTCATGAGATTATGGTAATCACAGGAATGATAGATATGCAAACGATGTAAAAAAGTACACAAAATTTCAAAACATATTTTTTTCTGTAATGACCACCATTCGCAGAAATACACGTACTTACATAGCATTGTATTCTATCACTGAGATTATTAATGACTGTCTGAAGCATTTTCTGTCACATTAAATGCACTTTGGCATTCAAATCATCAAGAATCACTGCTTGCAGCTCTCTGTGCACTTGTTGACCAATGACGTCTCACTGTGCTCTATGGATGAAAAATCCAGAGATGCTGCAGGCCATAGTAGCACACTTAGGCCACACAGGCTGCTCAAAGTAGCACGAGTAACATGCAGTTGGTCATCATCATGATGATAAATAGTTCCTGGGTCACTTTGGAGAAATGGCTGCACTACTGGATCCATCATTGATCCTTTCTGTACCGCAAATGTGATATACCATGCCTATTGCATAAAACAGTCTCCACAATAACTATATAAAGGCATTTGCACAACATTAGGCTACAAGCCAGATGTCCTGCTAAAGGTGTTTCATTGACTTCAGACCACTGAAGATAATGGAGGCTAGAATAGATGTATATTTTCTTCAGTGATGAGTCCCGCTTTTGACGTAAATGCAATAATAGTCAGAGATTAACCTCACTGGTATCACTGCCTTTGTGTCTGTGTTGCACTTTAAAATAAAAATAAAAATAAATATTGTCCACTGTTTGTAGCCGGAATATATATTTTTGCTTTGGATGTTTAACCGGCCGTGGCATGACCGGTTTCCATGCTCAACATTTGGATGTCAGGCAGAGGTGAGCTGGATCAAATTTTGTTTACTATTGAACTGGACACCACTTGGGCAACACCATAAGGAGATTTTCATCAGAAGTTGTCCTACTCCTGTGATTGTAGTGTCCGATGGCATCATGAATGGTAGCTGAATTTCTGTAATTTTCATTCTAGCTCCTGTAATAGCTCATTGATTAGGTCATGGAAATAGTGATATGACCATTTCTAAAAAATGTCTTAGAATATGTTATTTACCATGACAACAACAGACCGCATGTTGCTTGTGCTACTGTGAGCAGATTGCATGGCCTAAATGTGCTACTGTGGCCTACAGCATCTCTAGAATTCTTTTGCATCATACACCTCTAAGACATCATTGGTTGGCAATTGAAAAGGAGCTGGCAGCAGTGGATCTTGATAATTTGAGTGGCCAAGTGCATTCAACATGGCAGAACATTCCTCAGCCATTAATAAGCTTCATTGACAGCATGTCAAGGTGTATAAGTATGTATACTTCTGCAAGTGAGGCTCATACTCATATTAAGAGGTTTTGAAATATTGCTTCGATTTTTTCATCATTTGAATATCATTAAAAATTTACCATAATTTTAACTTTTATTTCTTAAATCTAAAGTACACATGAAAGTAAGTAACTTTGTAATATATCACATTGGGAAAAATCTGTTTCTTTCTCCCCCTGGATTTATCTTTCACTCTCATTCATGAGTAAAATCTGTCTTCAGTGAAGACAGATTTTTTTACACAACTAACATCGGAGATGATGGTGGGTTTGGCTAAAATTCTCTGGAAAGGAAAGGAGAGAGATGCTGGAGACAGAGAGAGACTATCTGCTACAAGTTCTCTTGAGTCGACAGGTACAGTATTACATAGAAATTTATAAACAACAACTACCATCGCTTATATCAGTAATGGGAAAATCTTTATTTATTAAGACAGATTTTAACCATATATTAAAAAATTGAGAATTAAAAATCAGTCAGGGAGGAGAAAAGCAAAGTTTATTTTTTCTACTAAGGTACACTACGAAATATCTTATTTTCACATGTTCTATTAACAAGAAAAATAATAAAATGATAGTTACTCTTTAACATGTCTATCGATCCTGTGATTTCACTAACTCCACAAATTTTTTTGGTCTTGCAATTTCCATGTTGATAAAGGTAGGTAGATAACATGGTGTCATAAATAGTTGCTGACTGATTCAGTAATGTCATAATTTGCTGACTAATTCACATGTCAAAGATGGATAACTCTTCCTATATATAGAAATATGTCAAGTAATTGCTCTACATGCAGTTCTAGAATCGATAAGTAAGCTGTACTTTAATGAATTCAAGACTTTGGTGTCTTGCGGTGACTGTTCTAGGTCCTAATTATCACATGCAGTGCATGACTGTGATTCAGTGTCAATTGTTTTCGTTACTTGTTAATGTGGTTCTAATGTTAGATATAAGATTGACACCTTTGAATAACACCAGCTGTTCTATATTAACCCCTTATGGAAGAAGACAAATTTCATTTTTGAGATTTTATTTTTTCCTTCCGTTCTTTTAAGAGACATAGCTTTTCTTCCCATCTACATATAAACATAAAGGCTTGTTTTTTACCCTAAGTGAAGATGACAACAATATCATAGCAAAAATAATGATGATTGGGTCTGGAGCAATTTTTTGTTGGCTTATAAATAGTGATGAGCAAGCACTACCATACTTGGGTGCTCGGTACTTGTAAGGAGCAGTTGGATGCTCAGATGGTCACGACTTGTGTGCCAAGTATCATGGAAGTCAATGGGGGACACAAGCATCTTTCCAAAAGATTTCCAGGAAAAATGCCCAAGTTACCCATTGACTTTTATTACACTTGGTATATGAGTCATTCCTTTCCCATCTAAGCATCCAACTTCTCGTTACGAGTACCAAGCACCCGAACATCTTTGTGCTTGCTCATTACTACTTAGTAAGCGTTCAACTTTTACCTACATAAAGTTTAGAGCCGATGAAGTCTAACCACCTGTATCTTATTGTATGTTACATTCTCTTGCAGATGTAGCTCAGATCAGAGGCATCCGCAGCCAATTTTCTTAAATTAGCAATGCAATTCATGTCTTTGCATGCAATTCATGTGTTTGCGCATAAACAAATGATGGCTTATTTTTTGAGGGATGAGTTGTACTTTTGAATGACATCATTGATTTTCCAACATAATGTCCTGGAAAACAAGGAAAAAATCCAACGAGGGAGAAGTTTTGAAAAAAAACACAATTATGACATGGTTTTGGAAACAGTTTGTGCAATGTACATTTTATGGTAAAAATGATCTGGCAATAAGATTTTCCGTATCAGTACAATTACAAAAAAAAACAAACATATCCATTTTTTTTGTATTCATTTTGAAAAAAAATCAGGTATTTGCCACAAACATTTGAGGTTGTCACCATTTTCCAAGACCCATCACGTTTTCATTTTATGCTCAATAGAGCTGTGTGATAGCATATCTTTGTGAAGCAACACAATGTTTTTCTTCTTTGTATCCATTTTGGGATAGATATGTTTTTATCCCTTGTTACAGCATTTTTTGTGTGATTGCAATGACCAAAAAAAACATAATTTTGTTGTTCTTCAATATTTCTGTTTACAGTGTTTATTAATCTGGTTAATATTTGTTTATACTTTGATAGTTTGGATGGTTCTGACTGCAGCAATATCACAACATATGTGGGTGATTTAAAATTTTCATTATCTTTATATTTAATGAGGCAAAAGGGGGTGACTTGAACTTTTATGTATTTGTAATTTAGTTTCATATTAATTAAAACTTTTTTTCCAGTATTTTTAATAGTCCTCCTAGGGGACTTGAAGCTGTGATCGTCTGATTGCCTGTGCTATATACTGCATATAGTTAAAATCGCAGTCTCCTTTGAAGCTCAGTCACAGGTAGGGTTTCAAAGAAGAACTGCTATGAAAAGCATGGAGATCTTCATCAAACCCTCTGTTGTCATAGCAACCTTTTTCAACCCACAATCACATCACGGGCGCACTGATGGGCACTTAAAATGGCTTGCCCATATGCCAACGTGTGTTAAATCCTGCTGTCAGAGTTTGTCAGCAAGATCTATAGTGGACAGAAATATCCTTCCTGTAATATATAGCCAATACCTTTTGAACATGGGGTGAGCTTATCCCTGGACCCCACTGCATACACCCCACTATATATGGTGAATATCATGAAGGGATTAGATAGCAACAAATTACATTATATGGACTTCCCACATACCTGAAAAGGTGGTTAAGCAGTGCTCCATGTTTGGAGCAGTTAATCTCCAGTGTACAATATGATCAACAGTGAAAAATCAGGCAAGCTGAATGGATATTATTCCAGACAATAAATTATTCAGACCTCCTATACAGATTTGACTACTGCCCAGAATCTGTTGATTTTAACGAGTTCTGCTAACATTTTTCTAATGGCCTGCTCACACCATTGCATTTTATGCCCGAGTGCAATACAACAAAATATTGGATTAATATTAGCTTATGGGGACACTACCATGTCAGAATTTCTCCTTGGTCTGGCAAGGGCCAAGGAAAAAATTGCAGCATGCCCGAATTTGATCTAATATTCAGATTATACTTGACACTGCAAGTCAATGAGTACAAGGAAATTTTCAGACTACATGACTGCACTCGGATGACATCTATGTGATGTCCCCATTTTCATGCACCAATACAATGGAGCAGATGTAGAAATCGGATAAACTTTGGATACACTTCTGAGAGAATCGAAACACACTGTGCTGACACCCTGCTCAAATTTGTATCAGAGTCTGTTCAGTGTGCCATTAAGATAACATGCCCAATTCTCTCGGATGAGAGGAACTACGGTCATGTGACCATGGCCTAATATGCATGGAGAGCTATACAATCAGGCTTAGGCCGGAGTCACACTTGCGAGTGCCTTGCGTGTAACTCGCGCGAGTCTCTCATTGAATCACCCGGCACGGCCACACCTTCTCCTGACAGGAGTGGGTCAGTTGCATATATCTCTTTGCAACTCAGTCGCTCCGGTCTGGAGACTGGGGGGTAGTGATGGGTGATTCAATGAGAGGCTCACGCGAGTTACATGCAAGGCACTTGCAAGTGTGATACTGGCCTTAGAATGCATAAAAAAATGCCGTTTTCTTCTAAATACTGTGATTTTAAGATTTGAAACTGATTAGTAGTGTACTACCTACTTAGCATTAAAACCCTTTAATGTTGCCTCTTGAACCAATATAAATATAATAATACATTTTTTTAAAAAAAGTCTAATATAATCTATCAAATCTAGTGGTCACAGACCTACTTGTGATGACTAATTTAATTACAAGCTTGATAAACTGCATTTTTTTCCAATCTTCATAAGCTGGAGCAAAAAAAAAAAAGAAAAAGAAAACCTTTTATGCACATCTCTCCTCAATCAGAGGCTGTGCTATGAATATCAGTGGTTTATATCACATTTTGTTTCTCATCTATTCCAACATATGTGCAAATGTCTTACTTTGTACATAGCCAGCTGCTTGTGTGCACTAAGTTAAGAAGAGGACCAGGTGTTGCTGAATCTCACATACACAGTTTCTGGTGGTTGCTGATGTGTAAAAAACATCAAACGTTTTTCCTATTTTTCTTTTTGAATACAAAGGATAGAAAGGCGCTGTGTGTTTTTATTTATATATTTTTACAAAGCATCAGAGAATATATTGTTGTAAGGTAATTTACAAATGATACAGGTTCTCATAGAAATCTAACATGAGACTTTTATATTTCTTTAATGTTCCGAACGGACAAGAGCATTATTAAAAAAAAAGTAGTCATTAAAGATACATATATCAGTGTGCAGGCTCTCGCAGAATGCTTAGTATTTTTCCCCCAGAAATTTGTTGCCTAAATTAGATAAATAATATTTTACATCACATTTCTCAAATAAATGGAATGAAAGGGTTTGTTTTCTTAGAAAAGGGTCAGTAAATGTTATATTGTGGAATTATTAATTGTAAAAATTTGTTGTGCCAGATGCAATGCTTAAAGTGGAACTAAACTTTCCAGTAACTTTCAGAATAAGCTGTCATGTGGAATAAAATCATTATTGGCTCATGTGCACGTTGCGTAATTGCATGCATTTACTCTGCGTATAGCACTGCAGCGTAAATGCATGTGTCCTGCGTCCCCTGCACAATCTATGAAGATTGTGCATGAGACGTGCGCACAATGCTTTTATGAACGCAGTGATTTGGGTGCTAAAATTTTGCCCCAAATCCGTGTGTTCATAAAAGCAGCATGTCAATTATTTCTGCGTTCTGGATGCAGCTCCCACTCTGTCTATGGTGGGGGCAGCAGCCATAGCGCATGAAATCGTTTTTTTTAACAAAAATACTGCATTCATTATTCAGCACATGTATATGAATATTCTGCAGTTCCGCACGCATGAGCGCTATGACTTGTATCTAATTTTACAGCATATTTCCCTCTGAAGGTTCTAGCTATAATTTGCAATTGACTCTGATCTAGTAAGTAGACATTATATGCTATGATATCTTCCATACACAAAACACTGTTTTCTTCTTGGTAGCCTACAGCTACGGTAGAAGCAGCTGTAGAATGTAGGAAATTATACAGTAGTACAGAATTGTAGCATGAATTTGGTACCAAAAAAGATAGCTAGAATCTGAATTAGGGTACACTCACACGAGCGTATGAACCGGACGAGAGCAATGCAATAAAATCTCACATTGCACTCGGACCAATGTTATTTAGTGAGGGAGAGCAGATGGTCAGGTTTGTTCTCATCCAGATTCTGGATGAGAGAAAAGTCACAGGATGCTGCTATTGTCAGCAAGAGCCATGTTTCCCACACTCATACAAGTCTATGGGTGCAAGTGAAACATCGGACTGCACTCGGACAATATCGATAATCATATCAGCTGACAATGGAGGAGATGGTAAGATTAATTCCTCCCTCTCCTCCTCAGTGCCTGCCCTCTCCTCCACAGCTGTGAACCGATCACAGGATCGGATCACAGTTGCATGACACTGGTAGCACAGCGGGAGCCAAGGGTCATTAGCATATCGAATTGGATGGCATACCATCGTGTGAATCTAACCGTATTTGTTTCTTTGCCTCTCATTCTTTTTCTCACTATGCTGCTCTCTCTATATCCCCTCAATAAACTTCAATACGCTTTGCAGTTTGACACCTCACTGTCAGTCAACAAAAAACAGAATGTTTGCAGCACCTCAGTTGAAATCCTTCATAAGAAAAGTGTGTGCAGGTCAAAAATCCAAGGGATCCTCTTGGTAATCAGCACATAATATAATGAAAGACAGCGTCCCAGGGGCAATCTTCAGAAGAATATTTACTCCATCTAGACAGCAGACAGCAACATTTCACCCTACAATTGAGCTTTATCAAGCATGTCTGAAAAACTCCCATACCCAGGTCTAAATACACCATGCTTATAACAAATCACCAATCAGGGGATTCCTCACCCCCACAATTCTTTTATTTACCTTTGTCCGTCCAATGGAACCAAGACGCCAGCGCATGCGCAGTACCGCTTTTTCCTAATAGGACTGTTGAATCACATGGCTATTCTGTGGACACAGTATTGGACGGCAGTTGCCATGTATATATAGACGCTGCTGACCGGAACCTTTTTCGTGGAACATTTTCTACACATGGTATCTTGTGTTCAATTGCATACAGGATTTTATATGCGGTCACCTTTCATGTATTGTGGTTCAACTGTTACAATCTTTGATGAAATCTTGTTATATGGAATGTTTCTGTATTTTTTTTGTGAAACACTATTGTGCTTGGATAAGAGCAGTGTGTGGGGGGGAATCCACTGATTGGTAATGTGCTATGAGCATGGTGTATTTAAACCTTGGTGTGGAACCTTTCAAGCATGCTTTATAAAGCCCAATTGTAGGGTGAATTTGCTGACTGGATAGAATAAATACTGTATTCTTCTGAAGAATACCCCTACGATGCTGTCTTTCATTATATTATGACCTCACTGTCAGTGAGTCTTGTTTTGCATAAAATGGATTTGAGATGCTTTTATTTTCATCATGAAAGATGTATTCTGGAGACGTAGGAGAGGGGAAGAATTGGCTCATAAGTGGAAAAAGATTTTTTTTTCTCTTATATGATAAAAATATAATAAACATTTTTTTAAATTCAATTGAAGGGAATTTGTAGTAGGATGAACCGTCCTAAGCTGCCTATATGGGTATGCAGGTCAAAGGAAGCTGAATAAAATGATACCTTGATATCTATGATCTTCCGTCTTATTCAAGAGAAATCGATATTTTTCATAATATGTAAATGAGCTGTTAAGATCTATGAAGTGGACACCAATCTTCATTAAAATATGCCTCCAGAGATTATTTTAAATTAAAGAAGCAAAACCAGTGTAAGACATGTAAAAACTGACAGTCTGCTCTCCCGATCTACATTTCTCACACTGGAGATGTCCTTTCTCATTGAAAATAAGCTCTGGAGGCAGATTTTTGGGGAGGTTTATGCCCACATATCCTAAGAGCTAATTCTGCGTGTCTGCATGTCCCGCTTTACATTTTTTCTAATAGTTTGGATGTTTTTGTTGCATTTATAACTTTATAAGGCCACGTGCACACATTGCATATTTAATGAGTTTTTAACCTCAGTATTTATAAAGCCATGTGCAAATGTTGAGTAATTAGTGAGTTTTTGACCTCATTATTTGTAAGCCAAAACCAGGAGTGGGTAAAAAAATGCACAAATACTAAGGTAAAAATCTCACAGTATACTCAATGTGTGCATGTGATCTGAAATACGCAGAAAACCTTAGTGTGACTTCCATTTGTAGAGTTTATTATATCCTTTCAGGTTATTAAAAAGGTTATAAATTGCAGCTATGATGTCTATTGTTTCCTTAATAACTGTAACATAACATTGTCAAGCACTGATGGTGTAAAGAAAACGAAGAGTAAATGGATGTTAGGTGTCCTGTATATGGCTGTAAAACAGACTGCTTAAAAATGGATGCATTTTTTTTCAATGTATTAAGGAGTTGAAAAGTGTCTATCTTCAAGAAGCTATCAAAGTGAGGTCTTTTACAGAGCTGCAGGACTAAAGAGTTTTATCTTGAAATCTAATGCTTTTACACAGAGTTTCTGTCCTTTTAGATGTTCACTAAGAATTATCTGAATCTGCTTGATGCCTTTAAGGCTATAAAGGAGGTAAAGTATAGGCCTCTTATTACAAAGTTCCTTTGTTGTTGCTATGACATCTGCTAATGAGGTGACTGCCCTCTCCAACACTTTCTCTTACACAATGAACACTACACCAGTGACGATAGGAGGGAATACGCTCAGTCATGAATTTGTTCTATAAGTTTTTTACAATAGTTTGAATGGCAGAAAGATAGCAAGCTTTTTTTCTCTTTTTAACATAGAACTAAACAGTCAAATAATCAATATATATATATATATATATACAGTTAGGTCCAGAAATATTTGGACAGTGACACAAGTTTTGTTATTTTAGCTGTTTACAAAAACATGTTCAGAAATACAATTATATATATAATATGGGCTGAAAGTGCACACTCCCAGCTACAATATGAGAGTTTTCACATCCAAATCAGAGAAAGGGTTTACGAATCATAGCTCTGTAATGCATAGCCTCCTCTTTTTCAAGGGACCAAAAGTAATTGGACAAGGGACTCTAAGGGCTGCAATTAACTCTGAAGGCGTCTCCCTCGTTAACCTGTAATCAATGAAGTAGTTAAAAGGTCTGGGGTTGATTACAGGTGTGTGGTTTTGCATTTGGAAGCTGTTGCTGTGACCAGAAAACATGCGGTCTGAGGAACTCTCAATTGAGGTGAAGCAGAACATCCTGAGGCTGAAAAAAAAAGAAAAAATCCATCAGAGAGATAGTAGACATGCTTGGAGTAGCAAAATCAACAGTCGGGTACATTCTGAGAAAAAAGGAATTGACTGGTGAGCTTGGGAACTCAAAAAGGCCTGGGTGTCCACGGATGACAACAGTGGTGGATGATCGCCGCATACTTTCTTTGGTGAAGAAGAACTCGTTCACAACATCAACTGAAGTCCAGAACACTCTCAGTGAAGTAGGTGTATCTGTCTCTAAGTCAACAGTAAAGAGAAGACTCCATGAAAGTAAATACAAAGGGTTCACATCTAGATGCAAACCATTCATCAATTCCAAAAATAGACAGGCCAGAGTTAAATTTGCTGAAAAACACCTCATGAAGCCAGCTCAGTTCTGGAAAAGTATTCTATGGACAGATGAGACAAAGATCAACCTGTACCAGAATGATGGGAAGAAAAAAGTTTGGAGAAGAAAGGGAACGGCACATGATCCAAGGCACACCACATCCTCTGTAAAACATGGTGGAGGCAACGTGATGGCATGGGCATGCATGGCTTTCAATGGCACTGGGTCACTTGTGTTTATTGATGACATAACAGCAGACAAGAGTAGCCGGATGAATTCTGAAGTGTACCGGGATATACTTTCAGCCCAGATTCAGCCAAATGCCGCAAAGTTGATCGGACGGCGCTTCATAGTACAGATGGACAATGACCCCAAGCATACAGCCAAAGCTACCCAGGAGTTCATGAGTGCAAAAAAGTGGAACATTCTGCAATGGCCAAGTCAATCACCAGATCTTAACCCAATTGAGCATGCATTTCACTTGCTCAAATCCAGACTTAAGACAGAAAGACCCACAAACAAGCAAGACCTGAAGGCTGCGGCTGTAAAGGCCTGGCAAAGCATTAAGAAGGAGGAAACCCAGCGTTTGGTGATGTCCATGGGTTCCAGACTTAAGGCAGTGATTGCCTCCAAAGAATTTGCAACAAAATATTGAAACTAAAAATATTTTGTTTGGGTTTGGTTTATTTGTCCAATTACTTTTGACCTCCTAAAATGTGGAGTGTTTGTAAAGAAATGTGTACAATTCCTACAATTTCTATCAGATATTTTTGTTCAAGCCTTCAAATTAAACGTTACAATTTGCACTTGAATTCTGTTGTAGAGATTTCATTTCAAATCCAATGTGGTGGCATGCAGAGCCCAACTCGCGAAAATTGTGTCACTGTCCAAATATTTCTGGACCTAACTGTATATATATAAAATTAGGTTTAAATGATAAGGGATCTGGTGTGTTACCTATATTTGCAACCATGTACAGTCAATGTGTGACATAGTGAACTATTAAAGCTACCCTGTCGTCAGGATTTTATATCCCAAACTATTGACCTCTATGTAAAGGTGCTTTAGCACAGAATAAATCTATATCTTGCTTGTCGAAATCTTTTCAGCTGTTTTAGAGAAATCCATTGTTGAACTATCCTAAGTAAAGGAGTTTAAAGTGCAGGTAGGTGGGACAATGCATTTGCCTCTCTCCCTATTCTCTACCAACTGCTTATCTCTTGTCTCTAATTGATTGATCACTCCTCTTTCAGTGACTTGCTTTACCTAGAGGGATTTCTCACCAGTTCTGTCATTATGTGAGGCGGACCATGTACAAATTGATTGTCTGACTCCATTCATCAGAAACTTACTGTCCATGCACAATGGTGTTTGCTCAAGATCTTGCTATTGAAAACAGCCTAGAGCCCCCCGTCACACATAGCAAGATCGGTCAGGTTTTGTGACGTATCAGCGACCTTGCCAGCGATATAGCTGTGTGTGACAAGCAGCAGCGAGGTCGCTGATCATGACACAATGATCAGGACCAATTTTTGCTTGTTGGTCTCCTGCTGTGCAGCACGCATCGGCGTGTTTGACGGCGGGAGACCAAAGAGCGCCAGTTCTGAGTGTGCAGGGGGCCGTCGTTACACGGGTCGATGGTGGCTGATGGCTGGTCGCTGGTCGCTGTGGAGATCTGCCTGATTGACAGTGACAGCTCAACAGTGACCATGTAGCGACATTCCAGCGATCCCTGCCAGGTCGGATCGCTGGTGGGATCCCTGGTACGTCGCTATGTGTAATGGGACCCTTATTTCTTCTTCAGCAACAGGGAAAAGGGAGGACAAATGTATTGTCCCACCACTTTGCACTTGAAATTTATTTACAAAATATTTCAACTATGGATTACTTTAAAACAGTAAAAAAAAGATTTCAACAAGCAAGGTATTAATTTATTCAGCATTATATCGCCTTTACTTACCAGTCATATGTTTGGAGCAAAAAATCCTGAGTTTCCCTTTAAATTTTAAAGTCTTCATTAAATGAACACTACAGTAACCAACCACCTATAAGATCAAGAAGTGACTGTCAAATTATAAGACTTTTCCACATTTTTTTGACACGTAATGATCTAAAATATTATATAAATAATTATAGTCCATGGTGACATATAATTTGACAGCTCCAGAAATTGTGGCATTACTTCAGCTGTCCAATACATATTCAGTTACTCTGTGGGATTCTTTTTTTCAATTCCAAACTTTCAAAATATCCAGTTATAACAATCTGTTATGTAATGTAAATATAAAATGTAGTTGAACCATCTAGTTTGCAATGATCAGGGTAAAAATCTAAGCCTAAAAATTTCACTACTTTGCACCACTAAATCAAGTTTTAGGAATGTATTAAAAAGAATTTAATGGGGGAAAATAGATATACTTTTCATCTCTGTTCACCAATGAACTGCCTGTGTCAGGTATCATACAGTGAGGCAGAAAGCAAAGTTCACCACCCAATATAACTAAAGTAATACAAGTCGAAATATGGCTGCATCTGAGCAAAGTAACTCCTTTATGACCTTTGACATAAGTTTGTGTCATGGGATAGGGGTTTGCGAACTAAGATGTAGACTGAGGAGTTTATGTCACACAGGAGCTATGTCAGCACGATCGCCGCCGGGAGCTCGGCATAATTTATATCCGAGCTTCCGCTGTCACAAGCAGGCTGGCTGTTTAACCCCTAAGTTGCACAAATAATACTGATTGCAGCAGTTAGCAGGCTGCGAGAGGGAGTGCGTCATGATCACGGGGCCCGATCATTGGCATTGTAACTTAAGGTCATATGACAACCTCTAGGTTAGCTGGCTACATTGACCTGCTAGGAGCATGGTCTAACAGATGTTCTGTCAGTGTTACACTGACATATATAATAAATTGCCATGCTTGTGCATTGTAATACATCATACCAGATCAATGTAATAAAGTTAATTTCCCATTCTTCTGATAAGTAAAAACAGAAAAAAAAACCTTAAAAAATGTAAGAAATCAGAAAAAAGTTTACCAATAAATATGTATAGTTATGTAAAAACAAAAGTAAACAAAACAGTACAGATATCTGGTATTGCCTCATCTGGAACAACCATATATATATAAAACTGTCACACTAGTTAATCATTTCAGTGAACACTGTAAAAAAATAACAAAATAAACTATCTTTTCATCATACAGCTGAAAAAAAGTAAAGGAAAACAAGATCAAAAAGTCATAAAAATATAAATGGCATTGCTGAAAAAGTCATCTTGTCCTGCAAAAAACAAGCTTCCATACATCTCCATCAGTGAAAAAAAATAAAAAAGCTATAGCTCTCAGAATACAGCAATGCAAAAACAATTTCTATTGCGTAAAATTGTTTTTATTGCATAAAAGTGGCAAAACATAAAACAATTATACAGTATTTGTGGAATCGCTGTATTCATACTGACTCAAAGAATAAAGTGGTCTGACCGCTTTTACGGCACAGTCAATGGCATATAAATACACAAAAAAATACAGAATTGAAGTTTCTTCTTGATTTTGTTTCACAAAAAACAGAATAGAAAGAAATAAAAAAATATTATTTGGCCTAAAATATTACCTATAAAAACTTCAACTTATCCAGCAAATAACAAGCCCTAATATAACTCACAAGAAAAATAAAAAATCTATAGCCTTCAAAATTTGGTGATGCAAAAAACCTTTATTTTGTAAAAAAAAGCATTTTCTAGTGTGATAATAGCCAAACTTTAAAAAACTATATAAATCTGTATACCTGTAATCATATTGACCAAAGGAAAAAAAAAAGTCCGGTCAACAACAGTTTTGAACACCTTTGAAACGAATAACACCACTGAACAGAGGTCAAATGGAGTCTAGAGTAACTCTGCTTCCTCATTAGTGAATATACCATTGTGGATTTCACCTGAATGACATATTTCTGAGATGTAGATGGAAACCTTAAAGTAAGCACTCAGCATAGAGCACAGGATAAATGTAAACTCTTCTGTACCCCAAACTGCCACCAATACCAATCAACTGGACCAAAAACAACCAAGTCCCCACTTAGGTCCATCATTTGCTAATGAAAATATAATGTGATGCCACGTTACTGGTAGTCCAAAAACTTTGGTAAAGCGCTATGACTCTCTCCAAAAAAAAAAATCCAGCAAAATCTGTGCTCCCAAATCCAAAATCCAAATTATTTCTCCCTTCTGAGCTCCTCAATATGCCTTAATCATAGTTAACATGTTTCCATTCTTCCAAGGAGAGCCCGCTTAATTTACAAGGTGTAACTAAACAAGTAAATGCTGGGCATTACAATGTACTAATCACTTGCAATTTTTATTTCTGCAACATACACTGTGTTTGACTCCATAGGTGTTTTACAGAGACAATCGTAAGTACACCCCATAGATGATCTCCCAGAGGGATATAATTTCCAAAATATGGTCACTTGAGTGGGTTTCTGCTGTTCTTGCACTTAGGGACTCTGCAAACTAGTCTAGGAAAATCTGTGCTTAAAGTGCTCCATCCCTCCTGAGCTCTGCCGTGTGACCAAACAGTACTGTACAATCACAAGTGGGATATTGCCATGTTTACTAGAACTTGTATAACATATTATGTGGTCTCTTTTATGTTTTCTCATTGTGAAATTTGGAAATCTGGTGCTAAAACAACAATTTATTGGTAAAATGTAATTATTTTTTCTTCACCGCCAAATAGCATATAATTTTTTGACACAACTGCCTTGTCAATATACTCACTGCACCACTAGGTTAATTTAATAAGGAGTGTAGTTTTTAAATTGTGGTCATTTGTCAGGATTTCTGCTGTTCTCACCGCTCAGGGGCTCTGCCAATGTAACATGGCACCACCAAACCATTCCATATGAATCTGAACTCTAATATGATGCTCCTTTCCTTCAGAGCATTACAATGTACTTGAAAAGTAGTTTTTGACCAGATATGGAATGTTAAATTCAGAAATAGTGTAAAACAATTGTATGGTCCATGTTCGTACATCACTTTTTTAAATTAAAACTTTGGGGCAAAGCAACATTTTAGTTAAAAAGTGTTGTTTTTTTATTTTCAAAGCCCAATGTTATACAATTCCATTACATGAGGGTTAAAATTGCTCATTAAGCGCTTAGATGAATTCCTCAAGAGGTGTTTCCAGAATGCGCTCACTTGCTGGGGGTTTCTGCTATATTAGCATGTCAGGGGATCTTCATCTTTTATATGACATCTGCAATCTATTCCAATCCAAAATAGAGCTTCAAAATTCAAATAGCGCTCCTTGCTTTCTGAGTCTGGCCGTGCTCCCAAACAGTAGTTTTCCACCAAATATGAGGTATTGATGTACTCAGGAGAAATTGCTCATCAAATTGAGGACACTTATACAGTGCTGGCCAAAAGTATTGGCACCCCTGCAATTCTGTCAGATAATACTCAGTTTCTTCTTGAAAATGATTGCAATCACAAATTCTTTGGTATTATTAACTTAATTTATTTTGATTGCAATAAAAAAACACAAAAGAGAATGAAACAAAAATCAAATCATTGATCATTTCACACACAACTCCAAAAACGAGCCAAACAAAAGTATTGGTACCCTTAGCCTAATACTTGGTTGCACAACCTTTAGCCAAAATAACTGCGAACAACCGCTTCCGGTAACCATCAATGAGTTTCTTACAATGCTCTCCTGGAATTTTAGACCATTCTTCTTTAACAAACTGCTCCAGGTGCCTGAGATTTGAAGGGTGACTTCTCCAAACTGCCATTTTGAGATCTCTCCACAGGTGTTCTATGGGATTCAGGTCTGGACTCATTGCTGGCCACTTTAGTAGTCTCCAGTGCTTTCTCTCAAACAATTTTCTACTGCTTTTTGAAGTGTGTTTTGGGTTATTGTCCTGCTGCAAGATCCATAACCTCTGAGGGAGACCCAGATTTCTCACACTGGGCCCTACATTATTCTGCAAAATTTGTTGGTAGTCTTCAGACTTATAATGCCATGCACACGGTCAAACAGTCCAGTGCCAGAGGCAGCAAAGCAACCCCAAAACATCAGGGAACCTCCGCCATGTTTGACTGTAGGGACCGTTTTCTTTTCTCTAAATGCCTTTTTATTTTCCTGTAAACTCTATGTTGATGGCTTTTCCCAAAAAACTCTACTTTTGTCTCATCTGACCAGAGAACATTCTTCCAAAACATTTTAGGCTTTCTCAGGTAAGTTTTGGCAAACTCCAGCCTGGCTTTTTTATGTCTCAGGGTACGAAGTGGGGTCTTCCTGGGTATCCTACCATACAGTCCCTTTTCATTCAGACACCGACGGATAGTACGGGTTGACACTGTTGTACCCTCGGACTGCAAGGCAGCTTGAACTTGTTTGGATGTTAGTCGAGGTTCTTTATCCACCATCCGCACAATCGTGCGTTGAAATCTCTCGTCAATTTTCCTTTTCCTTCCACATCTGGGGAGGTTAGCCACAGTGTCATGGGTTTTAAACTTCTTGATGACACTGCGCACCATAGACACAGGAACTTTCAGGTGTTTGGAGATGGACTTGTAGCCTTGAAATTGCTCATGCTTCCTCACAATTTAGATTCTCAAGTCCTCAGACAGTTCTTTGATCTTCTTTCTTTTCTCCATGCTCAATGTGGTACACACAAGGACACAGGACAGAGGTTGAGTCAACTTTAATCCATGTCAACTGGCTGCAAGTGTGATTTAGTTATTGCCAACACCTGTTAGGTGCCACAGGTAAGTTACAGGTGCTGTTAATTACACAAATTAAAGAAGCATCACATGATTTTTCAAACAGTGCCAATACTTTTGTCCACCACATTTTTTATGTTTGGTGGGGAATTATATCCAATTTGGCTTTATGACAATTTTTTTTATTTTTTTTCATTGAAGATGAATTAAATGAAGATAATAATACCAAAGAATTTGTGATTGCAATCATTTTCAGGAAGAAACTGAGTATTATCTGACAGAATTGCAGGGGTGCCAATACTTTTGGTCAGCACTGTATGCACTTGGGAGTAAAAAAAATAATGATTAAGTGACAGGAAACAAAATATTATTGTCAATGGTACATTCTCTAAAAGGGAAAAAATTGTATCCCATAGGGACCACAAGAATCTGTATGAGGCACAATTCCTTTTACTCTTTTTATTAATTACCTTGTGAATGGGATTGAGAGTTAAATGTCAGTCTTTCCTAATGAAAAAAGGATGTAGGATTATAAAAAGCTTCATAAGAGTATAATATTGCAGAATAATCTGGATAAGGTGTCTGCATTGGCAAACACTTAGCAGATGAGGTTTAATGTTGATAAATGTAGAGTAATGTAAATAGGCCAGAGTTATTCTATTGCCCTATATACACTAAAAGGAAATATATTCAGGACCACAGAGCAGAAGAAAGACTTGGGTATACTTGTTATAAATAAGCTGAGAAGCATAACTCAACGTCAGGCAGCAGCTGCTAAAGCAAACAAGATTTTAAAGTGTCTAAAATATAGAGACAGAATCTCTCAATATTTGTGTATTATTAAACCTCTATAAAATACCTGTAAAGCTACTTTATAACTATGGGATTCAATTTTGGCCTCCACATTTTAAAAAAGATTTTGGAAAGATAGAGCCAGTTGAAAAGCAGTCAACTAGATTTTTACTCAGGTTAGAAAGCCTCTTTTATAACGAGAAGACAAAAATGTTGGGCTTGCTTAGCTTAGAAAAAAGCTAGAACTTACAGCAGAATGTCTGGGTATGCCTCTAGAACCTCCTGAGGAGGAAACCAGGTGATCCAGCTCTACTGGGGCAAAGTCCGGCATGCACTGATACACTCTGACAGTGCAAGGGTCCAATGAAAGAAAAGAAAAAATGTCCAGCTTCCGGAATAATAGTAAAACTACTGCAATTTTATTTAAGGACGTGAAAAATGACACAATGACAAAAATAGGGAGCCCATATGTGGCATAAGGCTACGCGTTCGAAACGCGTAGCCTTATGCCACATATGGGCTCCCTATTTTTGTCATTGTGTCATTTTTCATGTCCTAAATAAAATTGCAGCAGTTTTACTATTATTCCGGAAGCTGGACATTTTTTCTTTTCTTTCTAGAACCTCCTACCTTTACCACTCTTTTGATGAAACTTTGTGAGCACCAATTGTCATCTTCTGTCTCAGTAATAGGGAAAACTGTGTTCAATGAAGACAGATTTTACTGTATATTGTTAATTCTAAGCTTGAACAATCAGTCCAGGTGAAAGAAACAGATTTACCAGATAAGTTATATTACAAAGTTTTTATTTTCATGTGTAATATTGATTTACAAAAAAAATGAAAATGACAATTAATCTTTAACTTGTGCTTTATATAAGACGTGGACTTGTCAGATTCATTCACTGATTGTATTATATTTTAGTTAGGACATAATTGTCCAAGTGCATGTCGACATTTTTTTAAACTTTATAATCTGAACATACCAACATTATTTGAGGAAATCTAAAATTAATCAGTTACATTTTCATAGGGCTGTTTGAGCTTTAAAGATGTAGATCCAATTAAACGTGATCTAAGTGGAAAAACAAGAACACAAACTTCTAAAATAAGACACATAAAAGGATATCATAAGCTGTCATCACAGCATTTAATATAGGTGCTGCAGAACTTGAGAAGATAGAGGAACTGCAATTTAATTGATCTCAATGGTGTAAAGTATAAGTGTGAACAAAAGCTAAAAAAGGAGCTTTTAAAAAAAAGTGATGAAGTAAAACAAAGTAATGTGCTTACAGCTAATATATCACAAGTATATTGCTGCCCTGAATTTACTTTTTTAACAATTTTAATTAAAACTTTAAATTATCATAATTTTTCTCAACAGAACAACCCAGTTTTAGACTATAAGATTTCCTATAGAGTATGTCCGGCTGTACCATTGTGACCTAACAGCAATAAACACAACACCAACTATTACCTGTCAAATCTGTCATATTGCTGCAATGCTAAATGGATCTGAATTGTGTTGGAATGTAGTTTCTTGCTTGAAATATCCCTTTGATGCCAAGAGAAAACGTTATTTTGCCCAAACCAATATTCTAAACCTTGAATGCTCATGAAAACACTTCCCGTTAGAGTGCCATCAAATCCATCACTGGACATTTGTAAATGATTTTATAATGTATGTCTGCCTATAGCAATCATTCACAGAGAAATGACTTGTCAGATCTTCGCACCACTGGTTTTTTATGTGTCAATGTCAATTTAGAGTTAGGAAAGAGAAGCATCTTGGAAGGGATTCTCACCAGTTTTGATCTCAAGTCTATAGCAGGGACATCAAGGATCTCTGATGAAATGTCGAGCATAACCAAATGCATACCAGTGTGGTTACAGTATAAGGTGATCTGTATATTTCTAAATTAAATGTGCGTAATATTGTGAAAGTTAAATATTGTATCTATCAAGGATAAATGGGACTTTATTATCGCATGTGTCAGCTATTCTTTCTCAAATGGTCACACTATGGACTGAAACCTTGCCACATGGACTAATAAAGTCCACTTTATCTGGTTGGTGTGATGCCTCCACTTATTTTTCCTAGCTGGCAGGCTTAATTGCCTAGGAGGCTTAGCACACTGAATTTTTCAGATGGTATAGCTTCAAAGAGTTCTATCTATCTATCTATCTATTTATCTATCTATTTATCTATCTATCTATCTATCTATCTACCTATCTATCTATCTCAGCTTGAGAAAGCTTGGAAACAGCCAAAACATCGCCAAGCCATATGGGCTAATAAACTCAACTTTTTCTTACTTTTTTGGAGTACTTCCTTCTGTTTTTTTCTATTATCTATCTATCTATCTACTTATCTATCTATCTGTCTGTCTGTCTGTCTATCTATCTATCTATCTGTCTGTCTGTCTATCTATCTATCTATCTATTTATCTATCTATCTATCTACCTATATCTATCTATTTATCTATCTACTTTTCTATCTATCTATTTATCTATCTATCTATCTACCTATATCTATCTATCTATCTATCTACCTATATCTATCTATCTATCTATCTATCTATCTATCTATCTATCTATCTACCTATATCTATCTATTTATCTATCTACTTTTCTATCTATCTATCTATCTATCTACCTATATCTATCTATTATCTATCTACTTATCTATCTATTTATCTATCTATTTATCTATATATTGCATATGCACAAACTTTGCAAAGAGCACATTGTTGGCATCACTTTTAGGAAATATTCGTCTAGGATTTGGCAGAAAAGATTATGTTATATATCGTGACTATGTAAATGGGTGGTTTCATGGAACAGGCTCTAAAATGTGTGCAATAGACAAAAATGTGACTGGTCATGAAACATAGACATTATGTTACCCTATATCTATTGCAACCACAGCAAGACGGAAGGCTCTCCTGCAAAGTCCCTATTATTATGAGCTTTGCAGTAAAGGCCTCTTACTTACCACAGTTGCCTTTTGACACAAGAACGCCTGTTCTCCGTGATTCGTTTCTCACCAGGAGATTTAAAAGTTATTCTTGGGTCATAACTTGAAATAAAGTACAGTTTCATCAAATTACAACCATTCGTAAGGCCTCAGGTACAGGATTGCAAAACAGGATAAAAATATACAGCCATATAGAATATGAGATATATGTTGCTTTAACTCTATCTATCCAAGTATTAATGTTGGCATAATTTCAGTTTTTCTTATGCATCATTTTGTATTAGTTTTTTAGTTTTTTTATCCGCCTTTTGCATCAAAACCGTAAAAACATTATTATTATTCTTATTATTATTATTATTATTATGAAATACTCACATTTTATGTTTTATTGATTTCAAAAATTAAATTTAGGCTTTAACTATGCATTTAATGAAACATTGTGCATAGCAACAATATCAAATAAAGTAAATTCTAACTACATAAATATTCAGAAGCATATTCCTTAAAGCAGATCTGAAAAACAGCATGCTTTTCGAAAATAGTTTTCAAAATATCTAGGTAACATAGTGTAACTGTATTAAAGAGAATCTGTCAATAGGATCAACTCTCCAAAGCCATCTTTAAGGGCATGAAGAGTATCTGAAATGTAAATCCATCCATACCTTGATATCTTCTATCTGTTGCTGCATTTCTGAGTAATTAGCATTTAATCCATATGGAAATTAGGTATCAGGTGCTGCTGACATGACAGAGATCACTGCATACAGAGCTTGCTTCTCAACCAAGAACCAGTCTCTTTAACTTGATTGATAGTTCACTGACTTATTTCCTTGCCAGGCTCCTGATATTAAACAGTGAGGAATCAATCAACCAATTAATCAAAATGCTATTTTTTGGAATATGCAGAAACAGATAGAAGATATCAAGTTTTGGATGGACTTCGATTTCAAAGACCTGCACGCTCTTACAGGCATTTCTTTGCGAGGTGTGGTGAGCCTAATGACAATTTCTCTTTTGTTATTTTATAAGAAACAAAACTTATTTTAATATTATGTGATTTGTAAAGGTGAGCAGGTCATCTGAAATTAAAATTTGCCAGCCTTGCTGAATTTTCCCTAAAAATTAAATTCATGGTAAATAAATTTGCCATGAATCTCAATATCGCAAAACCTCTAATTCCCTGGAAAATATGTGCATAACACCTAAAGGTCTCATATAAATGTATTGAATCTTCTTAAAGTTTTGTAATGCAAATACATCCTAAATAATGTCCAAATATCCTCAAGCTATCTGGCAAAGGAAAAACGGATTGTAACCACTGGTAAATAACAACTTATTTAAAAACACACTTTTATATTAGACTTTTTGCAGAAACAGTCCAAAATTGATCTCTTTTGGGGGCAGTGCCTTGCTGGCTTTTATATACACGCAACGCAAAAAGAAGCTGTGGCCTTTTCACAAAGGGTGATGCTACATAGGCTGTGCCTGTTATCAACCCGCTCTGAGTCTTCAGCTCTATGTGAAACAGTGTTGAGCATTTTATTTTGTGATCCTCACAAATTGGATTATATAGTTTAAATTTGTGAGGACCTGCAAATTTGAGGAAATATGATTCAAAATGCTCCATGTATCCATCCGCTTATCTATAGCTGCGTGTTTTATGCACTTTTGTTTTATTATACATTAACTACATTAAATTATTAAAAATATTTTTTTTTTATTTAATGTCTATACATTTGATTGACATTGGATTTACTATCGCTAAAGGCAAATGACCTAAGTTGTTCTAGCAAAGCATTTAGTCAGTAATAATCAACACCATAAGCCACAGTGCTTTATATGTTAAAAAGACTTTTAGATTGGTTTATTGTGACCTACTTTAAATAAAATTCAACATTTACACTTAGGACTTTCATATATGGAAATTAAACTTTAAACAATACAAGCATATATGGCATTAGGTAAAATCTTGATAACGAATCACCTATATAAAGACTTTATTGAAGGCCATGAGGGTTGTCACTTCATTTGCTACTGCGGTAGAGGAATCAATTGTAAAGTCAAGATAAACAAATTAAAGTATATGCATTTTGAATGGCTTAATCGGTTAGTTTATAAGAATATTTTTCATCATACAACACTTTTTAGATAACTCCTGCCCACATTACCAATTAAGGCATGTGGGAGTAATAGATGAGTTTCTATTGAGAATTTGGCATATTCTGCATGGGTCGTCAACTGATTTAGATGATTGTTGCGTAATGCTTTATTTCTCTCTTAGCATTAGTATAGGGACATGATAATTTGCTATGTATTAATCTAGCAATCTATAAAAATAGCATAATGGAGCAGCACAAAAATATTAAACAAACTAAAACATTCTGGACATATACCTAGTCTGTCCTCCATAACACAACAAAAGGGAGAGCAGCAGCACTCAATTAAATTGTGCTAAAACAATGGACTTTATTAGCCCATGTGGCAACATTTTAGTCACATTACAGAACCTTTCTCAAGCAATAAGTGAAGGTACAAAGTGCATATATAAATATTGTAAATCTAATAATTACAATATCATTATTGTCATTAACATACAAAAAGTTCATATATTAATCAGAAAACATGACTACATGAAACATATACAGATTCAAAAGAGCAAGCCATTTCATGATCTATTATCATGCATTTTAAACAAGTTAATAAAGTGCAAGAGTGCAAAAGTTGTTCCTAATAAATCACACATGAAAACATTATTAGAGGGATGACACACCCTATAATAAGTATAAGTAGCCCATTGTAATAATAAGGAACATCTAAGATGGTGTCACTTAGTTCCTACTGCGGATGTCTATGTTTAATCTAGGTCATCATCACTAGGGATGAGCAAGCCTGAACTGTAAAGTTCGGTGTTCATACCGCTGACCTTGTGTTCGGTACTGAACGTTTGACTGTATGTCCGGTTCCTGTCCCTGTTACGCAAAGGTGTGCCCACTAAACATTGGCTGGCCCTGAATAAAGCTTGATGAATGGTTGTAGAGCAGCCAGTAAGCAAGCTTTTAGACTGTGGGCACTTCTGAAGCCATCGCAGATATGCCAATTATGCTAAGTAACTACACTAAGTGAATCATCATTGGTTCTTGATGTGAAGTCCTTTCCACCTTAACAGATATAAACAATTGTATATAGCATAATGTGAAAGTAGTCCACACTATTTAGGGAAATGGTACCCATTTCAATATCCTGAATATGTTCAAGCAAAGTTGTGTAACTACATAAATATTTACCAAAGGTCTATCATTCTATGATACTAGGTACAAAAATAAATTCACAATCCCAACAGGGATGTCCAACATTAAAATAAAAACTATTTATTATAAACCAAAAATATATAGATTTAGAAAAAGAATAAGGCAGCAGGTATCCAGGATCTTTCATGACATTCTAAGTAGCTGATAATGAGAAACCCGGCACTCAACAAGATGAAATTTGCATGTGATGTAGACTTTAATCAAAGTGACAATTCAGTTTGACAATATACATATTATTTGACTAAGTCACTGTACCATCTTAAAGTCATGTAGTCATGTTTCCTGCAACGCGAGTCTACACAGATCATTGCTACCCGTGACATAGAAATTAGCTCTCGACAAGTCAATATGCTCATACATTGACCCATATTCTTCAGACATTTATCCATTAGTCTATTAGTTTATTAGTCTGTTAACATGATATTACTACTGAGCCCTTCCACTCACGTGATCTGTAATCAATCTCAGAAAATATAATATTATATATGACAACACTAGATATTTTTAAGAAAAAAACAAATTTACCGCCAGTATGAGATTCTTAGGGATGTGGGCAAGCACATATTTTATCTAATAAAATTTGTTTTAAACTCCACATTTAATCCATCAGGCTTTCAATTGTTCAATTTGTAATTGGACTTCATTTTTCTGTTTCAAAACCTGAGCCCTAGCTCCTCCTCTCCACTGAGGCAGAATATGATGAATGATCAGGAATCTGAGCTCTGTGTGTCCAAACTCAACAAAGAATTTAGAGATCAGTAGATCCAGCCTCTTCTTAATTAGTATATCAGTTGTGATTGACACGGGTTTTGAAATCCCATGTTGTTTCATCAATATACCATAAGGAATAAGGGCACTGCAGCAATTAGATAGCAAACTTAGACCTACATGTCACATAATTATCAATATAGTATATTTTGGGGGTTACCAGATGTGAGAATTTTTCCCCTTTAAGCATAAGGGGGAAATTTAGCCTAAGCTTAAAAAAATTGAAAGAAACAGTCTTACTGCAAGAAGCAGAACTGTGAAACCATGGAAATGAAATATACCGTTGAAGTTTGTTTTTCAGGATTTTTAATATTTGTCAACAAATAACTGGAGTTAAGTTTTAGATAAAGTATTATTTACTAATATTAAATGTGTTACATATTTTTAATTTAAATTATCTATCCATCAAAAATGGCAGCACTGCAGAGATAGTAAAAAAACATGTGTTCTTTGATCACCCATATATATGCGACATTTCAGTTCCTCAACTTATGAACCTTTCTCAATCCATGAACATTCACTGGGCATAAACAAGGTATATACAATTTACACTACTTTGAAGAGCCAAAACATTGCACATACAAGGGTAAATAAAAACCATAGTTCTTTTAACCCCTTAACGACCGCCGATACGCCTTTTAACGGCGGCAAATTAGGGTACTTTTTCCGATCCGCCGCTTTTTAACGGCGGTCGGAAAAAAGGGTCTAGCGCCCCCCAGAGTCAGAAAATTTCCGGGGTCTCAGCTGCCGGGGGTAGCTGAGACCCTGGAGATCATGATTCTGGCCGGTTTTTCCGGTCCCCGCTCACCTGATGACCGGTATACACCGTATACCGATGATCAGGTTACAGTAAATAACCGCGCCGGTAAAAAATCATTTATCTCCCATCTGGCATAAACAAACATGTCAGATGGGAGATAAATCTCATCCCCCGGTCCTCTCCGGTCCCCCGGTGTCGCTAAAGTGTCCCCCCACCCCCCCTTCCTCCCGAAAATCTAACATGGCGCCGCACATACCGGCGCGCACAGCAGCGCGCCGGCCGCATTTCCCCCTTTCCCATGGTTTCTGTCGCATGTGCTATGACACATACGACAGAAACCTGCTCCCCAGGCCCTGCCAAGTCCCCCCCTATCCCCCCCGGTGTTCCCCGGTGTCATACATACCTGTCAGCGCTGATCCCCCGCGGCCCCCTCCTCCGGCTCCTTCTCAGCAGACGCCGGACACACGTGCAGAGCGCGGCTGTCAGCTTCCTGTGTCTGTGACTCAGACGCTGGCTGCTGCTGCTGCTTGCACAGAGTCTGCAGCTGTGACCCGGGGAGGGTGGGTGCAAATTCTTTGCACCCACTCTCCTCAAATGGAGGGTCTGCCCTCCTAGAAAATGGGGGATACGTTCCCTGAACGTGCCCCCCATATTCTAGAAGGTCCAGAATCGCCGCGGGACGTCCAAATGGATTACAGCAGGGACTTGATTTTTTTTTTCTTTTCAATAAATTGGCCAAAGAGGGAATGTTTTTGGGGAGTGTTTTTTCAAATAAAATTTTTTTTTGTTGTCAATTTTTTTTATTATTACTGTCAATTAGTTATGTCTGGTATCAAATAGACGCCGTGACATAACTAATTGCTGGGCTTGATGCCAGGTGACAATACACATCTGGTATCAACCCCATTTATTACCCCGTTAGCCACCGCACCAGGGCGCGGGATGAGTTGGGGCGAAGCGCCAGGATTGGCGCATCTGATGGATGCGCCACTTCTGGGGCGGCTGCGGCCTGCTATTTTTAGGCTGGGAAGAGTCCAATAACCATGGCTCTTCCCACCCTGAGAATACCAGACCCCAGCTGTCAGCTTCACCTTGACTGGTGATCTAATTTGGGGGGACCCTACGTTTGTTTGTTTTTTTAATTATTTATTTATAAATAATTAAAAAAAAAAAAGAGCTTGGGGAGCCCTCCAAATTGATCACCAGCCAAGGTGAAGCTGTCAGCTGTGGTTTGCAGGCTACAGCTGTCTGCTTTACCCTAGCTGGCTATCAAAAATAGGGGGGACCCCACGTCATTTATTTTAATTATTTTTTTTCTTTTTGGGCTAAATACAAGGCTAGGCACCCTTTAGTGCCACATGAAAGGCACTAAAGGGCGCCAGCTTAGAATATGCAGGGGGTGGGACGTTATATATGTTTGACATCTATCCATTCATCCATTGTAGCATTTTAGGCTGTGTGCCCACAATCAGGGTTTGCAGCGTTTTGGGCGCAGAGTGTTTTCCCTGCGTCCATAACGCTGCGTTGTGCAGTAGAAGCACAGTGGAAGGATTTTTAGAAATCCCGTGCCCACTGTGCTTCTTTTCTCCGCAGCATAAACCGACCTGTGGCGCAGCTTCCCGAGCCTCAGCATGTCAATTTATGCTGCGGAGATGAGTGTGCTCTGCAGGTAGCATAGAACTAAAGTCCACAGCAGCCTGAACCCAAATCGTGGGCATGGGCAGCTGCGTTCTCCCGTGGACAACACTCACATCTCTGCAGGAAGGCTGACACTGTGTACTAGACGCCGTGTCGCTGGATCATGGCCACATAGCCTAAAAGTGAGACATTTGTTGCTACAGCAACATTTTTGTGAAGTACCTGTGGATTCAAAATGCTTACTATACTCCTGAATAAAATCCTTGAGGGGTCCAGTTTCCAAAATGGAGTCACTTGTGGGGGGTTTCTAATGTATAGGTAACCAAGAGGCCCTGCTAATGTGACATGGTGCGCGCAATTTATTTCAACTTTTCCAAAATTCAAATGGTGCTCCTTCCATTCCAAGCCCTCCCATATATCCAAACAGAGTTTTTTGGCCACATATGGGGTATCCCTGCGCTCACAAGAAATTGGATAACAACCTGTGAGGTCCACGTTTTGTTGTGGCCTCTTGAAAAAGTGAGAAATGTGATGCTAAAGAAACATTTTTGTGAAAAAAATGAAAATTTTCAATATGGCAACCTAAGCTTATCAAATTCTGTGAAGTATTCGTGGATTCAAAATGCTCAATATACACCTAGATAAAAGCCTTGAGGTTTCTTGATTCCAGAATGGGGTCACTTGTGGGGGGCCTCCACTGTTTAGGCACTTTAGGGGCTTTCCAAATGCGGCATAGCGTCCACTAATTATTCCAGCCAAATGTTCAGTCAAATTGCACTCCTTCCCTTCCAAGACCTGCCGTGTGCCCAAACAGTTGATTTCCACCACATATAAGATATCACCAAACTCAGGAGAAATTGCAGAATACATTTCATGGTGATTTTTTTCCTGTTACCCTTGTGAAAAAAAAAGCTACCTGGTTGAAGTAACAATTTTGTGGTAAAATTTTATTTTTTTATTTTCATGGCTCAACGTTATAAACTTCTGTGAAGCACCTGGGGGTTCAGGGTACTCATCAAACATCTAGATAAATTCCTTGAGAGGCCTAGTTTCCAATATGGGGTCACTTGTGGTGGTTTTTTGCTGTTTACGTACCTTAGGGGTCCTCCAAATGCAACATGGTGCCCGCAATCTTTTTCAGCCAAATTTCCTTTCCAAAATTCAAATATTGCTCCTTTCGTTCCAAGCCCTCCCATTTGTCCAAACAAAGGTTTCAGACCACATGTGAGGTATCACCGCGCTCATAAAAAAGTGGGTAACAAACATTTGGGTCAAATTTTTGGAATTACCTCTTGAAAAAGTGAGAGAATTGATGCTAAAGCAACATTTTTGAGAAAAAAATTACAATTTTCAATATGACAAAGTAACGTTATCAAAATCTGTGAAGTACCTGTGGGTCCAAAATGCTCAGTATACCCCTCGATAGAAGCCTTAAGGGGTCTAGTTTCCAAAATGGGGTCACTTGAGGGGGGTTCCTGCTGTTTAGGTACCTTAGGGGATCTGTAAAAGCAACATGGTGCCCGCAATCTGTTTCAGCCAACTTTGCTTTCCAAAATTCAAATATTGCTCCTTTCATTCCGAGCTCTCCCATTTACCCAAACAAAGGTTTCTGACCACATGTGGGGTATTGGCGCGCTCACAAGAAAGTGGGTAACAAAGTGTGAGGTCCAATTTTTGGTGTTACCTCTTGAAAAAGTAAGAAAATTAGTGCTAAAGTAACATTTTTAGGTAAAATGTTAATTTTTATTTTTTTTCATTCCACGTTACTTTAGTTCCTGTGAAGCACCTGAAGGGTTAATAAACTTCTTGAATGTGGTTTTGAGTACCTTGAGGGGTGCAGGTTTTAGAATGGTGTCACTTTTGGGTATTTTCTGTCACCCAGGCCTCTCAAAGTCACATCAAATGGGATGTGGTCCCTAAAAAAATGGTTTTGTAAATTTTGTTGAAAAAATGGGAAATTGCTGATGAACTTTGAACCCTTCTAACTTCCTAACCCCAAAAAATGTTGTTTCAAAAATTGCGCTGATCTAAAGTAGACATGTGGGAAATGTTATTTATTAACTATTTTGTGTGTCATAACTCTCCGGTTTATGGGCATAAAAATTAAAAGTTTGAAACTTGCAAAATTTTTAATTTTTTTGTCAAATTTCAGATTTTTTCACAAATAAAATAAAAAAATATCATCCTAAATTTACCTCTAACATGAAGCCCAATATGTCACGAAAAAACAATCTCAGAATCACCGGGATCCATTGAAGTGTTCCAGAGTTATAACCTTATAAAGTGACACTGGTCAAAATTGCAAAAAATGGCCTGGGCATTAAGTACAAAACTGGCTTCGTCCTTAAGGGGTTAATTATAGTACGTCTACAGTGCTGCCTATTTTTCTTATGAATATGGAGGATACTTGGTCGATACCCTGAGGCTTGAACTTTTTTGTTACATCAGTTTAGTCCTGCTTTTTTTGCTATATCAGTATAGTCCTGCTTTTTTTAAGATATCTATCACCTAATTGTGTACCATAAAAATAAGCAAATCCACTTGGGACAAATGTAGTTTACTTTAATTTTCACAAAAAAACTCTAATGCAGCACTATTCAAACTTTAAGCAATTTGATTCACTTGAATTCAGAAAAATGTAAATTGAATGACTAGCACCTTGCTAGATTTCAAAGGAATAAAAAAAAAATCTCACATTTCATCAACATTCACTTGTCCCACCATGCAGCTCTATCCAGCTCTGTGCACACTTCAGTGCTTTTCATCACCTCCAGGGCTGACTAGTCCTCATGACATCACAATCTCACAGAGCAGTTCACAACATGATCTCATGAGGCTTAGTCAGGCTGGTGATGTGAAGGAGTTAGAGGCAGGACCAGTGAGTGCTGAGGAGAGCCCAGTACATATATATATATATATATATATATATATATATATATATATATATATATAGAGAGAGAGAGAGAGAGAGAGAGAGAGAGAGAGCTCAATAAAGAAAGGGAACACTAAAATACCACTGTGTTGTTCAAGTGTTTCCTTTATATATATATATATATATATATATATATATATATATATATATATATACACACACATGTACTTATGCATATTTAATGTTCCATTAATTATCATCAAGGGTCTGGAGGGGTCTATGAATGGCAAATTTAATTCAAAACAATTAAATTTGAGGAAAATTGAATTTCTATACTACATTCAAGAAAATCTACTGAATTTGAATTTTCATTGACAATATTTGTATAAATTTCAAATATTTATACTAAATGCGTTACAGCTGGAAATAGTTTTTTAATTTGTGAATTTTTGTCTTGTATACTCTAGATATTTTATATTAACAATTTAGATATTCAAATTAGTTTAATGGAAACTTTTTATAACACAGGTGATTTCAGAAATTGAAAAATCAGTCATGAGCCTCAAAGTCTCCATTAACACCTTTTTTTAAACATTCGAAATATCTTGGTCGATTTAATGATTTGTTTTGTAATCGGGCTTCAAAAAAATAAATCAGTTTACACAAAGATCCTTCAAGTTAGCGCTAATGCCTGTTAATTATGTGACAAAGAATATGTTGGTTATGGAAGCCAGTCTTTATATATGGGGAAGACTGCCAATTTATTTTGTATTCTAGAAAATGTTTCCAAGTATAATGAAGCTAAAGGCAGACCAATAGTAAAAGATAATAAGCAAAGAGTGTTATGCCTTCTGTCTATGAAAGTAAGTGTGAAAACCATTTTTATGACACTACGTCTTGAGTATAAAGAATTGATCAAGCTTTAGATTTTTATATTTTGTAATGGGCATGATTTTTAAAAATGTTTTAGTTAAAATCAAACCATTTTCACATTTCAGCCTCGCAGGTGAAACAATGCTATTATATCCTGTAGAAATGACATGGCCTGTATATTCTAAGAAGATAATTTAGCTGAGTTATTTTCACAAAATAACCTGTTTCACACTTTTACCACATACAAAATGCCTGAGGGCCCCCTACTCTTTTCAAGGGAGTTATACTATTATCTTGTGTAGAATATAGGTTAAGGTTTATCAGAGACCTATTAGGAACACTGCTTATCCTTAGAAACAGCAATTTTTCAATATTGTCACAATCTAACTTTAGATTAAATAACTTACTTTTATATTAAGTTTTAAGTGGAAAAGCTATTAAAAATGATTGTCAGGAATCAGTTGATGGATGAACCATCCAAAGGATAAGCCATCGATATGAGTTTGAAGGGGGCAACAGATCCACTAATCAGCATATACTAGTTAGTGGCTTGAGGAAAGTAATGAGACCCAACAGCAGTACTTAGCAGTGGCCACCAAATACTATATGGCTTTATGGTGTTCTGCTCCATATACTTTGTATTATATCTGGATGCTGCCAGAGCATACAGCATATCAGCTGATCATTAGGGGTAATAAATGTCAGGCACCCACCAATCTCATATTGATGACTCATCCTACAGATAATTGTTCCTATAAATAAACCCTTTTAGGAACTTTTTTATGTATGTTTAATACATAGAAAAAGTTGAAAACTACAGAATTGTATTCTAGGAATCTGGAACCCCACTGATCAAAAGTTTAACATGTCAGAGACTTCTAAAAATAACAGCAGTCCCGAAAAAAATGTATCTTTTCTTCTTAAGCAGGAGTGCAATGCTCTCCAACCTCCCAGCTTCCTGGTCAATGGGTGAGCAAGTGCTCCTGCTTGAGTGACAATTTAGGCCAGCGACATCATTACTGAAAATGTATGCAATGCTGTTATTTAAAGCAACTTTGTCTTTGTAATATTAGAAATACAGTGGGGCATAAGCTATCTGGGATCAGGAGTTAACATCACAATCAATAGATTCCAGCCTCAAGACAGTTGTCACGCTGTACAAAGGGCTAGTAATATGTAGTACAGTGTATTCCTCACTAGGTGGCAGCAGAGTAGTGAAGGAGAGTCAAAGTTACACTGTAACAAAAAGGCAGCTGAAGTACAGCAGAGTAACCCCAGCAGGCAGTACACAGGCAAGCCAACAGGGGGCAATAGAGTAGTCAAACAGTCAGGATCTAGCCAGGAAGTCAAGTCAGTGCAGAGGGAGGATCAAAATCAAGTCAAAAAACACAACCGAGTCAGAAGCCGGGAGATCAGGAATGCAGAGGGAAAAACAAACAACAGACAGGAGTGGGAAGTCAGGAACTGGGACAGATGGATGAACCGGGGAGGATACAGGTCAGGACATGACACCAGGAGTCAGATACACCAGAGAATCTCATCAGAGCAAGTCCACAGGCTGCAGGTTCAGAGACCATATATAGTGTCTCCTGAAACAAGAATGAGGCTGATGGGAGTTAACCCCTGACATGACCAGGCCGGGTCTGTGAAACTCTGGAGCTGAGAATACAGGTCTTGAATCATGACAGCAGTGCTTACAAGCTTAGTTGGAAAGACTTCTAACATTTGGTTACCACTGCCTAATAGTGATGCTGCAATGAGCAGTAAACAATAAAAAAGAAAGATATTGATACAAAAAGTGGAATGTATTTGAAAAGAGTTTGTAAGCACTGTTTTTTTTATCCCAACTGCTGGACATAAGACTGAGATGTTGGGAAAACAGAGAGAAATTTATTGAGAAAGGGCTTGTAAGTTCTGCTCACTTTTGGTCACGACTGCTGTAGAGCACTTGCGGATGGTCCCCTTTGCAATGAACAATAAACAATAACATAAAAATGAAGCATTGAGAAAACAGAGAGGAATTTAATAAAGAAGGACTTGTAAGCACTGATCATGTTTGGGCCCTATGGCTGGACAGCAGTGCAGTAAAAAAAAATACAAAATGAAGATTTTGAGAAAACAGATCAATGCAGTGGGAAAGAGCTTGTAAGCTCTGCTCCTGTTTGGTCAACACTGCTGGACAGTAAAGCAGTAAAAAATAAAATACTAAATGGAGAATTTGAGAAAACAGAGAGCAATGCAGTGGGAAAGAGCTTGTAAGCTCTGCTCATGTTTGGTCAACACTGCTGGATGGCAGACCAGTAAACAATGTGAAAGGGTGATATTGTGAAAACATATAGGAGTTCAATGCGAAAGAGCTTATAACCACTGCCTACATTTGGTTAGAGCTGCCATGGAGAAATTCTGGATAGTCCCTTTGCTAATGAACAATTAGCAAAAAAATAAAGCAACAATTGGGAAAACAGAGCAGAACTCAGTGTGTAAGAGCTTGTCACTATGGCTGGATAGCATTGCAGTAAAGAAAGAAAAATACAAAAAATAAATCTTGAGAATACAGAGATTAATTCAGTGGAAAATACAAAAAAGTTAAAAATATATAGAAAAATTGCTTGCTTTTAACAAGCGCAATAAATAGAAAATGGTAATAACTGTTTCATTGTTATCTTATCATATATATGTTTGTAACTCTACAAGAAAGAGATTTCACACACAAAATAATCTATGTTCTTCGTGAAGGAATCCTGAAAATATCATACACAAATGTGATGTCAAAGGTCAATGATGTAATAAAATATGAGATAATGTTTGCAGATTGTTTTATGGCATCTCATTAATTACATCATTACTTATCCATCATTTGGAAGTGTAAATCAGTAAATTTTTGACTTTCAAAGATTTATTTCTCAATTATTTTACAACCTTAAAAACACAAAATAGGAAAAGAATTGAACTGTGTTTGTAACTTAACTCCTTTCTCCTTTTGGTTGCATTCTGTCTACAATGTAGAAACTATCTGAGTTAATGTAACTCTGTAGATTTACATTTAGTCCTATGAAAAACAGAAGCACCAGTAAAAGAAAAGAAATAAAAACAAAACAATATTATTATTTTTTTTTATCATACTTATGCTTTTAGTTAAGCAAATACTGTCTCATCGGCTACTCCCAAGCGGTCTAATCTGACTGCTTCATTCCTGACTGACAACAATTCTGCACATGTATCACGAGTTGTGCATGCACAATTGTTTGGGACAGGAACAACGTAGCCACGTAATAGAAATATATTGCCACATGTAGAAATGAGCAAACCTGTTCGATAAAAGCTCGCCATACTCTGGTTCGGTATGAGCCTGAGCTTGTTTGTTCGGGCTCGGCAAACACGAGCATTACACTTAAAACTTGGCGTTCGGTTTTTCCACGAACACTGCGTTTCCAAAAATACATGTAGAATCCAGTTCAAAGGGGTAGGAGCAAATTCTTTATACTCCCATGGCCATACGCTGCTTTCACAGTCTCTCCTTCACTTCCTGTGCCGCTCATCCCATATGCGCTGCTTTCCCTGCCCACCAGCCATCCTGGTGTCTGTGATTGGTTGCACTCAGACGCGCCCCCAGCCTGAGTGACAGAGTCTGTCTGCAACCAATCACAGCAGGCGCTGTCTGCAGGTCACTCAGTATCATAGTATAAAAATAAATAAATAAATTAAACAATTGGCATAAGACTCCCCAGTATTCTGATACCCAATACAGATAAAGCCTATGGCTACAGGCTGCAGCCCCCAGCCGTGCGCTTATTTTGGCTGTGTATTAAAATAAGAGGAACCGCATGCAGCTTTTTTTTCAATTATTTAAATAAATAATTAAAAAATACGACGTCCAGTCCTCCAAATTTTGATGCCCAACAATGATAAAGCCTGACACCTGGTGCTGGTATTCTCAGGCTGGGGAGGCCTATGGTTATTAGACCCCCCATCCTAAAATTAGAAACCTATTGCTACCAAACATTGTCACATGCATTAGATGGGCTCTGTAAACTGGTGGGCGGGCAGCGCTTGCCATCTGCAGGTGGGCAGGGCTTGCTGCATGGATAAGTGGGTCTACATTTAGCAAAGCTCACTTGGCATCTATTAATTCTGTCTGCTACTGTATACCCTGTGTTATGTTTATATACTGTGTTGTATTCCCATTATAATATGACTATATTTAGATCTCTCCCCATCCATTTATCTATCCCATCCATCCCATCAGCAATGTCAATGAAGAGACGTAGGGGGATTTTCTTTATGGTCAGGGCTGATGTTTTGTGTGTTACTTCTATTCCCAGAAGTGTCCTATACAGGGGATCATCCTGTGGCTGAGTGTGACTCTGTGGGAGGAGTGGGTGAGGTTAAAATGAAGTTACAGAAAACGTATAAGGGGTTATTCGGGGGAATTATCCTTAAGTATTTAGGGCAAAACCAGAAACTCGGTCAGGATAGTGAACAATCTCTTTAATTACTGAAGAGCCTACAAGCAGAAGGCTCTGGAAGAATGGTCAAGTCACTTACTTTAGCTGGTTCACGGGCTTTGAAGAAGCTTGAATTTATTAAAATAAGCTAAATATAACTGAGCATGATCCGTGCAAGTCGTTTGGACATTGCAATATATATATATATATATATATATATATATATATATATATATTCTTTCAAGTGCTTTTTCAGGCAGATGTAAAGTGGAATCTGCCTAAAAAAAACATTCTGTGCATATAACTTGTTGCTGAAAATTTTTCCAGCTTCAGAATATTGATGAACTCTCTAGAAGTAGCAGATGTGTTGGAAAAATTCAGCACTCTCCTTTTCCCTTCAATTAGGCACTGCTAATCGCAGCCAGGTATGGATTCCCCATAAGGCCAACATAGCCCATGTTCTACAGATCAGCAGTCAGGGGTCGGGGGGCATATAAACTGAAGAAATAACAACCAAATATTTACAAATTTTTCAGATTATTTTAAAAAGGCCATATAAAATTCTGCTTTTAAATTATTATCCATATATATCAAATAAATTGAGCGCTACATTTGTATTGCCCATCTTCCCAGCTTACGCTGTCTTGCTCAGTAACAGGGGCAGTGCTGCAGTTACCTACTACAATTTCTTGCTTCTCTAGCTCCTCTAAAAGTGTCCTGAATCCTGAGTGATAGATGCTGTGGGGGTAGGAGATGTGAGTGCAGCGCTGGCTTTCTGCTTCTATCTCCACCATCGTCATAGCCTCAAACTATGACAGAAAACATCATAAGGTAGCAGAATTAGTAGCAGTGAATGGCTCCAGTGCCAGGGAAAGAGGGCACAGAATGCTGTTCTTTGACATAGGGCATAAAAATATGTAAATGTGGCCCTAAGTACAGCCGTTACTATGTAGACAGCGTGCAGGTAAAGAGAGCAAAACAGGTGCAGCATATGCAGAGCAGACCAGGCTCTTGATTGGAGATTCTGAATCTTGGACCTCCTCATATTGGGTATTAAGGATACAGATGCTAAGGACGCATCATCACTACTCTGAACCTTGAAAAGTTCTCTATTTAAGGTCTTTCTGCTGCAAGCTCTTCCTATTACACATGCACAAAATTCAGTATTGGGCATTTTCCAAACACTATTACTGCTGTTTATCTTCAGAGCTTTTCTCAGTAGTGAACTCATGCCATAGTCTGTGAGGAGCATCTACGGATAAGTGTAAAAGTGCCATAAACGCAAAATACAATTGAAATTCCAAACATCAGTGTTTGTAGTTACTATGATAATAAATGAGGACCCAAGAGATAATTGTAATCGCTATTAGCCCAGCTTCTTTTTACAGTGCCCAGATTCAGGTTTTATATGTTTCTAAAGGCGCATAATTAGGGATGATCGAATATCAAAAATATTTAGCAATTTTCGGCTTCGCGAATATCCGATGAATAGGTCTCCGCTATGCGAATATTCGATGCGCAATGTAAGTCTATGGGAAGCCCGAATAGTTGCTATTCGGCAACTATTCGGGTTTACCATAGACTACATTGCGCATCGAATATTCACAAATAGTCGAATAGCGGCGACCTATTCAGCGAATATGGGCGTTGCCGAATATTTGCGGTATTCGATCATCCCTACTCATTATATGTTAAGCCATATGGTCCATTGTTAAAAAAAACAACAAAAAAGAAGGTATATTTATAGTCATTTTGGAATTTGGGAGTTCACTTTGTCTAGATTGCCTTATAAAAGACATAAAAGTATAGATGACTGCCAAGGAGAGAAATATTAGTAATGTTAATGTTAGTACTATTGCTATTGCTATTTTTTTATCGATAATGGTTCTAAATTTCTCTTCCCATGTAACATGCTATTGCACTAGATTCAGACCATTTTGTAGGTGCTTATTTTATTGCAGTTCTCTACAGAGAATTTCTGTGGCAACAGACAAAAAAAAAGATCCTTGTAACAAGAAGGATAGCAGTTCCAGTGCAGCCCCAATGGACGCGGCTACGGCATAAAACTGCCCAGTCTGGCACTTTTCACAGTTTAGAGCTCTCATTTAAAAATGAAAATGCATTGAAGTTTCTCAGCAGGCGAGTAAAAGGCCTTAGGGAAGGAGAAGAAATAAAGAAATGCACAAGGACTAAAATTGATGGTACAATTAACACTAAGTGGTTGAATTATAAGTAACTTGGTATTGCCACATATGGATTTTTACACATCTGTATCTCCTCTAGTATACACTTAGAGACCTAGAGACCTAAAGCTTTTCTATAGTTTTAGAGGACATTTATTTGCTCTCTTTTCTCCTTCTTTCTAGTTCTATATACATTTTTAGATTCAAAATTCAATTTTTAAATTTATGCTTATGACTTAAACAATTACCATAGCTTTTGTTACCGCTATATAATTTTGCATATAGAAATCCTTTAGGATTTGCCATATGTAGTATTATCCTATGTTCTGAACATGATAAGACATCATATGCTTTACTAGTCATCTTATAAAAACTGAACTGATATTATATAAAATCATTCACGGTATCAAAACAGTACAGATTAATATACACAAAATATTCTAAATGTACAGTGAAATGTTTCTTTCTCCTTAAAGATGTCATCTCTGCATTAATCTAATATTAGAAACAGCTACTATGCAAAATATATCTCAAACTGTACTAATAACTGGGTAATTATTACAAAGTATATGCGTGTATACTGTATACATATCACTCAATATCTGTATTGTCTTCTAAACAAGACTAGAGATGAAAAGTTCAGGCAAAATTCAATTTAACTTGTTTTTCCCCAGAAAGTTACTCAACATGAACTTAAAGTTTTCATTATGCTTTTGGGTCTTTCTGGACAACAGAGCATAATAAATGTAAGAAATAAAAAATAAAGAAAATCCTTATACTTACCTTACCGTTCACATCCTTTGACCCCATCGCTCCTCACTGCTCCCTGTCCGGCCCTCACTGCATCTTCTGATCATTCACTCTGAAATCTCCGTGAAAGGTCATGAAAGATTAAACTGTCATGAGGTCAGGATGTTCTCTGTGATCTTGTACGTCAATGAACAGAACCATTTCAGGCCTCATCAGAGAAGTCTGGACCTAGCGTGAAATGCCAAGGGATTTCAAAGTTAGTGGCATTGATCAGAAGATGCTACAAGGACCAGACGCGTGAAGGTGAGGAGAAGAGGGGGCAAAAAGGTGAGCGGTAAGGTAAGCACCTTTTTTTTTATTTCTTAACCTTTTGATTGCCCATTATGGTTAAAAAAAAGACAGCTGCCATCTCAAAGAATTTGCGTGGAAGCATATTACCAAAAATTTGCCTTTAGAAATTCATTCAAATATATTCTCTCATCTCTAGTAAAGATTTTAAGAATTGTAAGTTCACTCAACCGCCTTACTGCATAGCCTAGTAATGCATCATGGTGCAGATTTACTTATCTTAATCTGTTTTTATACAGTGTAAACTTAATAATCCTGAGAACATGGCTCTGAAATACCCTGTGGGAATAGAGAAGTGGGGGAGGGAGTGTGTCTCCACTCCATTCATTCTTTATTTATGCAAATCTTGGTGATAACCAAGTGCATGGTTCTGCTATTTCCACCTGCACCACATCACATGAGTAGAGCAGTGGCACACATGCATGACCACTACTGCATTTTAAAGGGTCAGTTCAGAGTTCTGGTCTTGGGACAGTTAAAGGTCCGACCAGAGTATAAAATATATATTAGTTTGTAATTTTGTACCACGTGACAACAGAAGTCATTTGCAGGTTGCCTTGAAGCTACCACAAGTTACCTCAGTGTTCACATCAAAAATGCTAGAGAAGGTCATTAACTGGTACTATTTTTTAAAGTATAGTTATTATTATGTGTTACACTTGCTTTTGTGATTTTCTCAAAACTTTTAATTGAGGATCAGAAAAGTTCTTGAACTTAGTAAATATTAGTGTCTACAAAAGATAAATGAATATATTCAAGTGGAATTGAGTTCTCCTTAAACAATACAAACAGTTCGCCAGTCGCCTTTTTGCTGAATCTTAAAAACCCATCAAAAGGTTAACAACACAAAAAAATACTTGCCACAACTTCTTATCACTGAACAAGGAATCCCTGGACCTCTTTCGGCAAAGATGGTACTTCCAGGGCTGATGAGAACAGGAATGTTCCAGGTCTTATTAGACCTAGAATTCCTGACCTAGCATGAAGCAGTCCAGGGATTCCATGTTTGGTGATAAGAAGATGTGTCAAGAGATAATGAAAAGTGGAGGGGCCAAAGTGGTGACTGGTAAGGTCAATATAAGTATTTGTATTATTTTCTCCATCTTAATAAGGGACATAAAATTTAAACAAAACATATTTGTTGCTCATCAACTTTCCCATGAATATCCATGATTTAAAAATTTGTCAGATCCACTTACCTCTAGTTCCTACTAAAAGCCAAGATTACTTTGCATTAAGGTACCATCACACTAAACAACTTACCAGCGATCCCAACAACGATACAACCTGATAGGGATCGCTGGTAAGTTGCTAGGAGGTTGCTGGTGAGAGGTCACATAGTCAGACGCTCCAGCGATCCCACCAGCAACCTGACCTGGCAGGGATCGCTGGAGCATCGCTACACGGGTTGCTGGTGAACTGTCACCAGCAACCAGTGACCAGCCCCCAGCCAGCAGCGATGCACTGAAGTGATGCTGCGCTTGGCAACTAAGGTAAATATCGGGTAACCAACCCGATATTTACCTTGGTTACCAGTGCACGCAGCTACACGTGCAGAGAGCAGGGAGCAGCGCACACCGTTTAGCACTGCCTCCCTGCTCTCCTAGCTACAGCACACATCGGGTTAATTACCCGATGTGTGCTGTAGCTACACGTGCAGAGAGCAGGGAGCAGCGCACACCGCTTAGCGCTGGCTCCCTGCTCTCCTAGTTACAGCACACATCGGGTTAATTACCCGATGTGTGCTGCAGCTACATGTGCACAGAGCAGTAGCCGCGCACACTGCTTAGCGCTGGCTCCCTGCTCTCCTAGCTACAGCACACATTGGGTTAATTACCTGATGTGTGCTGCAGCTACATGTGCAGATAGCAGGGAGCCACGCACACTGCTTAGCGCTGGCTCACTGCTCTCCTAGCTACAGTACACATCGGGTTAATTACCGATGTGTACTCTGCTACACGTGCAAGGAGCAGGAGCCGGCACTGACAGTGAGAGTGGTGGAGGCTGGTAAAGAAGGTAAATATCGGGTAACCAAGGACAGGGCTTCTTGGTTACCCAATGTTTATCGTGGTTACCAGCCGGCTCCTGCTGCCTGCACATTTAGTTGTTGCTGTCTCCCTGTTACACACAGCAATCTGTGCTTCACAGCGGGACAGCAACAACTAATAAATTGTCCAGGCTATTCAGCAACAACCAGCAACCTCACAGCAGGGGTCAGGTTGTTGCTGGATGTCACACACAGCGACATCACTAGCAACATCGCTGCTACGTCACAAAAGTTGTCCATCAGCAGTGATGTTGCTAGCAATGTTGTTTAGTGTAACGGGGCCTTTAGTTCTAATCTACAGCTAGGGCAGATTGGGCAGATTTGGGAGATTTCATTGTCCTTGGATTAAATAAACCACTGCAGTCCTGATCTACATAGTATGGGGCAATTCCAGCCATATTTATTATTGATTTTTTTTGTTGGCTTTACATTTAATTTTACAGTAGATCTGTGAATGCCGAAAGAGTTGTAAGCCCGTGATCCCTACCCTAATATCCAAATGGTTAGTCCAATTCTGCTCTATTGTATGACCTCAGAAGAGGGCTCCTCAGCCGAAATGCGTAGTCATTAAATTAATAATTTATTACACTGTTAGATTATTATTCCATTACTGCTATGTTCTCATGTTTTTAATATTTTTCAATAAATGTTTTTTTTTTATTTTTTGCCCACTCACTGGACCTTCCTTTTTTTTGAGAATTCTCTAAAACCTGTTTCAGACGTCAGTGATTCTGGTACGTATGTGCTAGTTTTTATACGTACCAGAATCACTAACATACGCAGACCCATTATAAACAATGGGTCTGCACACAAATCAGGGATTTTTCACTGACCATGTCTCCATGTGGCGTACACACGTATCCGTGATTTCTGCATAAAGACATGTCTGTTTTTTTCTAGCATCACTGATGTCCCACGGGTGTGGTCCATGAAACACGGACCAGAAAAAAAAGGTACATTGAAAATAAAAAGCATTTTCAACTCATCCATCTTCAGCGATGCTGTGTTTGGCAGCTGCTCTCTGCTTCTTCCTGGCCGGTTCATTATAAAATGCATATTCATTTAACCCAGAAGTAGCTGCAGAGGTCAGACAGTGGTGGTTGGATGCAGCAGAGCCAGAGACTTCAGCACCACAGACAATAGGAACAGGGGCAGGTGCATTTATTTCCATGTGCAATCACGGAGTACAGAGAACATATCATGGATTGCAAATGGACAACCCATGTGTAGCACACGGCACACAGAGGGACATAGGCGTTTTTAACACGTCATTGAAAAAAGTCTGTGTTTTTCACTGACATGTGAAACAGGCCTATTAGTGAACTTACATCTTGGTCTGGAGCAATAATATTGGTTGGGTGATTGCCTTGAAGCAGCAGATACATTACTATTAGCAGTAAGCTAAAAAAATGCAATAGATCGCATGCGGCACTTCAAATATATCCAGCCTTGATAGGGTCGGTCTTGGTAGATTATTTTATATATTACCGGTAAGCTGGCGTTTTTTTGTTTCTTTCTGTGCAGAATTCTGCTTTATAAGTTTACCTAAAGTTCTATAAAAAAAATCCCCACATCGTGGAACAATTTTTCTTCATGTAATGTTGCATTCCGAATCGAACTGATAACGAAGAGTGCTAATGTAATGATAAAAACTGCAATTAGAAGGAAGTGCTGAAATCCATCCAGTTACATGTATCGCAATTCAAACTATTGTACACGCAGAATTCAACTATTACAAGGCTTTATCATTGAAATATAACATGACAAAATTGTTTTATTTACCAAGGGATGATGATAAAGATGATGTGATTAATACTGAAAATCTACATTTTGTGTATCTTTTTAATTAATCACTTTAAAGCGTCCTTGATTTCATACTCCATCTGTATTTGTCTATCCCTGCAGTATAATATATTGTGCATGAGAAGCTCTCAAATGTACTTAATTATGCAGAGCATTCTATTCAGATTATCTGGGTTTTCCTCATTACTTAGTTTTGATGTATTCCCTGTGGTTTTTTTCCCAGTCCTCAAACACACATTCAAAAGGTCATGTTATGCCACAAAGATTCATAGGTACGTGAATTCTTTCTTGTGATGAAGAAATGTATTCTAGTGGCAGGAAGAAAAAACACATTCATGTAAATAAGTGGCTAATGTTTTTTATGTGTGCAGTGGACTGTCCCTTAAGGGAAGTAAATTGCCAGTCCTGGAGCTAACATCTCCGCAGGCGCCCTATTATAAGTCATGTATGCAATTTGCTTACATTTAATACTCTTTTGGCCGAGAGGCTATTTTGATATATGAAGCTCATCATTTGTACTGTTTGTTATTACCTTAATTACGCCACTTTTACAATTTGCTTAATGTTTTCCGAAAGAAGACTGCCTGATAGAAAAATTAGAGTCCATCGCACATTTAACACTGATCTTGATGACACAGTCATTTAAATTTTGTAACACGTTAAAAGGGAAAAATTTGGGATCTTTTTATTCGCAATGCTTTTGCCTCACATTTCTATTCATATTAGGGTGTATGTTTTCATTGCTTTGCCGTTTTCAGCAAGGTTTGATTATACGTTCTCTGTTTATAAGCGTCTTACAGTTTCAATGATCTGTCAACGGAAAGAGTTCAAGGTAATTGTACATGAATGTGCTGTAAATTATATACTAGTTTATACTGCGCTTTATGAATTAAATGTGTGTCATATAACCAGCATATTACCTAGTATTATTATAATAGAAATAACAATCACATTGTATAACCTTTTCTATATACCTTCCTCGATAGGTGTGCTTGTGAATAGAACTATCTGTAAAAACATACGCTAATATGTCAATGCAATAATGATCTTATACAAAGCTCCCTGTGCATCATTATCGTGCCTCCGGAAGTACACTGTATCAGATATACTATTGCTGTGGCTCCAGAATCCTGTTATAAGTTGTCAAGAGTTGATATAAGAAAGAGAAGAATGTCTAACTTTTATCAAACTGCTCCAAATCTATCACAGTTTGGGTCACTTTGATGGATTTGGCCCATCTTCTGACAGTTTAGTAAATCTATCACATTGTGTCATTTTCGGTCACTTGCTATGTTACTGTGGCATTCTCATCTAGAAGCATTGCCTAAGAGGATAGTAAAAGGTTTACAAGAAGCTGATGGAGTGCTAAGAGGTCCTTAAAGCATATACATAGAAAGCTGTGTGTGCAAAACTACAAGCATTTATAGTGTATCAATGTAATAAATCAGTAGGGCAGAGGGTCTGGTGAGTAGGGATTCTGATGGTCTCATATGCACAATAGCTACATCCCAAGCAATATTTCTCATACAGATAAAGCTCTTAGAGAACCTGTCAGCGTGATTATGTAAAAACATGGCTGTAGTGATGCTGATACTGATTTAATTGAAAGCTTTGGTGAAGACATTTGTTTTTTGGATCTTCTTTAAACCCCATTTGAAATTTTCAGCTAGTTAAATTTTGGTGCACAGGGGATGGGTCTTACCTTGTCTGTCTGTGATTCCCCAGCCTCTTTGCTTGCTTGTAGTGTGTGAATGACCCGCATCCTCTATTTGAAATATCAGCAGTGACCTGCCACTCACAGACCAGAGGCAGACAGAGGGGCCGGGGAATCACAGACAGGGAGGAGAAGACCCAGTGTACAGTCCGGCCCCTGTACACCAAAATCTAAATAGCAGAAAACTTCAAATACTGATTACAGAAGAACAGAAAAGTAGATTTATTCACCAGAGATATCAATTGATTCAGTATTACAGTCACATTTACATCTATGCCCTTACTTTACATTACAAAATTGTGCAGCCAGGTTCTGCTTCAGCTATCTGAAAGAAAATACATCATGTTTAACCTACTGATAATCATAATTAATCAATTGTTTTAATGTTAAGGAGAATCTATCATTTAATTAATGCTGCCCAAACCACAAGCAGCATGAATAAAAGCCCTGCAGCATGACCATGGGGAACATGAATCAGAGCCTGGCTGCATTATTGCATCCTGGTATATTTTGCATTTCAACATTGCAGAGAAAACATATTTTGAGGATCTAGTGGAAGACCATATGGAGAGAATACTAGTCCAACTCTGCCATTGTACGGCTTCTCCAGTGCCGCTGCAAGTGATTGACAGGTCTTTTCTAAAGCATGAGACTTGTCAATATACTGGAGCAGCACTGAAAGAAGCTGGCTAGGGGGCAGCACTGGACACGTCTTGTCTCCAGCTACGCTCTCCTTAAAGTATATTCTTTCTGAACTGCTGCAGCATTTCAGAGAGAAAAAAAAGCCTCGCTGCAGTCATGCAGTCAGGCTCTAGTAATTGCACCCCACTTTTTCTGTGACATGAATCAGGTGACAGGTTCACTTTAAGTGCTTTAAATTTTCCCCATCACTATATTTGTAAGATAGGGTTTGATGCAGAAGAGAATATAACATAATTTGTTATATTTGAAAATTATGCTTCAGGGCACCTTTCCGACTAAGGTGTCATTTATATATCTGCATGAATAATAGCACTATGTCTGTCAGTTTAATGACTGGTATACTGTATTTTTATGAATCACCCTATGGGCTCTGATTATCAGTTTGCCATGAGCTAATGTGTTGAGAATAGTTTCTGTAATGTTTCCATACATATCACACACAGATTTGAGAAGATCCTGCTCCTCACCTCACTGTACGACATGATCAGATGCTCAGAAGTTAAAACGTCATGGATGCTCTATACAAAGTAATAAAGTAGTGAATTCAACAATGGAGTAACATAAACTGTACTGGTCAAAAGTTTGGACACGTCTGTTTATTCAATGGTGTTCCCTATTTATATTGGAATGCCCATTAAGGAGTTATACAGAAAAAATCAATGAGGAGACAAATATGAAAACTAGGAATAAAGAAATAAACCAGAATATGAGTTAAACTAACATAGCTCAACATTCTTCTCTTTTACCCTGATGACAGTTTTACACCTCCTTGGCATTATGTCAAGCAGCTTCATCAGATAGTCACCTAGAATGTTTATATCCAATCAACAGGTATGCCAGGCCAAGAGTTCAATTGTGGAATCACCAGCCTTTAGAAAGTGTTAGCAACAATCAAATGTATTTTTCAGGGGCAGTGATTGTACCAGTTCCAAACATGGCTCAGTTATATACCCCATCTACTCTATGCAGACACCACTTAAATAAATAAAGAGAAATTACTAATTCAACATTACTTTAAGACATAAAAGTAAATCAAAAACTCACTTCCAGGCTATGTAAAGGCCAAGTGACCAGGAATTAATAGGATGGAGTGCTGCATCAGATGACCTTGCCGCCACAATCACATAACCTTAACTCAATTGAGATGCTTTTGCATGAGTTGGATCCAAGAGTGAAGGCAAATCAACCATCCAATGTTCAGCACCTCTTGGAATGCCGTTAAGACTATTGAAAAGCCATTCCATATAACTACCTGATGAACATCATAATGAAGAAACAGTCCCGCACCACTGGGTATTACCTTGCGGTACCGCACATTTGCTAGGAGTTTAGCTCCAATGCATGATATCCACCGGCAGCGGGGTGCTCGTCCCAATAGAAGGATGAATCCAAATAATCCAGAAAGGAAAAAGACCTCACTCGTCCACTGTGCTGAAAATCATCTTTATTCAAACAAGTGCAGGGTAAAAGGCAGGAGAGGAACTAGGTGCAGGCTCCTCACAAGGGACGATGGCCGTTTCACATTTGATTATGCTTCAACTGGTCCACAGTGGACCTGCACTTGTTTGAATAAAGAGGATTTTCGGCACAGTGTAATGAAGCTACTTAACACAAAGCCAAGATGTTGTAAAGAAAAAAACTACGTTACAAACTGTTTTCAAAGTTATGACTTTTATTGTAGAAACCAGCAGCTTGATCTAGGTTAGATAACAGAATTATCAGAGAACAATAAAATGAGATGCAAAATAAAAAGTCACGATAGAAGTCCAAAGTATTATACATATAAAGTCATTATATCAGTTTTCTGTAGGGCTGGTCGTGTTTTGGAACAGAAACTTTGGAAAGAACTCTGCAAAAGGCAAAACAAAAAAGCAGTTATGGCCACTCAACAGTATCACAGCTTAAATGGTGTGAATAAAAAAAGCCAAAAGGGGCAAAACTTTGGATGGATGGAAAATTAAGGGTATGGTTTGTTTTCGAAATTAGATTGTACTGATGATCTTACTATCCAATACTCTTTTGTGAGTATGCTAATTGTGTTTTAAAATAGAAAAATGAACAATTGTCAAGTTTAAAGCCACAAATTAACAACTATCCTAATGTATGCTATCTGATAATATTAATACAATATCAATAAAAATAAAAGTGGTCTGTAATTTTTTTATGACACCAATCAGACTGAGCATGGTTTCTATTGGACTTTTGCAAAGCATCATCTATGAGTCTATGTCACCTGCTCCCCATAATTTTCTACAGGCAGCAACTTAACCTGACCCCTTCAGTGAGTTGATAGCCTGTCTAAATAGTTACAAATGCTGGAAGAGACAGTAAGCGCAAATAGGGTCTTATCCTAAAACACTGTTAGGTGCGGTAAGGGTAGACTCATCTGGTGTGATTGTGAGAGTCACAACCACTGTAATGGCATAAATACGGCTGCAGCAAAACCCACGTGGAGATGCAGTTGAAATATGAAGAAAAAAGGGTTAATAAACCATGCTGCCATAGAAAAGAGGATCCATATAGAAAGGAATGATTTCATTTGTCTACGTGTTTCAAAGCCTTATGGCTTCTTCCTCATGTGAATGATTTGTCCTGAGGAAGAAGCCATAAGGCGTTGAAACGTGTAGGCAAATAAAATAATTCCTTCTCCATGGATCCTCCTTTCTATGGTAGCATGGTTTAGTAACCTTTTACTCTCCATATTTGAACAGCTTGTCTAAATAATGATAGATATAAGCAGTTAGCTCAATGTACATGATCAATGATCAGAAATAAGAAAAAAATAAATAAGAAAAAAAAGTCAAATACCTGGACAGAGGCATTTGCTTTAATAAGACTTCATACAAACTTTCTCATATTTAACTTTTAGTTTTATGTATGAAAAAAAAAATGAAATAGCGTTTCTGTTTTATGGAATCAGTGCTAAATAACAATTACATCACTGTATGAAAACAACTTTACTAATACCGGATTTGTTTTTTTTCAAATTTATTTTTTTAACACTTGTGGAGGCAATACTAAATACATTATGCCAAGATATGTAAAATTTAGACTATGTTCACACGTTGCATTTTGCAGCGTTTTTGCTGCATTTTTGTGCAAATTAATAGTTTTTTTTCACTGTACCTGCAAAAGCTTTGAGATTTCAGAAATCTCATGCATACAATTGATTTTTTTTCCTAACTGAATTGGAAAACTGCTGCTTTTTTGAAAACTCTAGCAAGTCAATTTTTTTAATGTTTTTCCACCCTGTTTTTTCTATAGAAAGCAGTGAGGAAGGGCAAAAAAAAAACACTGGAAAAAAATGCAACTATGCATTTTTAGTGAATAAAACTAATTTTATTAGATATGTACTGTGGACAAATGATACCACAAAATATAACAAAACCCAACAAAAACAGCCGCAACACCTTTTTTCAATCAGCTTGTATACTCCCAAGAGTGCAGGTTTTGCCTGCAGGAAAAAAGCAAGAAAGCAACGTGAGCTACTACTGGAACACCTCTTGGATATTGCATGTTGTATATAAATATGAAGTACAAATGTTGCAATAATTTGGATATATAGGTTATTGATAGAAAACTATTACTAAATGTGCCTCCTGTACTTCATAATTTACAGATAAGTCCCAGACTACGTCCTAAGTTAACATGATAACGTCTTACTTTTTCAAAAGCCCAGATTTCCTATCGACTTACTAAATTACGCAATGCATTCTAATATTCTATATTACCACTAACATTAGTAGGTGTCCCAGAGCAAGAACTTGTTGTCACTTGGAAAGGAGAGATGAAAATACAGTATGTAACCTTAGTATACATAAAAATAACTATATAAATGAATTGCACTACATAAAATGCTTGAGGTTATGTGACTACAGCATGGATGCCAGGACATAAAAAGTCCATTATGTTTATATCTTTCATAAAAATTTTTACAAGTTATAAAATGTTGACTACATACAGCATAATTCCCCATATACACACTTACTACAAAAGCAAATTTTATAATACATTTTCTCTGAAACGATTTTTCTGTTCTTAAAGTGTATCTCTAGTGTCACAAAAAAAATGACCCTAGTTTGGGAATTTGCAATTCAATCTAGTTTGTAAATCAATTTTTTTCCTCTAACGTACTGTAGAAGGGTATTTTCAATGGTAGGTGCCAGTATAGTTCTGCTTACCTTAATGAAGCCAGGAAATTACAAGCCAGAATAATTTGCAATCTCGTTAAAAAAGCTCTCCCATTAACTTTTTATTCCCTCTGTATGTCGATATATGTGTATGTAGTGTAGCATAAATGTGTTAACATACTGACCTACTTATATCTTCTCCGGGATCCATTGCTGTTCTGTTCCTCTTCTAAGTGATGTCATCACTCTTCAGATTCTCTGAGTGACTCTGCTCTCTGCATGACCCAGAAGGGACTTTTACAATGTATGTCTATTAAGCATCTGAACAAAGCTCCTTAGATTTTCGTGTGTAAATGAGAATACTGGCTCACACATGGAGTAGAGTGATCTGGAGAGTTTGAATAGACGTGAAGCCTCTCAAACTGGACTGAACAGCACAGAATACCAGAGATAATGGTGGTAGGTGTGTACTTTTACAATGATGGACTATCCTTAGAATAGAGCATCAATGTCTGATTGGCCAGTGTCCGACACACGGCACCACGCCAATCAGAAGCCCTTAGTGCTGGAGGCAGCAGCAAGCAGCCAGAAATGCTCCGTTCTGGAGCTGCTTTGTCTTCTGAGAGTGGCCTCTGCCGAGTACTGAACATTCATGTCCAATTGATTTGAATAGTAGTCGGATGTGCAGTAGATGGCCTCGTTTACTATCAGAAGATGGTGCAGCTCTGGAACTTAGTATTCATATGAGAACAACTGATCATTGAGAGTGCTGGGTGTCAGACCCCTGGCGGTAAGACATTGATGACCTATCCTAAGGATGGGCCATCAATGTAAAAGTATTAGACAACCTCATTAACATACTCACACCACTACATTTGTAACACAAAGGTTTAGGAAAAAAATAATTGGAGTGGTTCTATAAGTGCAACCCATAGCACAAACCATTGCTGATCCGTCCAGTAATTAAAATGGAAAATATCCCAATAAATTAGTGAAGAGAAATTATTATATTGTAAAGTACTACACTACAATAATTTTTATTGTGATACTCGAGGGTTTTTTTTTTTTTTTTTAAATTAAATAAATCTAGAATTTACCTGTTAGTGAACAAAGTAAATTCAGGCAATCATACCTTCACAATAACACTTGTGTTATACAACTTTAAGTAAATGATCCGAGACATGCAAGTAATCAGAAAAGCAAAGATAAAAATGGCAAAGCAGAAAAGAAGACTTTAATAGCATTTAGAAAAATGTCAAGTATAATGTAAATGCCATTGTCAACGTTTGTTTGTACATCTATTGTATTCTGACATATTGCCTAAACACAAGTGATACAAATGGGTTGTGAGCTAATTTGGCTTATTTAGTGACATATCCTGTAACAGTCAGTTCTAATTGATGTAACTGCTCTTTTCAATTGGCTCATTAATCTTTTTTTGGGTGCCTCTGCTATTCTATGCCCTGTACTGTACTGACAATGCTGATAATTAACCAACTATTGTGTGTCTCCATGGAAGATGCAAAAGACCTGTATATTGTACATCCAATTTAAATTAAAAAATTTCTTTTCAAATATAGCTATTTCTCCATAGTCACAGATACATGTTACGGTCTTCCTCATAAACTGTCTAATATGTTCATTAAAATTAATAGTGATGAGCTCACCAATGCTTATTACTCGATCGAGCATCAAGGATCGGAATTTAAAAATGCTTCAATTTCCCATTGATTTCCATACTCGCTACTCGATTTGTATCCGAGAACTCCCTGCTCAATTCAGTAACGAGTAGTGATGGAACATTTTATACCATAGTTTTGGTTTGGCCATAAGGAGCATTGTAAAACGTTTTTTCCTTGCCTCAAAATAATGGAATACATTTTGATCTATATTAAATTAGTTACCCAAGAATAATGATAAATAGTCAACACTTCAACCATTGGCTCATATTAAACTCATCCCACAGCAGAAAATTTCCATTTTTTGCTTTTTTTCTTCCCCTTCTTTCATGACCTTTATCTTTTTTGTTTTACTGTTCACATAGCCATATAACAGTTTTTATTTGCAGTATTATAGTATCATAGTTTTTAAGGTTGAAAGGAGACTCTAAGGCGGGCTTTGCAAGCTGCGACATCGCAAGCCGATGCTGCGATGTCTCACGTGATAGTCCCCGCCCCCGTCGCAGGTACGATATCTTGTAATAGCTGGCGTAGCGAAAATTATCGCTACGCCAGCTTCACATGCACTCACCTGGCCTGCGACCGTTGCTCTGGCCGGTGACCCTCCTCCTTCCTAGGGGGGCGGGTTGTGCGGCGTCATAGCGGCGTCACACGGCAGGCGGCCAATAGCGGCAGAGAGGCGGAGATGAGCAAGATGTATACATCCCGCCCACCTCCTTTCTTCCGTATAGCCGCCGGCGGCAAGTAAGGAGATGTTCCTCGCTCCTGCGGCTTCATACACAGCGATGTGTGCTGCCGCAGGAACGAGGAACAACATCGTACCTGTCGCGGCCGCGTAATTATGAAAAAGTCGGAGCCTGCACCGATGATACGATAACGACGCTTTTGCGCTCGTTAATCGTATCATCTAGGATTTACACACTACAATGTCGAAAGTGATGCTGGATGTGCGTCACTTTTGATTTGACCCCACCGACATTGCACGTGCGATGTTGCAACGTGCAAAGCCGCCCTAAGTCCATCAAGTTCAACCCATAGCCTAACATGTTGATCCAGAGGAAGGCAAAAAAAAAACCAAAACAACAATGTGGCAAACAAGCTCCAATGGGGAAAAAAATTCCTTCCTGACTCCATATTCGGCAATCAGACTAGTTCCCTGGATCAACACCCTGTCATAAAATCTAATATACATAACTGGTAATATTACATTATTCAAGAAAGGCATCCAGGCTCTGCTTAAATGTTAGTAGTGAATCACTCATTACAACATCATGCGGCAGAGAGTTCCATAGTCTCACTGCTCAAACAGTAAAGAATCCTCGTCTGTGATTAGGATTAAACTTTCTTTCCTCAAGACATAGCGGATGCCCCTGTGTTCCAGTCGCAGGCCTAGGTGTAAAAAGATCTTTGGAAAGGTCTTTGTACTGTCCCCTCATATATTTATACATTGTGATTAGATCCCCCCTAAGCCTTCGTTTTTCCAAACTAAATAACCCCAAGTTTAATAACCTCTCTTGGTATTGCAGGCCACCCATTCCTCTAATAATCTTGGTCGCTCTTCTCTGCACCCTCTCCAGTTCAGCTATGTCCTTCTTATATATCGGTGACCAGAATTGTACACAGTATTCTAAGTGCGGTCGCACTAGTGACTTGTACAGAGGTAGAACTATATTTTTTTTCCATGAACACTTATACCTCTTTTAATTCATCCCATTAATTTATTAGCCCTGGCAGCAGTTGCCTGACACTGTCCACTTAAGTGAAGTTTACCATCCACCCATACACCCAAGTCTTTTTCTGTGTCTGTTTTACCCAGTGTTCTACAATTAAGTACATAATTATACATTTTATTTCCTCTACCCAAGTGCATGACCTTACATTTATCTACATTAAACTTCAATTGCCACTTCTCAGCCCAATCCTCCAATTTACATAAATCTCCCTGTAATATAAAATTATCCTCCTCTGTATTGATTACCTTGCAGAGTTTAGTATCATCTGCAAATATTGAAATTCTACTCCGCATGCCCCCAACAAGGTCATTAATAAATATGTTGAAAAGAAGCGGGTCCAATACTGACCCTTGTGGTACCCCACTATGAACTGAGACCTAGTCCGAGTACGTATCATTAATAACCACCCTTTGTTTCCTATCACTGAGCCAGTTTTTAACCCAGTTACACATATTTTCCCCTATCCCCATTATTCTCATTTTATGTACCAACCTTTTGTGTGGCACCGTATCAAAAGCTTTTGAAAAGTCCATATACACAACATCCACTGCATTTCCCTGGTCCAGACTTGAACTTACCTCTTCATAGAAGCTGATCAAATTAGTTTGACACGATTGATCCCTCATAAACCCATGTTGATACTCTGTCATAAGGTTATTTTTTTTATATACTCCAGTATAGCATCTCTCAAGAAACCCTCAAGGATTTTACCAACTGTAGAGGTTAAACCTACCGGCCTATAATTTCCTGGCTCAGTTTTTGTCCCCTTTTTGAATATTGGCACCACATTTGCTATGCACCAGTCCTGCGGTACCGACCCTGTTATTAAGGAATCTGTGAAGATTAAAAATAATGGTCTATCTATCACAGAACTCAATTCCTGTAGTACTCTGGGGTGTATGCCATCCGGGCCCGGAGATTTGTCAACCTTAATGATTTCGAGGCGGCGGCGTACTTCCTGCTGGGTTAAGCAGGTAATACTCAAGGGTGAATTTATCGTATCACTGGTCATGTCATCTGCCATGGCATTTTCTTGTATAAAAACCGTAGAAAAAAGTCATTTAGCAGGTTGGCTTTACCCTCATCCCCCTCCACCATTTCACCAAGACTATTTTTAAGGGGGCCAACACTATCACTTTTCAGTTTTTTACTGTTTATGTAGTTAAAGAATATTTTAGGATTATTTTTACTTTCTCTCGCAATGAGTCTCTCTGTCTCAAACTTAGCTAACTTAATTTGCTTTTTACATATTTTATTTAATTTTCTCTAATTATATAATGCCTCATCACTACCTACCCTCTTTAATTCTTTTAAGACTTTCTGTTTTTCTTTTATTGCTTCCCTTACAGCTCTATTTAGCAATAGGGGTTTCCTCCTATTTCTAGCATGTTTGTTCCCATAGGGTATATTTTCTGCACAAACCCTATTCAGGTTGCTCATAAAAGTCTCCCATTTGCTTTGTGTACTTTTATTACTTAGTACATCATCCCAGTTCATTGCACTAAGATCATCTCTCAACCGTTTAAAAGTTTAGTGTCCTTGTAGCCCCTCTACTATACATCTTGCTAAAGAATACATGAAAACTTCTTATTTTGTGATCACTATTCCCCAAGTAACCCCCAACTTGTATATTTGATATGCGGTCTGGCCTATTGGTTAGTACAAGGTCTAGTAGTGCTCCCCCTCTTGTGGGGTCCTGTACCATTTGTGAAAGGTAATTATCTTTCATTGTTATCAAAAATCTATTTCTTTTGCTGGAACTGCAAGTTTCTGTTCCCCAATTTATATCAGGATAGTTAAAGTCCCCTATAATAATTACCTCTCTGAGACTCGCTGCTTTATCAATTTGCTTGCTTTATGAGTAGATTCTCTACCTCTTCCATAATGTTCAGCATCTTATAACACACCCCTATCAGTATTTTATTATTCATTCCCCCCCTTATCTCCATCCATAGGGACTCTACATTCTCAGTACCCTCACATATGTTGTCACGCAGGATGGGTTTTAAGGATGATTTTACATATAGACACACACCTCCCCCTCGCTTATTTGTACGGTCATTCCTGAATAGACTATAACCCTGTAAATTAACAGCCTAGTCATAGCTCTCATCCAGCCATGTCTCTGATATCCCCACTATATCATAATTTTTTTCCAACAATATTAATTCTAATTCCTCCACCTTATTTGTGAGGCTTCGGGCACTAATGTACATGCACGTTACGTATGACTCTGTACCTCTATTCCTGCTTACTGTATTAACTGTCCTAACCCTTCCCCCTGTACCACCCCCAATTTCATTACTTGTGCCCTGGTCACTATCTGCACTACATTCCCCTTCTATAAAGTACAAGTACAAGTTGTACTTTTGAATGTCACCATTGATTTTGCTACATAGTTTACCGGCACACAACAAAAACTCTAAGTATGATGATATTGTGAAAATAAAAACAACAAATCTGTCCACACACAGTTGGAGGCAGATCCTGACCGCAACACACAGTCACCACCTGCTAGGTATAGGTCAGACTTATTCCATGAGCCTATTCTATAAACCCACTACTGACTTTTGCCTTACATGTATGCAAGATGTGGTGTAGGGTTAAAGCAAAATTGGAAGCTGCATTACAAGGCAAAGTTACATGTAGAGATACAGATTTTTCAATATTTAATGGCTAAGGTACTGTAAAAAATAGTGATTGGCGAACCCAAACTGTAAAGTTCAGGGTAAGTACTGTACACCAAGTATCTGTGCATGGACCCCAAACATGAGAACTCCGTGTCAAGCCAGCTTTACACCTTACAATTAGGTATGCGATCTCGTATGCGATGTGACACACCCAAGTCACATATGCGATCTAATGAGATTGCACGTAGGTCGTTCATTTGCTGTCACACGAGCGTTAGTAGCCTATGTTAAATTGGTCAATTTTGAGTGCGATCCTTTAGATCACGTGTTCTGTGACGTATTCATTGGGCACCCTTTTTTTTTTTTATTTATTGTCTTGACAAGCATGTGTAATGTAGGGATGCGTTTTTACTATGTCATCTGCCATTCAGCTATGCTACATGGCCGCTGACAGCAGCAACAGACAGCCATGTAGCAGAGCTGAATGGTAAATGACAGCAGACACAGACAGAGCCGCACTGTCAGAATGAACTCGGGTGAACTTCACCCGACTTCATGGTCATGCTGCGGCTCTGTCTGCGTCGCGTCCTGATTAGCGGTCACCAGTGAAGACTCACCGGTGACCGCTAATCCCCTGAGTGACTGAAGTTAGCAGCCCTCTCTCATACTCACCGATCCCCGATCCCAGGCGCTGCACGGCATTCACACTGCTCAGGCGGCTTTTACTGTTTTGATAAAGCCGGCCGCCCATTAAACAATCTCGTATTCCCTGCTTACCCCGCCCACCGGCGCCTATGATTGGTTACAGTGAGACACGCCCCCCACGCTGAGTGACAGCTGTCACACTGCACCCAATCACAGCAGCCGGTGGGCGTGTCTATACTGTGTAGCGAAATAAATAATTAAATAATTAAAAAAAACGGCGTGCGGTCCCCCCCAATTTTAAAACCAGCCAGATAAAGCCATACGGCTGAAGGCTGGTATTCTCAGGATGGGGAGCTCCACGTTATGGGGAGCCCCCCACCCTAACAATATCAGCCAACAGCCGCCCAGAATTGCCGCATACATTAGATGCGACAGTTCTGGGGCTGTACCCGGCTCTTCCCGATTTGCCCTGGTGCGTTGGCAAATCGGGGTAATAAGGAGTTATTGGCAGCCCATAGCTGCCAATAAGTCCTAGATTAATCATGTCAGGCGTCTATGAGACACCTTCCATGATTAATCTGTAAATTACAGTAAATAAACACACGCCCGAAAAAATCCTTTATTGGAAATAAAAAACACACACATATACCCTGGTTCACCACTTTAATCAGCCCCAAAAAGCCCTCCTTGTCCGGCGTAATCCAGGATGATCCAGCGTCGCATCCAGCGCTGCTGCATGGAGGGACTCGCATCCTAGTCACCTCCCGCATTTTTATCTGCACCGATGAAAAGAACGCTTGAATAAAAAAGAAATTGTTTGGCATAGCAGCTGTTTGCGGTCGATTTTTCATCTTCCTGTTGTTTGACATGGACAGAGAGTGAGGGACAGAGATAGTGACGGACTGACAGAGATTAGTGCATGACAGACATTGTGAGGCGCTTCAGAACGCAGCTTTGCAGCTGCGCTCTGAAGCAGACCTTTTTTAAGCTGCGGTGCAGAGCGCACACCTGCGCACACAGCATCAGACACCAAAATCGTATGAGGGATGTCACACGTTACAATTCACTAGTTTCGTACTACCAAACGTCCAATGTATGAGGAATAAACGACGTGTATGCGATCACCGTATTTTCGTTCAATATCGATCGCATGTAGGTTTCACACGCAAATACATCACGAACGATGCCGGATGTGCGTCACTTACAACTTGACCCCGACGACGGATTGAAAGATCTATTGAAGTGTGTAAAGCAGGCTTTACTGTTCAGCTTTGACCAGCTGGGTAAGAGTTTAAGGAAAAAGGAAACAAAATGGGGATTAAAGCAGAATAATTATACTTACCGAGTTTCCGTGTGGCTGTCATACTGCTTCTAAGTCTACTCATTAACTGTTATGAATATTGACTGCTCCCCCACCCACTTTCTGTGACAGCCTCTGTGATTGATTGCTCTCAGACTGTGTCCCCACCCTCTGTGGTGCCTTTAAGTCTGGCACCATTGAAGTCAATAATAAGGTAATCCATATGGACCATGATGAAGGTTTAATACCGAAAAGTGTAGTTCTGCCATTTGCTGCTATTTTTTCATGTCTATGCTGGTTTTTTCACATAACTTATTTTTTATGCAAACAATAAAAGTAAGTTATAAAGAAATTTTGGACGTCCGCTTTTTCCGCTGGATTTTTTTCTTGTTATAAACTTGCCATTGTGTTGGGTCGCTCTCCTAACTCTGTGCGGGAATTCGGATTCTACTACTGGGACTGCAATCTGGGAAAATCTACAGGATTCGTGAGATGGCAAAATGTTTTTCATTCTATCTTGAGGATATCATCCCCCAAATGTCTGCTTTATCTTGGCTGGGTATCAAAATTGGGGGGAACCGCAAGCTGTTTTTTTAAAATTACTCATTTCAATGTCTCAAAAAAATCTATTTTGATACACAGCCAAGATAACGCAAACAGTTTGGGGCTGCAGTCTTCAGTTTTCTGCTTAAACTGAGCTGGAAATCAAAATACAGGGCACCCTGTGCCATTTTTCCCAATTATTTATTTATTTTTACACTCCACTAGCTAGTGAGAGGTCTGACTGCAAACAATCACAAACGCTGTCACAGAGGGTAGGTGATAAAAGCAGTGAATATTCATGAGATTTAATGAGTGGACCCAGAAGCAGTGTGACAGCCATGTAGAAACTAAGTAAGCATAATTGTCCTGTTTCAGTTCCCATTTTGCTTTCTTTTGCAGTCCCCTACCCCTTACTAACATCATTTTATAAAACTTAAGTTTGGATCCCTTAGACTAATGGGGTTAATGTGGGCTCAAGTCTAGTCCCAAAAAAGACTTTAATTTAAGACTGATCAGACCCACCAAACCTGAACATCGGCAGGTTCGCCAATTTCGAGTAATGAACAGTGGAAAGCATGCTTGCTTATCACTAATAATTAAGATTTACCTATTCCAACATAGTCATTAACAATTATAGCATGATTCTAAATGTGCAGCTTCTAAAACATATCTTCTCCTCTGTTATACTTTTCTTAAATATATGCATATATGGCACCCACATATTTCTTAAGATTGGTGCACCTTGTAATATCTATCCCTTAAACAATGCCCTTGGTGTAATTTGAATGTAAGACTCCATTACTGCAAAGGCAGCGATGCTGATCAGTGACTATTCATCCTGCCCAAATATTTCAGGGTATCTTTTCTTATTAATACCAAGTAAAAAATTTCTGTTGATTGCTCTTAGTAACTGTTTGTGATTGATTTACATACCTCAAACACATATATGGTCTACTATGAAAGGTTAGCTCCACTTAAGTTACAGTTATTTCAGTTAAACACAGTAGTAGGGATGAGTGAGCACTACCATTCTCGGGTGCTCGGTACTCATAATGATCAATTGGATGCTAGAATGTGCTCGACTTGTGTACTGAGTATAATGGAACTCAATGGGGAACTTAAGAAGTTTTCTAGTAGATCTTCTGAAAAAATGCTGGAGTTCCCCTTTGACTTCCATTACACTCAGTACATGAGACAAGCCCATCCGAGCATCAACTGTTCATTACGAGTACCGAGCCCCTGAGCATGCTTGTGCTCACTCATCCCTACACAGTAGCTGTACAAAAGTAAACACTATATAAATTGGCAAGGATAATATTACATTATTTGTCCATTGCCCTAGAATGCTGTGATTATATTATTCGCTTTCTCAATTGGCAGGGGCATATACTAAATTAGATGTACTGTAATCTGTATTCAGCGAAGACAAGACTTTCCCATAACAGAGACTGGAGATGGCAGTTGCTTGGATTCAATTCTATGTAGACCAGAGGAGGTAAGCGCTAAAAGCAGAGTGAGGAGCAAGAGGCAGAGGGAGGAGCTAGAGGCAGAGCTCCTCCCTCCTCTTCTCCCTTCTATCTAGCTAGAATTTTATCTGTAGCATCTCTCATCTCCTATCAAATTAATGGGAAAGTCTTCACTGAATACAGATTTTATCTCAGAATTGAGAACTTTGAAAATGACTGATCAATCCTGTCAGAGAAAGAAGATTTCTTTCAAAGTTGCTTATTATCATGTGCACCATTGATTTAAGAAAACATTTTAAACAACGTTACGATTTAAGGGTTTTCTCACATCTGTGTATAAAGAATCAGTCCGATTTTCTTCCAGAAATATTTCAATTGTCATAAGCGTGTGTGTGGGTTTTTTTTCTCTCCTAACATCTGTATGGAGTCTGCTTTTTTTTCTCAGAAGCTATTATTGTACGATCATTTAGAGGACCATTTACATTATTCTACTGTATGCTATAGAATGGTAATGTATCTGTGGCGCCCCAGGACCTGGTCGCCACAACAGCATTGCCCCTCCAAAGAGTTAATGCTGAGCCTGGAGGTAATTGGGAGGTCTATTGGCCAGTAAGTTTAACATCCAACGCAGTTCTCCCTCAGGCCAGCAGGGGGAGCTCTGAACCTGGAGTTCCAGGGAGCATTCCTTAAGTCTGGCCTGAGGGAGGAGTTAGTGGTCAGTCTGTAGGAGGAAGCAAAGTGTGCAGACGCAGAGTGTGCTGTCCTGTGGAACTGGGGCCTAGAGCTGGAACAGCTTGGCCCAGTGAAACAGGAGGAGCAGAGAGGCACAGAGGAGACTCGGACATCGGAGTCTGTGGCCACCAGGCCTAAAATACTCCCTGGTAGCCGAATCCGAAGGGCAGGAGAGCTGCAAGCACCTGGCCCATAAACAGCCCGAAGGTACAGCTGCATCATCAGGGCCCGGTGTGGACTCCAGCAGAGAAGCACCATAGAGGGTCTGTGCAGCCTACCACAGAGGGAAAGGGACGTACCACCGGTCCCAGCAGAAAGAGGGCCATTGCTAAATCCAGAGAACAGGGTCCTAGCACAGTAAAGAAAAGAACAGGAGTAGGCCTCATACTCATCTGGCCAAAACGACATCTCAGTTACTTCCAGGCCGGCCAGAGCCCTCTACCACCTGTAACGGTCTCCCAGGACTAACCGTTTGTGAAGTAAAAGAGGAGAAGGTAAAGAGACTGTTGTTTGTGCCTGTTTCTTTCATTGCCTGTCGGCCCTGCACCGTGTTATCCACACAACACCATAGACTCTCACAAGCACCAACAGTGTCCCCGGGGCACCGCTCCACCTGTGGGGAGCAGTACCACCAATGCTGCCATATCATCACCCCGGAGGCCTTACACAGCAGCGGCGGCTTAATAGCCGCATACCACAGGTGGTGTCACGGACACAAACTTTAATCACCCCCAAGTTTTCAGCCATTTTAACTGACACCCACCAGGGCCACGGAGTCTGGCTCCGCCACCACTGACTACCCCCGGACTAGTGCGTCCCGGCACCGGGTGTCCCATAGCCCTGGGGTGGGCGAGTCATATCAGTAAAAAAGGACAGTATGCATATAGTCCATGTGCCTTCCATTTTTTTTAACCCTGTAGACTTGCATTGGCGAGTATCGGCTGTTTTATTCAACTATACGCCGCAGCATGCTGAGGTTTTTTCAAAAACAGCTGAGAAAAAGAATTGTAAATCAACACTGCCTTATTGATTAACATTGGTGCAAGTGCAATGCATTTTTTTTTAATTGAACTCCATGTATTTAGATGCAGATGTGAGCGAACCCTTACGGAAAGAGTACTTACATACTTGCGAAAGTATTCGGCCCCCTTGAATTTTTCCACCTTTTCCCACATTTCAGGCTTCAAACATAAACATAAAAATTTTAATGCTATGGTGAAGAATCAACAACAAGTGGGAAACAATTGTGAAGTTGAACGAAATTTTTTGCTTATTTTAAACTTTTGTAAAAAAGAATAAACTGAAAATTGGGGCGTGCAATATTATTCGTTCCCTTTACTTTCAGTGCAGCAACTCACTCCAGAAGTTCATTGAGGATCTCTGAATGATCCAATGTTGTCCTAAGCGACTGATGATGATAAATATAAGCCACCTGTTTGTAATCAAGTCTCCGAATAATTGCACCTGCTCTGTGATAGGCCCCCTTAACACATCCGTGAAAATCACGCACGTGTTTCACGGACGTGTCAAAGGTGCGTTTTCCCCTTCATGTGCCATGTTTATGGCACTACGTGTGTTCTCCGTGTGTTATCCGTGATAACACACGGAGAATGAGAACTTCAACTCACCTGTCTCTGGCGTCGCTGTCCGTGGTGCTGATCTTCGGTCTCCAGCCCTGCTGACTCCCCGCTGCTGCTGCTTCCGGCCGCAGTGAAGTGAATATTAAATGAGCATAATCAGCGGCGGTCGGCAGCAAGTGACAGCAGTGGCAGAGACAGGAGGGCTGGAGAAGGTGAATAAAGGTTTGTTATTTTTTTGTCTGACACGTGTGTTTCTCCGGTGCGTGTCACACGGGACTGCATCCACACTACATCCATGTGGTACGTGTGCGGGCCATGTGACACCCGTGCTGCTGGAGAAAAACGGACATGGACACGGGCTCACTTATGCTCCACATGGAGGCACGGGCCAATGGCTGCACACGTGCGTGTACATAAACCCATTGATTTTGTCTCCGTTACATGCGGGCATGGACCTAGCATGTACCGGAGACGCCTGCATGTGAAGGGGGCCGTAGGCTCAGTGCTCTGTTTAAAGCCTAGAGAGCATCATGAAGACCAAGGAACACAACAGGCAGGTCTGTGATACTGTTGTGGAGAAGTTTAAAGACGGATTTGGATAGAAAAAGATTTACACAACTTTAAACATCCCAAAAAGCACTGTGCAAGCGTTCATATTGAAATGGAATGAGTATCATACCACTGCAAATCTACCAAGGCCCAGCCGTTCCTCAAAAATGTAATCTCAAACAAGGAGAATACTGATCAGAGATTCAGCCAAGAGGCCCATGATCACTCTGGATGAACTGCAGAGATCTACAGCTGAGGTGGGAGAGTCTGTCCATAGGACAACAATCAGTCGTACACTGGACAAATCTGGCCTTTATGGAAGAGTGGCAAGAAGAAAGACATTTCTCAAAGATATCCAAAAAAAATGTAGTTTAAAGTTTGCCACAAGGCACCTGGGAGACACACCAAACATGTGGAAAAAGGTGCTCTGGTCGAATGAAACCAAAATCTAACTATTTGGGCACAATGCCAAATGATATATTTGGCGTAAAAGCAACACAGATCATCACCCTGAACACACTATCCCTACTGTCAAACATGGTGGTGGCAGCAACATGGTTTGACCTTGCTTTTCTTAAGCAGGGACAGGGAAGATGGTTAAAATTGATGGGAAGATGTATGGAGCCAAATACAGGACCATTCTTGAAGAAAACCTGTTGGAGTCTGCAAAAAACCTGAGACTGGGACGGAGATTTGTCTTTTAACAAGACAATGATCCCAAACATAAAGCAAAATCTACAATGGAATGGTTCACAAATAAATGTATCCAGGTGTTAGAATGGCCAAGTCAAAGTCCAGACCTGAATCCAATCGAGAATCTGTGGAAAGAGCTGAAAACTGCTGTTCACAAACGCTCTCCATCCAACCTCACTCAGCTCAAGCTATTTGCAAAGGAAGAATGGGCAAGAATTTCAGTCTCACGATGTGCAAAACTGATAGAGACATACCCCGAGCAACTTGCAGCTGTAATCGCAGCAAAAGGTGACGCTACAAAGTATTAACTTAAAGGGGCTGAATAATATTGCACATCTCACTTTTCAGTTTATTATTTTTTATAAAAGTTTAAAATAAGCCATAAATTTCGTTCAACTTCACAATTGTGTCCCACTTGTTGTTGATTCTTCACCATAAGATTAAAATTTTTTATCTGAAAAATTCAAAGGGGCTGAATACTTTTGCAAGGCACTGTATATCAGGCATTTAAATATTACCTGGTTATATGCCACAAATGGTCAAAAAAAGAATATCCATTTAAATAATGGAATTGGTCTACATTCTGCTCAAGTGTCTTAAACAGGCCCAAGTCTTCAAAAAATAACATGATTCTTGCAATTTGGCAGAGGACAACCCTTTTCAACCCTCTTTGCTGCAGGTGATATACTGTATTTTTCGGACCATAAGACGTACTTTTTTTCCCCCAAATGTTGGGGGAAAGTGGGGGGTGCGTCTTATGGTCTGAATGTGGCTGCGGGGAATGAGGGTGCTGCGGTGGAGCGGGTCTTCGGGGGCACGAGCAGGCTGTAGCAGCACCTGCCATCACCACGTGGGCCCGCTCATTAGATATGAGTGCCCATCATCTCTCAGCGCTGAAGTCAGCGCTGACAGGTGGGCGGGGTGATGGGCGGGGGGTGCGCGCATAATTAACAGCCGGCCCACTTGATCTCCCTTGGCAACTACAGCCTGGAGTGATCATGTGCGGCTATATTCACTGCCACCGTGCATCATTATCAGTGCGGGGTGCAGTGAATCAGTGTACTCACCCGTCACCGTGTGTGGAGCCGTTCCCCTGCAGAATCGCGATGTCTTCCTTTCTGTGCCGGTCAGCTGATCTGTGTAGAGAGCGGTGAGAACAGCTATGACGTCATTGCTGTGCGCGCCGCTAGTGTCCACACCGATCAGCTGACCGGCACAGACAGGAAGACATCGCGATGCCGCAGACAACAGTGACGGCTCCACTCAGCAGCGCTGCAGCTGAGACAGAGAGGAAGATGATCGGTGCTGCAGGGAGTGAGGAAAGGTGAGTATGAACGTTTATTTTTTTTTCTGTGCCACAGGATACAGGCCATATACCAGGATGGGGATATTTTATGTGCAGGATGGGGGTATTTTATGAGCAGGATGGGGGTATATTATGAGCAGGATGGGGGGTATATAGCAGGATGGGGGTATATGAGCAGGATGGATGGGGTATATAAGCAGGATGGGGGTATATAGCAGGATGGATGGAGGCTATATGAGCAGGATGGATGGGGTATATGAGCAGGATGGGGTATATGAGCAGGATGGGGGTATATAGCAGGATAGGGGTATATGAGCAGGATGGAGGTATATGAGCAGGATCATATACAAGGCAGGAGGATCGTTACCAGAATGGGTTATCTTAGTAGAGAATTTGGGGACATTATTTCCATAACAGTGTCAGCAGCAGATCCTCGCCCCATAACAGTGTGTCATGACCACATTTTTTGGTTAAAATTTTATTTTCCTATTTTCCTCCTCTACAACCAGGGTGCGTCTTATGGTCAGGTGCGTCTTATAGTCCGAAAAATAAGGTAGCTTATGACATATGGTCTATTGGCAATGAATATAATAGTGTCCAATTCAATTAAAAATGTTCATTTAATGGCTTTATATTTCGAATCAGAATAAGTCTCTCTAAAAAACTCACACTGATCTGATCTACCCCAGTCTGACACCTTGTTTTCACCTACAATAACCATCCACAACCATTACATGATGACTGGATTGCGTCTACCATTCTTTAGTTAATCTTACATACAGTTCTATGTTCCTGTACACTTTATAGAAATAACACAATAAGTAGATAAGTGAATGTCTTGCTCTAGACAAACAACGGTGGTAGGCAATACAATAAAAAGCTGGGATCATTTTTAAACATTAGAGAGCAATTCACTGGGAAAATGTAATGCATAAATACGGAAAAGAAGTATATGACACAGTGTTTTAATCTGCAGGACAAAATCGTTTCAGCAAGGGCAAGCTCTTCATTTTCAGGCTTACTGCAACATATGTATTAAGATTTTTACATTTGGATTGCGAACACTGATGATATAATAGCAGATTGCTTCATGAAAGTCAAAATAATCACCAGGGCTCAGACCACTCATATTGGATAATTTGTAGGCTTTCAAAATTCCACTCAGACTTTATTCTCGAAATTAAAAAAAAAAGGATCACATATGTCTTAAATTAAATCAGCGTGAAAATCTCTGCTCACTTCACCCTAATGATAGGGTTACAGTACAGGCATGCTGTGTAGATCTAATACCAGGCAGCTGACGGTGCTGAAAATGGGGAGTATCTCTTTGACACTAATTTGAATGTAATACAACAGCATTGCAAAAAAGTCCCCCACCTCCAGCATCTTTCCAAAGATCCTTGCTTTGACAAGATTCATACTCTCTGTGATGTGTCAATTAGTTGGCAGTTTACCACTGACAGCCTCAGGATTAAGTCTCAGAACAGAACTTATTTCTGCCCAAACTGTCTGAAGTCAGAGACAGATCAAATGCTTTGTGAAGCAGCTAGAAATATTATCCAGAACTAAACATGATACTATTTTTGTGTCCAAAAATGTTCAGTGTGCTAAAAATGCTTTCCATCCAATAAACAATTTGTAATGTGCATACATAGCAAATACACACACACAGTATACATAGGAAAAAAGAAGTAATACAGTGTAAACAAGTAATTGAAACTGCAAAAATAATAATAATATTGCATGAAGATTTACACTAATGCACATTATAGTACCGTTTCCATAATTCATAAGTATTGTTGCTATCAAATTGAGAATACAAATAATTGACAAATTTAACACTATTGCAACTAGATTATTACAAGGAATGGAAGGCCTCCCATATGATGAGAGGTTGGAAAAGTTGGTCTTGTTTAGCTTAGAAAAAAAGATGTCTCAGAGAAGATCTCATTTACAAGTATACATACATGTATGATCAGTACAAAAGACTGGCACATGACTTATTCCTTCCAAAGTCTATGCAAAGGACAAGGACTCACTATGGTGAAAGAAAGGTGATTCTGTAAGCAAAATAGGAAAAAGTTCATAGTTAGAACAGTCAGACTGTGGAATGTCCTACCACAAGAGGTAGGAATAGTGTGGAGCAGTCAGACTATGTGAAAGCCCTACCACAAGAGGTAGGAATAGTGTGGAGCAGTCAGACTATGTGAAAGCCCTACCACGAGAGGTAGGAATAGTTTAGGGTAGTCAGACTGTGGAAAGCCCTACCACAAGAAGTAGGAAACGTTTAGAGCAGTCAGACTGGGGAAACCCTACCTTAGGAATTGCATTAACTAATAAAGGGCTGGATGATTTCCACAGTGTACATAAAATTGTGGGTTATAGATAATTTTGTATAGTTAATGGAAAAAGGCTTAATTTAATGGACCTAGGTCTTTTTTAAAACTTCTGTATGCAGCTATGTATCTACGTAACTATGATTTTTTTTCAATATTAAAAATAACAAAAATTGCAGATGAAATGCACTTAACTCAAATGTAAATGACTATGCTTTCTGTATAAGGAAAATTATATGGCACTAACTAACCAAATAAAAACATTCTTTTAGTGACTCTTGTGAACAAACTGGATAAAAATGGGGATGACACAAAGCACACATATTATGGCCATTTTGAAGCTCTGGAGCTTTGTGTCAAATGGAGCAGAGATGTCCATGCATGGTCAGAACTCTACTGATCAGTCACTTATCCACTATTCAAAGGATAAGGGGTAACTTGATTTTTGACGAATAGTCCTTTAATACTTGGATTAAGGATGGAATGCTATAACTTATTAAACTTATTTAAAGAACAGTGCTTAGCTAATCACAGGGCAATGAATGGAGAAGAGGCCAGGCATGCACATCCTCCCTCCATACAGGATGGAGTTGTAGAGCTTCAATCTTGGTATTGCTGGTGGTACCAGTGGTCGGACCCCAGAGATTATCAAGTAATTAAATATCATATGGCTAGGGAATCACTTGTTTTTTCGAATAATTTTTTAAAACGTGGATTACGGATCTACTGCTGTAACAGTGCTTGGCTAATTCCCTAATCAATGAATGGCAAAAGGCCAAGGATGCACATCTATACTCCATTCAGGAATGGAATTGGTATCTTTGGCTGTCCCAGTAGTATACACTTAAGAAATCAAAAGTTATTATCAATCATATGGATAGGAAATAATTCATTTTTTTTGGGGGGGGGTGGATTAGCCCTGTACTACCTGTATTAACACTAGAGCTACTGAGGTAGTTATTTTGACTACTTTGCACGATGTATTTCTATATAGGTGTCACAAGTCCAGTAGTTCTAGTGTTAAGGGTCTCCTGGCTATCATGATAAAACTTTTTTGAAGAACTTCTTAAGAACCTTTGTGTAATTTTAAATTAACACATCAATATACTATTTGGATCATTTACATTCTAAGCATATCAATATCACCTAAGGATTTAACCTTGATTTAACCTTGTTAAAAGCTTACACATGGGATACCTTTCAGTAATTTATCTGTGCATATAATCAATGTTTTGGCTGGACATAGAGGACATGGATCTTGAGTAGATCAACAAAATGTTGCAGATTCTAACCTGAAGGATTTGACCCTGGGGTATCATTATCAGTACACATCTTCTGGTTATTGACACAAGAGTTGCCAACTATCTTTATTGACCATTGATTTGTGTCAGGAAAAGAGTAATATAAATGGCACGTATGGGTCTATTCAAGTAGTTTCCAATGAGAGATGGGATGGGTCAGCTTCAAACAAGTCTATCTATCTATCTATCTGTCTATCCTTCTATCTATCTACCTATATCTATCTATCTATCTATCTATCCATCTATCTATTATCTATCCATCCATCTATCTATCTATTCATCATTTTTATCAATCTATCTATCTATATCTATCTATCTATTTCTATCTATCCCTCTATCTATCTATCTATCCCTCTATCTATCTATCTATCTATCTATCTATCTATCTATCTCTATCTATCTATCTCTCTATCTCCATATGTGTGTTAAAAAAAAAATCAAAAATGTCCTCTCAAGTAATGCAACACATATAAAACTTGTCAAGACCTTTCTATTATGGAGTGAATAACACTTTTCATTACATCCAATTAGAAAAATAGTAAATGTGTCATAATCTGAAGATGATATTTTACATTACATAAAACCTAACATATGCTGTAACGTAACATAGTCTACTTAATCTTCACATATAGCCCTTATTTTCCTCAATGTTATTTTGCTATGACTGCAGAACTCACTGCATGCATAGAAAATACTTCCCTTTAGCACTTTTATACATATTTATACATTTTATATATTAGTGCATAGGAGCTGTCAAAAAGGCCTAACTACCTAGTTATGGCCAAGCATAGAATGACAGCATTTTAAATATTCCATCTTCTTCAGGACCAAGTGAATAATTTAATGAATTCATCCATGGAACTAAACAATACAATTGTTATTGAGAAGATTTTAGTATAGAATTGCCTTTTGCACGCTGCAAAAAATTCTGAGGGTGGGTGTATTTTGTAAATTATTTAGGAAAATGTAATTTATATTATTTTTTTTATAAGTGTAAGTTTGCATTGAATTTCAAAATCTAAAGGCATTGTGCAATAGCTTAAGGCAGAGGTGACGGTAATTCATTCCTGTGAGGCGCAAGGGACATCTATAAAAATATTTGATGGATTTTTTTACTTTTTAGGCTTCTTGTTGGTTGTTCACAAAAATGTATAAAAATGTGTAAAATATCTGTAAACTTGATGCAATTATTATAAATGATGTTCAGTCACTAAACATTAATACATGTAACAGAATATTTATTATAAAAAAAGTATCAGTACTTATAGTAATTAGGGTTTGGGGAATATTTTTAAAGTCAACATCCAGTTTCATGTGGTTTTTCAGTATTTCGCACATTGAAACCTGGATGATTCACCAATTTTAACCACAATTTGCTTTATCTCTATCTCTAATTTTCACTTGTTTTGGGCTAGTGTGGAGACAACGAAGCAATTAAGTATGAAAGGTAATTGTTTTTGGGTTTCTATATTGCACATATTCATAAACAGCTCCTTTAACAGGGTGATAGTGCAGTGTGGTGGGCACTCTTGCTGTGGGGCAGTGTGGCCTGGCGTCATGGGGAGTCAGCCTTGCAGCATGGCTGTTGTGAGGCACCAGGTTCACCTACCCTGCTGGTACACTGTCGCTGTGGTGGTGGTTGGCAGGCAGCGCCGCACCTTTTAAGGCTTCATATAAGTTAGGGACCCACTCAGAGGTTCACCGTGATGTGGCAGAACCTCATATTCACGTATTTAAATTTTTGCCTAGCGGCGGTAGATCAACTGATGATTTTTGGATGTGTGGTTCATGTCTTTTTCTCCAGCTTTGTTACATGTTCATGAACAGCAGCAACAAGAAGAGCATCATATGGTTGTTATGATCAGTGTAGCTGTAAATCCAGTTTCTGAGTGAGATAATAAACTTACTAGAACACTGGACAAACTTTATGGTATTCCAAATACAATATGGATCTAATTTTGGTTCAAAATGATATGGCACTTAAAGATACAGTCCTTATATGGCTCTTTATATGTAGCCATTAAATAGAAGTCTGGAATGGGCATTAAAGGGTTATTCCCATCTTCCCATCTCCAAGATCCGATCATAAGATATAGTGGTATAATAATAATAATAATAATAATAATAATAATAATATGAGAAAATACCTCCAATTAGAAATGTAAGATAGTTCTCCTCATTCACTATGTCACTTGCCTCTTGTGCAGGGCATTATAGAACGTTAGGTATCCATGGTTACAACCGCGCATAGAGTCACAGTTAGTCAGTTGCTTGTGGTCATAACCATGGTATACCTAAGGTCCTGCAATGCCGTACACAGGAGTAAGCAACATAGTGAATCAGGAGAACTATACTACATTTGTAATTGGAGGAATTTGCTATTATTACTATTATTATTATTATTCCTACTACATATTGGGATAGGACCTTGCAGATGGGAATACTCCTTTAAACACATCAGCAGTGTGGCACAGGTTATACACCACATCAAAAATTAATTTACCACCTTCAGAGTATGCTCACACAAGGCAATAGAAAATTGTTCCCATTCTCATCCATAGAATCATAGAACAAAAGAGTTGGAAGGGACCTCCAGGGTCATCGTGTCAAACCCCCTGCTCAATGCAGGATTCACTAAACCATCTCAGATAGATGTGTGCCCAGCCTCTGTTCACAAAAGTAGGAAAATTGTCTTCTCACTTTCATTTGTGTGCTGTCCGTACATTTCATTTACAATTATTTACAGAACAATTTACAGTGTCTTATGCTACACAATGGTAATGTATCCATAAAAAACGGATGCCATTAGGATGGGCCACATGGTATCTAATTTTGTTCTCACACCCATAGACATGAATAGGTGAGTCTCGTCCAATTTATGCTTACATATGTAAGCTACTGCCACTTTTTTCCTCATGTCAAATACAGCAAAGAAAAAAAAATTGCAGATCTGCACTGCCTCATTGAATAACATTGGTACCAGTGCAATCCCTTTTTTCATTACATTGGACTCATCCGCATTTCACACTAGTGTGAATGAGTCCTTAATATGGTCACTACCTTATGATACAAATTTAATACAATATCAAAACATGAGAAGAAAACACTTGTGATCCTGCAATCCTCATCAAAACCAGAGACGCATAAAACATAGACATCTCATGGCAGAATATTGGGGAAAAAAGGATATTTTTTTAAAATCTGCTTCCCTTGCATTACACATCATACAATATTGTGAGCAAAGTGGTACATGAGAAAACTGTGAAATTACGTCCTAGTGGTCATAATATTAATCATGATTTGTACAGCTGACATGTATGCCTCACAGGCAGGAGTGGAATCACATTCCACTCATATCTGTTACCCCTTAAATAGCGCTGTCAAGATGTGAAAGCGCTATTTTAATGATGATCACGCTAAAACTGTAAGTACCAGCTACCATCAGAAGTCAAGTGACGTGATCACGTGGAGCTGATAGTTGCCATGGTAGCACAGGGTCATGTGATGACTACTGTAGCTATCATGGCTCACTTCCTGTTTCACACGGCCGAGTACTATGTGAGACAGTAGATGATCATTTCTGGTGTTCACAGCTATGTAGCTGTGATCTACAGAAAGTAATGAGTGATCAGGCAGCTGATCCTTATAGTCCCCTAAGTGGACTAGTAAGATAAAAGAAAAAGAAAAAAAAGTTTTAAAAGATTAAAAATATTAAAAAACCCCTAAAAGTTCAAATCACTCCCCCATTCACACCATTGAAAATTAAAGGGTTAAAAAAATAAAACAATATACACAAATTTGATATTGCCGCATTCATAAATGCCCAATTTATAAAATATAAAATCAATTAATCTGATCCGTAAATGGCATAGCAGCAAAAACATTACAAATGTTTTTTGGTTGACACAAATTTTGCGCAAAATGCAATAACAGGCAATCAAAAAGTAGCATCTGCGTAAAAATGGTACCATTAAAAACGTCAGCTTGAGACGCAAAAAATAATCCATCAATGAGCCATAGATCGCAAAAAGTGAGAAAGCAAAGTGTTGCGGAAAATGGCACAAAACGTGCACCACATTTTTTGGACAAACTTCAGATTTTTTTTAACCTCATAGATAAAAGTAATCCTATAAATTTTGGTGTTCACAAGTCGTACTGACCTGAAGCATCAAACCGATTCATCAGTTTTACCATATAATTAACGCCGTGAATAAAATATCTCTAAAACAATCGTGCAATCACAATTTTTTTACGACTCTCGGAAGAAGGGGAGTGAAAAAAAATGGAAAACGGAAAATCTGTCGGGGGTAAAGGAGTTAAACATTATAAATGTAGTCCTACCATTTTATGATCAGGTAAAAACCATATCATGCAATTTTTTAATTCTGTGGAGCCATAACATGGCAATACTAGTCTTTTAGGCGACTTTGCAGTACATCCATATGTCTTCTGGTAAAGAATATATCATCATAGATTCCATATTGTGAACAAATAGTACCCTCCAATATGTATGTTAGATTGTGTGCCTCCATACAGCCCCCTGTTTATTTTGTGTGAGGCCTTATGGTGTGATAAAGTAATAAAGTGGCCAGGTATGCCAATCTCAAACAGCTAAACTATAGGAAAAATTCTCAACACTTTAGAAAATAAAAACATATTTTTGTGTCCTTTTTACTGTTTGGGCCCACAATACTCTCTTACCACCAACATTCCATTATTTTCATATCCAGATATGTTTTCGAAGTGCACTGGGCCTAAAACCTATTTTCAGTATCTGCTTGTATTACATCACTACCAGATTTCACAGATTTCTTTTTTCTCAAAATGATAAAGCCATGTCCAACTATTTTCAACGGCACTTAAAAATTACTGAGCAATGCCACCACAGAGAAGGCTCCAATATTTCATTGACTGTGCTTAAATAATGGAAGTTCACTGTACGGGAGAACACCCATGGTCTTCCCACGGTGGATAGCTGGTTGATACATGTTGTATCATTAAAAAATAAGCACATATTTAAGTAAATAAAATAATGTGTCACAAGAAACGTATTTAGAATCCACTAGAGTTTCAGCAGATAAAGGAGGCTCAGTCTGAACCTTTCAGATTTTATGCATATATGTATGTACAGTACATGTTCATTTTCCAATCAGCGTGTTGAACGAAAACGTCTCTTTTGTTATCACTGAGCATAAAAAAACTATTCCGGTGGGCCATATATATGCACACATTTTATAAGGCCATGAACCAAATACTTTACCTAATAAAAGTATGATGACAAAAAACTACAGATAAGTAAAGAAAGGGTTAGTAACATTCACACAATGTGTAACGTCTTGGGGCGCAGTAACTTAATTAATTAAAATATTTTCTGGTGTAGGATTTAACATTGCCAAATTATTATTTGTAACTTGGTAACTTTTCTCAATGTCAATGCTGCTCCCAAATATATTTTTCAAAGAAACAGCAGAATGGACTTTCAACAAAACTGTACAAAGGCGGATACATTAGTCTGCTGTTTAAAGGCGAGCAACAACAACAATATATGTATTTGTAGGTACGGTATATATATATATATATATATATATATATATACACACTGTATACTTTTATATATATATATATATATATATATACATACATATATTTACATATATATTTATATATATATATATATATATAAAAAATCTAAAAATATATATATGTATGTATATATATATATATATATATATATATAGATATATATACACACATATGCATATATATGTACATACATATATGTATTTATACATATATATATAGAAAATAGGAGGTGATATATATATATATGTATATATATATATATATATATATATATATATATATATATATAAAAATATATATATGTATAGATAGACAGATATAGGTATAAAATATATAATTGTGTGCGTGTGTGTATATATATATATATATATATATATATATATATAATATATATGCCCGTATGCATTTTTATGTACATACATATATGCAGCTATATGTTTATTTGTGTGGAGATATATATATATATATATATATATATATATATATGTATATATATAAAATATTCTTCAAAGGTGATATATATGTGTGTATATATATAAGTATTTGCGCTCACACATGTCAGGTGATCATATCATCCTACTTACAGTAAAATGCATCTATAAGTCACACTTTGTATATGTATGACCATGTGTTAACATGTAATACCTATAATATGTGCATAAGACCAAAACCATAATGACAAGGTACTTTAATATTACATGGGTCTGCTAACAACTTCAGTCCCAAACAATGAAACTTCATTGTGCGTTGGAGTTAATCGGTCTACTATTATACAAATACCAGGCAGCAATGTATATGATTGATGTAATTGTTCAACAAATATCACTTTTGGGTGAAAATAAAAAGTGCTCTGCTCTGTGAAAATGAGGCAAGATATTTGATACGTCTATATATCTGATAATGGAAAGCCCTTCAATTGTGTATTTCATGCTTGGTATAGTCACTAATATGACTGGGCCCACGAAGCTCAACAATAACCTTCCTAGCAAACAAAAGACTTAGAGGTGCATTCTGTAAAACTACATTTCTATTATTCTATGCTGTGATTACTACAACTATGATCACTAATAACAGTAATAAGTTCACCCACTTAGCGGTGTACCATGTTTGATATATGTAAGAGCATGAATAAAGTGTGCACCTCAACACATTTTACTAGTGAAATATAGTCAGATATTCCTGCTTTTGTCCTCAGCATATGTGGTGTTTCTAGCAGATATGACTGTAGTACTAATAAAAGAATAGAGCAGCATATTTGCCTTCTCCTCATCTGCAACTGTAAGCAAATACAGGTATACCTTATTAGTAAGAACTCCTATAGTAAGCACACGTTAGAGGAATTAATCATTCATTCCCTGAAGACTGCTTATGTATTTCATCGGGCCATTATCTGATCTGAATAACAAGAACAATTGCATAATAAAGCACATAACTGCTGATACAAGCAACTTTTGCTTCTCTGGTTTACAAAACAACTTCCCTTGATTATAAGAGACAAATGTAATTTTATGATATTTCTTAAAAAGTGGCAGAATTCCAGGACTGCTCTCTCCTAGATTCAAACCATTTTCTCATTGGCCAACACTGCAGGGGGCAGCAATCTAGGTCATATTGGAACAATATTAAGTTTCTGGGAATTTCAATGAGAGAATGTTAATCATATCAACATATAAAACTGGGCGAACTAAAATACGCAGAGCACAAGTAGAAATGCAAGTTTATCCAGTACAATATTATATCTACTATCTATCTATCTTTCTATCTATCTATTAATCTATCTCCTATCTACCTATTTATCATCTATTATTTATGTGTCATCTTTCATCTATTATCTGTCTATTATCTATGAATCTATCTATGTACCTATATATCTATCTAGTATCTATATATTTATTATCTATCTATCCATCTATTGTTCTATCTATCTTTCCAATCTATATATCCCTATCTATCTATCTATCTATCTATCCATCCATCCATCTATCTATCCATCTGTATATTATCTATCTATGAATCAATCTATCCCTCTATCTATCTACCTATATCTATCTATCTATCTATATCTATCTATCTGTCTATCCTTCTATCTATCTATCTATCTATCCCTCTATCTATCTTTCTATCTATCTATCTATCTATCTATCTATCCTTTATCAATCTATCTATCTATCCCTTTATCTATCTATCTATTATCTGTCTATCTAATTATCTATCTCATATATGATATATCCCTTTATGTCATGTTTATATAATCTGATTTAATATTACAACATACAGTATAACTGAGAGACCTATTGGCCAGAGTATGATGAAAGCAGAGTGACTATGTCATAAAATGGAAAGTAAAGTATGTTAACTCCCTTTTGTATGACACCGTGCTACCATTTTGGAGACATTATCCAACTTTTGAAATATGCAATGCTAAACAATACGGAATAAGAGAGGCCTCTCTGGTCTTATTCTACCTAAATTCATACCCCTTTAAGAAGAGTTAAATGCTAATACGTTAATATAAGGCTGTCTGACCCACATAACACTGAATTGGCCATTACTTTGATCTTTTCATTAGTTCTTTGTTTTGATTATGCAAAGCTTTAGAGTGTGATTAAATCTAATGGGTGTATTAACTTTAAGAAGAAACTTTCCTTAAGGTAATGACACAGTTTAAACAAGCTAATAAGCAATATCTGCAAATGGGGATGTAAAAAAAAGAAAAGAATACTTCCTTTCTACTCCAACCATTCCAATGTGTGCAGTAAACACATATGATTAATAGACAGGTCTCCAGGTTATTGGTGAATGGTATGGTTCCATGCATCCTTACCTAGAGGACGTCTGCCTATAAACTATAGGAATTATGATGGTACATTAGACATTCAATTATCATCCTCTCCAGCCCAGATGTAAAGACCATATGGTTTCATAACCTCTGAATGTAGTTAATCTGGCAATGCTTATAGTGTGTTAATATCAAGAGGCGGAATACTGTAAGATTATGTGGATTAGTGTTAGGATTCTGCTCTCATAGGACAATGCTTTGTAAAGTTTGATAGAAGACATCATGCAATCCACTGACCATGGGCTGCATCTGCTCTGACTTATGACATGGAGCTTGCTGTCCAGACCAGTAACACAGTATATGCCAAACTTTAAGCCTTGTTATAAATACAGACACCAGGAGCCAAGCAATGTAACCACAACCAGTGCACACAGCTCCCACAGCCTCCTGGCACAGCAGCACTAGTGTGCACAGAGCACAGCCCTGCACAATACAGCCCAAAGACACCTCTGCCCCAGCCTCCTGCCCAAGCAACTCCAGCCAAGTTCACACCATGACTGGCATCTCACAGAAAAGCAAAGGAGAAACTCTGGTACTTACTAGTGCAGCCAGCTATGTCCCCCAAGGAAACCCAGAGGAGTCTTCTGTGTCTTATCCTCCCAGACTGTTTAATTCCACACAAAGAGAAGCAAAGTATGAACTGCAAGAAAGAACAGACACATGGGTGAGTCAGCCTCGGGTCCCACCTGCACCTTCTCCTCCTGCTGCAGGACACTGGCTAGCACACCATAGTCCCGTGGAAATAAGGAATAAAGTGCTTTTTTGTAAAGGTACAGTACCTGCACTCTCCCCCGCTGATGCTGGGAGCCAGGGAGAGAAAGAGAGTGGAGGAGGAGGAGGAGGGAAGAGACTGAGTGCGAGCGCAGGAGGAGGAGATGGAGGAAGAGGATGACTTGGGAAGGGTAGTCACAAAAAGTGAGAGAAGCCTCAGTGATGAGCTACAGCAAGGAGCAGTGAGGAGAGAGGGGAGGAAGATGCTCTGCTGCTGCTGCGGGCGCTGTGAGGAGAGCAGGCTCATCAGCTCTGTGCCTGTGAAACCGAGGATTGGGTTTCCCATCAGAATGTGTTACTGCTCAGCACGGGAGCGTGCATGGCAGCTGTCCATGGTGCTGATGTCCTCCTGCCACAGAGCTCCATGCACGCACACTTCTGCTGGCTGATTACAGCACAGGCATGTGCTATTATTATTAGGGTCCACGTGTTCTGCTGACAAGAAGACATTCTGCAAGAAACTACAGCTGACACAGCCTCCTCATGTCCGGCCTTACCACATCCTACAGCCGAACATGACTTCTCTGCTCTGGTTACTTCTGTACTGCAATTATGGAATAAAGATGTAAGAAATAGGGTTCCATTTATTTCTTTATTTACTATCTATCTATTTATCTATCGATTCTTTTCTTTCTTTCTTTCGTTCTTTCTTTCTATCCATTTGTATTTTTCCATCTATAGGTCTATCCATCCCCCTATCTACCTATCTATCTTGCTCCTATCTATTCATCTGTGTCTTTCTATCTATCTATCTATCTATCTATCTATCTATTTATCTATCTATTTTTCTATCTATCTGTATCTATCTATCAATCTATCCATCCATCCCTCTATCTATCTATCCATCCATCCCTCTATCTATCTATCTATCTATCTATCTATCCCTCTATCCCTCTATCTATATATCTATCCATCTATCTATATATCTATCGGTCAATCATTATCTATCTATCTATCTATCTATCAATCAATCTATCTATCCATCTGTATCTTTCTTGCTATCTATCTTTCTATCAATCAATCCATCCATCCCTCTATCTATCTATCTATCTATCCATTATCTATCTATCTATCTATCTATCTATCCATCTATCTGTCCATTTGTATCTATCTATTCATCTATCTATCATCTTTCTATCTATCCCTCTATCTATCTATCACTCTATCTATCTATCTATCCATTATCTATCTATCTATCTATCTATCTATCCATCTATCTGTCCATCTGTATCTATCTATTCATCTATCTATCATCCCTCTATCTCTATATCTATCTTTCTATCTATCATCCCTCTATCTCTATATCTATCTTTCTATCTATCCCTCTATCTATCTATCTATCATCCCTCTATATCTATCTATCTATCCATTATCTATCTATCTATCTATCTATCCATCTATCCGTCCATCTGTATCTATCTATTCATCTATCTATCATCCCTCTATCTCTATATCTATCTATCTATCTATCTATCATCCCTCTATCTCTATATCTATCTTTCTATCTATCCCTCTATCTATCATCCCTCTATCTCTATAGCTATCCCTCTATCTATCTATCATCCCTCTATCTCTATATCTATCTATCTTTCTATCTATCATCCCTCTATCTCTATATCTATCTATCTATCTATCTATCTATCATCCCTCTATCTCTATATCTATCCCTCTATCTATCTCTCTATCTATCTTATACTCATTCTATAATTTTTATCATTTACTCTATCATCTATTCTTTTTATAATAATAATAAGTTTTATTCCTATATCGCCAACATATTCCGCAGCGCTTTACAATTAAGAGGGGACATGTACAGACAATATGAGACAATACAAAATAACAAAATTCAGATACCAGGAGGAGTGAGGGCCCTGCTCGTAAGCTTACAGTCTATGAGGAAATAGGGGAGACACAAAAGGGGAATGGGGGGGAGAAAAGCTGGTCATATATGGTCCAGCCATTATCGACAGTTTCTAATCTAATTTATATAGAAAAAAATAGATCTAATGCACACTATAGTAATTTATAATGTCCTGTATATAGATTGTGATCCACTGTAGGGACAGTAATAGTAATGACAGGAAAGTACTATTGTATATGAAGCCACTATGTAAGTGAGTAAAGTGAATAAATATGAATAAATAACATTTTATTAAATACCAGGGTGTGGTACATCAAGTATTACAGGCTGCAACAGAGCAAAAGTGGAAGCCATTGGCACAGTGTGATGTAACATACAGTACTAGAGTGCAAACATTATTCCTTTTTTGACCAGAACACTCTCATTGAAAGTTTATAACTTCTATAATTCAGTATAAATCAGTGACTTCTTGATTAAAAATGCTATATATCATGAACGAATGCTCACTAACATAAATCGGAATAAACTGTACTATTATTTTTAGTATTATTGAAATAAGTTACATTTACTAGATTTTTTTTTCATTCCAGTTTAATAATAAAGTTGATGTTATTTAAATTGTTAATTTCCTCACACTAACCAATAATTACACCCATAGGCACAGCAGCTGTTCCTATTACCCTCTGTTTCCTAACACCACCATCCCCTGGATGTTGAACTGTATATAAATCATAAGCCTATTTCTGTCTCTTTCTGTAGATCACTGGGGACATGCTCAGAGAGGTTGCTTCTGGTGGATGCTCCTGGGAGAAAACATTCTTCTATAAACTGTGACTTTTTGCCATGCACATGCTATTGTTAATCAAGCATAGACACTTATTTTATTTATTTCTTGCTTCATTCACTGTACTTACACTTTCACACGTACACACTACACAACATGCACAAATGACACAACACACACAACATGACATACACACAACACACACATACACACAGACACTATCTATACATACACACCACGATATATGCACAGACACCACACACACACATAAACACATACATGACTCAACATATACACACACACATATAAACACACACAAATACACAAATGACACAACACACTCACAAAATGACATACACACAACATACACATACACACAGACACTACATACACACCACATTATATGCACAGACACCACACACACACACACACACACACACACACACACACACATACATGACTCAGAATATACACACACATACACATGCAACACAAAATATACAAATGACACAACACACCCACAACATGACATACAGACACCATACATATACACACAGAAACTACATACACACACACACACACACCACAATATGCACATACACCACACACACATGCACATATTCATGACTCAACATACACACACACATACACAAATGACACAACACACCCACAACATGACATGCATACAACATATAAATATACACAGACACTACATACACACACACCCACACACCACATTATATGCCCAGACACCACACACACACACACATGACTCAACATATACACACACATGCACACATATACACACACACATACGCACATATACACACAACACGAAATATACAAATGACACAACCCACCCACAACATGACATACACACAGACACTACTTACATGCACCACAATGTATGCACAGACACCACACACACACAAGAACACATACAGTACTCAAGATAAACACAAACATATACACACAACACAACATATACAAATTACATAACACTCTCACAACATAACATACACACAACATACATACAGACACTACATACATACACACACACCACAATATATACATAGACACCACACAGACATACATACACACACACACACACAGCAGAACATACACAAATTACAGAACACACCAACAACATAACATACAACACACAGACACTGCATACACACACCACAATATATACACAGACACCATACGCATTCAACAAGCACACATGTCACACACATCACAACATACACATATGACAAACATACATAAACATACACACAAGAAAATTAACATAAACAACAAAACATATAAACACACAACACATACACATCACTACTAGGGCTAGATTACTTACATAGGTCATAGCTTTGTATTCTGTGTGTCCATCACAGTGATGCTGTAAATAAGGCTTGATTCGTCTCTAGGGATTCATTGAAAGCAGATGGAGTCTTCAAACTCATGACTTCATTTCCAGCCCCAACACCAAACAAACTTTCAGAGGACAATTTGCACAGCAGAGCACAAGCAGAGCTGAGATGGCAGGAAGTTAATGATTGAGCAATGAATGTTGGAAACAACATAACTAAATTAGATTGGAACAGACTGCATTGTGCAACTCTTTTAAATTGCTTTTTTATTATCTGACCGGATTATTACTGTCCATTTGTCCATTCCTATTGGAATAGAACTACAGACCCCATGGAATATGGAAATAAAATGTCTGCACAGTAAACTCTCATTTCTTTGAAAATTTGCAGACCATTCATTTGTTTTTAGAACTTTATATGTAATTGCAAAACACACAAACATCATTTGTATTTAATTTTTATAAGCAAAAGATCAATTGGATGATAATACACATAAACAAAATCTATAAACAAATGTTGCAGAATTCTACATACTGTATGTTGGTATTAAATAGGAATTTGCCTTTTATGCATTTAGAATGACTTGTATAATAGAAGTTTTAATTCCAATTTCCTGCATGCATTTTCCTCTCAGTAATATAGGTATACAAAACTGAAAGTCATATAGGGTAAAACTTGGGTTTGTTATAGGCTAAAACATAACCTTTAATACATCGAATATAATTAAAACCTATATTCATAGGTCAAGGTAACCATAAGCATCTCTGGCTACTATAATACCCAAGATAGTAATCAGGTACAGTACAGACAAAAATTTTCTTTATTTTCATGACTCTGAAAATTGTAGATTCACATTGAAGGCATCAAAACTATGAATTAACACATGTGGAATGAAATAGTTAACAAAAAAGTGTGAAACAACTGAAAATATGTCTTATATTCTAGTTTCTTCAAAGTAGCCACCTTTTGCTTTGATTACTGCTTTGCACACTCTTGGCATTCTCTTGATGAGCTTCCAGAGGTAGTCACCGGAAATGGTTTTCACTTCACAGGTGTGCCCTGTCAGGTTTAATAAGTGGGATTTCTTGCCTTATAAATGGGGTTGGGACCATTAGTTGTGTTGTGCAGAAGTCTGGTGGATACACAGCTGTTAGTCCTACTGAGTAGACTGTTAGAATTTGTATTATGGCAAGAAAAAAGCAGCTAAGTAAAGAAAAACGAGTGGCCATCATTACTTTAAGAAATGAAGGTCAGTCAGTCTGAAAAATTTGGAAAACTTTGAAAGTGTCCCCAAGTGCAGTGGTAAAAACCATTAAACGCTACAAAGAAACTGGCTCACATGAGGATCGTCCCAGGAAAGGAAGACCGAGAGTCACCTCTACTGCGGAGGATAAGTTTATCCAAGTCACCAGCCTCAGAAATCGCAGGTTAACAGCAGCTCAGATTAGAGACCAGGTCAATGCCACACAGAGTTCTAGCAACAGACACATCTCTAGAACAACTGTTAAGGGGAGACTTTGTGCAGCAAGTCTTCATGGTAAAAAAGCTGCTAGGAAACCACTGCTAAGGACAGGCAACAAGCAAAAGAGACTTGTTTGGGCTAAAGAACACAAGGAATGGATATTAGACCAGTGGAAATCTGTGCTTTGGTCTGATGAGTCCAAATTTGAGATCTTTGGATTCAACCACCGTGTCTTTGTGTGACGCAGAAAAGGTGAACGGATGGACTCTACATGCCTGTTTCCCACTTTGAAGCATGGAGGAGGAGGTGTGATGGTGTGGGGGTGATTTGCTGGTGACACTGTTGGCGATTTATTCAAAATTGAAGGCATACTGAACCAGCATGGCTACCACAGCATCTTGCAGTGGCATGCTATTCCCTCCGGTTAGCATTTAGTTGGACCATCATTTATTTTTCAACAGGACAATGACCCTAAACACTCCTCCAGGTTGTGTAAGAGCTATTTGACTAAGAAGGAGAGTGATGGGGTGCTACGCCAGATGACCTGGCCTCCACAGTCACCAGACCTGAACCCAATCGAGATGGTTTGGGGTGAGCTGGACCACAGAGTGCAAAAAGGCTAACAAGTGTTAAGCATCTCTGGGAACTCCTTCAAGACTGTTGGAAATCCATTTCCGGTGACTACTTCTTGAAGCTCATCAAGAGAATGCCAAGAATGTGTAAAGCAGTAATCAAAGCAAAAGGTGGCTACTTTGAAGAACCTAGAATATAAGACATATTATCAGTTGTTTCACACTTTTTTGTTAAGTATTTCATTCCACATGTTGTAATTCTTAGTTTTGATGCCTTCAATGTGAATCTACAATTTTCAGAGTCATGAAAATAAAGAAAACTCTTTGAATGAGAAGAAACTTTTGGTCTGTACTGTATATCCCGCTAAAGAAGCGAAATCAACTCAGGGATGCCACTGATATATAATAAACACAGCAAACAAACAGATCAAAAAACATATAAATTGTGTAATCCCAAAGTGCTATAAGGATAGCGGTCCTATAAGAATATTAAGAATAGAAAAACACAATATACAGTACATGAATCATACAGGTTGTTGACAGCGGTCAACAATTCAAATGCACTCAATAATATGGCAGTACAAATGACACAATAGAAAATGGAACAATCTCACCAAATGGGTGGTGTGCAGGGTGAATGGGTTTCTCCCTCATATGAGTCTTCTGGTTTCATGGCGTCACTGACCCTACTTCTCACTGGGAGATCTTCATAGTCTGTCACCCCAAGCTTCTGCCCTAACAAGGGCAGACTAGAGCTAGCTATTCTGGAACTCCTGTGCTCGCTCTAATAGCATCCCAATGCATTTCGTTGTTATAGACTCATCAGGGGATATCTTAATATAGAGGGGCAGAGGTATTGCGTCCCAGCTCACATACAATCTGTGTATTGTTTGTTGTGTTTGTTATATAATATTGGCATCCCTGAGCTGATTTCACTTCTTTAGCGTGATATACCTGATTACTATCTTGGGTATTATAGTAGCCAGAGATGCTTATGGTTACCTTGACCTATGAATATAGGTTTTTATTAACTTTGAGTTTTTATAGACAGAATAAAAAAATATTAAAATAAAAACAGACACATAAATAAAAATAAAAATGAGAGTCAGATAGGGCCATAAAAGGGCATAAACCCAGCAGTAGAACCGGTATCTGCTCCTGTGTGCCAAAAGGAACAGGAGGAGCACTGTCAGAAACCTACCAAATGACTGCCAGTGAGTTACAAACAGATTCAATGAGTCTGGCATGAGAGCCTGGTGACCAGTAGTGGGACCTAAGATCAAAGCTCAGCACTATCCAGTTTGATTGGCATTCCCCAGAGAACACCATATTTGGTTTGTCTGGCATTGGCATCTTGTTCTCTACTCAGGTTATACTAGCTGTAACATCCTCCAACATGATGGTTTGGGAAGGTATATCCATGGAGGATTGCACACACATCAGGCTGAAAGTTAACAATAACCTTACTGCTGTTAGGTAATAAGATGAAGTCCTCAAATCTATTTCCAAACCTTATTATTTTGCTGTGTGACCTGGTTTCTTCCTCGTGAATGACAATGTCTGGCCTAATGTGGCCAACATATGTAGCTTGCTACTAGATGATAAAGTTGATGTCATTGACTGGACCTCACATTCTCCAGATCTGAATCCAAATAATATCTCAATCTGGGATATTATATATCAATGCAGGAACAGGACAAGGTATTTTGGTGCCCTAAGCACATAAAGCCTATGGTGCTATCAACCCCGCAGCCCTCAAATAAAGGAATGGGTGAAGGTATAAGGTAACAGGACAGCTAATCACCTTTCCCTCGCTGATGGGTCATAGAAAAAGCTCTGATGACTGTTTTCACTAGATTTGTTACCTTTTTCAACAAAACACAGCAACAAAAGTAAAAAAAAAGTGGTGTACATTGTTTCCCCCAAAAAAAGACATACCACAAAAATAAGACCAAATAGGATTTTGGGGGATTTTTTGAGTATGCTTAAAATTTAAGCTCTACTCCAAAATTAAGCCATAGTTGCAGTTCTATAATGAAGTGTCCAAGCAGCTAAAAAAAGTTAAAGAATATAGCATGACCCTTCATCAAAGAAAGCAAGCACCCCCAAAAGAAAGTAGACCACCCCAAAAAATATTTGCTCTCACCAGACCCCAAACAATTAGTTGGAAAGTACTGATGGTGGATGGGCTCTCACAGAAATACCTGCTTTGCTGTCAGGTCCCTTGCTGTTCCAACTGCATTGCACTGCAGCTTTCACACACAGATTGGGTACCAGTATCTTTCCATGTGAGTGACATTGCTTCTAGTCACCAGAGGGAGTCAACCGCTGTAGAACTCAGTGGGACCTGACAGCAATGCAGTTTTGTATGCGAGAGCCCATTCACTTGACATATCTAATTGTTTGGAGTCTTGTAAGTGTGTTTCTTGTAGGGGGTATCTGCTTTCTATTGAAGGTAAACATAGCAGTACATAGAGAATAATATAGTTAAGCAAGTAATTTAACCCTTTGCAAAAATGGTATGTACCCACCACTATAGGACTGATTCTACACCACGAGAGTATCAAATCGGATAACAAAATGTGGATCTAAACCAGTTACAGGATTAACAAAAAATGTTGGTGTTTCAGAATATGATGACATGATTATATTTGAATAAATGTTGAATTTTTGTTCAAAAATAAATGTGGATGGTTGTTTATGGGAATATACAGTGCCTACAAGTAGTATTCAACCCCCTGCAGATTTAGCAGGTTTGATAAGATGCAAATAAGTTAGAGCCTGCAAACTTCAAACAAGAGCAGGATTTATTAACAGATGCATAAATCTTACAAACCAACAAGTTATGTTGCTCAGTTAAATTTTAATAAATTTTCAACATAAAAGTGTGGGTCAATTATTATTCATCCCCTAGGTTTAATATTTTGTGGAATAACCCTTGTTTGCAATAACAGCTAATAATCGTCTTTTATAAGACCTGATCAGGCCGGCACAGGTCTCTGTAGTTATCTTGGCCCACTCCTCCAGGCAGATCTTCTCCAAGTTATCTAGGTTCTTTGGGTGTCTCATGTGGACTTTAATCTTGAGCTCCTTCCACAAGTTTTCAATTGGGTTAAGGTCAGGAGACTGACTAGGACACTGCAACACCTTGATTTTTTCCCTCTTGAACCAGGCCTTGGTTTTCTTGGCTGTGTGCTTTGGGTCATTGTCTTGTTGGAAGATGAAATGACGACCCATCTTAAGATCCTTGATGGAGGAGCGGAAGTTCTTGGCCAAAATCTCCAGGTAGGCCGTGCTATCCATCTTCCCATGGATGCGGACCAGATGGCCAGGCCCCTTGGCTGAGAAACAGCCCCACAGCATAATGCTGCCACCACCATGCTTGACTGTAGGGATGGTATTCTTGGGGTCGCATGCAGTGCCATCCAGTCTCCAAACGTCACGTGTGTGTGGTTGGCACCAAAGATCTCGATCTTGGTCTCATCAGACCAGAGAACCTTGAACCAGTCTGTCGCAGAGTCCTCCAAGTGATCATAAGCAAACTGTAGACGAGCCTTGACATGACGCTTTGAAAGTAAAGGTACCTTACGGGCTCGTCTGGAACGGAGACCATTGCGGTGGAGTACGTTACTTATGGTATTGACTGAAGCCAATGTCCCCACTGCCATGAGATCTTCCCGGAGCTCCTTCCTTGTTGTCCTTGGGTTAGCCTTGACTCTTCGGACAAGCCTGGCCTCGGCACGAGAGGAAACTTTCAAAGCCTGTCCAGGCCGTGGAAGGCTAACAGTAGTTCCATAAGCCTTCCACTTCCGGATGATGCTCCCAACAGTGGAGACAGGTAGGCCCAACTCCTTGGAAAGGGTTTTGTACTCCTTGCCAGCCTTGTGACCCTCCACGATCTTGTCTCTGATGGCCTTGGAATGCTCCTTTGTCTTTCCCATGTTGACCATGTATGAGTGCTGTTCACAAGTTTGGGGAGAGTCTTAATTAGTCAGAAAAGGCTGGAAAAAGAGATAATTAATTCAAACATGTGAAGCTCATTGTTCTTTGTGCCTAAAATACTTCTTAATACTTTAGGGGAACCAAACAGAATTCTGGTGGTTTGAGGGGTTGAATAATAAGTGACCCTCTGAATAAACTTTTCTCAATTTAAAAATAAAAAAAAAAAAAAAGAAATAACATTCTTTTTTGCTGCAGTGCATTTCACACTTCCAGGCTGATCTACAGTCCAAATGTCACAATGCCAAGTTAATTCCGAATGTGTAAACCTGCTAAATCTGCAGGGGGTTGAATACTACTTGTAGGCACTGTATAAGACATTCTTCTGGATTTTTATGACATTTTTCCTATATATTTTATGTGAATGCATCAATTTATTTTCATTGCAAGTTTTAGCTCTTCCTATATAGGGTTAATTGTTTATATTAACTATGGGTGTCCGCTTCTCATGGCAAGTGTAATAAAAGCTATCATTTTTTCCCACACACCTTGTCAAGACTGAGTCATCTCGAAATGTGTAGACCCAGTTTCTTATTATTCTGTATGTATTTTTATACAATAAAGTATATGTGATGTTTTAATCTATTCATTTTCAACTGCTGGATTTTTTTCCTCTTTTGTAAGTTTCACACACTCAGGAAATGGTCTAAGGCTGAAATGCACCACACCCTATTTTGAGATAATTACCCCTGGTGAACTGATGTCTTTGTGCTTTTGCTTATCACTACATAAATACATCCCCAGAACCATCATCAGTACATGTTAACCACCATCAGCAAAGGAATTCAACAACAGTACTATCATCAGTACATGTATAGGTCACCAGAACTGCCATCGTTACATGAATACATCACCAAGACCATTATCAATAAATAAATTTAACACCAGCACCTCCATCAGTACTTGAATATATAACCAGAGCCATAAGCAGTAAATAAATACACCATCAGTACATACAGTGTATATACAGTTAGGTCCAGAAATATTTGGACAGTGACACAATTTTCGCGAGTTGGGCTCTGCATGCCACCACATTGGATTTGAAATGAAATCTCTACAACAGAATTCAAGTGCAGATTGTAACGTTTAATTTGAAGGTTTGAACAAAAATATCTGATAGAAATTGTAGGAATTGTACACATTTCTTTACAAACACTCCACATTTTAGGAGGTCAAAAGTAATTGGACAAATAAACCAAACCCAAACAAAATATTTTTATTTTCAATATTTTGTTGCGAATCCTTCGGAGGCAATCACTGCCTTAAGTCTGGAACCCATGGACATCACCAAACACTGGGTTTCCTCCTTCTTAATGCTTTGCCAGGCCTTTACAGCCGCAGCCTTCAGGTCTTGCTTGTTTGTGGGTCTTTCCGTCTTAAGTCTGGATTTGAGCAAGTGAAATGCATGCTCAATTGGGTTAAGATCTGGTGATTGACTTGGCCATTGCAGAAGGTTCCACTTTTTTGCACTCATGAACTCCTGGGTAGCTTTGGCTGCATGCTTGGGGTCATTGTCCATCTGTACTATGAAGCGCCGTCCGATCAACTTTGCGGCATTTGGCTTAATCTGGGCTGAAAGTATATCCCGGTACACTTCAGAATTCATCCGGCTACTCTTGTCTGCTGTTATGTCATCAATAAACACAAGTGACCCAGTGCCATTGAAAGCCATGCATGCCCATGCCATCACGTTGCCTCCACCATGTTTTACAGAGGATGTGGTGTGCCTTGGATCATGTGCCGTTCCCTTTCGTCTCCAAACTTTTTTCTTCCCATCATTCTGGTACAGGTTGATCTTTGTCTTATCTGTCCATAGAATTCTTTTCCAGAACTGAGCTGGCTTCATGAGGTGTTTTTCAGCAAATTTAACTCTGGCCTGTCTATTTTTGGAATTGATGAATGGTTTGCATTTAGATGTGAACCCTTTGTATTTACTTTCATGGAGTCTTCTCTTTACTGTTGACTTAGAGACAGATACACCTACTTCACTTACAGTGTTCTGGATTTCAGTTGATGTTGTGAACGGGTTCTTCTTCACCAAAGAAAGTATGCGGCGATCATCCACCACTGTTGTCATCCGTGGACGCCCAGGCCTTTTTGAGTTTCCAAGCTCACCAGTCAATTCCTTTTTTCTTAGAATGTACCCGACTGTTGATTTTGCTACTCCAAGCATGTCTGCTATCTCTCTGATGGATTTTTTCTTTTTTTTCGGGTCGTTGTCTTGTTGGAAGATGAAATGACGACCCATCTTAAGATCCTTGATGGAGGAGCGGAGGTTCTTGGCCAAAATCTCCAGGTAGGCCGTGCTATCCATCTTCCCATGGATGCGGACCAGATGGCCAGGCCCCTTGGCTGAGAAACAGCCCCACAGCATGATGCTGCCACCACCATGCTTGACTGTAGGGATGGTATTCTTGGGGTCGCATGCAGTGCCATCCAGTCTCCAAACGTCACGTGTGTGTGGTTGGCACCAAAGATCTCGATCTTGGTCTCATCAGACCAGAGAACCTTGAACCAGTCTGTCTCAGAGTCCTCCAAGTGATCATGAGCAAACTGTAGACGAGCCTTGACATGACGCTTTGAAAGTAAAGGTACCTTACGGGGTCGTCTGGAACGGAGACCATTGCGGTGGAGTACGTTACTTATGGTATTGACTGAAGCCAATGTCCCCACTGCCATGAGATCTTCCCGGAGCTCCTTCCTTGTTGTCCTTGGGTTAGCCTTGACTCTTCGGACAAGCCTGGCCTCGGCACGGGAGGAAACTTTCAAAGCCTGTCCAGGCCGTGGAAGGCTAACAGTAGTTCCATAAGCCTTCCACTTCCGGATGATGCTCCCAACAGTGGAGACAGGTAGGCCCAACTCCTTGGAAAGGGTTTTGTACCCCTTGCCAGCCTTGTGACCCTCCACGATCTTGTCTCTGATGGCCTTGGAATGCTCCTTTGTCTTTCCCATGTTGACCATGTATGAGTGCTGTTCACAAGTTTGGGAAGGGTCTTAATTAGTCAGAAAAGGCTGGAAAAAGAGATAATTAATTCAAACATGGGAAGCTCATTGTTCTTTGTGCCTAAAATACTTCTTAATACTTTAGGGGAACCAAACAGAATTCTGGTGGTTTGAGGGGTTGAATAATAAGTGACCCTCTGAATAAACTTTTCTCAATTTAAAAAAAAAAAAAAAGAAATAACATTCTTTTTTGCTGCAGTGCATTTCACACTTCCAGGCTGATCTACAGTCCAAATGTCACAATGCCAAGTTAATTCCGAATGTGTAAACCTGCTAAATCTGCAGGGGGTTGAATACTACTTGTAGGCACTGTATAAGACATTCTTCTGGATTTTTATGACATTTTTCCTATATATTTTATGTGAATGCATCAATTTATTTTCATTTTCAAGTTTTAGCTCTTCCTATATAGGGTTAATTGTTTATATTAACTATGGGTGTCCGCTTCTCATGGCAAGTGTAATAAAAGCTATCATTTTTTTCCACACACCTTGTCAAGACTGAGTCATCTCGAAATGTGTAGACCCAGTTTCTTATTATTCTGTATGTATTTTTATACACTAAAGTAAATGTGATGTTTTAATCTATTCATTTTCAACTGCTGTATTTTTTTCCTCTTTTGTAAGTTTCACACACTCAGGAAATGGTCTAAGGCTGAAATGCACCACACCCTATTTTGAGATAATTACCCCTGGTGAACTGATGTCTTTGTGCTTTTGCTTATCACTACATGAATACATCCCCAGAACCATCATCAGTACATGTTAACCACCATCAGCAAAGGAATTCAACAACAGTACTATCATCAGTACATGTATAGGTCACCAGAACTGCCATCGTTACATGAATACATCACCAAGACCATTATCAATAAATAAATTTAACACCAGCACCTCCATCAGTACTTGAATATATAACCAGAGCCATAAGCAGTAAATAAATACACCATCAGTACATACAGTGTATATACAGTTAGGTCCAGAAATATTTGGACAGTGACACAATTTTCGCGAGTTGGGCTCTGCATGCCACCACATTGGATTTGAAATGAAATCTCTACAACAGAATTCAAGTGCAGATTGTAACGTTTAATTTGAAGGTTTGAACAAAAATATCTGATAGAAATTGTAGGAATTGTACACATTTCTTTACAAACACTCCACATTTTAGGAGGTCACAAGTAATTGGACAAATAAACCAAACCCAAACAAAATATTTTTATTTTCAATATTTTGTTGCGAATCCTTCGGAGGCAATCACTGCCTTAAGTCTGGAACCAATGGACATCACCAAACACTGGGTTTCCTCCTTCTTAATGCTTTGCCAGGCCTTTACAGCCGCAGCCTTCAGGTCTTGCTTGTTTGTGGGTCTTTCCATCTTAAGTCTGGATTTGAGCAAGTGAAATGCATGCTCAATTGGGTTAAGATCTGGTGATTGACTTGGCCATTGCAGAAGGTTCCACTTTTTTGCACTCATGAACTCCTGGGTAGCTTTGGCTGCATGCTTGGGGTCATTGTCCATCTGTACTATGAAGCGCCGTCCGATCAACTTTGTGGCATTTGGCTTAATCTGGGCTGAAAGTATATCCCGGTACACTTCAGAATTCATCCGGCTACTCTTGTCTGCTGTTATGTCATCAATAAACACAAGTGACCCAGTGCCATTGAAAGCCATGCATGCCCATGCCATCACGTTGCCTCCACCATGTTTTACAGAGGATGTGGTGTGCCTTGGATCATGTGCCGTTCCCTTTCGTCTCCAAACTTTTTTCTTCCCATCATTCTGGTACAGGTTGATCTTTGTCTTATCTGTCCATAGAATTCTTTTCCAGAACTGAGCTGGCTTCATGAGATGTTTTTCAGCAAATTTAACTCTGGCCTGTCTATTTTTTGAATTGATGAATGGTTTGCATTTAGATGTGAACCCTTTGTATTTACTTTCATGGAGTCTTCTCTTTACTGTTGACTTAGAGACAGATACACCTACTTCATTTAGAGTGTTCTGGACTTCAGTTGATGTTGTGAACGGGTTCTTCTTCACCAAAGAAAGTATGCGGCGATCATCCACCACTGTTGTCATCCGTGGACGCCCAGGCCTTTTTGAGTTTCCAAGCTCACCAGTCAATTCCTTTTTTCTCAGAATGTACCCGACTGTTGATTTTGCTACTCCAAGCATGTCTGCTATCTCTCTGATGGATTTTTTCTTTTTTTTCGGGTCGTTGTCTTGTTGGAAGATGAAATGACGACCCATCTTAAGATCCTTGATGGAGGAGCGGAGGTTCTTGGCCAAAATCTCCAGGTAGGCCGTGCTATCCATCTAACCATGGATGCGGACCAGATGGCCAGGCCCCTTGGCTGAGAAACAGCCCCACAGCATGATGCTGCCACCACCATGCTTGACTGTAGGGATGGTATTCTTGGGTCGCATGCAGTGCCATCCAGTCTCCAAACGTCACGTGTGTGTGGTTGGCACCAAAGATCTCGATTTTGGTCTCATCAGACCAGAGAACCTTGAACCAGTCTGTCTCAGAGTCCTCCAAGTGATCATGAGCAAACTGTAGACGAGCCTTGACATGACGCTTTGAAAGTAAAGGTACCTTACGGGGTCGTCTGGAACGGAGACCATTGCGGTGGAGTACGTTACTTATGGTATTGACTGAAGCCAATGTCCCCACTGCCATGAGATCTTCCCGGAGCTCCTTCCTTGTTGTCCTTGGGTTAGCCTTGACTCTTCGGACAAGCCTGGCCTCGGCACGGGAGGAAACTTTCAAAGCCTGTCCAGGCCGTGGAAGGCTAACAGTAGTTCCATAAGCCTTCCACTTCCGGATGATGCTCCCAACAGTGGAGACAGGTAGGCCCAACTCCTTGGAAAGGGTTTTGTACCCCTTGCCAGCCTTGTGACCCTCCACGATCTTGTCTCTGATGGCCTTGGAATGCTCCTTTGTCTTTCCCATGTTGACCATGTATGAGTGCTGTTCACAAGTTTGGGAAGGGTCTTAATTAGTCAGAAAAGGCTGGAAAAAGAGATAATTAATTCAAACATGGGAAGCTCATTGTTCTTTGTGCCTAAAATACTTCTTAATACTTTAGGGGAACCAAACAGAATTCTGGTGGTTTGAGGGGTTGAATAATAAGTGACCCTCTGAATAAACTTTTCTCAATTTAAAAAAAAAAAAAAGAAATAACATTCTTTTTTGCTGCCGTGCATTTCACACTTCCAGGCTGATCTACAGTCCAAATGTCACAATGCCAAGTTAATTCCGAATGTGTAAACCTGCTAAATCTGCAGGGGGTTGAATACTACTTGTAAGCACTGTATAAGACATTCTTCTGGATTTGTATGACATTTTTCCTATATATTTTATGTGAATGCATCAATTTATTTTCATTGCAAGTTTTAGCTCTTCCTATATAGGGTTAATTGTTTATATTAACTATGGGTGTCCGCTTCTCATGGCAAGTGTAATAAAAGCTATCATTTTTTTCCACACACCTTGTCAAGACTGAGTCATCTCGAAATGTGTAGACCCAGTTTCTTATTATTCTGTATGTATTTTTATACACTAAAGTAAATGTGATGTTTTAATCTATTCATTTTCAACTGCTGGATTTTTTTCCTCTTTTGTAAGTTTCACACACTCAGGAAATGGTATAAGGCTGAAATGCACCACACCCTATTTTGAGATAATTACCCCTGGTGAACTGATGTCTTTGTGCTTTTGCTTATCACTACATGAATACATCCCCAGAACCATCATCAGTACATGTTAACCACCATCAGCAAAGGAATTCAACAACAGTACTATCATCAGTACATGTATAGGTCACCAGAACTGCCATCGTTACATGAATACATCACCAAGACCATTATCAATAAATAACTTTAACACCAGCACCTCCATCAGTACTTGAATATATAACCAGAGCCATAAGCAGTAAATAAATACACCATCAGTACATACAGTGTATATACAGTTAGGTCCAGAAATATTTGGACAGTGACACAATTTTCGCGAGTTGGGCTCTGCATGCCCCCACATTGGATTTGAAATGAAATCTCTACAACAGAATTCAAGTGCAGATTGTAACGTTAAATTTGAAGGTTTGAACAAAAATATCTGATAGAAATTGTAGGAATTGTACACATTTCTTTACAAACACTCCACATTTTAGGAGGTCAAAAGTAATTGGACAAATAAACCAAACCCAAACAAAATATTTTTATTTTCAATATTTTGTTGCGAATCCTTCAGAGGCAATCACTGCCTTAAGTCTGGAACCCATGGACATCATCAAACACTGGGTTTCCTCCTTCTTAATGCTTTGCCAGGCCTTTACAGCCGCAGCCTTCAGGTCTTGCTTATTTGTGGGTCTTTCCGTCTTAAGTCTGGATTTGAGCAAGTGAAATGCATGCTCAATTGGGTTAAGATCTGGTGATTGACTTGGCCATTGCAGAAGGTTCCACTTTTTTGCACTCATGAACTCCTGGGTAGCTTTGGCTGTATGCTTGGGGTCATTGTCCATCTGTACTATGAAGCGCCGTCCGATCAACTTTGCGGCATTTGGCTTAATCTGGGCTGAAAGTATATCCCGGTACACTTCAGAATTCATCCGGCTACTCTTGTCTGCTGTTATGCCATCAATAAACACAAGTGACCCAGTGCCATTGAAAGCCATGCATGCCCATGCCATCACGTTGCCTCCACCATGTTTTACAGAGGATGTGGTGTGCCTTGGATCATGTGCCGTTCCCTTTCTTCTCCAAACCTTTTTCTTCCCATCATTCTGGTACAGGTTGATCTTTGTCTTATCTGTCCATAGAATTCTTTTCCAGAACTGAGCTGGCTTCATGAGGTGTTTTTCAGCAAATTTAACTCTGGCCTGTCTATTTTTGGAATTGATGAATGGTTTGCATTTAGATGTGAACCCTTTGTATTTACTTTCATGGAGTCTTCTCTTTACTGTTGACTTAGAGACAGATACACCTACTTCACTTAGAGTGTTCTGGACTTCAGTTGATGTTGTGAACGGGTTCTTCTTCACCAAAGAAAGTATGCGGCGATCATCCACCACTGTTGTCATCCGTGGACGCCCAGGCCTTTTTGAGTTTCCAAGCTCACCAGTCAATTACTTTTTTCTCAGAATGTACCCGACTGTTGATTTTGCTACTCCAAGCATGTCTGCTATCTCTCTGATGGATTTTTTCTTTTTTTTCAGCCTCAGGATGTTCTGCTTCACCTCAATTGAGAGTTTCTTAGACCGCATGTTGTCTGGTCACAGCAACAGCTTCCAAATGCAAAACCACACACCTGTAATCAACCCCAGACCTTTTAACTACTTCATTGATTACAGGTTAATGAGGGAGACGCCTTCAGAGTTAATTGCAGCCCTTAGAGTCCCTTCTCCAATTACTTTTGGTCCCTTGAAAAAGAGGAGGCTATGCATTACAGAGCTATGATTCCTAAACCCTTTCTCCGATTTGGATGTGAAAACTCTCATATTGCAGCTGGGAGTGTGCACTTTCAGCCCATATTATACATATAATTGTATTTCTGAACATGTTTTTGTAAACAGCTAAAATAAAACTTGTGTCACTGTCCAAATATTTCTGGACCTAACTGTATATATATATATATATATATATATATATATATATATATATATATATATATATATATATATATATTATATATCACCAAAACTACCATGTGTACATGGATACATCAACAGTGTCACCATTAGTATACTAAAGCACAAAAACCACCATCATCACATGAATATATCACCAAAACACCATGAGTACTTTTTCTTTTAAAATCAGTCAATTTGTATTGAAAAGATTTTTGATTTTTATACATATAAAATAGACTGTGAAACACCACAGAACAAAAGTAATATTAAGGAGAAATTTCTATGTGTCACGCAGGAATAAAGCCAATAATAAACGTACATAGTCTCAATATTGATATCCAGCTCAATCATTGACAGGCAACAGGTGGCCGAGATGAACAAAAATACAGTAACCTATCTCAACAATAATGATAACATACTACTTTCCAGGTAAACTGTGGATCCTTACGAGCAGTTGACCCCACCCCCTCTTTAGCGTATATCCCATATCCTGGCAAAGAGATTCACTACAGCAGACCCAGCCTGAATCTAGCAAGTTTTCTAGACGCCAATCCTGAGAGATCAATCCAAAGAATCCATATCTTGTTGAATTTGCGCCATAAGCACCTTAATGCAAGAACTAAACTTAGTACAGTAATAAATTGTATGTCAAATCAGACAGTTTGTGTTGTATAAACTTAAATCTTTTAGTATGTCCTTAAAAATTGTAAGGAAAGGCTAGACGTTGTAGTTGACAGCCATCATCAGACTATGGGTAATAAAGGAAAAACAGTACTAATGAGCTGCTGGCAGTATCTAAAGAAAACATTTATACCCAAGTACTATATAGGTGACATCTCCTCTGATTGAGTTGTTTTCTTTATTTTCATCTCCAATTTTTCAGATGCCATGATGGCTTTTCACATCTGTAGCTCATCTCTGCAGACCTCAATCTCCTCTGGTCATCTGCAGCACATCCCCACACAGTACCCTTAAAAACCATGTTATTAAAATGCCCTCTGTATTAAAATATCTTTCCATACTGTGCCCTAAATAACCCTCCTATGGTACATGGCCTCCACACTGTCTGCCCTTATGAACTGTGTGAGCTAGAATTCATGAAAAAATTAGGAAAAGTGGACAGTAAAAGGCTGAAAAAGGATGATTTGGAGTGATGAAATGAAAGTGAATAGACTTGGCTCAGATGGGTTCAAATGAGTCTGGAAGAAACTAGGGAAAAATTGGCAAATGGATTCAAAAATTGAAGTAACTGGCATGTTTGGAGGAGGAATAATAATGTGTGGTTGATTCACAGAAAGGGCATTGGATACTTGACCAGGATCAATGATGGTCTCAATGCTGAACTTTATGCGAGTGCCCTACAAGACAAGTTACCTCATACACACAAGTACTATGGGTATTAAAAGGATGACATAGCGTTCCAAGAGGACAACAAGCAAAAGCATACATTAAGATTGGCAAAGAAATGGTTCAATGATAATGAATTAGCGGTTTCCCACAGTTCTCAGACCTCTACACAATAGAACATCTGTGGGTAGAGATGAAGAAAAAGCTGTATGTATGCAAAAGTGAGTCAACCAGTATGCACCAACATTGGGAACACATTGAAGACACCTGGGATCAGATTTTGGGCAAGACCTGCTTGAATCTGATCAAGAGCATGCCCAGAAGGATTCAGTGTTAAAAGTCAAAGGTGGATTTACAAAATAGTAAAAAAAAATGAACTTAAATGAAGATATATAGGAGCTAAACAGTAACAATGCAGTGATAGGAGAAAAATCTGCATAACTAATCATATCCTAAAGAGTTGCAAGTCAAACTTATAAATAAGATATAGTAGATGATTGTCAATAAAATTAAGGTATTCTCATGTTCAAAGCTGTAGTGAATGGTGAGGTATGGAGTCAGAAAGTTAAAAGTTCAAAACATTGCTTCCCTTTTGCGCTTTAGTGTGCAGGATAATGCCCCCCACAATCCCCAATACAGTATTATGGCCCCCACAGTCAACGATACAATATAATGGTTCCAGCTTGCTAGGCTGAGAACCCTGACTTTGCTATGCTCGGTAAAGTTCTGCACATGTTCCTGCAAAGTTTGCAGCCCACGCAATGACATTATAGTCCATGACTTTTGTGGATTCATGAGCAGAATCCTTCTAGGCCTTGAAAACTTGGAAGACTGAAGTACTGGGGATTTTAGTGCCATCATCGACAATCTGAAAATGCGATGAGGACTGGATTGTGAGTAGTGAGTAGCGGAGGAGCCAGAAAGGTGAGTATGAGTGTTTTTTTTAATTCTTTCACATTTTAATAACATTTTATCGTTTAGAAAAATGGCTACTAGTGACCACAATGATGATGAATCAGCACAGAAGCAAATTGCAAAAAATCTATATTTTGGCAAATGCTGTTTTTTTAAAAATTCCATTAGAATTCACATCTACTTGAGTGTATTCGCACATCTCTAAAAATAATGTGCCTAGTCATATTGTTATCTTTTAATTTCTGCTCACCCAAGAATCAATAAATATATGGCCTCATTGGCATTAAAACAAGTTTTATTTATTCAAATGGTTATAAGTTAAAGTTCTGCTCAATAACTGGTAGTAGATGAAGTAAGTAAAACCATAGCCAACACATCAAGAAATTTCAATGTGCCGTTAGAATGGTGCTGAGCAAAAGATAAAGCCAAATTTGAAAACTTCTACCTTTAGTGAAATTGTAGTTTTACTTATCCTTTCATAAAACTTAGTAACCACAGTTAGAACTCGATCTTATTCTCTTTTTTTTCCCTATCTCATTTCAATTCTAACAAATATAGAGAATTATAGTACTACCTTGATGTCATAACAATTTTCTATTCTTTTCCAAAAGAGATACATTTCCATAAAAAGACATATTTGCATAAAAAAGACATATGTCACACAAATATGTGCCAAAAATGTGCAACACGGTCATTTTTTGTTTTTTTGATAAATTACACTTTTTCAATACTTCTGACACTGGTATCTGGACCTGTCAGGACTATATTCCTCAACATTGGAGGCAAAAGTCAACTCTAAACTAGTGACAATGAATAACTGACACTGTGGATCAAGAATGAAATGCTCACTTCAATGATGGCACTAGATATATAAGAGATGGTTGCTATGTAAGCTCAGCTGTTTTATCCTGTGTAGACTAAATGCTGCACTGCTGAAAGTATTTTGGCTGCTGACCAAACACCCACTCTGAAATATAACAGTTTATTATTGTGAGGGCTCTTCAATTTCGATATCACAGAAATGTTAGGTTAACTGGACTTTTTATGATTTTCTCCTTAAGCTAATGCAGTTATATACATCAAAATCCTTCCTAAAATATGTAACATCCAAACAATGAGTACCATAATGGCCTTGGTAAGTAAACACATGTATCAATTTACTGTAGTCATGTGCCAGTCTAGTTATCGCTCATATAATGAGCAAAGAAATTAACCAAAATTATATAGATTTCTCGTTTGTAGAAAAAAAGAACTGAAAATCAATAATCTGATGAAATAACAGTTTAAAACCTGGGTTACAAAAATGCAAAAGGTATTGAGAAGATTTAGCTTATAACGTTGCTTGTATTAGTGGCAGATCTAGTTCTACTATCTGACACATACAGATGGATACTTTTTGCTTGCAGTTATGCTACATTGGTCCGGTGGCTATCCACCACCATGCCATGTACGCATGATGTTGGTCTGCAAATATTCCTCCTGTTGGTGGCTGTTCACATTTAGCCCCCTCACCCTTTCTACAGGCATTGCTAAATAAGCACCATATTTGGGTCTAGTCCACCTTTATTTGAGGTTGCTGGTCTGGCACTGTGAAGGTCAGTTCTGACATTGTCCTGGTGTGTGTTTGGCGTCTGCAGCACATGCTGGGACCTGGGCTGCCTTTTATCCACAGTTGCCTCTTTTTGCAACATGGAAGCGGTTATATAAAGGTAACAGGTACATGTGCTTCAATATGGTTCTGCTTTTAATTTATCTAGGAGGCCGAATGGCACAATAAAATATAAAATATAGAGTAGGACCCCCCCTATTGAGATTTGCTGTGAGGTGGCAGGGGTGGCTAAAAAAATTGATCAATTATTTGCTAAAAATCTCATTTTGTATTACAGTACAGTTGGAATAAATCTATGAACTTACACTTTTATTTGATGCATGCCACTCTCAGATGTGCTGGCTTCCCTGTCACATACAGAAGATGGCCAACGTGCCATAACAGTATATGGTTTGCAAGTGGAAGTGAGCCTGTTTATTTTATGAGCACATGTACAGCTTCACAGGTTGCACTCATGGTATTTCCGCCCCTTATCTGGATACATAAAAATCACTGTATAAAACAAAGCCGAATTCAAAGCAAATGGAGTAGTAACATTTGCGGTCACAGATTGAAGACTTTGAGAACCTCCAGCTGTGATCTCAAATCATCTGAGTGATGTTATGGCTGATCACATAGAAATATCAAAAAACTGACCCGCACATCCAACAAATGTGAACAGGTGCTAACTGAAAAAACATAGTAACTATAAATGCAAACAGTTGCACACTGAAAAAAAGCCAAAAATGTACTAGGGAAAATATGGCACTGCATTACTGCAAAAGAGAGATATTTAGTTTATGTATTGGCCAATGCATGTAAGCCCGGAAACCAAACGGCAAGGTATATCTCTGTAAGACCTGGCTGTTCATAACCATTATAGCAGGAGCCTAGCTGCCCATACATGGAGGTTTGCAGTCCAAATAGTGGCATTTTTTCCCAGATATGGATGTTTTTCGTTTAATATTTCTTTATTGTTTTCAAGAAAAATTATATAACAAAGCATGAATATAGATAATTTTGTAGTGCCCGGTTTTACAGAATATGGAAAAGTTGCAGTTTGGTCTAGGCATTTAAATCTTATACAGCATATACTACAGTGAACTTTATCGTAGGTCTTACAAGAAAAATTCTTCATAACATCCTTAATGACATCTTATCCCAAGTATATATCAATCGTTTATCTTTTGTTCTATTTAATATGTAGATGGCAATATCATTCTGTATAAACTTGCCATATATTTCAACAAGTAAACCTATGTACACTAATTAGATAAGCAAGAGAAGGAAAAGAGGGGAAAGAAAGAAAAGCAAGGGATGAAAGGAGAAGAAGAGGGAGAAAGAAGAGAAAGAAGGAAAACACGAGAAAGAGAGAAGGGGAGATTCTGTAGGGTTCTGTAATGTGGCACCATGCCATCCTCCCATCAGGAGGGCCACTTCGCCCCGCCAAACATCAGTGTGGCAGCATGCCTGTGTGTAACCAGGATTGGAATTGTTGTGTTTCTCTGAATTGAAGCCACGGATACCAGGTGGAAAAGCATAGTGAGTCTCTCCCTTCATCAAATGCTCTTATCTCTTCCAAACGTCTCAGGGCATCCATAGCCCCCACCCAGTCTGCTCTTCTCAATGTATAGTTCTGACTGCCATTGCCCTACATACTCGGGCAGGTCCCCCCCCATCCCTCCAGACACTGTTATGTTTTAGATTATCGAGACTGTGTGGGGAGGTGTTTCTCGAAGGAAACATAGTCTGTCAAATGGAGTCAAGTCCTTATGCATCTCAGATCTCGGAGACAGAGAGTCTACAAAGCTACGTAGTTGTAAGTATTGAAACCAATGACTTGGCTCTCTTGGCCGGTCATCTAGCAAGGACATCAGTGGTCTGCAACCCTGTTGAGTAATGACATCTTTAACACGTGGGATCCCTCCCGTTGGCATTGAAATCAAGCTGGGACGGATTTCGTGAAGCCAGCATTGGAATGCAGGTTTGCCCACCAGTGGTGTCATAGGGCCCTGTTCCCCTGTCAGCCTATATCACCTATTGGCCCTCCTCCATGCAGTAGCCAGAGACAAGAGAATCGGGGAAATTCCCAGGGTCTCCAAGTTGATTCTAGATGATAACCAGAAGATTCCCTGCGTCATGGTTGCGTGTAGATCACATTCAATCTCTACCCACAATTTTCTGTCCCTGTTATGGAGGAGATCCAGTATACAATTGCCCACCGACGCCGCATGGTACGCTTTAAAATCAGGTAGCCCCACCCCTCCGCCCCAGCGAGACCTGTTCAACATGGAGTATTTCAGTCAGGGTCTGGTACCTCGCCATACAAAATTGCTGATCATCTTTTTTAACTTGAGGAAGAAGTTTTCTCCTAGATTCAATGGGATTGTTTGGAACATATATAGTATTTTGGGTAGGACATCCATTTTAATTGTATTGACTCTGCCAAACCACGAGATGGGGAGGTAATACCAAGCCGTGAGGTCTTTTTGTATGTTTTTTAAAAGGTCTGGAAAATTATGTTCATATAGGTCTTGGTGTTTAGAAGGTATCCTGATCCCCAAATATTTTATGCAATTGCTGTTCCACTTAAAGGGAAAAACGGGTTTGAGGGCATCCTCTTCCACCAACGGTAGCGATACATTTAGGATCTCTGTTTTTTGTAGGTTTACTTTAAAGTTGGAGAGTCCACCAAAAGTCTCAAACTCCTGTAGTATGGTGGGTAAGCTAATCCTTGGTTGTGTCACATATATCAGGAGGTCATCTGCAAACAGTGCCAGTTTATGAGACGTTGGTCCTATCTGTAACCCCTTTATCGAGGGGTTTTTCCTAAGCGCGTTTGTCAGGGATTCCATTACCAAAATGTATAGGTATGGTGATAGAGGGCATCCCTGTCTGGTGCCATTTCCAATATTGAATGGGGTTGATAGGCGTCCGTTCACGCCCACTTGTGCCGTTGGTTCACAGTATAGGGCCTTTACCCATTGTAGTAAGCGCGAACGGACGCCAATTGCCTGCAGCGTGGCTTTTAAAAAGCCCCAATGGACTCTGTCAAATGCTTTTTCGGCATCGACTGTCAAGAGGCACATTAGGGTTTGGCGTTGTCGGGCTTGGGCTACCAAAGACAGGGTTCTGATTGTATTATCACGCGCCTCCCTCCCTGGAACAAATCCTACCTGGTCTTTGTGTATCAGCTTGGGAATGTAGGGGCCTAATCTCAAAGCTATCATTTTAGAGTATAGTTTAATATCCACGTTTATTAATGAGATAGGTCTGTAATTGGCGCAAGTTAGTGGATCCCTGCCAGGTTTTGGGATTACTGTTATTCGGGCTTGAAGTGTCTGTTTAGGGAACTGGCATGTTTTTGTTATGGAGTTAAAGGCTTTCAACATTATAGAGCTACAGGCTTCTCCACATATTTTGTAGAACCGGGGGGTAAACACGTTGGGGCCAGGACTTTTGCCAACTTTAAGGGCTTTAATAGCATCGCCTAGTTCAGTGTCTGAGAAATCCTCTTCTAGGCTCTCAGCCTCTGTATCCTCAAGAGGATCTGGTGCATATTTATTGAGGTATTCTAAGATGTTATGGTGTCTCATGTCAGATAATGGGGCATGTGGAGTTGGGATGTTGTAAAGTTTTGCATAGTAGGTTCTAAATTCTTCTAGTATGTCAGGGGTGGATTGGATCTGAGTTCCTGTCTGTGAGTTTAGCGAGAGTATTGGAGTTTGTGCATATCTGGGATGTAGGGTTCTGGCCAGTAATCGTCCACTTTTATCTCCAAACTCAAAGATATTCCTGCGGAATTTATCCCTGGCACACAGCGATTTTCGATCTAGTATGGATAATATTTGGTGACGAATGTGAGATATTTCTATTTTGAGTATATCACTGGCTCTGGATTTATTTATCGTTTCTTTGTGGCCTAGCTGCAGCAGTAGTTCTTTTATCTCTCTTGCACTTTCTTTTTTAATTCTGGATCCATGCGATATGCAAACCCCCCGAATCATACATTTTAACGCTTCCCATTTGACCGGGTCTGGTGTAGGATCTGCCGCATGATCTATTTTGAAATTTGCAATGGTCTTATGGATATCTTCCAGACACTGCTGATTTTTAAGTAGATTATGATTAAATCTCCAGGTGTGTCCCGTGTCCCCTCTGTCCCTTACTCCAATTTCCCCATACACTGGTGCGTGGTCCGACCAAAGGAAGACATCCATCGAGCAGCCCGGGGATTTTCCAGCAAGTCATGGGAGATGAAGATGTGATCTAATCTGGTGTAGCTGTTGTGTACTGTGGAATGAAAACTGTAGTCTCTGACTCCGGGATGTAGGACCCTCCAAAGATCAACTAATTTAAGGGATGTCAGTTCCCTTTTCAATCTACGTAGTGCCGAGGAGGGGATTGCAGACCTACCAGAGTACGAGTCCAGGACCGGGTCTAGAACGAGGTTGAAGTCTCCTCCCACGATGATACAGGTGCCACCCGCAAACTCCGCCAGCCCCCTCAAAGTCTCCAGTCCAAAGGATACCTGGTCTTGATTTGGAAAATAGATGTTAGCAATAGTATAGATGTTATTCAAAAAAGATATTTTAAGAAATAACCAGCGTCCCTCCTGGTCAATGAGTGTGTCAAGGATTGTTAGCTGGAACGTTTTGTGGAAGGCAATGGAAACCCCGCATGCCTTCCGACTAGGGTGTGGGCCATGAAACCACGTCGGGTAATTTTTGGTTTTACATTTAGGTGTATTGGAAGCTATGAAGTGTGTCTCTTGGAATAGAGCTATTTTAACTCCCTTCCGATGTAGACGATATAAGATTTGACTCCTCTTTTCAGGTTTATTTAAACCTTTAGTATTGTAGGTGCAAAAGGTTAGGTGCGACATCACAGAAAAGAGTGGGAAGGGGATAGAAAGAGAAAAGAAAAGGAAAAAGAAGAAGAGAGGAATAGAAATAAGATAGTTGAGAAAGAAAAGAGGTAAGTAAGCTAAGTAGGACTAGATGGCCTACTGCTCCTGAGTATCTACTAGCAGACTATTGTCTAATGTGGCACTCTGCCACGTCCCTAATAGAGGTACGGGGAAGCCTACGGCACTTCAAGAGCTCCCCCGTCCCCACGACAGACCTCCACATGAAATATGAATAACAATCCACATATGTAATTTAATAATGATCAATAACTTTTCCTTCCCTCCCTTCTCCCAACCCCCGAATGTTTGATATATTTCAAATATAAAACATATGGCACCGGGAGAACACGGTACAACTAACTTAGAACAATGTAATTAAACCAGAGCTCAATATCAGATCTAGATGAAGGGGAAGGGGAAAAGGGGAGAAGGGGAAAGACAACTGGGGAAAGAAGGATTTTGTAACGCAGGGAATGATGCGAAGATAAAGGACCAATGGGGAGAAGCAGGAAAAATTTGGGGGGCAGGAGAAAAAAAAAAAAAAAAGAAAAAAAAGGTGGGGGAGGGGGTAAGAGAGTTGAATATGGTGTGTGCTAGAGAGTGATGAGAGTGTGGAGAATGTGGGAAGGTGGGAAGCGGGGAGAGAGTATAGGAAAAAAAAAAAAAAAGGGGGGGGGGGGAGGGGGTAAGAGAGTTGAATATGGTGTGTACTAGAGAGTGATGAGAGTGTGGAGAATGTGGGAAGGTGGGAAGCGGGGAGTGAGAATAGGGAAAAAAGAAAAAAAAAGGGGGGGGGGAAGGAGATGGTATGATGGGAGAGGTGGGAAAAAGCATTGATATAGTTATGCTCTATAGATATGTAGGTAGATAAACAGTCAAATATAATCAACATGTATCTCGCCTCCTGGCTCCTCCAGTATGTTTCCTTCCTTTCTCTGGATGGTCAGCGATTATCAGTGATGTACATCTCGGGGGGATCCTCCAGCTCGTCTGTTCTGTACTTGTCGCCATTGCTCCCTTGGTGGTAAGGGTGTTGGACCTCCCGGAGTTGGCCAATCTGGCAGGCTGATCATAGGCAGTTCAAAAGTCCCTAAGAAATTAGGAAGATCTCCCAAGGACCGGAGGACTGCCGACTTCCCATTCTTCTTGGCTAAGAGTTGGAAAGGATATCCCCAGCGATATGGAATATCTTTATCTTTAAGGGACTGGAGTAGTGGTCTTAAGGCCTTACGTAGTTGTAGTGTTCTCCGTGATAGGTCTGGCAGGACAATCAAGGGTGTCCCTTTATATGTACCCGCTCCTTTCTCTCTGCATCTTTGTAGTATGGCCTCCTTTTCTTTATAGAAGTGGACCCGACATATCACATCTCTTGGTCTGGCCAGGTCAGGGGATTTGGGACCCAGGGATCTGTGGATGCGGTCCAGTTCTGTGCGTTGTTCTGGATCACGTTGGAGGAGACGGGTGAAGAATTTTTGTGCCCATTCGTCCAGCTGTGATGGTTCCACTGCCTCTGTGAGGCCTCTAATCCTTAAGTTATTACGGCGATGCCGGTTCTCGATATCATCTAAATGGGTCAAAATGTCCTGTATCTGGGCTGTGTGCTCTGATAGGACTTGTTGATGTGATTCTATATGGGAAAATATCTGTTCCTGCACCTCTTCTGTAGCTGCTACACGCTGACCAATTTGTTTGATCTCTGATTGTATAGCAGCCATGTCCTGCTTGTGGGATTCCCTTAGTTTCCCCAGCAAAGAGTCCATTTCCTGCCTGGTTGGAATTAATCTAATATGTGCTTTCCAATCCCAATCTTCCTCTTGTACCTGTGACTGGTCTGGTTTATTCTTGTCTCCTTTGTTTCTGCTGGTGGAGGTATTTGAATTGGAGGGTCTTTGTTCTTTAGGTGATGTATGTTGTTGTGGTGGTTTTATTACAGGCTCCTCTCCGGGTGCTGCAGGTCTGCTTCCCATAGCTTCTGGAGTTTGTTGTAATATTGGGCTGGAGCCTTGCTCTGCCTGTAACTCCCCTGGAGATCGTTGTTGTGTCTCGGGCAAGGGGTTATCAGTATTCCCCTCTGTGGTGCCCAGCTTTAATGTGTCTGCATTTAGAGCTGTGCTGGCTGCCGGCACGTGTGGGGGCAGTGAGGTCGCTCCTCTGCATGTTTGCTGAGCGTTATCTCCTGTCTCAGTATCTGCCGGCGCCATCTTGGAGAGAGCAGCAGTGTCAGGCTGAGAGGCTGCAGCCCCAAAAAAGCGGGCGATATCAGCACCTTCTCCCTCCTGGATCTGTGTGCTCGTCGCCCGTCCTCTCCTGCGCGCCATTACCGTCCTGGAGCCCGGTGAGTGCCTGTGTTATTGGAGTTCTGCCGTGGGTCTGTGGGAGCTCCTTCTTTCTGTGTCCTGGAGATAAAATAAACTGTGGGAAAAAGGCGCAAAATAGGGTCTTATCCGGTATAACAGATGGAAAAGTGAATGTGCAATAGAAGCACTCACCTGATGGGGTTGTGTCAGTCACAACTCCTTTAGTAGCATGAAACAAACGTGGAAGGCAGCAGTCCCGCAACAGCAGAGTAGTTTCGGATGATGGGAGAAAAGCAGGTTAAATACCGCGCCAAACCACAGGAATCAGGATGAAAAAGTAATTCTCTTTTCTTTATTTTCACAGGTCTACGCGTTTCAAGGACATATCCGTCCTCTTCCTCAGGACAAATGCAGAGAACACTATGAACACTATGAGAATACTATAGTGTTCTCTGCATTTGTCCTGAGGAAGAGGACGGATATGTCCTTGAAACGCGTAGACCTGTGAAAATAAAGAAAAGAGAATTACTTTTTCATCCTGATTCCTGTGGTTTGGCGCGGTATTTAACCTGCTTTTCTCCCATCATCCGAAACTAATCTTTCTGTGTCCTAACACTCCATCGGCTAGCTCCGCCCCCCAGATATGGATGTTTTTAACCTAGATAGTGGGATTTAAGTTAGATTCCCGGATTACAGAGATATACCTTGCCGTTTGGTGTCCGGGCTTACATGCATTGGCCAATACATAAACTAAATATCTCTCTTTTGCAGTAATGCAGTGCCATATTTTTCCTAGTACATTTTTGGCTTTTTTTCAGTGTGCAACTGTTTGCATTTATGGCTGATCACATGGCTCACTCAGTCTCTGCCTGAACATCACAGGGGGCAGTCCTGTTCTTTGGCCCCTCGGTGTGAATTCAGATGTAACAGAGCTGTAAGCATTGTGGGACCTCGTGTAGATTATTTTGGGTCTGCATGGGTGTTTTGGGGACTAATAAAGTGGTGAAAGAGGGTGGCTTTTTGTCTTTTATTCCAAATAAAGATTTTTTTTTTGGGCGTTTGTGTTAATTTTTTTTCATTTACAGATAAGTAATGAGGGGTCTCCCCAGCCTGAGGATATCGGTGCCCAGCTGTCAGGCTTTATCATGGCTGGGTATCAAAATTGGGGAGGACGGCACACAATGTTTGTTTAATTATTTATTTAAATATTTTTTTTAAAAAATGCATGCGGTTCCTCCTATTTTGATACACAGCCAAGAGAAGCGCATGGCTGGGGCTGTAGCGATATGCTTTTTCTGTGCTGGGTATCATAATATGAAGGGACCCTAAGCCAAAAGTTTTATTTATTTATTTTTATATGATGATAGTGACCCACATACAGCACCTGTGATTGGATGCACTCCACTCAAACACTGTCACTCAGAGTGTGAACACGTCTGACTGCAACCAATCACAGACACCAGGATGGTCGGTGGGCAGGGAAAGCAGTGTATTTAGATGAGCAATAATGAGCAGCCCCAAAAGTGAATGAGCAGCTTCGAGACCAATAACAGCCACGTTGGAGACTCGGTAAGTATGAAGTGCTTGCTTCATTCTTACTTTCTTTAATTTTCCTTTTTTTATTCATTTCCCGAGTACCAGGCCATATAATTAGTTTAATTCCCTGAGAATTCTGGAAAATGCTATTGCATAAAGATGCAAATTTCAATCCTGCCTGCAAGACCTTAGCTAATGGGGGGTCCTGATAGGTAAACGTACATATAATATCTCATACAGGTGTAAAATTGTTACAATAAGTAGTAGAAAAGACTATTTGGTGCTTAATAGTGTCCTGTCTACTGTGATATTCCAAAAGTGAATCTCTGTTCTTTTTGGCAGCTATTTTTTTACATTCAGATGTGTAAATATTAGTGTAAGAACTATTCCTTTTAGCATGTATAAAGTTAATAAGTGGAATATTTTTGTTCACATGTCCTGCATGGCAGGAAGCTGTAAAAAGGGTAGTAGTGCCATCTATAGATTTGCGGTAGGAGGCAATAGTCAGCTTTTCAGTGTGTATATAATCTTTAAATAGGTGGTGCTAGAGTTTGTCTCCTTCCTCCCTGAAGAGACAATTGGCATATTTCCCAGAAGAGCATTGCAGCTATAAGACTCCTCACCACTGACAGCCAGATTGGCTTGTCAGTCTCCGCAAGGAGAATAGTTTTCCCCTGAGACTCCAGTAAAGCCTCTCATTCAGCCAGGTCAGTCTCATACTTTGCACTGATGAGGGACAATCATCCCGAAACACTGTGTCTGCAAATTGAGATTCTGATCTGGCATAAACCCTAGGTCATTGAAAAGGCTCATTGGAGAGTCAATTTTGACTTTTAGGATTGCTACTTCCAATAGGTGGCGCTAGAGTTTCCTCACTGAAGAGTCCATTTGAATCTTTAAATTTAAAATCCAAGAAAGTAATATGAGAACTATCATGCAAAAATATAAACAATAAATTTAAACAATTTGAATTAAAGCAATGTTTGGTATGCCTGCCACATCATCCCTCCCACATCGCCAAGGTAATGAGCAGGTCATCATTGTGATGGTCATGCCAGACTATATGCATTAAAGGCAGAAAAACAAAGACATTTTTAAACTTTCACCCAATTCTAAGCAAAGTCAGTAGGGTTGTAACTTTGACAATCCACAACTTTATCTAGTAACAATACTATAAAACTATAGATTTCTTACACTCAACACTTTCTGTGAGACTATACAAAGAGAGTCATGCATCTGCAAGTTCATGCTTCATCTTCCTGTCACTGCACAGTATGATAAAAATTCAAAAGTTTGTAAAAATTTCATTTTTCTGCACCATTGTCCTTAAAGATTAACTAGTTATTTTTCCCTCACAAATCGATAAAACAAATGAAGATACTTTGTACTATATCTTATCAGAGAAATTTGCTTCCTCCTCCTGAACTAATCATTAATTTTCAAACTATGGGAAAAATCTGCCTTCGCTGAACTCGGATTTTACACAGATGACATAACAATTGCTACTCAAGTTTCCATGAAGAGGGGAGGAAGAGAAGGTGGGAGGAGCTAGAGACAACAAAGACATTCTTCTGCAACTTCATATGAAATGATAATTACTAGGGATGATCGAATACTTTGATTATTCGGCTTCGCGGAAATTTTACGAATACCTTGCTGCTATTTGACTATTCGATGCACAATGCAAGTCTATGGGAAGACTGAATAGTTCCGAATAGTTGTTATTCGGGTTTCCTATAAACTTACATTGCGCATTGAATGTTCGCGAATAGTCGAATAGCGGAGAGCTATTCGGAAAGAGACAGCCGGGCAAAGAGACAGCCAGGCAAAGAGACAGCCCTGGAAAGAGAGAGCCCTGGAAAGAGACAGTCCTGGAAAAGAGACAGATGGGCAAAGAGACAGATGGGCAAAGAGACAGACAGGCAAAGAGGCAGATGGGGAAAGAGACACATGGGGAAAGAGACAGACGGGGAAAGAGACAGACGGGGAAAGAGAGGAAAAGACAGACACAAACATAGAGCCAGACACAGAGATAGAGACAGACAGACACAGAGATGGAGACAGATAGTCTGATACAAATACATAGAGATAGAAACTGACAGACAGAGACATAGACACAGACAGAAAAGGAAAGAGACAGACAGAGAGACAGACAACGACACACATACAGAGACTGGGAGAGAGACAGTTACTACAGCTAGTATATATATATATATATATATATATATATATATATATATATATATATACTGTTGATGTTATATACACAACCAAGTCAGAGGACCCGCTACTGTACTTCAAAAAAAGGCGGGAAACGACTTAATAATGGCAAACAGAATTGAATTACTGTGGCTGAAAATATAATTCAAAAGTCCTGGATGGTGTGATATTTCAAATTTGCAGCAATTAGGGAATAAAAAACAGGAAAAATGATGGAAAAAGTGACCCTTAAATATATAACGTGACAAAAATGAGTTTCAAACTCTAGGGCTTGCTGGGAATTGTAGTAAAGGATATGCTGGGAATTTTATCCACAGCCCTACAGAAAGAGTTGTGATGTCAATAGTGTTGGTGATGTATGAATAATAAGAACCTTGAGGTGAAAACATATATATGATATTTTTAATGAAAAAGAAAAAAATGAAAAATTGAAAGATGAAAATATAAATAAAATTGAAAAACGGGAATAAAAGTATGTGCATTTTAATTGAGGCAAAAACGGACGGAGTGTGAACATAGATGGGGAATAAAAAAAAAAAATCATTAATTGTTTATGTTTCAGAATTGTCATATAAATGATTTTGTGTGTGTGGTGATCTAAACCAGTGACTGGCCACTGTAAAGTTGCTAAAACAGGTTTTGTGTCTTGCGGATGTTCAAAGCTCAAAGCCGTGAAAAATGTGGATAATGAACACTTAAATTCAGCGAGTATAGCTGGACAAGCAAGAGATATGCAAAGAAAATATATACTATCTCACACATGTAGATGTGTGACCAGAAAAATATCAGAATTGTAAAATTAATAATGAAATAATAGAAGAATAGAAAATATATACCAAATCTTCCATGTAAAAGTGTGATTGGAAAAAAAAGAGTTTTATCAGGTTTGAACCCATAGACATAGTGGTCCACCTGCAGTTCTGATATTGTACTCCACCTGGAGACCATAGGGGAAGAACGATAGCAATGAGATAAAAAAGAACTCTCTTGGAGGAGTAAAAAAAACCCTATACTCCCCTTTGACCAGAACAAAAAAAAAAAATAATATATTATGAGAAAAAATATTTTAATTAGAAAAAAGGGAATTTTTATTAAAATTCATAAATTTGAGTTGATAGGACTTAAATGCTAGGAGATTTTGATGTGTGAAATGCTGTGGAGATAATGGGGACATGATACTCTTATTTCATAGTAAGAGTTTCATCTATCGACGCTCCAAGAACCGGCTTCCACAGAAGAAGAAGAAGAAGCAAGTTCCAAAGCTTTATCTTCTGATGAAGAAGACTGAGTCTCGCCGAAAAGTGTTGTTTAGAATAAAAAGAAATTTGAAACAATCAACATCTGGACTTGTTTCGTGACAGCGCACACCCGGGTTCTCTACTCTGACGTCAAAGTATGTTAAATTGTGATGAGGAAACGTCTTAATATTTGTTTTTTACTTGTTGTAAATTAAAGTTACATTTCCAAATCTCCTTGGTCCCCTATCTAAAATATACTTTATTAGCAAAAACAAACAAACCAAAATATAGTGTGAGGTAGTGGCCTTCTATCGCGAGGAAAAGTGAGGCAGTGACCAAGGAGCTTGTTCGCACCAAATAGAATTTTATTGACCAAACACAAATAAACACAGCTCTAGAATGTCTTTCCGGAACACAGCTGGTTCTCATGTACAGACTCACCAATGTCCTGGTCGACACCTGAACCTTTAGGAATCTTGGGTGGTCTGGTGCAGGGTGGTGTTCCAAGTGTCTCTTTGACTCCTGCTCCACTGTAGGAATCTCAGATGCAAGGGTCTGCTTACAGCATCCAGGTCTATCAGTACTGCCCTGTGTTTTTCCACACAGCCAGCTCACATAGCACCTGCTGCTCCAGCAGCCTGAATCCCAACTAAGACACACCTTCTAGTGCACTGCCAGATTAAATGCAATTTGCTGGACATGAGCCTGTTGCAAGACTGGAACTGGAGTAAGAAATCTGTCCCTCTGCCAGACCTACAGATCTCTCCAAAAAAAAAAGCCCTAACAGGTTTATTTAAACAAAATACTTGGTCAAATAGCTTGACCCAGTTCACACTCTTATTTTGTGCTGCACTCATAGTGAAGATTGTGACTACAACACACTCCAGCAGGTCTCACAAGGTCTCTAAGTCTTCTGGGGGAAACATTGTCACCTTCATATATGACACCTGCACTGCCTCACAATAGATAGATAGATAGATAGATAGAAAGGGAGTTCTACAAACAGGACACCATACACTCTTGATCCTGTTTCACATGTCAGTGAAAAACACAGACATTTTTCACTGACGTGTTAAAAATGCATATGTACCTCTGTGTTTCATGATTCACGGCACATGTGAATTCTCCATGTGAAATCCGTTATCTGTGATCTGTGATAGCACATGGAGATAAACTCACCTGTCCCTGCTCCTGATGTCTGGGGTGCTAAGATTTCCTGCTCTGCTGTGTCCGTAGCTATAGCTATCTTGGAAGCAGAGGCAGCAGTGGCCGAAGACAGCTGGAGAAGGTGAGTTTCAAAAGCTTTTTATTTTCAGTGTACATGTTTTACTAGTTCATGCTTCATGGATCACATCATAGTGTGGTCCGTGGGACATCAGTGATGGCAAAAAAAAGTGGACTTATCTCTGTGTGGAAATCATGGATACATTTCGTCAGTCAGAAATGACTGATGTGTAAGCAGACCTATTGATTTTAACGGGTCTGCATATGTCCGTGATTGTGGAATTTATGAAAAATGTCACGTACGTACAAGAATCACTGATGTGTGAAACAGGCCTTATTAATACTTAAAGATAAGAAGGTTTATTGGTTCTCCAGTGTTTTACGTTAGCAACATTTGGCCCTTCATTTCTTTGTCAAGACAAAGATGCAGGGAGAGGGACCAGATTCTTCTTCTGTTCATCAGCATTTCCTAATGTCTGGCCAAATGGTGTATCTTGAAAGGTTATTAGTTATATCTGTTTCGTGAATTTCATCATTGCTGGCTCTATTCTTGTGTGTTATTTATTGTTATTGGTATTCTAATATTATTAGTTTCTAAATCTGACAATGGCCTTGTGTCTGAAAACTTTCTTTTCTACAACAGTGGATATGATGCTTAGTATTTACGGTCCCACTACTGTCCCTTCATCCCTCAGTCAGATGGTTTTCATTTGCTTTCCTTCTGATAAATTCTGGTTTTAGTCTTTCCCAAGCTACTGCTTTGATGCAAACCCACTGATTCCAGTCCAAGGCTATTCTGGGAAGCATTAGCCTACAGCAAGTTTTTAATTTGTCCTTTTGCGTTTATATGTTATAAATCAAATAAATTTAACAATTATGCTTCCCTTGACCAATTTTCTCTGAATTCAGGGTAGTTAAATTTCATATGAGTTGTCAATTGTCCTCCTCCAAATGAAAAACAATGCACATGGTGATGTTGCCTTTCAATTGAAGGAGGCTGACCACTGGTCACATGCTCCTACATGAGCAACCATATTAAGAGGGAAAATCTCTTATACATTAGTAGGTGGCACAAAAAATGGCCCAAACACATTTGTTCAAATAAATATGGTTAACCCTTTTAAAAATCAAAAGTTGTCAAAGATTTTAAAAATTGCTCATGTGTTTTCTACCTTAGCATTAATTTATGGAATTTCAAATAATGTATTAAACAGATATGATATATGAAGGATAATATACAAAGCTGTGAGATACTCTTTGCTTGTGTTTTATATTTTAAAACAAAATAAGAAATACAACAAGGACAGCTGGATCTAGTTTTATTTACCATTTTTTCCAAAAAAATAAGACACTGTCTTTGTTTTGCCACCTAAAAAGTACTAGGGATTTTTTTTTTAGTAGATCTTATTCTTGGAGAAACTTGTTTGGGGTAAGTTTACCCCCCAAAAAGCAGACCCCCCCTTCCCAGGAGACTCATACTTACGAAACCATGGACGTCTGTGTGGTTCCCAGTGATCTCCAGCGGGCCTTCTCAACAGGTATGCTGTATGCAATCCTCCCCTGCTTCTGGCCGACACACTCACATGCATCAGATCGTGCACACACACTCATACACACACACACACACACACACACTATCACCAATCAGATTGCACACACTAGTCACTCACTACATCCAGCGGCACAGAATGCCTCCAGCCACAAAAAAAGATGGGAGGAAGTTACGCATTGCAGGTCCTGTAAACATTCCATCCGCAGCTGCAGGTCCTTGCGTTCCACCACACTGCCTATCAGGATTCTTCTGCCCAGAAGAGATCAGTATCGCTGGATGTGGTGAGTTTGTGTGTGCAATCTGATGGATGATTGTGTGTGTGATCTAATGTGTGCTGGTGTGTGATCTAATGTGTGTGGGTGGGCGATCTGATGTGTGTGGGTGTGCAATCTGATGTGCGATTGTGCGTAATCTGATGTGTGCGAGTGTGAGATCTGATGTGTGTGGGTGTGCAATCCACTGCAGGTTCTGCTGCTCGGCATTTAGTGAGTATGATTGCAGGGTGTCTGCTGTCGAAAATAAAATGTCCTGCTGTATCCGTAACTTTTTTAGCTGCATGGACACCTCATTATTGTACCGGGACTAGGGCTTATTTTGAGATAGGGCATATATTTAATCCTTGCTCCAAAAATGCTGAAAATCCCTGGTATGGCTTACTTTTGGGGAAGGTCTTATTTTTGAAAAAACACGGTAGTTGTTGGATTGGGCAGGGCAAATGCTTCCTCTTGGAATTTAATTTCAATTTGAACAAATAAAGTATGGCAAGAAGGGAAAAATATGGACAGGATATAACTATATAGAAGTGTACTGTAAATGCAAAAAAAAAACAAAACATATTTTCTAGAAAATTAGCGCTTTACTGTAGTGTTTGCTGACTGTACAACACATGTATCTTTGCTTTCACCTATTAAACCACTTCTGAATTTATAATATGATAAAAAGTATAGTTATTGTCATGCTCTGAGAATGAAATAAATTAACAGGAATGTTACAACAAAAGATCTTTTTTGCTTAAAAAGCACCAGCAATTTAAAATATTTACAGTTCAAGGTTTTGTTCACATGTATCTATTTATAAGGAACATTGCTTATCGTACATATTTGTAAAACATTTATCCATATTCTTACAGATGTATTTTCAATTATTTAAAAGCCAAAAATTTGTAAAATAAAAAATTTTTGTGTAACTTGTATACTCTGATCTTGTTAACTAATGAACAAACAGATACATTACTATTATCAGTAACAAATTCTAGTAGTAGTATCCTTTGCATCAATACTAATTCTGATTCTTACATTTTAGCATACTGGAGTATTGTGGGGAGCAGGAGACTTAAGGCTCCTTTACACACTGAGACTTTCTAGCGATCCCACCAGCGATCCCAACCTGGCCGGGATCACTACAAAGTCTCTGGTGAGCTGTCAAACAGGCAGACCTGGCCAACGACGCAACAGCGATCCGGACCTGCAGAACGACCTAGCTAGTCATTGGGGACGTTGTAAAGCAGCTTTTTAAGGGAAGTCGCTAATGAAGTCGCTGTAAAGTCCCCTTTACACACTGAGACTTTGCTGCACAGCAGGAAACAAAGGACCAAAGAATGGTCCTGATCGATTTGTAGCGATCAGCAACTTCACTGCAGGGGCCAGGTTGCTGATGTGTTTCACACACTGCAATGCCGCTGGGGAGGTCGCTATAACGTCACAAAACCGGTGACGTTACAGCAATGTCGTTTGCGATGTTGCAGTGTGTAAAGCCACCTTTACTCTCAGAATGTATAATATAAGTTTATGCTTAAGAAACTTCCAGACTCCCTCATACTATGCCACATTTGCCTCTGTATGCAAGTGTATGTTTTATAGCTGCTGATTTAGTAATCTGCACTTAAAAATGTTCTTTATATATATACTGGAAGGTGGCCCGATTCTACGCATCGGGTATTCTAGAATTTACGTATTGTGTAGTTAATGTATGATTTTTGTTATATATATATATAGATGTTGTTGTGTGTAGTTACCAAGTGTTTGTGTAGGGCGCTGTACATGTTCTGGGTGTTGTCTGGGTGTGGCGGGGGGTGAGAGCGGTGTTGTTTGTGTGTTGCGTTGTGTGTGTTGCGTTGTTTGTGGAGCGCTGTGTGTCTGTAGCGTTGTGTGTGTGTGTTGCGCGGTTTGTGTGGGTGTGGGGTGTGTGTGTGTGTTTTGGGGGAGGTATGTTTTGTGCAATGTGTGTGTTGTGCGGTATGTGCGAATATTTGTGTGTGCCGCGGTGTTTGTGTGTTGGGTGTTGTGTGTGTGCGGCGTTGTCTGTGTGTGTGGGTGTCTGTGTAGGGAGGTGTTTGTGGTTCCCAGTGTGTGTGTGGTGTGTTGTGCAGTGCGTGTGTGGCGGTGTGTGTGTGTTTTGGGGGAGGTGTGCACCCCCATCGTGCTCCATCCCCCATGCTGCACACCCTCCATCGTGCTCCATCCCCCATGCTGCGCACCCCCCATCGTGCTCCATCCCCCATGCTGCGCACCCCTGATCGTGCTCCATCCCCCATGCTGCGCATCCCCCATCGTGCTCCATCCCCCATGCTGCGCACCCCCCCATCATGCTCCATATCCCATGCTGCACACCCCCCATCATGCTCCATCCCCCATGCTGTGCACTCCCCATTGTTCTCCATCCCCTATGCTGCGCACTCCCCATCATGCTCCATCCCCCATGCTGTGCACTCCCCATTGTTCTCCATCCCCTATGCTGCGCACTCCCCATCATGCTCCATCCCCCATGCTGCGCATTCCCCATCGTGCTCCATCCCACATGCTGCACATTTCCAAATCTGCTCCATCCCCCATGCTGCGCACTCCCCATCATGCTCCATCCCCCATGCTGCGCATTCCCCATCGTGCTCCATCCCCCATGCTGCGCACACCCAAACGTGCTCCATCCCCTATGCTGCGCACTCCCCATCGTGCTCCATCCCCCATGCTGCGCACTCCCAAACGTGCTCCATCCCCCATGCTGCGCACTCCCCATCGTGCTCCATCCCCATGCTGCGCACCCCCCATCGTGCTCCATCCCCCATGCTGCGCACTCCCCATCGTGCTCCATCCCCCATGCTGCGCACTCCCCATCGTGCTCCATCCCCCATGCTGCGCACCCCCATCATGCTCCATCCCCCATGCTGCGCACTCCCCATCGTGCTCCATCCCCCATGCTGCGCACTCCCAAACGTGCTCCATCCCCCATGCTGTGCACTCCCCATCGTGCTCCATCCCCCATGCTGCGCACCCTCCATCGTGCTCCATTCCCCATGCTGCGCACTCCCCATCGTGCTCCATCCCCCATGTTGCGCACTCCCCATCGTGCTCCATCCCCCATGCTGTGCACACCCCATCGTGCTCCATAGTCACACATCAGACAGTATACACGCACACATTTGATCGCATACACTCACACCCCACTTCTGCCTGTGCCCTCCGGTGTGCGGTCCCAGCAGCTGTGCTGCACGCAGTGCTCCTCTGCCTTCTGCCGACACGCACACACCCGATCGCATACACGCACACACCCGATCGCATACACGCACACACCCGATCACATACACGCACACACCCGATCGCATACACGCACACACCCGATCGCATACACGCACACACACATTGACGATATTGCACATATGCGCTCACACTCACAACATCCGGAGATACCACATGCTTCTGGCCATGTGATCCTTCGGCAGGTCCTGGAAGGTCACTGCACGCACAGTATCGCCGCCGAGAAGCAAGCAATATCACTGGATGTTGTGAGTGTGTGGATGCGATCTGATGTGTGTGTGAGGTGTGTGTGAGAGTGAGTGTGATCTGATGTGTGTGTGTGTGTGTGTCTGTTCTTATGTGTGTGCGTGTGTGTGTGTGTTCTGCCGCTGCAGGACCTTGATGCACTCACCTGGGAGCCGGTGTACGCTGGTAACTATGCTACACAATATTACTCGATGTGTACCATGGTTACCAGCGTAGCCCGCCCCCCGGCTCGCACGCGAGCCCACACTAGCGTACGCCGGCAACCCCAGCAATGCGAGGGTATGTGTCGGCTGGGATGGCAGCGTACGCTGATGTGGGCTCGCGGGGGTACAGCACTCACCTGGGAGTCGGGGCTCCGTGTCGGTTCGGGAAATGCATGCGGGGGGCGGAGCCAGAGCGAGCGTGAAATGCATGAGGGGTGCGGGGCGTGGCCGAGTTTCCAATGCGTGCAGAGGGCTGGGGCAAGAGGCCAATCCGTGTGGGGGGCAGAGCCTGGGCGAGCGGCCAATCCGTGCGGGGGGTGGAGCCGAGGCGAGGCGAGCGGCCAATGAGACGCTTGTCGCGGTAAGGACAGAATTTTGGAGCAAGACAGACAGACAGACAGACAGAATAAGGCAATTATATATATATATAGATATATATATATATATATATATATATATATAAAAATACAGTACAGATCAAAAGTTTGGACACACCCTCTCATTCAAAGAGTTTTCTTCATTTTCATGACTCTGAAAATTGTAGATTCATATTGAAGGCATCAAAACAATGAATTAACACATGTGGAATGAAATACTTAACAAAAAAGTGTGAAAAAACTGAAAATATGTCTTCAAAGTAGCCACCTTTTGCTTTGATTACTGCATTGCACACTCTTGGCATTCCCTTGATGAGCTTCAAGAGGTAGTCACTGGAAATGGTCTTCCAACAGTCTTGAAGGAATTCCCAGAGATGCTTAGCACTTGTTGGTCCTTTTGTCTTCACTCTGCGGTCCAGCTCACCCCAAACCATCTCGATTGGGTTCAGGTCTGGTGACTGTGGAGGCCAGGTCATCTGGCGTAGCACCCCATCACTCTCCTTCTTAGTCAAATAGCCCTTACACAGCCTGGAGGTGTGCTTAGGGTCATTGTCCTGTTTAAAAATAAATGATGGTCCAACTAAACGCAAACCAGATGGAATAGCATGCCGCTACAAGATGCTGTGGTAGCCATGCTGTTTCAGTATGCTTTTAATTTTTAATAAATCCCCAACAATGTCACCAGCAAAGCACCCCCACACTTTCACACCTCCTACTCCGTGTTTCACGGTGGGAACCAGGCATGTAGAGTCCATCCGTTCCTTTTTTCTGCATCGCACAAAGACACCATGGTTGGATTCAAAGATCTCAAATGTGGACTCATCAGACCAAATCACAGATTTCGACTGGTCTAATGTCCATTCCTTGTGTTCTTTAGCCTAAACACGTCTTTTCTGCTTGTTGCCTGTCCTTAGCAGTAGTTTCCTAGCAGCTATTTTACTATGAAGGGCTGCTGCACAAAGTCTCCTCTTAACAGTTGTTCTAGAGATGTGTCTGCTGCTAGAACTCTGTGTGGCATTTACCTGGTCTCTAATCTGAGCTGCTGTTAACCTGTGATTTCTGACTCGGATAACCTTATCCTCCGCAGCAGAGGTGACTCTTGGTCTTCCTTTCCTGGGGTGGTCCTCATGTGAGCCAGTTTCTTTGTAGCGTTTGATGGTTTTTGCCACTGCACTTAGGGACACTTTCAAAGTTTTCCCAATTTTTCGGACTGACTGACCTTCATTTCTTAAAGTAATGATGGCCACTTGTTTGTCTTTACTTAGCTGCTTTTTTCTATCCATAATACAAATTCTAACAGCCTATTCAGTAGGACTATCAGCTGTGTATCCACCAGACTTCTGCAAAACACAACTAATGGTCCCAACCCATTTATAAGGCAAGAAATACCACTTATTAAACCTCACAGGGCACACCTGTGAAGTGAAAACCATTTCCGGTGACTAGCTTTTGAAGCTCACCAAGAGAATGCCAAGAGTGTGCAACGCGGTAATTAAAGCAAAAGGTGGCTACTTTGAAGAACCTAGAATATAAGACATACCGTATTTTTCGGACCATAAGACGCACTTTTTTTCCCCCAAATGTTGGGGGAAAGTTGGGGGTGCGTCTTATGGTCTGACTATAGGGCTGCGGCTGGGAATGAGGGTGCTGCGGGTCATCGGGGGCACGAGCAGGCAGCAGCAGCGCCTGCTCGTGACCACGTGGGCCCGCTCATTACATATGCACGCCCATCCTCCCGCCCATCTCTCAGCGCTTAAGCCGGCACTGACAGGTGGGCGGAAGGATGAGCGGGGACGCGCGCATAGTAAAGAGCCGGCATGATCACCCCTGGCTGGCAATTACAGCCTGGAGTGATCATGTGCGGCTGTATTCACTGCCCCCCGCGTGTCATTACCAGCGCGGGGTGCAGTGAATCAGTGCACTCACCCGTCCCCGTGTGTGGAGCCGCCCCCCTGCTGCACGCGATGACTTCCTGTCTGTGCCGGTCAGCTGATCTGTGCCGGTCAGCTGATCTGTGCTGAGCTGGTCAGCTGATCGGCACAGACAGGAAGACATCGCGATGCAGCAGGGGAACGGCTCCACACACACAGGTCAGCGTGCCAGAGAGGAAGATGATCGGTGCTGCAGGGAGTGAGGAAAAGGTGAGTATAAACGTTTATTTTTTTCTCTGTGCTATAGGATACAGGCCATATACCAGGATGGCATATGAGCACGATGGGAGTATATGAGCAGGCAGGATGGGGGGGGGTATGTGAACAGGCTGGATGGGGGGGCATGTGAACAGGCTGGATGGGGGGGCATGTGAACAGTCTGGATGGGGGGGCATGTGAACAGGCTGGATGGGGGGGGCATGTGAACAGGCTGGATGGGGGGGCATGTGAACAGGCTGGATGGGGGGTATGTGAACAGGCTGGATGGGGGGGCATGTGAACAGGCTGGATGGGGGGGCATGTGAACAGGCTGGATGGGGGGGTATGTGAACAGGCTGGATGGGGGGGCATGTGAACAGGCTGGATGGGGGGGCATGTGAACAGGCTGGATGGGGGGGGCATGTGAACAGGCTGGATGGGGGGGGCATGTGAACAGGCTGGATGGGGGGGCATGTGAACAGGCTGGATGGGGGGGGGCATGTGAACAGGCTGGATGGGGGGGCATGTGAACAGGCTGGATGGGGGGGGCATGTGAACAGGCTGGATGGGGGGGTATGTGAACAGGCTGGATGGGGGGGTATGTGAACAGGCTGGATGGGGGGGGCATGTGAACAGGCTGGATGGGGGGGCATGTGAACAGGCTGGATGGGGGGGCATGTGAACAGGCTGGATGGGGGGGCATGTGAACAGGCTGGATGGGGGGGCATGTGAACAGGCTGGATGGGGGGGGCATGTGAACAGGCTGGATGGGGGGGCATGTGAACAGGCTGGATGGGGGGGCATGTGAACAGGCTGGATGGGGGGGCATGTGAACAGGCTGGATGGGGGGGCATGTGAACAGGCTGGATGGGGGGGGCATGTGAACAGGCTGGATGGGGGGGCATGTGAACAGGCTGGATGGGGGGGCATGTGAACAGGCTGGATGGGGGGGTATGTGAACAGGCTGGATGGGGGGGTATGTGAACAGGATGGATGGGGGTTTATAGCAGGATCATATACAAGGCAGGAGGATCATTACCAGGATGGGGTACCTTAGTAGAGAATTTGGGGACATTACCCCCATAACAGTGTCAGCAGCAGATCCTCACCCTATAACAGTGTGTCATGACCACATTTTTTGCTTAAAGTTTTATTTTCCTCCTCTAAAACCAGGGTGCGTCTTGTAGTCCGGTGCGTCTTATAGTCCGAAAAATACGGTATTTAAAGTTGTTTCATACTTTTTTGTTAAGTATTTCATTCCACATGTGTTAATTCATAGTTTTGATGCCTTCAATGTGAATCTACAATTTTCGGAGTCATGAAAATAAAGAAAACTCTTTGCATGAGAAGGTGTGTCCAAACTTTTGGTCTGTACTGTATACATATATAAAACTATAGTTGTTATGTAATTTAGCTGTTTATGCACAGAGCATGGGATAGCCATTTTTTAGAGAGATGTCCAAACATAAGGCTTCAGGACTCAGTCAGCCTTAGAGATAAAGAGAATGTAGAGGTAAAGAGATCCTGAATCCAACAATCTATCACTTAGATTACTTGGTACAGTGGTTCTGACACAATCAGTTTTTAAATGTAGCCATGCAGCAGAGTTGCGCAGCTACCTCCACCCACACCAGGCTCTCTATAGACATTGTACATTTGCCGTTGGTTGCTAATGATAGAATGGGTCATGTTGACCTAACATGCAATAGGCAATGTAGTCCAGCAATGATAAGGTCAAGTTGCTAAAACAATCATTGCAAGTAAACAACAGAATGTACCTTGATAAGAGAGGCATTGTTGAAGTCACCTTATTAAACCTTACAGCAGACTGTCTTCAAATTACGTAGCAAAAACCTGCTGACAGATTCTCTTTCAGCTCCCTCAATGAGATTTTGCTTCTACTAATTGTTGGTATTCGTAAAACAGAGCCTCTTACAGATTCAGCAAATTTGACGGGATTAATAGAAATCTCATCACCACTTTTTATTTTTTTACATCGTGTAAAATGAAATCTGCAACATGTCAATTTTTCTTACAGGTATGCTGAGCTTTGTGTGCAGATATTTTTTATACAATTGTATTACACAGGGCAGACGTCAGCACCTGGCAAACCCTGTCAAATGCCGGGGCCCTGGGCTACTGGGGGGGCCCACTCATGGTGGCAGGAGTGGCGTACCGCTACTCAGGGGGGCCCGGTGCCCGCGCTGTCACCGGCCTCCCCCCCGCCGAGTATCTCGCTTTCAATTGCACCGGTATCGTAGGTGCCGATACAATTGAAAGCAATGATGAGAGATGGAGCGGCACGCTCCCTCTCTCATCATTCTCCCCGCTGTGACTGGAAGCGCTCTAACAGCCCTGCAGCAGAGCGCGGTGACGTCACCACCGATTACCTGCAGTGAGGGGTGATGTCAGAGTGACAGCACTGGACATGCCTAGGAGACCGGAGCAGTGGGGAAACGAGCAGAAGGGAGTATGTACTAGTCACTGTGGCCAGACGACCATGGGGGCTATATACTACATGAAGGTGCCTAATGCTATCTGGGTCTGTACTGTGGTATATGGGGCTGTATACTACATGAAGGTGCCTAATACTATCTGGGTCTGTACTGTGCTATATACGGGCTGTGCTCTACATGAAGGTGCCTAATGCTATCTGGGTCTGCACTGTGCTATGTACGGGCTGTACACTACATGAAGGTGCCTAATGCTATCTGGGTCTGCACTGTGCTATATATGGCTGTATACTACATGAAGGTGCCTAATGCTATATGGGTCTGTACTGTGCTATATGGGGCTGTATACTACATGAAGGTGCCTAATACTATCTGGGTCTGTACTGTGCTATATACGGGCTGTGCACTACATGAAGGTGCCTAATGCTATCTGGGTCTGCACTGTGCTATGCACGGGCTGTACACTACATGAAGGTGCCTAATGCTATCTGGGTCTGCACTGTGCTATATATGGCTGTATACTACATGAAGGTGCCTAATGCTATATGGGTCTGTACTGTGCTATATGGGGCTGTATACTACATGAAGGTGCCTAATACTATCTGGGTCGGTACTGTGCTATATACGGGCTGTATACTACATGAAGTTGCCTAATGCTATCTGGGTCTGGACTGTGCTATATGAAGCTGTATACTACATGAGGGTACCTAATGCAATCTGGATCAGCACTGTGCTATATACGGGCTGTGCACTATATGAAGGTGCCTAATGCTATCTGGGTCTGTACTGTGCTATATATGGCTGTATACTACATGAAGGTGCCCAATACAATCTGGGTCTGTATTGTGCTATATGGAGCTGTATACTACATGAAGGTGCCTAATGCTATATGGGGCTGTATACTACATGAAGGTGCCTAATGTTATCTGGGTCTGCACTGTGCTATATAGGGGCTGTGCACTATATGAGGGTGCTTAATGCTATATGGGTCTGCATTGTGCTATATGGGGACTACTTTATGTTATATGAGGGTTGCATAGTGCCATATGGGGGCTGCAAAGTGCCATATGGGGGCTGCATAGTTCCACATGGGAGCTGCATAATGCTACGTGGGGGCTACATAATACTATATGGAGGACTATGGGGGCTTCATTACTAGAGATGAGCGAACCGGTCCCGGTTCGGCTCGAGGTCGGCTCGCCGAACGGGGGTCCCGTTCGAGTTCGGTTCGTCGAACGTTCGACGAACCGAACTCGAACGTATAGGCTATAATGGGAGGCAATCACAAACACATAAAAATGCATTATAAATGTACACAAACAGTTAATAAACATTGCCATAACACTTACCGGTCCTCGCGATCCCTTCTGCACTCTGTCTCCTGCCGCTATTCCATCCGATGATCGCTGAATCCTCCCGGTGACCTGCACTGCCAGCAGAGATGCAGGACCTATCGTGACGTCAAAATAGCCATGTGACCAGTCACGTGGCTATTATCTCATTGGCTACAGACTGGTCACATGACTATGACACGTCATGTAGGACCTGCGAGTGCAGTTCTCCGGTACACGGTGCACATATGTGTATCGCCGTGTACCGGCGACATGCTCTAGCACACGGTCGACTCCCCGTTCCGTTAGGGACCGGCTGACACAGCCGGTCATTAACGGAGATCACCGTTGCCATAGCAACGCAATTAGCGGTGACGTCACCGCTAACCGCGGCTCCGAGAGCACCGTTGCTATGGTAACGAGTCTGTCAGCGTTACCGCTGTTACCGCTGACAGCCAGCAGTGATCACTCACAGAGTGAAGGCTGCACGCTGCTTCACGATTGTAGTGAGGATTGTACTGAGGATGAGGTTCCCCAGCCCATGATGGGCTGGTGAACCTCATCCTCACTACAATCGTCACTACTACTACACTAGTGAGGATTGTAGTGAGGATGAGATGCCTCAGCCCATGATGGGCTGGGGAACCTCATCCTCACTACAATCGTCACTACTACTACACTAGAAAGAAAGAAGACAGAAGAGCAGGAGCGTGGAGGGCTGACAGGGGGTAATAAAGATGGAGTCTCTAATGTGTCTGTGTATTTATTTCTATTAAAGTATTTTTTCTCTGTGTGGTGTTTTTTTTAACCCCTTATTGGAGATTCTTAATGGCCGGGTCAAACGTGCCTGACATTAAGAATCTCTGGCTTAATACTGGCTAGTAAAACAAAGCCAGTATTAACTCATGATTACCCAACAAGCCACCCGGCTCCAGGGCTGTTGGAAGAGTTGGATACAGCGCCAGATGATGGCGCTTCTATGAGAGCGCCATTTTCTGGGACGGCTGCGGACTGAAATCCGCAGCAGAGGCGCCCAGAATCCTCGGGCTAACCTGTGCTGCGGATTCCAATCCCCAGCTGCCTAGTTGTACCCGGCTGGACACAAAAATGGGGCGAAGCCCACGTCATTTGTTTTTTAATTATTTCATGAAATAAGTGAAATAATTAAAAAAAACGGGCTTCCCTATATTTTTGGTTCCCAGCCGGGTACAAATAGGCAACTGGGGGTTGGAGGCAGCCCGTGGCTGCCTGCTGTACCTGGCTAGCATACAAAAATATGGCGAAGCCCACGTCATTTTTTTGGTGGGCAAAAAAATTCTGCATACAGTCCTGGATGGAGTATGCTGAGCCTTGTAGTTCTGCAGCTGCTGTCTGCTCTTCTCCATACAGATAGACAGCAGCTGGAGAACTACAAGGCTCAGCATACTCCATCCAGGACTGTATGCAGAAGTTTTTTGCCCCCTGAAAAAATTATGTGGGCTTCGCCATATTTTTGTATGCTAGCCAGGTACAGCAGGCAGGAACGGCTGCCCCCAACCCCCAGTTGCCTATTTGTACCTGGCTGGGAACCAAAAATAAAGGGAAGCCCTTTTTTTATTATTTCATGAATTTCATGAAATAATTAGAAAACAAATGACGTAGGCTTCGCCCCATTTTTGTGTCCAGCCAGGTACAAATAGGCAGCTGGGGATTGGAATCCGCAGCACAGGTTGGCCTGAGCTTTCTGGGCCCCACTGCTGCGAATTGCAGTCTGCAGCCGCCTCAGAAAATGGCATAGAAGCGCCATATTCTGGCGCTGTATCCAACTCTTCCAGCACCTGCCTGCAATACCTGGCTAGCATACAAAAATATGGCGAAGCTCACGTCCTTTTTTTGTAGTTTTTTGGCAAAAAAAAAAAAAATGCTTCCCTGGATTTTCCATTGCCAGTGAAGGTAACACCAAGCAGTGGGGGTTTGCAGCCAGTAGCTGCTTGGATTACCCTTAGCTAGCAATACAAAAAATGCAGCGGGAGCCCATATATATTTTTTTTAATTATTTATTTAAATAACTAAAAATAAAATGGGCTTCCCTGTATTTTGATTGCTGGACATCACAGTGCTGTAAAAATAAATCTTTAAAAAAATGACGTAGCGCTCCGCGGTATTTTTGATTCTCAGCGCAGATAAAGCAGACAGCTATGGGTTGCCACCCCCATCTGCCTGCCGTTACCTTGGTTGGCAATCAAAATACAGGGAAGCCCATTAATTTTTTCTATTTAAAAAAAAGTTAAAAAAAAAATGACGTTGGGTCCCCCCATTTTTGATAGCCAGCTAGGGTAAAGCAGACGGCTGTAGCCTGAAAACCACAGCTGGCAGCTTTACCGTGGTTGGGGATCCAATGTGGAGGTCCCCTCAGGCTCTTTTTTATAATTATTGTATAAAAATTAATAATTACACAATAAAAGTAGGGTCCACCCCAAATTGGATCACCAGCCAAGGTAAAGCGGACAGCTGTGGTCTGGTATTCTCAGGGTGGGAAGGTCCATAGTTATTGGGCCTTCACAGCCTAAAAATAGCAGGCCGCAGGCACCCCAGACGTGGCGCATCCACTAGATGCGCCAATCCTGGCGCTTCACACCAGCTCATCCCGTGCCCTGGTGCAGTGGCAAACGGGGTAATAAATCGGGTTGATACTAGCTGTAAAGTAACCTGAGATCAAGCCCAGCAGTTTGTGATGTCATGGCGTCTATTAGATACTCAACATCATAAACTGTCAGTACTAACAAAAAAAAAAAAATCGACAAAAGAAATTTATTTGAAAAAACAGTCCCCAAAACATTTCCTCTTTCACCAATTTATTGTAAGAAAAAAAATAAAGGGGTCCCACGACGACTCTGGACCGTCCAGAATATGGGGGGGAGACACTCAGGGAACGTATCCCCCATTTTCTAGGAGTGCGGACCCTTCATGTGAGGAGTGTGGGTGCAATGAATCTGCACTCACTCTTCTCGGGTCCACAGCAGCAGAGTCCATGTCGTAATGGTTGCTACCAAAGCTGCAATGCCCTGCTCATGAGGTAAGGGCATGCCTAATCAGGAGAACTACTGTAGAGGAAGCTCTGCTCACTGGTATATAGATGCTCAGAGGTAATAATAGATAAAATTAGTGAGTAACCTCGGCACTCTAAATCTCCCAGACTAAGTCAGTAAGTCACAACGGATAGTAATGCAAAATCACTCCTTATTGGTCCGTGTTAAGAAAAAAAAATTTTTCATAAGCATATATGTTTTTGTCCAAAACAAGTTACAAATGACGTTTCGGCCTGAGCCTTCGTCAGATTGGACTTATCTGCATGTAATCATGAAAAATGACAATAATCAGTATCACATAAGAGTGAGAGAACAATAACATAAACTCGAACAATGTAGAGGTACAATAGGGATGCAGCAAAAAAATTGCAACACAGCAAGAAATGAAACACATGATACAAATGTCATAATACAGTACAAGGACAATATAGTACTGACAAATATGGGGTCAGAGCAGACTTAGACAGCTCTGGTACGAAAGACATGTCAATCATAAAGTAACATGTGCAGTAGGTGTAGAGCTACAGTGTGCATGGCAGAGCTAATGGGTAGACTGACCATAGAAAAAGAATGGAGAAAAAGTGGAGAAAATGTGGAGAAAAAATGGAGAAAAAAATGGAGAAAAAGTGGAGAATAAGTGGAGAAAAAAATGGAGAAAAAGTGGAGAAAAAGTGGAGAAAAAGTGGAGAAAAAGTGGAGAAAAAGTGGAGAAAAAGTGGAGAATAAGTGGAGAAAAAGTGGAGAAAAAAATGGAGAAAAAGTGGAGAAAAAGTGGAGAAAAAGTGGAGAAAAAGTGGAGAAAAAAATGCAGAAAAAGTGGAGAAAAAGTGGAGAATAAGTGGAGAAAAATTGGAGAAAAAGTGGAGAAAAAAATGGAGAAAAAGTGGAGAAAAAGTGGAGAAAAAGTGGAGAAAAAGTGGAGAAAAAAATGGAGAAAAAGTGGAGAAAAAGTGGAGAAAAAGTGGAGAAAAAGTGGAGAAAAAAATGGAGAAAAAGTGGAGAAAAAGTGGAGAAAAAGTGGAGAAAAAAATGGAGAAAAAGTGGAGAAAAAGTGGAGAAAAATTGGAGAAAAAAAATGGAGAAAAAGTGGAGAAAAAGTGGAGAAAAAGTGGAGAAAAAGTGGAGAAAAAAATGTATAAAAAGTAGAGAAAAAGTGTAGAAAAAAATGGAAAAAAAGTGGAGAAAAAGTGGAGAAAAAATGGAGAAAAAGTGGAGAAAAAGTGGAGAAAAAAATGGAAAAAAAAGTGGAGAAAAAGTGGAGAAAATTGGAGAAAAAATGGAGAAAAAGTGGAGAAAAAGTGGAGAAAAAGTGGAGAAAAAAATGGAGAAAAAGTGGAGAAAAAGTGGAGAAAAAAATGGAGAAAAAGTGGAGAAAAAGTGGAGAAAAAATGGAGAAAAAAATGGAGAAAAAGTGGAGAAAAAAATGGAAAAAAAGTGGAGAAAAAGTGGAGAAAAAGTGGAGAAAAAAGTGGAGAAAAAATGGAGAAAAAAATGGAGAAAAAGTGGAGAAAAAAATGGAAAAAAATGGAGAAAAAGTGGAGAAAAAGTGGAGAAAAAGTGGAGAAAAAGTGGAGAAAAAAATGGAGAAAAAGTGGAGAAAAAGTGAAGAAAAAGTGGAGAAAAAGTGGAGAAAAAATGGAGAAAAAGTGGAGAAAAAGTGGAGAAAAAAATGGAGAAAAAGTGGAGAAAAAGTGGAGAAAAAGTGGAGAAAAAATGGAGAAAAAAATGGAGAAAAAGTGTAGAAAAAAATGGAAAAAAAGTGGAGAAAAAGTAGAGAAAAAATGGAGAAAAAGTGGAGAAAAAGTGGAGAAAAATGGAGAAAAAGTGGAGAAAAAAATGGAGAAAAAGTGGAGAAAAAGTGGAGAAAAAGTGGAGAAAAAATGGAGAAAAAGTGGAGTAAAAGTGGAGAAAAAGTGGAGAAAAAGTGGAGAAAAAGTGGAGAAAAAATGGAGAAAAAGTTGAGAAAAAGTGGAGAAAAAAATGGAGAAAAAGTGGAGAAAAAGTGGAGAAAAAAATGGAAAAAAAAGTGGAGAAAAAGTGGAGAAAAAGTGGAGAAAAAATGGAGAAAAAGTGGAGAAAAAGTGGAGCAAAAGTGGAGAAAAAAATGGAGAAAAAGTGGAGAAAAAGTGAAGAAAAAGTGGAGAAAAAGTGGAGAAAAAATGGAGAAAAAGTGGAGAAAAAGTGGATAAAAAAATGGAGAAAAAGTGGAGAAAAAGTGGAGAAAAAGTGGAGAAAAAATGGAGAAAAAAATGGAGAAAAAGTGTAGAAAAAAATGGAAAAAAAGTGGAGAAAAAGTAGAGAAAAAATGGAGAAAAAGTGGAGAAAAAGTGGAGAAAAATGGAGAAAAAGTGGAGAAAAAAATGGAGAAAAAGTGGAGAAAAAGTGGAGAAAAAGTGGAGAAAAAATGGAGAAAAAGTGGAGTAAAAGTGGAGAAAAAGTGGAGAAAAAGTGGAGAAAAAGTGGAGAAAAAATGGAGAAAAAGTTGAGAAAAAGTGGAGAAAAAAATGGAGAAAAAGTGGAGAAAAAGTGGAGAAAAAAATGGAAAAAAAAGTGGAGAAAAAGTGGAGAAAAAGTGGAGAAAAAATGGAGAAAAAGTGGAGAAAAAGTGGAGCAAAAGTGGAGAAAAAAATGGAAAAAAAAGTGAAGAAAAAGTGGAGAAAAAGTGGAGAAAAAGTGGAGAATAAGTGGAGAAAAAGTGGAGAAAAAGTGGAGAAAAAGTGGAGAAAAAGTGGAGAAAAAAATGGAGAAAAAGTGGAGAAAAAGTGGAGAATAAGTGGAGAAAAAGTGGAGAAAAAGTGGAGAAAAAGTGGAGAAAAAAATGGAGAAAAAGTGGAGAAAAAGTGGACAAAAAGTGGAGAAAAAGTGGAGAAAAAGTGGAGAAAAAAATGGAGAAAAAGTGGAGAAAAAAATGGAAAAAAAAGTGGAGAAAAAGTGAAGAAAAAGTGGAGAAAAAGTGGAGAAAAAGTGGAGAAAAAAGTGGAGAAAACGTGGAGAAAAAGTGGAGAAAAAGTGGAGAAAAAATGGAAAAAAAGTGGAGAAAAAGTGGAGAAAAAGTGGAGAAAAAGTGGAGAAAAAGTGGAGAAAAAAATGTAGAAAAAGTAGAGAAAAAGTGGAGAAAAAAATGGAAAAAAAGTGGAGAAAAAGTGGAGAAAAAGTGGAGAAAAAAATGGAGAAAAAGTGGAGAAAAAAATGGAAAAAAGTGGAGAAAAAGTGGAGAAAAAGTGGAGAAAAAAGTGGAGAAAACGTGGAGAAAAAGTGGAGAAAAAGTGGAGAAAAAATGGAAAAAAAAGTGGAGAAAAAGTGGAGAAAAAGTGGAGAAAAGGTGGAGAAAAAGTGGAGAAAAAGTGGAGAAAAAAATGTAGAAAAAGTGGAGAAAAAATGTAGAAAAAGTGGAGAAAAAATGGAGAAAAAGTGGAGCACCCTTTGGTGCCTTTCATGTGGCACTAAGGGGTGCTTAGCTTTGTATTTAGCCAAAAAAATGAAAAAAAAAATGACGTAGGGTTCCCCCTAGTTTTGTAGCCAGCTAGGGTAAAGCAGACGGCTGCAGCCTGCAGACCACAGCTGGCAACCTCACCTTGGCTGGTAATCCAAAACTGAGGGCACCCCACGCTGTTATTTTAAATTAAATAAATAATTTTAAAAAAAAACACGTAGGGGTCCCCCAAAATTGGATCACCAGCCAAGGTAAAGCAGACAGCTGGGGCCTGATATTCTCAGACTAGGGAGGTCCATGGTTATTGGACTGTCCCCAGCCTAAAAATAGCAGGCCGCAGCCGCCCCAGAAGTGGCGCATCCATTAGATGCGCCAATCCTGGTGCTTCACCCCAGCTCATCCCGCGCCCTGGTGCGGTGGCAAACGGGGTAATATATGGGGTTAATACCAGATGTGCAATGTCACCTGGCATCAAGCCCTGGGGTTGGTGAGGTCAGGCGTCTATCAGATACCCGACATCACCAACCCAGTCAGTAATAAAAAAAATAGACGACAAACACATTTTTATTTGAAAAAACACTCCCCAAAACATTCCCTCTTTAACCAATTTATTAGAATGAAAAACAAATCCAGGTCTGGTGTAATCCAAGGGGTTGCCATGACGATCCACACTGTCCCAGTCAATGAAGAGCAGACTGTTCCCCATTGGCTGGGAGAGCAGTGCAGTGACCTGAGCTAACATCAATGGGTCAGCCCAGGTCACTGCAGGGGGGTGACAAGTGCTGCTGTCAGCGAGGTACATTACCTGCGCTGATCTCCAGCACACTGACAGCCCCTGTCACTGAGTTCAATGACCGGCGCCTTCCCCTCAAGTATCGCGAGAGGTCCGTGACGTCACCGCTAGTCAGTCTCGGGTCGGAAGCGAGAGGTGATGTGACAAGCGGCGGCCATGGAGGACAGTGACAGCGCTGAGGTCGGGATGGCGGGACTTCATCACCGCAGGTAAGCCGAGCGGGGGGGGGGGTTTGTGTGTGTGTGTGTGTGTGTGAGTGTGTGTGTGTGTGTGTGTGTGTATGTGTACATGCCGCGGGCAGGAGGGGGCGGAGTGAGCTGAGCGGGGAAGTGTGGGCTTCCTGCACGTAACTAAGATAAACATCGGGTTACTAACCAAAGCGCTTTGCTTGGATACCCGATGTTTATCTTGGTTACCAGCTTCTGGCAGGCTGCCAGCGATGGCTCCTGCACACTGTAGCTGTAAAAAGCCCTGCTTTTTGCTGCTAGAACAATTCTCGAACGTATCTAGAACTATCGAGCTTTTCCAAAAAGCTCGAGTTCTAGTTCGATCTCGAACAGCCCCAAAAATCACTCGAGCTTAGAACTGGAGATTCTCGAACCGCGAACCGCACTCAACTCTATTCATTACACTATATGGAGGAATATGGGGGCTGCATACTACTATAACCTCAGAGTTGTATGTCCCCTGCACTCCGGTTCTGTATGTCCCCCCATCCCAGTGCTGTATAGCCCCAGAGCTGTAGACCCCCAGAGCTGCATGTCCAAGCTTTCTGGGCACCCCTGCTTTGAATTGCAGTCCACAGCTGCTCCAGAAAATGGCGCTTTTATAGAAGCGCCATCTTCTGGCGCTGTATCCAACTCTTCCAGCTGCCCTGGTGACGGGTGCCTTCCTGGGTAATAATGGGGTTAGGGCTAGCTGTATATTATCAACTGGCCTTAAGCCCGAAATTCATGGTGTCACGCCAATATTAGAGATGCCCAACATGAATTTCTAGTACAGATAAAAAAAAACACAACACACAGAAAAATATTTTTATTACAAATAAAACACAACACAATTAGTGACTCCATCTTTATTGAAATAAAGAACCCCCCTCCGCAGTAATCCTGGGTCAAGGGTTCTGCGCCGTCCAATCCGGATCCAATATCATCTGATCGGTTTGCTGAAAGGCAAAGCGATCAGATGATGTGTCAGGTTCAAGGGCATGAATCACATGACAAAGCAGCTGATTGTATGAACAGCTTTTATACAATCAGCTGATTCATCAGTGCAAAAAACAAACAAACAACTACACACTTCTGTGCAGACTCCTGTCTGACAGCAGCAGCTGACAGTTTAGCCGGCCGGGCGGTAAAAAGCCGGCCTCAGCGCTCAACTTATAGTGTCAGCTGATGCTGGCAGGTGACCGCATCAGCTGATCATCGCCAGGTCTGAGAGAGATAAAAGAGAGAGAAAATAGAGAGAAAAGAGAAAGAAATGAGAGATAAAAGAGAGAGAAAAGAGAAGAAAGAGAGGGAGAGCGAGAGACAGAGAAGAGAGGAGAGAGAGAAGAGGAGAGAGAAGAGAGAAAAGAGAGGGAGAGAGAGAGAAGAGAGAAAAGAGAGGGAGAGAGAGAGAAGAGAGAAAGAGAGAGAGAGAAGAGAGAGAGGAGAGAGAAGAGAGAGAGGAGAGAGCAATGCAGCCTCATTCCGTGAACTGCTTCGATTTTAGAGGTGTGTCCCGCGGCTCACAGCTGATGTCCGTCTCCTTCCCTCAGCGCATAATTAAATTCTAATTATAAATAAATAATAATTATAATTTAAAATTAAAAATAAATTAAGTTCTTTACCGGGATGGCCGGGACTCGAACTCGTGAACTAATTCTCCTTAGGCAGTAGCTCTATCCAGTGAGCTATCCAGTAAGGGATGAATGGATGGAGAGATGGAGGGAGGGATGGAGGGATGAATGGATGGAGGGAGGGATGAAGGGATGGATGGATGTAGGGATGGAGGGATGGATGGGAGGGCAAACACCGGCACTACCGCACTCATCACCGCACACACGCAGGCACTACAACCCCCATCATCACCGCACACATGCAGACAGTACGGCACTCATCATCCTAGCACACACGCATGTACTACGGCACTCATCATCCTCGCACACATGCAGGCACTACAACCTCCATCATCACTGCACACACGCAGGCACTACGGCACTCATCATCCTCGCACACACGTAGGCACTATGGCACTCATCATCCTTGCACACACGCAGGCACTACAACCCCCATCATCACCGAACACATAGACATTACCTCAGTGAGGCCCCCGCTGACAGCGCGGCTCACGTCAGTTGCTCAGTGAATCTGACACAGAGCACTCGTGTTTTACGGCGCTCCTGTAAGCTTCATGTAGCAGAGCTGGATGCATCGCAGGAACTCTGTGGATTACGTTGGTCCTGGAGGGGTATTTGGGGATTTTAATAAAATGGTGAAAGAGGGTTTTGTTTTTTTTTCCAAATAAAGGATTTTTCGTTGTGTGTGTTTAATTACTTTCACTTACAGGTTAATCATGGAAGGTATCTCAGGGAGACGCCTGTCATGATTAACCCCGTTATTACCCCGATTGCCACCGCATCAGGGCAATTTGGGATGAGCTGGGTAGAGTCCCGGGACTGTCGCATCTAATGGATGCAGCAATTCCGGGTGGCTGCTGGGTGATATTGTTAGGGTGGTGGGCTCCCCATAACGTGCCGCTCCCCATCCTGACAATACCAGCCTCCAGCCGTGTAGCTTTATCTTGGCTTGTATCAAAATTGGGGGGAACCGCAGGGTTTTTTTTTTATTATTTATTGATTTATTTTACTGATATAGACCCACCCACCGGCGGTTGTGATTGGTTGCAGTGAGACAGCTGTCACTCATCGTGGCGGCGTGTCTGACTGCAACCAATCATGGGCGCCGGCAGGCGGGGAAAGCAGGGAATACCAGATTGAATAATGAAGTGGCAGCCATTTTCAAAAGAGGAAAAGCTGCCGGAGCTTTGTGACAGCCGTGCAGCACCGCGCTTGTGATTGGTGAGTAGGAAAGAGAGAGGGATTGTGCTGGAGATGCAGGATGCATGCAAATACACAACATGCGCACATAGCCTTACTGTGAAAAGCCATGCTTTTGGTGATCGAACCGTTATCGAACATAACTCGAACTGCTGAACTTGAAGCAAATCGTTCGAGTTCGTCGAGAGACTTGAAAACCGCCCAAAATCACGTGAATTTGAAATTGGCGAACCGTTTGAATCGAACATAGTTCAACTCTACTTACCACATGCCTTGTGCATATTAGATTACGTATGCAGCAAACAGCAGTATTAATGGGACAAAGAATCTAATACATGTAGGCCAGAAAAAGACCAAAAATCTTTTGGTTTTAAGTTACAGCAGCAAGGACTGTAAGGAAAGAAACCTTTCTTATATGCCTTTAATTGTAAAATATCCCTTCTTCAGCAGATAGCCCTAATATAATAAAACCTACACATAAAGCCTATGCACTAAGTGCAATGGCTGACAAGAATTAAGAGGCTCTTGAATACACCCTGGAAGAGATGGAAAAGATAGTATCTGAATAAATTTTGGAACAATTTTGAAAACATACTGACTACTACCCTGATAAAGCCTATGCACTCAGTGGAAGACCTTGCTAGAATGCCGAAGAGGCATGGCAATACAGCCAGCAAGAAACATAGAGGAGAGACTCTGATTCCATTTTGATAAATTTTGAAAATATTCTGAACTTCTGACTCCCAAACTGGGAAAGCCTATGCATTCCTTTCGAGGCCCAGCCAAAAAGACTAGGTGGCATAGCAATAAAGCCAGCAACAGGCATAGAAGAGAGACTCTGATTCCATTTTGGGACCATTTTGAAAATATTCTGAACTTTGCATTGTCGTCTTGGAAAGGCTAGGCAGTCAGATGACAGTAAATGGCGATACTATATTTATAACATATAAACAATTGACCAGTGTACATCTCGTATCATATTTTATGCCACTCCATAACAGACTTATATAAGATAGAAAAACAACAAAAGGAGCATTTATAGGCTAGTTATAAAAATAACTTTATTAGTTACACAATTATTTAAAAATTATTTTTCACATAAAAATACAAATACAATAAGGTGCTAGATGTTAAATCGGATGAAAACCCACATGTTTATGAGGGACAATAACAAACAACCGCAAAAAAAAATGGGAAGTATAATTGTTCTCAATATATATAACTTAGTAAGAAACCCAAAAGCTACCTAATGCAGCTGAGGAATCCTATAAGGATTTCAAAATGTGATGTCAGTACATCCCCAAACATATCATACTGACTATGTCTAAGCATGTCAAAAGTTATCATAGGCAATCAACTTGGGTTTGAAAAGGCCTGAAGACTTACCCATGAATTAAGTTATGGTCATTCAGGAGTCCCACACAGACATAACAAGACCCTCCAATGCGTGTTTCGTGAAAAATGTAGGTGTCAGCTTCTTCAGGGAAGGTGTAGTAAATAATGCCATACAAGGACCTTATAGACCGCCTATTTAAGGTCCTTGTACTTAATTCATGGGTAAGTCTTCGGGCCTTTTTATTTACCCAGGTTGATTGCCTATGCTACCTTTTGACATGCTTAGACAGACATAGTCAGTATGATATGTTTGGGGATGTACTGACATCACATTTTGAAATCCTTATAGGATTCCTCAGCTGCATTAGGTAGGTTTTGGGTTTCTTACTAAGTTATATATATTGAGCACAATTATACTTCCCATTTTTTTGTGCAGTTGTTTGCTATTGTTCCTCATAAACATGTGGGTTTTCATCCGATTTAACATCTAGCACCTTATTGTATTTATGTTTTTATGTGAAAAATAATTTTTATATAATTCTGTAACTAATAATGTTGTTATTTTTATAACTAGCCCATAAATGCTCCTTTTGTTGTTTTTCTGTCTTATATATTTATAACATGTCTGGTTGGACCACATTTCGAAAATCTGTGGATTAAAACTTTTAATTTTCCTTTAGCCAGGTATTTGGTCGGGGTTTTATTTATGGCCAAGTTGTTCCCAACCACCACTGATTCCCCTTCCTGTACACACCATTTAAATACCATGCCTTGATAGGATGCACCACACCCCATGCAGCTGCCTTTCCTTTGAGCAAGAGGCTCTATTCCTCGGCCCAGCATCCTGGTCCGCTGTTCTCCTTTCTTTCTCCTGGTGGATATTTATATACCGTATTTTTCGCTTTGTAAGACGCACCTGATTATAACACGCACCCCCAAATTTGGTGAAGGAAAAGGGAATTATTTTTTTTAATGTTAAATGTGGTCTGTGTTATAATGCCAGTGTCCATCTAACAAATCATATAGGGTATATGTCCCTCATAGCCCCCCATCCTAAAATTAGCCCCCTTAATCTGGATATGGCCCACTTATAATGAATATAGCCCCCTTGTGCTGGCACACGTCCCCCAGTGATGCCACATGTCCCCCATTGATGGCAGATGTCCCCTATTGCTGGCACACAACCCCTATTGCTGGCACATGTCTCCTATTGATGGAACACGTCCCCTATTTATGGCACACATTCCCCTGTGCTGGTACACGTCCCCTATTGCTGGCACATATCCCCTACAGCTGGCACAGGTCTCCTATAGATGGCACACATCTCCTACAGCTGGCACAGGTCTCCTATGGATGGCACACATCCCCCTGTGCTGCCCATGACCCCTATGGATGACACACGTTTCCCTGTGTTTGATATGGCCCCCTATGGATGGCACATGTCCCACTGTGTTTGATATGGCCCCCTATGGATGGCACACCTCCCCCTGTGTTTGATATGGCCCCCTATAAATGGCACACCTCCCCCTGTGTTTGATATGGCCCCCTATGGATTGCACACCTCCCCCTGTGTTTGATATGGGCCTTTATGGATGGCATACCTCCCCCTGTGTTTGATATGGCCCCCTATGAATGGCACACCTCCCCCTGTGTTAAATATGGCCCCCTATTGATGGCACACCTCCCCCTGTATTAGATATGGCCCCCTATGGAAGGCACACCTCCCCCTGTGTTAGATATGGCCCACATGCTGATGCCCATAGTAAAATAAAACACTCTTTCCTTACCTTCTCCAGTGCTGTCCTCCCTCGTGTCTCCCTCTGTGCTGCTGAGCTCCTGCATTTCCTGGTTCTCGGTGCTGGTCATGTGATCGGCACGGCAGAGTGATATTATCTCTGCGTGCCTGATCATAGCGGCAGCAGAGAGACCGGGAGATCAGCGCTGGAGGAGGTAAGTAAAAAGAGTTATTATTTTACTATGGGCAGCAGCATGGGGGCCATATCTAACACAGGGGGGGCATATGACATCAAAGGGGGGCACAGGTGTATAATATGTGCCGCTCCCCCAGCCCATCACCGCGGTGCAGCTTTCACCAGCCCCCAGCACCACTCTAGAGCTGCCCCCACCTCCCCTGGACCAGAATTTGGGGGAACAAATGTGCGTCTTATAAAGCGAAAAATACGGTATTTCTCTTACAGACACCTTATGACTGGGCTGAATATGAACTTACCTGCTTGTTGAATTTTGTGCTTGAAGAATACTTACGCTTTATTCTATTTTTATTAGTTATTATGTATTATGATTGTTTCAGTCTTTAGATGGGGTTAGTTTAACATATTCTGATTATTTTATAAACCATATCTTTCATGGATAGAAGATGTTTTTGTATGTAACATCTATATATTATCATCATGGTTATTGTAATGTGTATATTTTCTTTTTTATGGTGACTTTATGTGAAAAAGGCTTGGGATGAGCCAAAACATTAATAATTTACAAGTCACACAATTGTTTCGTCAAAAAATTCCCCTGAGCTTGATACTTTGACCTGTTGAAGGGTATAAAAAATAAAATAAAAAATAAAAAACCCTATGTTTTCATCACAATTGAGTGTGCTATATTGAAGTATTGTGGATATCTGAACTGGATTTACGTGCACCTCCCTCAACCCCTTAAGTGATCATGGTAAGATAAACAAATAGAAAATATAGCAAAAACTATCTTTTCATCATACGGCTGCCAAAAAAGTGGAATAAAACGCTATCAAAAGTCATATATAAATTAAAATAGTACCACTGAAAACAACATCTTGTCTTGCAAAAAACAAAATGCTGTACAGCTGCATCAGGGAAAAAATAAAAAAGTTATAGCTCTTAGAATACTGCAATGCAAAAACTGTTCTTTTGTCTATAAAATTGTTTTTTTTTATTGTGGAAAAGCAGCACAACATGAAAAAAACTATATACACTAAAGTTCAAAGGTTTAGGGTCACTTAGATATTTCCTTATTTTTGAAAGAAAAGCACAATTTTTTTCAATGAAGGTAACATTAAATTAAACAGAAATACACTCTATACATTGCTAATGTGGTAAATGACTTTTCTAGCTTCAAACATATGTTTTTTAATGCAACATCTACAGTGCCTACAAGTAGTAGGAAACCCCCTGCAGATTTAGCAGGTTTACACATTCGGAATTAACTTGGCATTGTGACATTTGGACTGTAGATCAGCCTGGAAGTGTGAAATGCACTGCAGCAAAAAAGAATGTTATTTCTTTTTTTATTTTTTTTTTAAAATTGTGAAAAGTTTATTCAGAGGGTCATTTATTATTCAACCCCTCAAACCACAAGAATTCTGTTTGGTTCCCCTAAAGTATTAAGAAGTATTTCAGGCACAAAGAACAATGAGCTTCACATGTTTGGAATAATTATCTCTTTTTCCAGCCATTTCTGACTAATTAAGACCCTCCCCAAACTTGTGAACAGCACTCATACTTGGTCAACATGGGAAAGACAAAGGAGCATTCCAAGGCCATCAGAGACAAGATCGTGGAGGGTCACAAGGCTGGCAAGGGCTACAAAACCCTTTCCAAGGAGTTGGCCCTACCTGTCTCCACTGTTGGGAGCATCATCCGGAAGTGGAAGGCTTATGGAACTACTGTTAGCCTTCCACGGCCTGGACAGCCTTTGAAAGTTTCCACCCGTGCCGAGGCCAGGCTTGTCCGAAGAGTCAAGGCTAACCCAAGGACAACAAGGAAGGAGCTCCGGGAAGATCTCATGGCAGTGGGAACATTGATTTCAGTTAATACCATAACTAACGTACTCCACCGCAATGGTCTCCGTTCCAGACGAGCCCGTAAGGTACCTTTACTTTCAAAGCGTCATGTCAACGCTCGTCTACAGTTTGCTCATGATCACTTGGAGGACTCTGAGACAGACTAGTTCAAGGTTCTCTGGTCTGATGAGACCAAGATCGAGATCTTTGGTGCCAACCACACACGTGACGTTTGGAGACTGGATGGCACTGCATACGACCCCAAGAATACCATCCCTACAGTCAAGCATGGTGGTGGCAGCATCATGCTGTGGGGCTGTTTCTCAGCCAAGGGGCCTGGCCATCTGGTCTGCATCCATGGGAAGATGGATAGCACGGCCTACCTGGAGATTTTGGCCAAGAACCTCCGCTCCTCCATCAAGGATCTTAAGATGGGTCGTCATTTCATCTTCCAACAAGACAACGACCCAAAGCACACAGCCAAGAAAACCAAGGTTCAAGAGGGAAAAAATCAAGGTGTTGCAGTGGCCTAGTCAGTCTCCTGACCTTAACCCAATTGAAAACTTGTGGAAGGAGCTCAAGATTAAAGTCCACATGAGACACCCAAAGAACCTAGATAACTTGGAGAAGATCTGCATGGAGGAGTGGGCCAAGATAACTCCAGAGACCTGTGCCGGCCTGATCAGGTCTTATAAAAGACGATTATTAGCTGTAATTGCAAACAAGGGTTATTCCACAAAATATTAAAGCTAGGGGTTGAATAATAATTGACCCACACTTTTATGTTGAAAATTTATTAAAATTTAACTGAGCAACATAACTTGTTGGTTTGTAAGATTTATGCATCTATTAATAAATCCTACTCTTGTTTGAAGTTTGCAGGCTCTAACTTATTTGCATCTTATCAAACCTGCTAAATCTGCAGGGGGTTGAATACTACTTGTAGGCACTGTACATAGGTGTATAGAAGCCCATTTCCAACAACCACCACTCCAGTGTTCTAATGATATACTGTGTTTGCTAACTGTGTTAGAAGGCTAATGGATGTTTAAAAATCCCTTGAAAACTTTTGTGCAAGTATCTTAGCACAGTTGAAAACAGTTTTGCTTATTAGAAAAGCTATAAAACTGACTTTCCTTTGAGCTAGTTGAGAATCTGGAGCATTACATTTGTTGGTTCCATTAAACTCCCAAAATGGCCAGAAAAAGAGAACTTTCATGTGAAACTTGTCAGTCTATTCTTGTTCTTAGAAATGAAGCATATTCCATGCAAGAAATTGTCAAGAAACTTAAAATTTCCTACAACGGTGTGTGCTACTTTCTGCAGAGAAGAGCACAAATAGGCTCTAACCAGAGTAGAAAGAGAAGTGGTAGGCCCCGCTGCACAATTGAGCAACAAGACATTAGAGTCTCTCATTTGAGAAATTGACGCCTCACAGGTCCTCAACTAGCAGCTTTATTAAATAGTACCCACAAAACGCCAGTGTCAACGCCTAAAGTGAAAAGGCGACTTCGGGATACTGGACTTCAGGGCAGAGTGGCAAATAAAAAACTATATCTGAGACTGGCTAATAAAAGGAAAAGATTAATATGGGCAAAGGAACACAGACATTGGAAAGAGTAAGATTGGAAAACAGTGTTATGGACAGACGAATCAAAGAACATTTGTGAGATGCAGAACAACTGAAAAGATGCTAGAATAGTGCCTGACACCATCTGTCAAGCATGGTGGAGGTAATGTTATAGTCTGGGGTTGCTTTGATGCTGGCAAAGTGGGAGATTTGTACAACGTAAAAGGGATTTTGAATAAGGAAGTCTATCACTTCATTTTGCAATGCAATGCCATACCCTGTGGACATTGCTTGATTGGAACCAATTTCATCCTACAACAGGATAATGACCCAAAGAACACCTCCAATTATGCATGAACTATTTAGGGAAAAAGCAGGCAGCTGGTATTCTATCTATAATGAAGTGGCCAGCCCAGTCGTCAGATCTAAAACCTATTGAGCTGTTGTGGAAGCAGCTTGACCATATGGTAGCAAAAAGTGCCCATCAAGACAAAACAACTTCTGGGAGGGGCTTCTGGAAGCATGGGGTGAAATATCTCCAGATTACCTCATCAAATTAACAGCTAGAATGCAAAGGTCTGCAAAGGGAGCATTCTTTGACGAAAGCAAAGTTTGAAGGAGAAAATTATTATTTCAAGTAAAAATCATTATTTGTAACCTAGTCAATGTCTGGACTATATTTTCCATACAATATGCAACTCATTTGATAAATAAAAGTATGATTTTTCATAAAAAGACAAAATTGTCTGGGTGACCCCAAACTTTTGAACTGTAGTGTAAATGTGGTATCACTGTAATCGTACAGTGCAGTACAGCGCTGCTCGTATTTATCCGGCGCTCTATGCCAAGCGCTTACTTGGGGGATTATGTGTAAATCTCTGAAAAACGTGATTCAGACAAAAATTCCCAATGGAAAATGCACTGCAATGAGGCAGAGGGAATTACTGTGAACGCCCATCTGGCCTGTGATGCGACGGTGTCCATCTTTTTACGCCTCTGTTCAGATGTGCACGGTCATCAGCAGTTTTGTGCACCTTAAGGCCTTTGTCCCACGTTCAAGCCTCCGGTACATGTTTGCCAGTTTTTTCACATACCGGAGGCACGTACACACGTGGACATATGATTTCATAATTGTTTGGATACACGTAAGTATTTTGGAACAGAACGTGTGTCCATTTCGTACTTTCGTGTATCCATGTGTTTCGCACACTGACATGTCCACGTGTTCTCCGGCAGCACGGGTGTCACACGGCCTGCACCCGTACCACACGGATGAAGTGTGGATGCGGTTCCATGTGACACGCGCCAGAGAAACACGTGTCATTATTTTAAAATAAAAAAAACACATACTCACCTCCACCAGCCCTGCAGAATCTTCCGCTCCAAACAGTTGCTGCCATCCGCCGCTCGTTCTGAGCTTGTAAAGGAGGTGGGCGTGCTGTAACAGGTTCTAATCTCCGCCCCCCCGCTCGGCCTGAAGCAGCATCAGCGGGGAGTGGGCGGGGCTGGAGCCGAAGATCAGAACCCTGGACAGCAGCAAGGACCACGTGAGTATGCAAATTACCGGTTCTCCATGTGTTATCGCGGATAGCACACAAAGAACACACGTGGACCGCACGTACCGGAGACACGTACTTACCACACGCAACACGCAGGGAAAATATGTGTCTCGCGACACATGCGTGATTTCCACATGAATGTGGCAGAGTCCTTAAAAACACACGTTTGAAAAGACACCGCTGTCACTGAACAGAGGCTAAACAGAGTCCAGAGTAACTGTGCTACATCATTAGAGTGAATGGATCTATTGGGGGTTTCACCTGAATCACGTATTTTTGAGATGTACTATATTTTTTGGATTATAAGGAGGAAATGGGGGGTATATCTTCTAATCCAGATACAGCTCACCGGGGGGTGGGTGTGAAGTGGTGACAGAGCAGGGTCACAGGAGGCAGGGTCATAGCTGAAGGACGGCGGCAGCACAAGTGGGGCAATGCTTTGGACCCGGGAGAAGGGGGTGTCAAGGCGTTGCAATTCGTGTGACATTGATCTCTGGGCAATGGACATGATAGGCTTCAGGAAAATGGCTGCGGAGGCAGCCCACACTCATATTGAGATCTTTATCTGCACACATGCGCCCCAGCAGCCATTGTCCTGAAGTCCATGACATTGGAAGCGGCACACAGGTAGATTAAGAACTCAGGTCCATGAGATTTCAATCTGCGCGTGCACTGTGTCTGCAGACATTTTCCTGAAGCCAATTTCATTCACTGCCTGACGATCAATAACACCCACAATGCACCACCACAACATCCCCTCCTGTCAGCCCCAGGACTGCAGCATTGCCCCACTCATGCCAAGGGGGTTTCTTCTGTTCTGGAACATAGGGACTCTGGAAATGGAGTCCACAAACTATTGTAGGAACATCTGTGTTCCAAAAATTCCCTCCCAAGCCCCTGTGGTGCGACATAACAGTAATATACAGTCACATGTGGTGTATTGCCACATTCAGAAGAAATTTTGCAACACATTGTGAGGCTTTTTTGTCTACTCCCTTTGTGAAAATTGGAAATCTGGAGTTAAAACAACAATTTAGAAGTAAAAATGTAATTATTTTTTCTTTGCCACCCAATAATTTTGTGACACACCTGTAGTGTGTAGTGTGTCACTGTCATTACACACCTGGGTGAAATCACTGAGGAATGCAGATTGCAAAATGGGGTCACTAGTGGTGGGTTTCTGCTGTTCGGGTGCCTCAGTTTTTTGGGTATAAATGTATTTTTTCATTTTAGCAGCTCAACGTTATAAAATTCTGTGACACGTCTTTAGGTTCAAAGGGCTCATAAAAGATCTGGAAAAATTCCTTGAGGGGTCTAGTTTTAAAAATGGGGTCAATTATGCGGGAGCTCCACTGGTTAGGCACTTCAGGAGCTCTATCAATGTGACATGACAACCACAAACCATTCCAACTAAATCTGAATTCAAATATGGCGGTCCTTCCCTTCTTCACTTTGTACTTTGTCTCAAAAGCAGTTTTCAACCACAAATAAAGTATTGGCAAACTCACGAGAGATTGTGCAACAAATTATTGGGTCCACTATCTCCTGTTACCCTTGCAAATTTGAAAAATTTTGGGTTAAAGCAACAGTTTTTTGGTTATAAATGTATTTTTTCATTTTAGCAGCTCAACGTTATAAAATTCTGTGACACGTCTTTAGGTTCAAGGGGCTCATAAAAGATCTGGAAAAATTCCTTGAGGGGTCTAGTTTCCAAAATGGGGTCAATTATGCGGGAGCTCCACTGCTTAGGCACTTCAGGAGCTCTGTCAATGTGACATGACAACCGCAAACAATTCAAACTAAATCTGATCTCAAATATGGCACTCCTTCCCTTCTTCACTTTGTACTGTACCTTAAAAGTAGTTTTTGACCACAAAGAAGGTATCTGCATACTCAGGAGAAATTGCACAACAAGTTGTATGTCCATTATGTACTGTTACCCTTGTGAAAATGAAAGCTTTGGGGTTAAAAGAACATTTTTATGGTAAAAAAATTACTTTTTCATTTTCACGGCTCAATGTTATAAAATTCTGGGAAGCACCTGGAGGTTCAAGGTGCTCATGAAACATCTAGACAAATTCCTTGAGGGATCTTGTTTACATAATTGGGTCATTTGTGGGGGAGCTCCACTATTTAGGCACCTCAGGTATTCTCAAATCGCAATATGGTGTTCGCTAATGATTGCAGCTAAATTTGCATTAAAAAATTCAAATGGCACTCATTCTCTTCTGAGCCATGCAGTGCACCCAAACATTAGATTTCCACCACATGTGAAGTATCTGCGTACACAGGAGAAATTGCACAATAAATTGTATGGTGCATTTTTTAAATGTTACTATAAGAATTTTTTTGTCCTTGATTACACTTTTTAAGAAATTTCCTTTTTGATTCTGCAGACCTTAAAATTTACCATTTTTTTTCTTTTTTTGCTAGTTCCCAATACATATCTTAACACCTTTCTAAATATAAACCTGGTTGCTTCTCAGGTTTTCTGAAAACTGCTCTTGTTTTAACATTTCAATGCAACTGCTTTATTCTTCGGAAACCCTTTTCATTAAATCCTTCTCTTTTCCTCTGAATTGGTTTCCTATATAAAAACCTTCAGCTTAACAGACACATTTCATCATCATAAGTTTTACTTCCTAGCTGAATGCTTTCTTCTGAGAAAATGTTTAACCGTGTGTCCAAAATTGCTTCCAAATTAATGTTTTAGAGTTTATTCTCCATTGTGTCTAGATTTTCGATTAATCAGAATCTTATTACTGTTGCACAAATGCTCACATGTATTTGTATATTTTTCCATAGATCTAATTTTTTAACTCCCACTGAATGTCTAATAATAACAACAATACAAAATTGTTGAAAGTGAGAGGGTATTGAAATCAGAAGTTTACATACTGTACACTATCTAAAAAGTCACATATGCATCTTTTTCTCACTATCTGACATGAAATCAGAATAAAACTCCCAATTTAGGTCAATTAGGAACCAAAATTATTTATATTTGCCAAATGCCAGAAAAATGGGAGAGATAATGTTTTAAGACATTTTTATTGCACTCTGCAAAGTCAAACATTTAAATACACTTAAGGGGGCTTTACACACTACGATATCGTTAATGTTTTATCATCGGGGTCACGCCGCTAGTGACGCACATCCGGCGTCATTAACGATGTCGCAGCATGTGACACTTATGTGCGACCTAAAACGATCGCAAAAGTGGCCAAAATCGTTTGCCGTGGAGAGGTCATCCTAAAACAAAAAATCGTTTACCTCTCATTAGCGATGTTGTTCGTCGTTCCTGCGGTAGCACACATCACTGTGTGTGACACCGCAGGAGCGAGGAACATCTCCTTACCTGCCTCCACCGCCAATGCGGAAAGAAGGAGGTGGGCGGAATGTTACGTCCCGCTCATCTCCGCCCTTCCGCTTCTATTGTACGCCTGCTGTGTGACGTCGCTGTGACGCCGCATGACCAGCCCCTTTAGAAAGGAGGCGGATTGCCGGCCAGAGCGACGTTACAGGGCAGGTAAGCCGTGTGACGGGGTTGCACGATTTTGTGCGCGAAGGGCAGCGATATGCCCGTGTCGCACAAACGATGGGGGCGGGTACGCACGCTAGCGATATCGGTACCAATATCGCTATCGTGTAAAGCCCCCTTAAGAGTGCTATGCCTTTAAACAATATGGGATACCCCATATGATGATGTCATGTCTTTGGAAGCTTCTGTTAGGTTTACTGGCAATATCTAAGTTAATTAGAGACTAGAGATGAGCAAACTTTTCAAAGTTCGGTTCGCCGAGCCTTACCGAACAAACTGTGAACCTTTTCAAACTTTTTCGAACTCCATTGAATTCAATGAGAGGCCAAACGTAAGGCAGAGGAAACACCTTTAGGGGGTCATAAAGCTTTCCAAGAGAGCAGTACAGGGAGACATGCGTAGGTCTGGTGCTCCCATACCCCTGGCAGTATAGAAAAAATATAACTTGGAGACCCCTCTTGGAGTCTTGATATTTCAAAACCATTCCAGCAGTTAGCAGGACAGTGGCATCAATCCCCCACCTCCCATTTCCCCATAGTGTGTTTTCACACCGGGAAAGATTGTTCCATGCAACATACAGGATGCTTGGGACTGGCCCTGTAACAAGGCCTGAATCAACATTTCTACCTTCACCAGAGACAGCAAGATGACAATCTGGAGACCCTACTTGGAGTCTCCACAGCAGGACAGTGGCATCAATTCTCCCCCTATTTCCCCATAGTGTGTTTGCTCACCAGAAAAGTATGGTCCATTCAACACACAGGATGTGGGCTGGCATTTTAATTTTAAAAATCTAGAGATACGTGAGTGACAGGTGTAGGCTTCATGCTCCCAGAACCCTGGCACTACAGACAAGACACACTTTCGAGACCCATCTTGGAGTCTTGATATTTATAAACCTTTCAGGCAGATAGCAGGACAGTGGTATCAATTTCACCCACCTTCAGTTCCCCATAGTGTGTTTGCAGAGAAGTGATCCATGCAACACATATGATGTGGGCTGGCATTTCCATTTTAAAAGGTGAGTACACGGCAACCATGCCATCTGCACCAGCTCCTCCAGGCCGGAATGGTGCCCTAGAAATTTCTGTTCAACCAGGTTGAACCATGGAATGCACATGTGATGTCACCCAGGCGTAGGGCTGACACTAGGTTTGCACCGTTATCACACCCGTTCTTCCTTGGCTTCAGGTTTACTGGAGACAGAGATTGATCAAACTGGACCTGTATAGTGTACCTCATGGTAAAAACATATATAAAGGAAGTTTTACATACTGACACGTCCCACTGTGAGATCCAAGCAATATGGAGTTTCCCCGGACTAGAAGGAAAAAGGTCGGCACTTATGAGCCATCAGCAGAAACCTCAAACAATTGTTCCATAATAAATTTATTATCATTAGCAACATGTACCTTAAGTGATGAGATTAAAAGGTCCTGACATCCAGTGCTGTGTATGAACCTAGCCATTCTATAGAGTTCCTTATAAGCCCTTGTGTGCCCTAGATGCAGGTGTTCCTAATGACTGGGGCTATAATTGAAGATCCATGCATTGAGCAGACCAGCCTACACATAACGCTGGACCTGTCTGGTGTGTGAGTACCTCAAACGATTAAGAAAAGATGAAGGTAGGTCTATTTTTAACATCAATGCCAGAGAAAGAAATGTCTTAGATAGTGTTAAAATTAATAACTACGTCACGTTTAAACTCTCTGACAAGAGTGGTAATTTGCTCATCTTGAACCATATACTGTACACCAAAATGTATTATCACATTTTGAAGGATATGACAACATATACCACTCAGAAAGATCCCCTCATTCCTTTTAAAGAGGAATTTGAATCTTTACTTAATGAGGCGTACCTGAATAAAATTATTTCCAAAAAGGAAAAAGTCTTTATGGCCCTGAGATTTCCAGTTGCGGCAATTTTCTATGGTCTCCCCAAAGTTCATAAGGGGTTACATCTCCTTATCGGCCATCCTTTTATATCTAGGATAAACTCCCTCACTCAAAACAGTAGTATTTACTTGGATAAATTGTTAAGGAAATTTGTAACTGCGCTTCCATCCAGCATAAGAGACACAATAGATTTATTATTTTTTATTATTTAAACTTGAGGATTTCTACCTGGAGGAAGGAGTCTTTCTTGCATCCATTGATGTGGAGGTATTCTAAAGCAGGAACCCCCACATCTTTGGTTTAGAGGCAGTGAAATATTTTCTGTGCACCAGGGTTCTTCACTTTACCAAGCATAATAAATGTATTATCAAACTATTGGAACTTATACTCAACCATAACTATTTTAGTTTAAATAGCAAGTTCGACCACCACTTCAGAAGAACAGCAACCAGTTCAGTGGCCCCTGCCTATGAGAACCTGTTCCTGGGCTGGTGGGAGGACACAGTCATTTCAAGGGTGATGGGGAGATACCTTGATGGACATCCCATATTTTATTCTGGGGACGTTGCATAGATAACATCCTGGTTCTATGGGCAGAAGATAAGACACTGATAAATTCATGAGAGACATCAACTGTAACAAGATTGCGCTGAGATATACATCAGAGTTTAAGTAATCTGAGATCAATTTTCTTGATGTCAGAATCAGACGGGGAGACCATGGCCATTTGACAAGTACTTTTTGGAAACCCACTGTAACTAACAACCTTCTTCATTGGTCTAGCTATCACTCTCCAAGTTTAGAAACAGAGATACCTAGGGGGCAATACCTTAGGGTCAGATGTAATTGCTCCTCAGACATGATCTTTTGTTATCAAGCGAGAGATCTAAGAAACAGGTTCTTGAAAAGATGATATCCCATAGATACTCTCAATAATGCCTTCCAGAATGCCATCGCAACTACAAGGGTTAATTTATTGAGTACTAGGAATAGAGCTGAATCTCCAGAACTCAGAATAATTGGAAAATACAAGTCATGCTATAAATGTTCAGAATATAATAAAAAAAAAACACTGGAGAATCCTGAATGCTGACCCAGATCTAAGGGATGTACTACCTGAGAGTACAGAAATCCCATATAGCAGTTGGAGAAGTGTAAGGGATCAACTTGTGCACAGTATGTATAGAGCACCTATTCAACCAGGAACCAGGCTCAATAGATGTGAAAACAGCACTTTCTGTTGTGGGAGATGTGGTTTCTGCAGATATATACAAGTTGGGAAAACATTTTTTAGTGATGTGAACCAGAAAATTTACGTGATACGTCACTTTGCAAATCGCAGGATGAGGGGAGTTGTGTATCTTTTTAAGTGCACATGTAAATTAGAATATATAGGTAAGACCAAAAGAGAGTTAGAAGGTGAGTGGTGATCCACGTGGGAGATATAAAATTTAAAAGAGACACACCAATCGCTAACCATCTAAATTTAATACATCTGTAATGCTTTTTCTTCTGTGTAATTGAGTTCATTACACCGGCTCCAAGAGGAGGAGATTGGAATAACAAAATCCTACAAAAAGAAACTAAGTCAATCGATTGACTTAGTACAGTGAACCCTTTAGGGCTTAATGAGCAGATTATTTTTACCTGCTTCCTATAATTGCTTATATCTAACTATATACTATATACCTATTTGTTTTCTTATTAACTGACAATTAGAAAGTAGCTTGTTATATTCTTACTCACTGGTGTTTATGAACACAAGGTTTCTTTGTCTTTCCCAATGATCTGACTATGGGACCATTATTGTAGTTATATCGCTCTTTCTCTTCATATGTGCCCAATTGGATAAAGCATATTATCATGCTCCTATTTTTTCTTGTTTGTAATAGCGCTTTTCATACTTTAATTCCCACTGTGAAAAAGCTATATCATTTATGTGTGCCTATTCCATGTTCTATAATATGATATGTACTTAGTACTTTGCAAACGATAAACATATTTGTTTTGCTAAATGCATTCCACCTGGAGCGCAGGGCATTTGAATAGTGTCCTAACATCCAGCATTGTGGACTTTGATGGAAATATTCTGGCTGTCTGCATTCCAGGGTGAAGCGCAGGAGATATAATCGTGTGTTGACCTCCTGCACAACCCATTGTTGCAGCATCTGCTTTGCGGCATCATGTCTCCCTAGTGGCAGTGCGTTCCAGTGTGGAATGAGGGTCACAAGGGCGGTGACGCGATATCCGGCATGGTTGAAACACATGACGTCATCCGGGCTGCCTTCCAGCATGGAGGCAAGGGAATGCACCGTGAGGCTGTTTCTGGCACTGCTGAATGCTACAGCATCCGTTCCTGTGAGTACTGCAGATATGATGCCCTTCAGCGTGAGGCGCATGCTAGTCTGCTCAATGCATGGTTCTTCAATTGTCACCCCAGTCATTTGGAACAGCTGCATCTAGGGCACACAAGGGCTTATAGGGAACTCTATAGAGGGGCAGACCTAAGTGCCAGGACCTTTTCATTTCATCACTTAAGGTATACATTGCTAATATATTAATTGTGGAACAATTATTTGAGGTTTCTGATGATGGCTCATAAGTAGAGTTGAGCGCGGTTCGTGGTTCGAGGTTCTCCAGTTCTAGGCTCGAGTGATTTTGGGGCCTGTTCTAGATCGAACTAGAACTTTTTTGCAAAAGCTCGATAGTTCTAGAAACGTTCGAGAACGGTTCTAGCAGCAAAAAAACAGCTAATTCCTAGCTTGGTTTCCGCTGTAATAGTGTAAGTCACTCTGTGAATCACACTATTATGACATTTCAGTGTATAGTGTGCGTGAACAGCGCCTTCAGATCACTGCTGTTTCTATAATGGCGATCGCCATTTTTTTTTTTCCTTGTCTTCCTTCCCAAAGCGCGCGCGTGTAGTGGGGCGGGCCAGCATGTCAGCCAATCCCAGACACACACACAGCTAAGTGGACTTTTAGCCAGAGAAGCAACGGCATGTGTGATAGGATGTCCATGACACATGTCCCTGCATTATAAAACCGGACATTTTCCTCCAGGACGCCATTATCTCTTCTGCGTCTTTGGTGTCAGACATCACTGTCCTCCTGAGTCCTATCGCCGATACTGCTGTATGCGCTCCATACACAGCGTTAGACAGCTTAGGGAGAGCACTTTCTATCAGTCCTTTTAAGGGCTCAAACCGGCAGGGTCAGAGAGCCATAGGTGACAGGTCCTGAAAACAGAGACAGCGTCTGTGTAGCCAAGGTCAGGGATTTCGTCGCTGCATTTCACCATTAGGAGGGAATAGAAAGGCAGGCTTCCATTCCTCTACCCAGAGCCCCACAATCCTGGCACTGTACCCTCCTGTCCTCTGCACACTCCAACTCATTATAACTAAGCCATTATACTAGCAAACACTCAGTGTACATAGTGGCATCCTAAACGTGGCTATTGGACTTTGCTATAGTCCCACTAGTGCAAAGACATTTGCAGAGCACGTCTGCCTGCATTGCACACTCAAACTCTTTTTAACTAAGCCATTATGCTAGCAAACAGTCAGTGTACCTAGTGGCATCCTAAACGTGGCTATTGGACTTTTGTGTAGTCACAGTAGTGCAAAGATATTTGCAGCACGTCTGCCTGCATTGCACACTCCAACTCTTTTTAACTAAGCCATTATACTAGCAAACAGTCAGTAAACCTAGTGGCATCCTAAACGTGGCTATTGGACTTTTGTGTAGTCACAGTAGTGCAAAGATATTTGCAGCACGTCTGCCTGCATTGCACACTCCAACTCTTTTTAACTAAGCTATTATACTAGCAAACAGTCAGTGTACCTAGTGGCATCCTAAACGTGGCTATTGTACTTTTGTCTATTCACACTATTGTAAAGATATTTGCAGCACGTCTGCCTGCATTGCACACTCAAACTCTTTTTAACTAAGCCATTATACTAGCAGTCAGTGTACCTAGTGGCATCCTAAACGTGGCTATTGTACTTTTGTCTATTCACACTATTGTAAAGATATTTGCAGCACGTCTGCCTGCATTGCACACTCAAACTCTTTTTAACTAAGCCATTATACTAGCAGTCAGTGTACCTAGTGGCATCCTAAACGTGGCTATTGTACTTTTGTCTATTCACACTATTGTAAAGATATTTGCAGCACGTCTGCCTGCATTGCACACTCAAACTCTTTTTAACTAAGCTATTATACTAGCAAACAGTCAGTGTACCTAGTGGCATCCTAAACGTGGCTATTGTACTTTTGTCTATTCACACTATTGTAAAGATATTTGCAGCACGTCTGCCTGCATTGCACACTCAAACTCTTTTTAACTAAGCCATTATACTAGCAGTCAGTGTACCTAGTGGCATCCTAAACGTGGCTATTGTACTTTTGTTTATTCACACTATTGTAAAGATATTTGCAGCACGTCTGCCTGCATTGCACACTCAAACTCTTTTTAACTAAGCCATTATACTAGCAGTCAGTGTACCTAGTGGCATCCTAAACGTGGCTATTGTACTTTTGTCTATTCACACTATTGTAAAGATATTTGCAGCACGTCTGCCTGCATTGCACACTCAAACTCTTTTTAACTAAGCCATTATACTAGCAGTCAGTGTACCTAGTGGCATCCTAAACGTGGCTATTGTACTTTTGTCTATTCACACTATTGTAAAGATATTTGCAGCACGTCTGCCTGCATTGCACACTCAAACTCTTTTTAACTAAGCCATTATACTAGCAGTCAGTGTACCTAGTGGCATCCTAAACGTGGCTATTGTACTTTTGTCTATTCACACTATTGTAAAGATATTTGCAGCACGTCTGCCTGCATTGCACACTCAAACTCTTTTTAACTAAGCCATTATACTAGCAGTCAGTGTACCTAGTGGCATCCTAAACGTGGCTATTGTACTTTTGTCTATTCACACTATTGTAAAAATATTTGCAGCACGTCTGCCTGCATTGCACACTCAAACTCTTTTTAACTAAGCCATTATACTAGCAGTCAGTGTACCTAGTGGCATCCTAAACGTGGCTATTGTACTTTTGTCTATTCACACTACTGTAAAGATATTTGCAGCACGTCTGCCTGCATTGCACACTCAAACTCTTTTTAACTAAGCCATTATACTAGCAGTCAGTGTACCTAAAGGCATCCTAAACGTGGCTATTGTACTTTTGTCTATTCACACTATTGTAAAGATATTTGCAGCACGTCTGCCTGCATTGCACACTCAAACTCTTTTTAACTAAGCCATTATACTAGCAGTCAGTGTACCTAGTGGCATCCTAAACGTGGCTATTGTACTTTTGTCTATTCACACTATTGTAAAGATATTTGCAGCACGTCTGCCTGCATTGCACACTCAAACTCTTTTTAACTAAGCCATTATACTAGCAGTCAGTGTACCTAGTGGCATCCTAAACGTGGCTATTGTACTTTTGTCTATTCACACTATTGTCAAGATATTTGCAGCACGTCTGCCTGCATTGCACACTCAAACTCTTTTTAACTAAGCCATTATACTAGCAGTCAGTGTACCTAGTGGCATCCTAAACGTGGCTATTGTACTTTTGTCTATTCACACTATTGTCAAGATATTTGCAGCACGTCTGCCTGCATTGCACACTCAAACTCTTTTTAACTAAGCCATTATACTAGCAGTCAGTGTACCTAGTGGCATCCTAAACGTGGCTATTGTACTTTTGTCTATTCACACTATTGTAAAGATATTTGCAGCACGTCTGCCTGCATTGCACACTCAAACTCTTTTTAACTAAGCCATTATACTAGCAGTCAGTGTACCTAGTGGCATCCTAAACGTGGCTATTGTACTTTTGTCTATTCACACTATTGTAAAGATATTTGCAGCACGTCTGCCTGCATTGCACACTCAAACTCTTTTTAACTAAGCCATTATACTAGCAGTCAGTGTACCTAGTGGCATCCTAAACGTGGCTATTGTACTTTTGTCTATTCACACTATTGTAAAGATATTTGCAGCACGTCTGCCTGCATTGCACACTCAAACGCTTTTTAACTAAGCCATTATACTAGCAGTCAGTGTACCTAGTGGCATCCTAAACGTGGCTATTGTACTTTTGTCTATTCACACTATTGTAAAGATATTTGCAGCACGTCTGCCTGCATTGCACACTCAAACTCTTTTTAACTAAGCCATTATACTAGCAGTCAGTGTACCTAGTGGCATCCTAAACGTGGCTATTGTACTTTTGTCTATTCACACTATTGTAAAGATATTTGCAGCACGTCTGCCTGCATTGCAGGCAGAAACTCTTTTTAATTAAGCCATTATACTAGCAGTCAGTGTACCTAGTGGCATCCTAAACGTGGCTATTGTACTTTTGTCTATTCACACTATTGTAAAGATATTTGCAGCACGTCTGCCTGCATTGCACACTCAAACTCTTTTTAACTAAGCCATTATACTAGCAGTCAGTGTACCTAGTGGCATCCTAAACGTGGCTATTGTACTTTTGTCTATTCACACTATTGTAAAGATATTTGCAGCACGTCTGCCTGCATTGCACACTCAAACTCTTTTTAACTAAGCCATTATACTAGCAGTCAGTGTACCTAGTGGCATCCTAAACGTGGCTATTGCACTTTTGTCTATTCACACTATTGTAAAGATATTTGCAGCACGTCTGCCTGCATTGCACACTCAAACTCTTTTTAACTAAGCCATTATACTAGCAGTCAGTGTACCTAGTGGCATCCTAAACGTGGCTATTGTACTTTTGTCTATTCACACTATTGTAAAGATATTTGCAGCACGTCTGCCTGCATTGCACACTCAAACTCTTTTTAACTAAGCCATTATACTAGCAGTCAGTGTACCTAGTGGCATCCTAAACGTGGCTATTGTACTTTTGTCTATTCACACTATTGTAAAGATATTTGCAGCACGTCTGCCTGCATTGCACACTCAAACGCTTTTTAACTAAGCCATTATACTAGCAGTCAGTGTACCTAGTGGAATCTTAAACGTGGCTATTGTACTTTTGTCTATTCACACTATTGTAAAGATATTTGCAGCACGTCTGCCTGCATTGCACACTCAAACTCTTTTTAACTAAGCCATTATACTAGCAGTCAGTGTACCTAGTGGCATCCTAAACGTGGCTATTGTACTTTTGTCTATTCACACTATTGTAAAGATATTTGCAGCACGTCTGCCTGCATTGCACACTCAAACTCTTTTTAACTAAGCCATTATACTAGCAGTCAGTGTACCTAGTGGCATCCTAAACGTGGCTATTGTACTTTTGTCTATTCACACTATTGTAAAGATATTTGCAGCACGTCTGCCTGCATTGCACATTCAAACTCTTTTTAACTAAGCCATTATACTAGCAGTCAGTGTACCTAGTGGCATCCTAAACGTGGCTATTGTACTTTTGTCTATTCACACTATTGTAAAGATATTTGCAGCACGTCTGCCTGCATTGCACACTCAAACGCTTTTTAACTAAGCCATTATACTAGCAGTCAGTGTACCTAGTGGAATCTTAAACGTGGCTATTGTACTTTTGTCTATTCACACTATTGTAAAGATATTTGCAGCACGTCTGCCTGCATTGCACACTCAAACTCTTTTTAACTAAGCCATTATACTAGCAGTCAGTGTACCTAGTGGCATCCTAAACGTGGCTATTGTACTTTTGTCTATTCACACTATTGTAAAGATATTTGCAGCACGTCTGCCTGCATTGCACACTCAAACTCTTTTTAACTAAGCCATTATACTAGCAGTCAGTGTACCTAGTGGCATCCTAAACGTGGCTATTGTACTTTTGTCTATTCACACTATTGTAAAGATATTTGCAGCACGTCTGCCTGCATTGCACATTCAAACTCTTTTTAACTAAGCCATTATACTAGCAGTCAGTGTACCTAGTGGCATCCTAAACGTGGCTATTGTACTTTTGTCTATTCACACTATTGTAAAGATATTTGCAGCACGTCTGCCTGCATTGCACACTCAAACTCTTTTTAACTAAGCCATTATACTAGCAGTCAGTGTACCTAGTGGCATCCTAAACGTGGCTATTGTACTTTTGTCTATTCACACTATTGTAAAGATATTTGCAGCACGTCTGCCTGCATTGCACACTCAAACTCTTTTTAACTAAGCCATTATACTAGCAGTCAGTGTACCTAGTGGCATCCTAAACGTGGCTATTGTACTTTTGTCTATTCACACTATTGTAAAGATATTTGCAGCACGTCTGCCTGCATTGCACACTCAAACTCTTTTTAACTAAGCCATTATACTAGCAGTCAGTGTACCTAGTGGCATCCTAAACGTGGCTATTGTACTTTTGTCTATTCACACTATTGTAAAGATATTTGCAGCACGTCTGCCTGCATTGCACACTCAAACTCTTTTTAACTAAGCCATTATACTAGCAGTCAGTGTACCTAGTGGCATCCTAAACGTGGCTATTGTACTTTTGTCTATTCACACTATTGTAAAGATATTTGCAGCACGTCTGCCTGCATTGCACACTCAAACTCTTTTTAACTAAGCCATTATACTAGCAGTCAGTGTACCTAGTGGCATCCTAAACGTGGCTATTGTACTTTTGTCTATTCACACTATTGTAAAGATATTTGCAGCACGTCTGCCTGCATTGCACACTCAAACTCTTTTTAACTAAGCCATTATACTAGCAGTCAGTGTACCTAGTGGCATCCTAAACGTGGCTATTGTACTTTTGTCTATTCACACTATTGTAAAGATATTTGCAGCACGTCTGCCTGCATTGCACACTCAAACTCTTTTTAACTAAGCCATTATACTAGCAGTCAGTGTACCTAGTGGCATCCTAAACGTGGCTATTGTACTTTTGTCTATTCACACTATTGTAAAGATATTTGCAGCACGTCTGCCTGCATTGCACACTCAAACTCTTTTTAACAAAGCCATTATACTTGCAGTCAGTGTACCTAGTGGCATCCTAAACGTGGCTATTGTACTTTTGTCTATTCACACTATTGTAAAGATATTTGCAGGACGTCTGCCTGCATTGCACACTCAAACTCTTTTTAACTAAGCCATTATACTAGCAGTCAGTGTACCTAGTGGCATCCTAAACGTGGCTATTGTACTTTTGTCTATTCACACTATTGTAAAGATATTTGCAGCACGTCTGCCTGCATTGCACACTCAAACTCTTTTTAACTAAGCCATTATACTAGCAGTCAGTGTACCTAGTGGCATCCTAAACGTGGCTATTGTACTTTTGTCTATTCACACTATTGTAAAGATATTTGCAGCACGTCTGCCTGCATTGCACACTCAAACTCTTTTTAACTAAGCCATTATACTAGCAGTCAGTGTACCTAGTGGCATCCTAAACGTGGCTATTGTACTTTTGTCTATTCACACTATTGTAAAGATATTTGCAGCACGTCTGCCTGCATTGCACACTCAAACTCTTTTTAACTAAGCCATTATACTAGCAGTCAGTGTACCTAGTGGCATCCTAAACGTGGCTATTGTACTTTTGTCTATTCACACTATTGTAAAGATATTTGCAGCACGTCTGCCTGCATTGCACACTCAAACTCTTTTTAACTAAGCCATTATACTAGCAGTCAGTGTACCTAGTGGCATCCTAAACGTGGCTATTGTACTTTTGTCTATTCACACTATTGTAAAGATATTTGCAGCACGTCTGCCTGCATTGCACACGCAAACTCTTTTTAACTAAGCCATTATACTAGCAGTCAGTGTACCTAGTGGCATCCTAAACGTGGCTATTGTACTTTTGTCTATTCACACTATTGTAAAGATATTTGCAGCACGTCTGCCTGCATTGCACACTCAAACTCTTTTTAATTAAGCCATTATACTAGCAGTCAGTGTACCTAGTGGCATCCTAAACGTGGCTATTGTACTTTTGTCTATTCACACTATTGTAAAGATATTTGCAGCACGTCTGCCTGCATTGCACACTCAAACTCTTTTTAACTAAGCCGTTATACTAGCAGTCAGTGTACCTAGTGGCATCCTAAACGTGGCTATTGTACTTTTGTCTATTCACACTATTGTAAAGATATTTGCAGCACATCTGCCTGCATTGCACACTCAAACTCTTTTTAACTAAGCCATTATACTAGCAGTCAGTGTACCTAGTGGCATCCTAAACGTGGCTATTATACTTTTGTCTATTCACACTATTGTAAAGATATTTGCAGCATGTCTGCCTGCATTGCACACTCAAACTCTTTTTAACTAAGCCATTATACTAGCAGTCAGTGTACCTAGTGGCATCCTAAACGTGGCTATTGTACTTTTGTCTATTCACACTATTGTAAAGATATTTGCAGCACGTCTGCCTGCGTTGCACACTCAAACTCTTTTTAACTAAGCCGTTATACTAGCAGTCAGTGTACCTAGTGGCATCCTAAACGTGGCTATTGTACTTTTGTCTATTCACACTATTGTAAAGATATTTGCAGCATGTCTGCCTGCATTGCACACTCAAACTCTTTTTAACTAAGCCATTATACTAGCAGTCAGTGTACCTAGTGGCATCCTAAACGTGGCTATTGTACTTTTGTCTATTCACACTATTGTAAAGATATTTGCAGCACGTCTGCCTGCATTGCACACTCAAACTCTTTTTAACTAAGCCATTATACTAGCAGTCAGTGTACCTAGTGGCATCCTAAACGTGGCTATTGTACTTTTGTCTATTCACACTATTGTAAAGATATTTGCAGCACGTCTGCCTGCATTGCACACTCAAACTCTTTTTAACTAAGCCATTATACTAGCAGTCAGTGTACCTAGTGGCATCCTAAACGTGGCTATTGTACTTTTGTCTATTCACACTATTGTAAAGATATTTGCAGCACGTCTGCCTGCATTGCACACTCAAACTCTTTTTAACAAAGCCATTATACTTGCAGTCAGTGTACCTAGTGGCATCCTAAACGTGGCTATTGTACTTTTGTCTATTCACACTATTGTAAAGATATTTGCAGGACGTCTGCCTGCATTGCACACTCAAACTCTTTTTAACTAAGCCATTATACTAGCAGTCAGTGTACCTAGTGGCATCCTAAACGTGGCTATTGTACTTTTGTCTATTCACACTATTGTAAAGATATTTGCAGCACGTCTGCCTGCATTGCACACTCAAACTCTTTTTAACTAAGCCATTATACTAGCAGTCAGTGTACCTAGTGGCATCCTAAACGTGGCTATTGTACTTTTGTCTATTCACACTATTGTAAAGATATTTGCAGCACGTCTGCCTGCATTGCACACTCAAACTCTTTTTAACTAAGCCATTATACTAGCAGTCAGTGTACCTAGTGGCATCCTAAACGTGGCTATTGTACTTTTGTCTATTCACACTATTGTAAAGATATTTGCAGCACGTCTGCCTGCATTGCACACTCAAACTCTTTTTAACTAAGCCATTATACTAGCAGTCAGTGTACCTAGTGGCATCCTAAACGTGGCTATTGTACTTTTGTCTATTCACACTATTGTAAAGATATTTGCAGCACGTCTGCCTGCATTGCACACTCAAACTCTTTTTAACTAAGCCATTATACTAGCAGTCAGTGTACCTAGTGGCATACTAAACGTGGCTATTGTACTTTTGTCTATTCACACTATTGTAAAGATATTTGCAGCACGTCTGCCTGCATTGCACACTCAAACGCTTTTTAACTAAGCCATTATACTAGCAGTCAGTGTACCTAGTGGAATCTTAAATGTGGCTATTGTACTTTTGTCTATTCACACTATTGTAAAGATATTTGCAGCACGTCTGCCTGCATTGCACACTCAAACTCTTTTTAACTAAGCCATTATACTAGCAGTCAGTGTACCTAGTGGCATCCTAAACGTGGCTATTGTACTTTTGTCTATTCACACTATTGTAAAGATATTTGCAGCACGTCTGCCTGCATTGCACACTCAAACTCTTTTTAACTAAGCCATTATACTAGCAGTCAGTGTACCTAGTGGCATCCTAAACGTGGCTATTGTACTTTTGTCTATTCACACTATTGTAAAGATATTTGCAGCACGTCTGCCTGCATTGCACACTCAAACTCTTTTTAACTAAGCCATTATACTAGCAGTCAGTGTACCTAGTGGCATCCTAAACGTGGCTATTGTACTTTTGTCTATTCACACTATTGTAAAGATATTTGCAGCACATCTGCCTGCATTGCACACTCAAACTCTTTTTAACTAAGCCATTATACTAGCAGTCAGTGTACCTAGTGGCATCCTAAACGTGGCTATTGTACTTTTGTCTATTCACACTATTGTAAAGATATTTGCAGCACGTCTGCCTGCATTGCACACTCAAACTCTTTTTAACTAAGCCATTATACTAGCAGTCAGTGTACCTAGTGGCATCCTAAACGTGGCTATTGTACTTTTGTCTATTCACACTATTGTAAAGATATTTGCAGCACGTCTGCCTGCATTGCACACTCAAACTCTTTTTAACTAAGCCATTATACTAGCAGTCAGTGTACCTAGTGGCATCCTAAACGTGGCTATTGTACTTTTGTCTATTCACACTATTGTAAAGATATTTGCAGCACGTCTGCCTGCATTGCACACGCAAACTCTTTTTAACTAAGCCATTATACTAGCAGTCAGTGTACCTAGTGGCATCCTAAACGTGGCTATTGTACTTTTGTCTATTCACACTATTGTAAAGATATTTGCAGCACGTCTGCCTGCATTGCACACTCAAACTCTTTTTAACTAAGCCATTATACTAGCAGTCAGTGTACCTAGTGGCATCCTAAACGTGGCTATTGTACTTTTGTCTATTCACACTATTGTAAAGATATTTGCAGCACGTCTGCCTGCATTGCACACTCAAACTCTTTTTAACTAAGCCGTTATACTAGCAGTCAGTGTACTTAGTGGCATCCTAAACGTGGCTATTGTACTTTTGTCTATTCACACTATTGTAAAGATATTTGCAGCACATCTGCCTGCATTGCACACTCAAACTCTTTTTAACTAAGCCATTATACTAGCAGTCAGTGTACCTAGTGGCATCCTAAACGTGGCTATTATACTTTTGTCTATTCACACTATTGTAAAGATATTTGCAGCACGTCTGCCTGCATTGCACACTCAAACTCTTTTTAACTAAGCCATTATACTAGCAGTCAGTGTACCTAGTGGCATCCTAAACGTGGCTATTGTACTTTTGTCTATTCACACTATTGTAAAGATATTTGCAGCACGTCTGCCTGCGTTGCACACTCAAACTCTTTTTAACTAAGCCGTTATACTAGCAGTCAGTGTACCTAGTGGCATGCTAAACGTGGCTATTGTACTTTTGTCTATTCACACTATTGTAAAGATATTTGCAGCACGTCTGCCTGCATTGCACACTCAAACTCTTTTTAACTAAGCCATTATACTAGCAGTCAGTGTACCTAGTGGCATCCTAAACGTGGCTATTATACTTTTGTCTATTCACACTATTGTAAAGATATTTGCAGCATGTCTGCCTGCATTGCACACTCAAACTCTTTTTAACTAAGCCATTATACTAGCAGTCAGTGTACCTAGTGGCATCCTAAACGTGGCTATTGTACTTTTGTCTATTCACACTATTGTAAAGATATTTGCAGCACGTCTGCCTGCATTGCACACTCAAACTCTTTTTAACTAAGCCATTATACTAGCAGTCAGTGTACCTAGTGGCATCCTAAACGTGGCTATTGTACTTTTGTCTATTCACACTATTGTAAAGATATTTGCAGCACGTCTGCCTGCATTGCACACTCAAACTCTTTTTAACTAAGCCATTATACTAGCAGTCAGTGTACCTAGTGGCATCCTAAACGTGGCTATTGTACTTTTGTCTATTCACACTATTGTAAAGATATTTGCAGCACGTCTGCCTGCATTGCACACTCAAACTCTTTTTAACTAAGCCATTATACTAGCAGTCAGTGTACCTAGTGGCATCCTAAACGTGGCTATTGTACTTTTGTCTATTCACACTATTGTAAAGATATTTGCAGCACGTCTGCCTGCATTGCACACTCAAACTCTTTTTAACTAAGCCATTATACTAGCAGTCAGTGTACCTAGTGGCATCCTAAACGTGGCTATTGTACTTTTGTCTATTCACACTATTGTAAAGATATTTGCAGCACGTCTGCCTGCATTGCACACTCAAACTCTTTTTAACTAAGCCATTATACTAGCAGTCAGTGTACCTAGTGGCATCCTAAACGTGGCTATTGTACTTTTGTCTATTCACACTATTGTAAAGATATTTGCAGCACGTCTGCCTGCATTGCACACTCAAACTCTTTTTAACTAAGCCATTATACTAGCAGTCAGTGTACCTAGTGGCATCCTAAACGTGGCTATTGTACTTTTGTCTATTCACACTATTGTAAAGATATTTGCAGCACGTCTGCCTGCATTGCACACTCAAACTCTTTTTAACTAAGCCGTTATACTAGCAGTCAGTGTACCTAGTGGCATCCTAAACGTGGCTATTGTACTTTTGTCTATTCACACTATTGTAAAGATATTTGCAGCACATCTGCCTGCATTGCACACTCAAACTCTTTTTAACTAAGCCGTTATACTAGCAGTCAGTGTACCTAGTGGCATCCTAAACGTGGCTATTATACTTTTGTCTATTCACACTATTGTAAAGATATTTGCAGCATGTCTGCCTGCATTGCACACTCAAACTCTTTTTAACTAAGCCATTATACTAGCAGTCAGTGTACCTAGTGGCATCCTAAACGTGGCTATTGTACTTTTGTCTATTCACACTATTGTAAAGATATTTGCAGCACGTCTGCCTGCATTGCACACTCAAACTCTTTTTAACTAAGCCATTATACTAGCAGTCAGTGTACCTAGTGGCATCCTAAACGTGGCTATTGTACTTTTGTCTATTCACACTATTGTAAAGATATTTGCAGCACGTCTGCCTGCATTGCACACTCAAACTCTTTTTAACTAAGCCGTTATACTAGCAGTCAGTGTATCTAGTGGCATCCTAAACGTGGCTATTGTACTTTTGTCTATTCACACTATTGTAAAGATATTTGCAGCACATCTGCCTGCATTGCACACTCAAACTCTTTTTAACTAAGCCATTATACTAGCAGTCAGTGTACCTAGTGGCATCCTAAACGTGGCTATTATACTTTTGTCTATTCACACTATTGTAAAGATATTTGCAGCACGTCTGCCTGCATTGCACACTCAAACTCTTTTTAACTAAGCCATTATACTAGCAGTCAGTGTACCTAGTGGCATCCTAAACGTGGCTATTGTACTTTTGTCTATTCACACTATTGTAAAGATATTTGCAGCACGTCTGCCTGCATTGCACACTCAAACTCTTTTTAACTAAGCCATTATACTAGCAGTCAGTGTACCTAGTGGCATCCTAAACGTGGCTATTGTACTTTTGTCTATTCACACTATTGTAAAGATATTTGCAGCACGTCTGCCTGCATTGCACACTCAAACTCTTTTTAACTAAGCCATTATACTAGCAGTCAGTGTACCTAGTGGCATCCTAAACGTGGCTATTGTACTTTTGTCTATTCACACTATTGTAAAGATATTTGCAGCACGTCTGCCTGCATTGCACACTCAAACTCTTTTTAACTAAGCCATTATACTAGCAGTCAGTGTACCTAGTGGCATCCTAAACGTGGCTATTGTACTTTTGTCTATTCACACTATTGTAAAGATATTTGCAGCACGTCTGCCTGCATTGCACACTCAAACTCTTTTTTTTTTTTTTTTTTTTTTTTTTTTTTTTTTTTTTTTTTTTTTTTTTTTTTTTTTTTTTTTTTTAAATCAGGTTCATTTTTATTTAACATCAAAATTATACAACACATAAAATAATTCCCTCCATAGAAATATCACAGAAAGGGAAAAAACCTTTAGTCAATAAGAAAAACCACACAAATAACATAATAAACAATGCACCCGCAGTCCACGTCTCATTTCAATATGGGTCTCAAAGTGCATATTATTTCCCAATATATTCTCCATAGTATAGCTTACCCAGCATCATTATGACATTATATATATATACACATATACATACACGCACGCACGCACGCACGCACACACATATACATGCACAAACATATACATGCACACACATATACATGCACACACCTTCCAGCAGTACGCATATCACCCTATTTGAGGAAATTTGTTAACCGGTCAGAAAGAGAAGGACCTGGTCGCTCGCACTGTCCTGCAGTAACGCCGAGGAGGGAAGGCCTGGGGTATCCAACCATGCCCCCCAGATCTTATAGAACTTTTTCAATGCATTTCTTTTAAGGTATACTCCTCTCTCCAGTCGAAGTATAGCGTTTACTCTTTCCCTAAAATCCCCGATGACCGGAGGCGCTGGGTCCAACCAGTGGTAGGCCAACAGTTTCCTAGCCTGGTACAAGAGACGTGTAATACCGACCATTACCGGCGAACTCAAGTCCACCCCCCCCTCCAGTAGACCCAGGATACATATAATAGGTCTTGGCTGTAGACGGATATTGAAAACTTGTCTAACCAAATCTAGTACTGCCCTCCAGTAATCTTCAATGTTCCCACAGGACCACATCATATGCATCAGATTCGCACCTTCCTGTCCGCACCTAGGACACAGATCATCCATCCTAACTCCCATCTTATGCAATAGACTAGGTGTCCTATATACTCTATGTAACAGGAATAGCTGCGACAGTCGTTGGCCTTCAGATACAGCAAGGCTTGGAGTCTGAGACAGGACCTCACCCCACTGTTCCTCTGTCATAGGGCCTAGGTCCCTCTCCCACTTCTCTCTAGCCTGCAAAGGGAATTTGTCGAGGTGTCTAGATAACATCACTGTATACAACCTAGAAATAATACCATAGGAGCGATCAGATGTCAACAATTCAGTAAGAGTGTGATTCCGCTCTATCCTAATGTCCATACGACGTGTCTGTGTCTCATAGGCATGACGGAGCTGCAGGTATTGGTAAAAGGAACTGTGCGGTATCCCAAACTCAGCTTGAAGCTGGTCAAATCTTTTAAGTATATTATTCTGAAGAATCTGAGACACCTGATGCACCCCCCTGCTCACCCACATTCTCCAACCCGGGAGTCTCTGCAGCTCCGCCAGTCCACGATTATGCCATAAGGGCCAGTACTCAGTCATTCCTGATATTCCCAGCAACTGCTTCCCTCTATCCCACACCTTGTACATCAATGATAATGTTGGATATAATGTTCCTCCTCTGGGTGAGTATCCTGCATCCAAAAAAGCCACTGGGTGTCCCCATTCTGCAAGGCCCCTCACCAATTTGCCCCCAGCGTCATATGCCTCATCCTTTCCCCACCCCCTGAAGTGCTGCATCTGTGCCGCAACATAATAAACCCACGGGTTGGGGACTGCCAGACCCCCATCCTCCTTCCCTCTCTGCAGGGTCTCAAGGCGGATTCTAGCCTGCTGCTTTTGCCACAAGAGTTCCCGAAACAAAGTGTTGATTTTACGGAAAAATTTCCAGTGGATCCATATTGGGGCGTTGTGGAGAAGATACAGAAGTTTGGGCATCAGTACCATTTTTAGTAGATTAGCACGGCCAATAAGGGACAGTGGGAGTCGACACCAGGCATCTATCTTGTTCCTAAACTGAGCCAACACTGGTTCCAGATTTTGAGAGTAGTAATCACGCGGTCGGGCACTAACCACAATCCCCAGGTATTTAAATTTATCCACCGTCGGAATTGGCAGCCCCAGAGTACTAAAATTAGATGGGAGTGGATCTATAGGGAGCAGGGCCGATTTCTTCCAGTTTATTAGGAGTCCCGAGCGCCTACCAAATTCTATAATAATATTTATTACTGGGCCCACCGATGTCCCCACCTCCCTGAGATACAGCAACAAATCGTCCGCATAGAGGGAAACCTTATGCTCCAGACCGCCTATCTCAAACCCCTTTACGCCAGCGGATGCACGAAGCATAGCCGCCAATGGTTCAATTGCCGCTGCAAATAGTAATGGAGAGAGAGGACAGCCCTGTCTCGTGCCCCTGGCCAAATTAAAAGACGAGGAGGTACAACGATTAACTCGAATCCTGGCCCGCGGAGAGGCATATAACAATTTGACCCAGCCAATAAATCTGGAGCCAAGACCCAATTTCTCCAAAACTACCCATAGGAAATTCCATTCAATACTGTCAAAGGCTTTGGCTGCATCTAATGACAGGACTGCTCTCTCCTTGTTTCTCCCCTCAGAACTTAGCTGTATCCCCAGGAATAAACGTCGCAAATTAATGGAAGTAGATTTATTGGGGATGAATCCAGTCTGATCCTCGTGGATCACTGACGTGATCACCCGGGACAACCTGTTAGCTAGAATTTTAGCGATTAATTTAATATCTAATGTAAGCAACGAGATTGGGCGATAGGAGTCAGGCGCGGTCGGATCTTTCCCGGGTTTTAAAATCAGAACAATAATAGCCTCCCTCATGGATGCAGGGAGGGATCCCTTCTCCTCAGCATCTCTGAACACATCCAAGAGTCTTGGCAGCAGCAGATGGGTATATAATTTGTAGAATTCACCCGGGAGTCCGTCCGCACCTGGGGCCTTTTCATTTTGGATTTGACCGAGCGCCTCCTCCAGCTCCTCCAGGTCTATATCTCTATTCAGGGAATCTCTCTCACTATCTGACAGACTGGGGAGAGTGATCTCCTCCACAAAGTCCCGCAGTTCCTCATCCCCATAATGCGATTTAGAGGAGTATAATTGGGTGTAATACTGTTGCATGACCTCCACAATCCTCCCGCTGTCCCTCACCTCCTCTCCAGTGTCAAGTTTCAATTTGGTGATATAGGTCAATCCCTCCTGCGCCCTAGCAATTGTAGCCAAGAGATGTCCCACACTCTCCCCCTCCGTAAAGTACCGCTGCTTAAGGAAAAAGCGTTTGTTAGTGGCCAAGGAAGTCATATGGTCTCTCAGAGCTCTCTGTGCCCTCTCTAAGTCCCGCTTGGCATCATCTGTAGGGTTAGATATAAGAAGTCGTTCTGCATCACCTAAAGTGTCCGTCAGATACTTAGTGCGCTTTCTTGTTTTCGCCTTTCGGGTGCAAATTTCCCTAATATATGTCCCACGAACATACGCCTTCATTGCGTCCCACACTATATGTTTAGATGCCGTACCGTCATTTGTCACAAAATATTCCCGTATAGTGTCAGTCAGAGTGCCCCCTATCAGTTGTATCCAAAAAGGGTTGAGCCGCCAAGGTATCCCCGCCAGCCGGTCCGGGTCCCCAAGCCTTAGACGGACCTGTAGTGGGGAGTGGTCAGACACCCCCCTGGCCAGGTACGTGACTGAAGCTACACAAGGCAGCAGCTGAGCATTTCCAATGGCCAGGTCAATCCGGGACAGTGAATGATGAGAACTAGAATAGCATGAATACTGCCGGACCTGCGGGTTCCTAATACGCCAAATATCTACATATCCCACCTCCTCCATCAGTCTGGCAAGGGATGTAGCTGCCGCCCCCACTGAGATATTCCCTGTATGTAACTTATCCCAATACGGGTGCAAGTAATTATTATAGTCTCCTACTAATAGGGTGGGGACCTCAGGGAGGGAAGCAACAAAATTGAGGATACGTTTCAATGGTTCCCCTGTGTATGGCGGCGGAATATAAATTGCAACTAGAACACAGCGCACATTATGAAGGACACAGTAAAGACATACAAATCTACCCTCCTGATCCACAGAAGCTTTAAGACACTCAAACGGCACTGTCCTGTGTATCAGGACACTCACCCCCCTGGAATGTGTGGTATATACAGAGTGATACTCATGGGCTATCCATTTTTTGTGGAGCAAGTGGAGCCGCTCCTTCACCAAGTGCGTTTCTGATAAGAATATTATGTCTGGCTTAAGCTGCTGTAGAAACAGAAAAACTGCACATCTTTTAGTGGCTTCACCCAATCCTCGCACATTCCAGGCCACTATATTAACCTCCTTCGCCATAAGGGTGAGTACACATATGTAACAGCAGGGGGCAGCAAGCGGGGACCTCCGGACCCATCTGCAGCAGTTCCCATAGATGAGCATAGACCAAACAGGTGCATAAAACGAAAAGGTCAAACAACATAAAAACATACACAGTGAACCAGGACATTCCTCTCAAACAGAGGGAAGTGGGGCTAAACATAACCCTAAGAGCACATAACGGTTTAAATTCCTGAACAGTCATCAACTGCATAGTAACCTATCTGGGTGGCTCCTGCCAACCGTCCATAAGTGTTCCAGCTGGGAAACATAGCACGTTCACCTCAGCAAGTCCAACAGCAAGGAATCCGCAATAATCCTCAGCGGTGATTTCTGCGCAGTCCTTTTTCATTGGTATCGAGCCATGCGGCTGCATCCTTTGGAGTGTCAAAAAACTTTGTCCCACCATCCGCCACCACTCGCAGCCTGGTAGGGTATAGCATTGAGTAAGAGATCTGCAGCTGCCTCAGGCGTTTTTTGACATCAATAAATTGCGCTCTCACACTCAAACTCTTTTTAACTAAGCCATTATACTAGCAGTCAGTGTACCTAGTGGCATCCTAAACGTGGCTATTGTACTTTTGTCCATTCACACTATTGTAAAGATATTTGCAGCACGTCTGCCTGCATTGCACACTCAAACTCTTTTTAACTAAGCCATTATACTAGCAGTCAGTGTACCTAGTGGCATCCTAAACGTGGCTATTGTACTTTTGTCCATTCACACTATTGTAAAGATATTTGCAGCACGTCTGCCTGCATTGCACACTCAAACTCTTTTTAACTAAGCCATTATACTAGCAGTCAGTGTACCTAGTGGCATCCTAAACGTGGCTATTGTACTTTTGTCTATTCACACTATTGTAAAGATATTTGCAGCACGTCTGCCTGCATTGCACACTCAAACTCTTTTTAACTAAGCCGTTATACTAGCAGTCAGTGTACCTAGTGGCATCCTAAACGTGGCTATTGTACTTTTGTCTATTCACACTATTGTAAAGATATTTGCAGCACGTCTGCCTGCATTGCACACTCAAACTCTTTTTAACTAAGCCGTTATACTAGCAGTCAGTGTACCTAGTGGCATCCTAAACGTGGCTATTGTACTTTTGTCTATTCACACTATTGTAAAGATATTTGCAGCACATCTGCCTGCATTGCACACTCAAACTCTTTTTAACTAAGCCATTATACTAGCAGTCAGTGTACCTAGTGGCATCCTAAACGTGGCTATTGTACTTTTGTCTATTCACACTATTGTAAAGATATTTGCAGCACGTCTGCCTGCATTGCACACTCAAACTCTTTTTAACTAAGCCATTATACTAGCAGTCAGTGTACCTAGTGGCATCCTAAACGTGGCTATTGTACTTTTGTCTATTCACACTATTGTAAAGATATTTGCAGCACGTCTGCCTGCATTGCACACTCAAACTCTTTTTAACTAAGCCATTATACTAGCAGTCAGTGTACCTAGTGGCATCCTAAACGTGGCTATTGTACTTTTGTCTATTCACACTATTGTAAAGATATTTGCAGCACGTCTGCCTGCATTGCACACTCAAACTCTTTTTAACTAAGCCATTATACTAGCAGTCAGTGTACCTAGTGGCATCCTAAACGTGGCTATTGTACTTTTGTCCATTCACACTATTGTAAAGATATTTGCAGCACGTCTGCCTGCATTGCACACTCAAACTCTTTTTAACTAAGCCATTATACTAGCAGTCAGTGTACCTAGTGGCATCCTAAACGTGGCTATTGTACTTTTGTCTATTCACACTATTGTAAAGATATTTGCAGCACGTCTGCCTGCATTGCACACTCAAACTCTTTTTAACTAAGCCGTTATACTAGCAGTCAGTGTACCTAGTGGCATCCTAAACGTGGCTATTGTACTTTTGTCTATTCACACTATTGTAAAGATATTTGCAGCACGTCTGCCTGCATTGCACACTCAAACTCTTTTTAACTAAGCCGTTATACTAGCAGTCAGTGTACCTAGTGGCATCCTAAACGTGGCTATTGTACTTTTGTCTATTCACACTATTGTAAAGATATTTGCAGCACATCTGCCTGCATTGCACACTCAAACTCTTTTTAACTAAGCCATTATACTAGCAGTCAGTGTACCTAGTGGCATCCTAAACGTGGCTATTATACTTTTGTCTATTCACACTATTGTAAAGATATTTGCAGCATGTCTGCCTGCATTGCACACTCAAACTCTTTTTAACTAAGCCATTATACTAGCAGTCAGTGTACCTAGTGGCATCCTAAACGTGGCTATTGTACTTTTGTCTATTCACACTATTGTAAAGATATTTGCAGCACGTCTGCCTGCATTGCACACTCAAACTCTTTTTAACTAAGCCATTATACTAGCAGTCAGTGTACCTAGTGGCATCCTAAACGTGGCTATTGTACTTTTGTCTATTCACACTATTGTAAAGATATTTGCAGCACATCTGCCTGCATTGCACACTCAAACTCTTTTTAACTAAGCCATTATACTAGCAGTCAGTGTACCTAGTGGCATCCTAAACGTGGCTATTATACTTTTGTCTATTCACACTATTGTAAAGATATTTGCAGCATGTCTGCCTGCATTGCACACTCAAATTCTTTTTAACTAAGCCATTATACTAGCAGTCAGTGTACCTAGTGGCATCCTAAACGTGGCTATTGTACTTTTGTCTATTCACACTATTGTAAAGATATTTGCAGCACGTCTGCCTGCATTGCACACTCAAACTCTTTTTAACTAAGCCATTATACTAGCAGTCAGTGTACCTAGTGGCATCCTAAACGTGGCTATTGTACTTTTGTCTATTCACACTATTGTAAAGATATTTGCAGCACGTCTGCCTGCATTGCACACTCAAACTCTTTTTAACTAAGCCATTATACTAGCAGTCAGTGTACCTAGTGGCATCCTAAACGTGGCTATTGTACTTTTGTCTATTCACACTATTGTAAAGATATTTGCAGCACGTCTGCCTGCATTGCACACTCAAACTCTTTTTAACTAAGCCATTATACTAGCAGTCAGTGTACCTAGTGGCATCCTAAACGTGGCTATTGTACTTTTGTCTATTCACACTATTGTAAAGATATTTGCAGCACGTCTGCCTGCATTGCACACTCAAACTCTTTTTAACTAAGCCATTATACTAGCAGTCAGTGTACCTAGTGGCATCCTAAACGTGGCTATTGTACTTTTGTCTATTCACACTATTGTAAAGATATTTGCAGCACGTCTGCCTGCATTGCACACTCAAACTCTTTTTAACTAAGCCATTATACTAGCAGTCAGTGTACCTAGTGGCATCCTAAACGTGGCTATTGTACTTTTGTCTATTCACACTATTGTAAAGATATTTGCAGCACGTCTGCCTGCATTGCACACTCAAACTCTTTTTAACTAAGCCATTATACTAGCAGTCAGTGTACCTAGTGGCATCCTAAACGTGGCTATTGTACTTTTGTCCATTCACACTATTGTAAAGATATTTGCAGCACGTCTGCCTGCATTGCACACTCAAACTCTTTTTAACTAAGCCATTATACTAGCAGTCAGTGTACCTAGTGGCATCCTAAACGTGGCTATTGTACTTTTGTCTATTCACACTATTGTAAAGATATTTGCAGCACGTCTGCCTGCATTGCACACTCAAACTCTTTTTAACTAAGCCATTATACTAGCAGTCAGTGTACCTAGTGGCATCCTAAACGTGGCTATTGTACTTTTGTCTATTCACACTATTGTAAAGATATTTGCAGCACGTCTGCCTGCATTGCACACTCAAACTCTTTTTAACTAAGCCATTATACTAGCAGTCAGTGTACCTAGTGGCATCCTAAACGTGGCTATTGTACTTTTGTCTATTCACACTATTGTAAAGATATTTGCAGCACGTCTGCCTGCATTGCACACTCAAACTCTTTTTAACTAAGCCATTATACTAGCAGTCAGTGTACCTAGTGGCATCCTAAACGTGGCTATTGTACTTTTGTCTATTCACACTATTGTAAAGATATTTGCAGCACGTCTGCCTGCATTGCACACTCAAACTCTTTTTAACTAAGCCATTATACTAGCAGTCAGTGTACCTAGTGGTATCCTAAACGTGGCTATTATACTTTTGTCTATTCACACTATTGTAAAGATATTTGCAGCACGTCTGCCTGCATGGCACACTCAAACTCTTTTTAACTAAGCCATTATACTAGCAGTCAGTGTACCTAGTGGCATCCTAAACGTGGCTATTGTACTTTTGTCTATTCACACTATTGTAAAGATATTTGCAGCACGTCTGCCTGCATTGCACACTCAAACTCTTTTTAACTAAGCCATTATACTAGCAGTCAGTGTACCTAGTGGCATCCTAAACGTGGCTATTGTACTTTTGTCTATTCACACTATTGTAAAGATATTTGCAGCACGTCTGCCTGCATTGCACACTCAAACTCTTTTTAACTAAGCCATTATACTAGCAGTCAGTGTACCTAGTGGCATCCTAAACGTGGCTATTGTACTTTTGTCTATTCACACTATTGTAAAGATATTTGCAGCACGTCTGCCTGCATTGCACACTCAAACTCTTTTTAACTAAGCCATTATACTAGCAGTCAGTGTACCTAGTGGCATCCTAAACGTGGCTATTGTACTTTTGTCTATTCACACTATTGTAAAGATATTTGCAGCACGTCTGCCTGCATTGCACACTCAAACTCTTTTAAACTAAGCCATTATACTAGCAGTCAGTGTACCTAGTGGCATCCTAAACGTGGCTATTGTACTTTTGTCTATTCACACTATTGTAAAGATATTTGCAGCACGTCTGCCTGCATTGCACACTCAAACTCTTTTTAACTAAGCCATTATGCTAGCAAACAGTCAGTGTACCTAGTGGCATCCTAAACGTGGCTATTGGACTTTTGTCTAGTCACACTAGTGCAAATCTATGTGCAGCACCTCTGCATGACACCCTCCTGCTCTGTTTTTAATAAGCTATAATGATAGCAAAAAATACTGCCATTTAGTGGCATCATAGAACTGGCTGTTGTATTCCATTAGTGCCCCACTGGTGACAAGCTATTTATAGCACCTCTGCATGACACCCTCCTGCTCTGTTTTTAATAAGCTATAATGATAGCAAAAAATACTGCCATTTAGTGGCATCATAGAACTGGCTGTTGTATTCCATTAGTGCCCCACTGGTGACAAGCTATTTATAGCACCTCTGCATGACACCCTCCTGCTCTGTTTTTAATAAGCTATAATGATAGCAAAAAATACTGCCATTTAGTGGCATCATAGAACTGGCTGTTGTATTCCATTAGTGCCCCACTGGTGACAAGCTATTTATAGCACCTCTACATGACACCCTCATGCACATTTTGCTACGCTAATGTTATAGCAAACTCAGGGAATTCATTGCTGCATTTGATAATTCGGAGGGATAGAAAGTCAGGCTTCCTTTAGCTTTTCCTTCTGTTCATAGACAGCATCTCCAAGAGCAATTTCCCCTCCACGTCTAAATGTGGAGAGGCAGCTAGTGCGCATGCGTGTGCCGATTTACCCCAGCTGCAGCCTAATTACAGTGTTTCGCCTAGTGAGTGTGCTCAGCCTGACTGTGTTATTCCTGACGCTAAGTCTTCATTTCGGGATACAGCGCATGCTCCCACACTAAGTGTGAAAAGCCTCTTTGCACAGGTGCTTGCATTCCGTGCCGGGTCTAAGTCCTGTTTTGTGCCTAGACACCATGCTAAAGCTGATAGTCTTTTTTCAGAGACTGTATTTCATGCTACTGAGCATGCTCAGGCACTTACTGCATCAGAGACTAGGTCCGGTAATGAACTCTTTGGCCCTGCCCCTGATGTGGGGGGGCACATATAGACCACAGGGCATCAGGTGTCCTCCCAAATGGTTTGCAGAGGCCCACCCCTATGACTTTTCATCGCATTATTGATGGTCAGACGATGACTGGTGAGGTGTTTGGGTCATGGCAGCCATGAGGTCATCATTGAAGTTGCAGTTCCAAATAGGACGCTAGTTATGCCACTCATGACGTGTCACTCTACTTTTGTCTCCAGGAGGTGCATTGTGGTTCACCCTGGTTTGGGGCGGACTCAGGTTATAAAAGGGGCTGGAGCCAACAAGGAGGTGCGCAGTCTTCTATTATGCTCCGAAAGAGCACACCTCCATGTGTTGAACCCATTGCGGCTTTAGGCCAGAGGTAGGCATGGATAGGGTGTCGATGCAGGCCACCACCACAGTTGGTGACGCAGAACGATTAAGACCAGCTCCTGTCCTACCAGTCCTGCTTGTGCAGCCCAGTGGCATTAACAGGCCTGCTGCTGCTGATGCGCCTGCTGTCCACAGGTGTGCCCCTACGCACACAGTCAGCGTACTCAATGGCCCCTGTGTTGTTAACAGGGAGTTCCTGGGCTGGGTGGGCATGTGGACCCAGTGACGCTAACAGGGCTCACAGTCTCCAGATCCGAATGGCGTCTAACTCGGTTCAGGCTACTATTAGTTTCATAGCCACACAGCTCTGTATCCTCCACCAAACCTTCCAGTTGCCAACCTCTCCTTTTCCAACTGGGAGCACGGTGGACACTGACTGCTGATGGGGATATATACCTTTCTCTTTCTTTTCTTATTAATTTTCGTTATATAGCGGTAACATAGTATATACCACTTTATCCAAATCTGCCAGTCCCACTGTAACAGATGGTGTTTCTTCAGCAAATGTTACTGTTGCTTAACCACCAAATCCACGGACCAAAACTTTTTTCCCCTTTCCAACACACCTGTTCCCCTTTCCACCAGCATCTGTCCTTTTTCAACTCATTTTGGTATATGACCAAAAGTGCAACTCTGCAGGGACACCGTACTCAACGCCATCTCAGCACAGCGGCCAGCCCTCAGTCCCTCAGATGTGGACAAGTAAAAGACCATTTCCTCCTATCCATGACAAAGCGTTGAGATTCACTCTGTGCAGCACTGGTGTTTAGTGGAAAAGCAGATCTAAGATTGCGTACCACATTCTGCAGATACTCCTGTATACGTGCGTCCATTTCTATGGCAGGAATTATTTCGCCAAATTTTGTCTTGTATCGGGGATGTAACAGTGTGGCAACCCAGTATTCTGGATTACTTTGAATTACAATCCGAGGGTCATGTTGTAGGTAGTGCAGCAAGAAGCCGCTCATGTGTCTTGTGCATCCAGGAGGACCAAGTCCTTGGTGTGTTGGTGGCAGAGAGGTGAGAATCGTGCCTCCTTCCTCTGCCATCTCCCCACAACCTCGCACAACCGAAATGTGAGCAAGCTCTCACTCATCTGCTGAGTCTTCAATGCCCATCGCCAGTTCGGCCTCCATTTCTTCATGGGCTCCTGCACCTTCCTCAACACTTTTTGCTGATACTATGCGCCCTTGTTAATCCCTCTCCCTCACCATGACTGCCGCATAGGTGCCGCTGACCATCTGGACCTCGTAGATCTTGATATCTCTTCCGCATATGACTCCTCCTGTACTTCCTCCCCTTCCTCTTGTCCCAACACCTGACTCCGAATAATAATTACAGTGCGCTCCATCATGTAGATGACCAGAATTGTCACGCTGAGAATGACAATGCCAGTGCGAAACATCTTCGTCGACATTTGTAAACTGTGTAGCAGGGTGCATAGGTCCTTGATCTGACACCACTCCAGCAGCGTGATCTGCACCACCTCTGGATCAAGTTATCCCAGGCTATATGTCATAACGTATTGCAGCAGGGTTCGGCGGTGCTGCCACAAACGCTGCAACATGTGCAGATTCAAATTCCTGCGTGTGGGCACATCGCATTTCAGGCGTTTAACCACCAGACCTAAAGACTTCTGTAGCGACGAAAGTTGTTGAGCTGCTGTGTGCGCACGATGGAAGTGAGCACATAGCGAGCGTGCACGCTGCACAAGGCCATGTAGGCCGTGATGGTGTTTTAAAAATTGCTGGAGAATTAGGTTCAACACGTGAGCCATACAAGGCACGTGTGTCACATTGCCCTGACGATGGCCCGCAGCCAGGTTTGCATCATTGCCGCACACGGTTGTTAAGTCACCAACGGAGTCCGCTCCGTCAATTTGTACTCCGGTCGCCAGGTGACAACGTGTTCCTTTCATGAATAGTGCTGATGATGGGAGAGGAGTCGATGCCAGCGGCGCAGGTGGACGCAGGTTATGCTCACCCACTGGGCTGCATTACCTTGACAGATGCAGAATCTCTGGCTGAATGTAGCTGGTGGGTATCTCACAGATGAAATACCATCATTCAGCTACAACCAATGGGAAGACACCACACCCTTTTTTATGCCCATCCTGTCTGCAGACCACTGCCAGACATAGCTCTGCTTTTACCCCCAGTTGAGTTTTATGATTTTGTGTGCTTGTTACCTGACTACTTTTCCTGCTTGCTGTTTATGTACCTTGTTGGCCGATCCGCATTTCACCTCTGCTTGTTTTCTGATTAAGTCCTGGCCGTCCCATTCTGTTCCTGTTCCTCAATTAATGTTTTGACCCTGCCTGACTACTATTCTCTGGAACTGCAGCCTTCCACAGGTATTAATCACCTTGGGCCCTGTGCAATTCCTAATCCCTGTATAGGGGTTAAAGGGTTTCAGGGTTCTAGGGGTCCTGCTTGGTGAGTGGCTTCCCTCTAGCCTATCATTAACAGCCCATCTGAGTGTGTGGATCAAGGAAGGCGTTACACCGTGCTCTCTGCAGAAGGCCATGTGGGCCAGGATAGTGCTTTAAAAATTGCTGGACAACCAGGTTCAACACGTGAACAACACAAGCCATGTGTGTCACATTGTCACAGCGAAGGGCCGCACCCATGTTTGCATCATTGTCGCACCCGGCCTTCCCTGGCTGCTGGTTGAGTGGAGACAACCATTGATGAAACTCGGTATCCAGAGCTAACCGTCCACAACTTCTCAGCGGTGTGACTCACATTTCCCATACATTTCAAAGTAAAACTTTGACCGCCTGATGGCATTGAGCTCTGCTGCCAGCATAGTAAGGAGGTGTGTGGTAGTCCTTGTGCGCAGTTACAAGGAAGGGTGGCCTGACCACACAGGG